>NC_091107.1:14957500-15571666 GCF_024713975.1 Paralichthys olivaceus | reverse complement strand
GAAATGACTGGGGGAATGGGTGGCCCAGAAGGGAGGTGGGGCAAACAGCTGTTGTAGAGAGGCAAGCAGAGATGAACATTGACTTGTATTTATTTCTTTTTTTTTTTTTTACCCTAGATTGGCAATGATAAAAGTGATGTTGATAAATACTTGCAAAGCCAGTTTATCAGCAGTTGTATGGCTTGGGGTTGCCGGAGGCAGCATCCAAGCCTGATAACCCCTGAGGCCTGAGGCATGATGTTGGGAAGAGGAGGAGGAGGAGGGGGAGGAGGAGGAGGATGATGATGCAGCTGCTGGGACTCGGCCGTGTGTATAACCCTAAAGCAGCCAGTTGATATTTTGCATGTCCATTGCGAAGTAGGGAAGAAATAACCCCATTGCCACGGGCTTCCCTGTGAACCTGTAACGCTCATTACGCAGCAGGAAATTAAATTGTGGGATGGATGAGACAACTTGGCTATTCTTAGATCCCAAACCACAGTAGGGCAGCGGAAAATATTCAGCCTGCGGGTGGCACCAGAGGAAAGACCAGAGTTTATTTTTCTATACACTTTTACATTTTAAAAAACTCCTCATCCTCAGCTTGTCAGGCTTAACTCAGTCTGTCAGCATCAGGTGCTGGGCTTCATTAGCATTACTTTCCACAGTAACACTGCATGTGACAACTAGTACTTAACATGCAACATAATGTTGCTGTGTCAGCATTTAGACATGCTAACACGAGCATGTCAGTATGTGTTCACTTTAACGCATAGAAGTTTAGTGTTTGTAGGTATAATGTTAGCGTGGGTGTCTGGTCACTTATTTAAAGGGGTTGACCCTTTACTAAACTCAGTGTTAAGCCAGTAAGATGAACAGTTCTCAAGATATACAAACCACATACAGACAGAGATTTCTGGAGACGGATTTATAGATAGAGTTATAGATGTAAATGTAATAAAACATTGATTATATCATTACTGGTTGTGTGTGCAGGTCTCTGACCCACACTCTTACAGCTGTGCTGTTACCAGCACCTCCAGCCCTGAGGTACATGCTGTGCACAGATCTCTGTTCTCCTCTTCACTTTTAAATTATAATAAGTAGTTTTAGCTGAGAATAGATGTAGACCTTTGAAACATCCACATTATTATGAAACATTAGCTTAATTGAATTTTGTGGTAAAACAATATAATACGATTTAAAAAGAAATGAATATCACAGAAGCAAAAAAATGGCATACTGTAACAAGAGAGAGGACCCATGTGTGGGAGGCTGTGTGCATATGTGCGGGCTATGTGCCTGTGAGACTGCGTGCACCTGGAAAGCACTTGACAGATGGTTACTTCGGCTCGGGCCGAACGTTGCTTCTTTTTTCTCCGTGTTAAGCCTCTTTCATAGATCGAAAGTGTTTCGGTCAGCATTTTGATCATGCCAGACTCTTTTTGAACCCTCCTGATTGTACGCTGCGCGTCTCTAGAGTGTGTTACTCCTCTGCCCATCATTTTCTTTTTGTTTAATTCTGTCGAGAGCTGCTGTGACTGTCTCTGCAATTTCTGCTGGTTTTTTTTTTTGTAAGATTACAGAGCAGTGCATCTAAAATCATTATTTTATGCCACATCATCTCAGTAAATTCCCAAGCTCGAGCATAGATCTGGTACTTTATAGGAGACAAGTAATGATTATGGGGAGAAATTTTTTTCACAATAACCTACAGTAGCATTTTCTTGCTGCCAAAGAACTGCAAAAAAACAAGTCAACATTATAGCTTGTTTAGACCAGTGCTTTAATCCATACAATGTATAAATAGATGGATGACATGACATCACACCAAATACATTTTCTCAACTTGAGAAAGGTATCACCTTGGTATTTGTTCGAGTACTTGTTTTTCCAGTAAGTTCGGTTTGGATCAGTTCTTTGAAGCTGTAAAAACAGGGTGAAATGTCATGATAGACAGCTGAGACTGGCTTGTGATCGGTTGAACATGTGTATCAGTGGAACCTCACTACCGCAGCTCCCTTTGCAATCTCTACCGCTTAGATTCTGGATAGAGGAAGGGAGTGGAAACACATCATCTGGCTTTATATATAATCTATGGATTATATTGTGCTAGTTTTTCTTTCAGCCCCCGATGGTGTTGGTAACTTAAAGAGTAGTGGTGCAGACAAATATTGTTCATACTGACTCTGGAATCATTCTCTTTTCATCAAACCTGCTAAATCATTTCCCATATGCTATCACCTGAGTATATGTCTCACTGCAGAGATCAGGCCTAAACTATAACAACAGCAGCACCACAGTTGCCAAAGAGTGATGAATCCTTCTCATTTTATACCCGCTGCTCCGCCTACAAATAAAACAGATCTTTCATTACTGTTTGATTTGTGTCAAATCAAATATCGTGTTTTTTCTGGGCCCTTTTGGTAAATCCTGATGCATTAAAGTCATTTCACAAGTTCCCTTGTAGATTTATAAATCAATATATGCAAAAACAAGACAGCGCCCCACAGACATACTGGTGTTGAGTTGTTACTGTATTTCCCTGAGAAACGGCTCCTTCTAAATTTAGCTTGTACTCTGCAGCAGATGTTCCTGCCCTTTTTTGATGCTGTGGGTAATAATCCTTAATATTATTGTTGTTTGAAACTAAATGAGGCTTTAATGCACTCTGATTCCATCTTACATCACTCATTAATTATTCTATAAAAGTCCATAAATTACTTTTGGTTGCCTTTTAATTGATGAAAAAAATCCTTATAAGGATTTAAATGAAATTTGTAGTCATGGTGAAGGACATTTGCGAAGCCTACACTTGTAACAAACTGCTAACCTGACTCTGTGAACCTGTTCATTCTTGTTTAGCAACAAGGTGTCCTCACTCCTTTATTTCCTTCCCATCAGTTGCTGCTCTGTGTTTAAAGCCTCATTAGAGTTGTGTGAGACATTTGAAGCCTTTGTCACTGATCTTCTCCTTCTCTCCCTTTCTTTTCAGATGGTCACAAGAACAAAGAAAATATTTGTGGGTGGCTTGTCAGCCAATACAGTAGTGGAAGATGTGAAGCAGTATTTTGAACAGTTTGGGAAGGTAAGGCTCTTTTTCTTATTATTACCACCCTGCGTAGTGTTGTCCCAATAAGCAGAATTTCAGTCCTCTTTTGATTCCACTGCCCACTGTGTAGTTGAACGTTTTATTTACGTTCATTTTTCATCTTTACGATAAGGCAAAACAGATGTTGATTTGATAAATTAGAGCTTGAACTTCACAATCAGTGTACAGCAATCAGCCATCGCTCCCCAACTGTTTTACTGTGGCTCAGACCACACAGCCAGCACTCCAGCAGTAGCCAACACTAATTTGAACCTTAAAGGAAACCAGCCAGCTCCACTCTGGCTCTTTTCCTGACAGTAAGACAAATACATTTTGATTCCGACAAGAAAACAACGGAAGAAATGGCAACGGATTCACAACCACCATGCACGATCAACAACAACATGCATTGTGGGTGCAGAGTAAACAAGCAATGACAACCAGCTGCCATGATATATAAATAAAAAAAATAAAAAAACAACAGGAATGTTTCTTCTTATGGAATATGGCATGATGTTAAAATCAAAAAGCATATTGGAATCGAAGCTGGAGTTCTGATATTGTGACAATATGATTCCAGGGTGTTCTGAAAGAAATATCAAATGCACTTCATTCATATTCATATTCAGCAGTTTTTTTTCTGTCTGCTGAGGCAGTTTCTACATGCTGTTCTCATGACCAATACCCCCAGCTGTGTGAGGCATATATGAACACACTGTTACACAAGGACATGCATAGTATACGAACACACACACACACACATGCACATACTCACACATACACACGGGCGTGCACAAGCAAACAGGCTTTGATACAGTGGCAGCATTTCACAGATAATTTCCCCACACTGAGCGCAGATCCATTTCCCTCATGTCATATTCCACATCAGTCAAGGTCACCTTCAGCTGATACAGTTTCTCTAACATCAGCACTTGACCTTGAGTTTAAACAATTTCACTGAGGATGGATTTTTCATGGGCACATAATGTACCATGTCCTGAAGGAGACAAAAGAGCTGTTATAAATTAATAGAAACTGACAATATGCAACCACCTTTCCCCTATAAACCCAGTGTTGTGTGTGGTGAAGGACTTTGTTTTGCGCTCTTTTTTTTCTGGAAAGTGGCGTTGAAGACCCCACAATGGCCTGGTCTGCTGTTCCAAATAAACCTTATTTGCACAATAGAACGCAGCGAACAAATATCCAGCACGACTTCGCAATCATATGATCTGAGGAAAGGCTTGAAATGATTTTCGACTTGATTGAATGACATAATTGACTTGATTATACAAAGTTTTTTCCCTCCTTGAGGAATCCTCAAATGCTTAGGAGGAAACCAACAAATCAGACTGATTGAGCGAGATTTTGTGCATGTTTCTGCGTGTGCTTTTATAGCCTACTTGTGCATGCTTGGATGTGTCTGCCATACTGCTCTTGCCATGCGTGAGTGTGTCAGCGATTAAGTGTATTTATGTGGGTGCATGATTAGGGTTGTGTGCGTGTGTGTGTGTGTGAACGAGCAGGTTCGAGTGTCTTCAGCGAAAAAGGAAATCAGAGTAGATATTGAGGGCTGTGGCAGACAAGATGCAGAGCAAAACGAGGTATGCTTCTGCGTGTGTCCCTCCATTCTGCTTTTCACATTCCTGGGATTTATTAAATAACCTGCCTGTCACTGCAACCTACCATTATCGCCACACACACACACACACACACACACACACACACACACCACTCAGAGGACTTATCCATAGAAGGGAAAAAACCAATTAATTGAGTTTCCCCTCCATAGGATCTTTGTTGCAGTAAGTGTGTCAGTCATCAGTTTGTCTGTCTGTCTGCGTGTCAAGGGGGACATTAGCCAGCATGGTGGCAGGGCAGCTACTCATTTACATTTGTGGGAAGCATGTTTTGAAGCACTTATCAATCATCAGGCAACTACAGCTTAAAGCACCAGCAAATATTTCTTCTCACTTGGAACAAGCTATTTCAATGATATGTTGTAGCAAGTACTCTCTCTCGCTCTCAATGTGTGTGTGTGTGTGTGTGCAGCATAGGCCAATTAGCAGGATGTGGTCTGCAGAGATGGCGGTGGTTGGGAGGCAGTGGAAGGGGAAACAGCTGGTGTGGCCACAATTGGGTCACAGGTTCAGTCTGTAACCTCCACACCTCCCCTCCCCTCCGCTCCCCTCCTGCTTCAGCCCCTTCCTTCTGTCTCCATTCTGTCAGGGGGGGAGAGGTGGCGTTTGTTATGGCGAGAGGCTGACAGCTCTCATGCACATCAGTCTCACTGCCACTCTCCCAGCCGTCACCATTAGGAAAGAGCACATGCCCGAGCTTGGCGCAACTTCAGAGGAGCTGCTCCACAGTCGGAGCCCCCCTGTTTCTTGTTTTTTTTCCACCTGCATTACACGCTTAAGGTGTGCATTTGAAGTGATTGTAATAGTCATTTGAATGGAGTTGAAGTGTGGTTATGTTTGACCGATTCTAATGCACCTCAGATGGATCCTATTACCTGCCCAATAGTAGCCACATCCTGCCTTCTATTTTTTTTCCCTATCTGGCAGCACACTGCACCTAAGCCCTGCAAGCCAGATGAGACAATCTTATCAGCACTGCCTGGCCTCCCTTTATATTCAAGGACTCTTCACTGGAGGCTGCTGCTATTTCTGTCTTGCAATAAAGTCAAATTAATCAGGGTGCTGTTTGTGCTATTATGTGCACACTTAAAAATTGTAAGAAAAGACAATCCTGGCTTATAGAGATCACATTATTCCTGCTCATATGACAGCCTCACTGTTCTATTTTTAATATTGCAATGTACATCATTTATAAGCATTTGAATGCCGTTTTCTTCATAACCAGATATGGTCTGCACAGGTAACCACAATGAAAACATATTTTTTTCTTTTGAATAATTACCACATATTTTATATTATGTACCACACATAAAGTCTCCTGAATCATTTTTTATATTATTTTTTTATTTTATAGTATATATTATGCATAAATTATCTTAGATTAATCTGATTACAATTAAGATTATTGATTATATTTGTTCCTGATATTCAAGGCATTTACATATGTATTGATTTGTCTGGCCAAATCCAAAATCCAAAGAAACGTTTTATTATCATATGCAACAAAGACAGTATCAAATACTTTGGGTAATAATATTTTAGAGCCTAGGACACATTTTTGCTTTACTATTATTATTTAAGAATGAAAATAGTTAATTGACTTATATTGCAACAGTTCTTATAAAGCCTACCTTGACCTCTTCTGACACTGTTTGGCCAAATGTCAGAATAAGGTTAAGAGCAGTGTCAAAATGACTTGTGTTCTAGGGGATTAATTTAGAGGATAATAATACACTTCTCATGTAGCTAAAGTGATGTCCTTCCATCCCGCTGCACCAATGCTTTGTGGAAATATGGAATGAGTTGTCCTCTTACTTTCCAATAAATCAAACACCTGTTAACAAAACACCTACCACCCTGTTATGTCCCACTGAGGCTCGGACTTGATTAAAGACGGGCGAATGTGTGATGACACCTTTATAAATTTGGATGTGACGAACCAGTGGAGTCCTGCCTGGGCATGAGAGGAGCTCTTGCAGCAATTTAAGGCATAATTAGCTCAGGTGGCTAATGCTTCCTCATTGGTTTATTGTAATCAGCTTTGAGTGCATCTCATAGTGCCTTTATTTGGCTAAGCTGAAGCATCTCCTGCTCACTGACTCCTGTCCTTTGGTGAGCATGCTTAGAGCCGACTTTTAGTTTCATCAGAGCCACTTGCTTCCATGTCGCTGGACCGCCACAATCGCCCCTTTATGTCCAGGCTGTCCTGGTTCTCATGCTCCACTGGTCCAGAGCCAGATCCTAGAGGTGGAGCTGAAAGGGAGGAGGAGGAGGAGGAAGAGTGAGAGGAGGGTGAGGAGGAGCTTAACCCTTTCACTGCTACTGGGCTCAGGAGGAATAAAAGTAGAGAAAGAAAGGTCACTACAGAGTTCTAAGACGAGACAATCGTCTTGTGGTGGAAAAAAAAGATGATAAGACTGATGACACCTGTTGGAGGACACTGGAAAGATATGTGAGAGTGTCCTGTCCTCTCCTACAGCAGTCTTTTCTGCAGTGTTTCACCTCTGGCCAAGGAAGCGTCTGCATACTTCTCTCATACTTTCACTGAGAGGAAGCAGATGAGGGAAGAAATGAAATCATAAAAGCATCACAAAAAGATCCCTTTGTTAGTGCAGGAAATTTGTTCTGGGGCTCTGGTAACTTAATACCACAGCTGACATTTTGCACGGCCTTAGATTTTATAAATGGCAGAGAAATAACTCTGCCTGACCATCTTTAAAGACTAGGAATTTATTTTACGACTATTACTTAGGCCTTTAACAGAACTGGTGGTTTCCAGGTATTTAAAGTCATTAATAATTTAATATGTTTAGCAGAACTTTTCCCTTGTTTTAATATCCTGATGTTGTAAAGTTGCTTTGTCTCTTGAAAAACTTAGACTTGAGATTCTACCTTACCTTAGGTGGCAGCACATACATAGGGCTTTACCTGCAATCTGTGAAGTTGGACGTTAAGTGCACTTTGAACATGATGCAAACTTTGAAGAAAGCCAAACTCAAATACACTCTTTTGTCAAATCGCAAACGTGATGATGATTAATGTAGAAAAAAATAACTTTACATGAGCGAAAAGAACCTAATCAAAAGGCTACAGTCCTTCATTCCACTCCTCCCGCAAGTGCAGGTGCACATTTGCATTTCATTTACATGGTAACTCACAGTGACCACCACTACACCAACGTCTCGGTGTCCATCATCTGCTGACATTCTGTGATTGTTTCCTCTCTGCTGCGACTTACCCAATCAGCAAAGGATACAGTCTGGTTCCAGTGATTAGAAGGAGTGATCAGAGCAGCACTGATGGAGCATGTGCCTTACAGTGGAGATTTAGCCAGAGGCTTCAATCTCATTGCAGTCACTTGCACTTAGTGACTGAGACCAGCCGCGAGAAGGGCAGAGCAATATAAATGAATTGGCTATGAATGTGGATACGGCCACGCTGCTGCAGGGACACACAGGGGGAAAGGGCCAGTTAGACAAACTATTTCATATCCCCCTTGACCTTTATTTGCCCAGTGGCCCAGCAACATTTCCAATAGAGTACCTTTTAAATGGCCGCTGAAGAATTGAGCTATAGTATTCACATCATCTTTTGTGAGCGTGTCTGTCTTTCCATAAGAAAGCAAATGTGAGTGTAAATGCAAGTGTCTTCACTACAGGTTACTGAATTTTTACTTACAGGATTAGACCTGTAACAAAAAATCCAATTGATCTTTGACTATTTCTGATCCTAAGAAATACCTATCTGATGGGCTCCTCCAACAACTCAGTGCTGCGCCGTATAGACGGCTCACAAAGAGAGCGGTGGCTCAGGGGAGATTGACACCTTTCTGTAAGTCTGTAGTCTCATCTCCCAGCTGTCCCTCCTGAAATGGCTCCCTCGGGATAAGCCGGGATTGGCTTGATTGTGTTATCGGCGACTGATCGGGTCATTGAATGATGGAATTTTGAGCCCCTGTTCTGCTTAAAGAATGAAATGTTTAAAGAAGATTGACTGTGATTGGATCAGATCCAGCACCTGCTCAAAGGGGTCAATCAGGTGAAGGCAGGAGGCAGCAATCTCTGCTGTGCTATTGTGACACGAATAAAGGGGGGAATTAATGCGTGTGTTGGGGTAGGGTGTTGGTGGATGGATGTATTGGTGGGGGGTAGAGATGCCATTCAACAGGGAGGCAGTTGAAAAATGTCATCAGAGGAAGTGTCATGAGTAATTTGCAGCAGTCTCACCATCAGATTGGTGTGGAGGTGGATGCCTCCACCTCAGCCTTGCAAACCACACTCCTTAGGGAATTATATGTGGGAGAACACTTCCAAGATTCAAAGAGTTTATTTCCCACGTGGATGGGAAAAAAGTGTATTGATATATCCCGTATGTGTGCACTAAAGATTGGCATGGAATAAAGGGTTTGGAGGATGGGAGCCCGGCGGTACATTACTGCATGAGAGATCCGATGGATTGCTTTCAGAAATTGACAAAGTGTTTAATAGTTCTGAGGTTTTGGCTCAGAATTGAATCCCGCCCTGTCCACACTAGTGCGGATATTTTGCCAAACAAACCTTTTCAACTGCATCCACACGCAAATGGGTTTAATGTCACTTAAACAAAGATTTTTGCAATAGCCTTCCAAAGTGCAAATTTGTATCAACTCAAGTCTCTGTGTGTCCCTGTGTACATGTCAAATAAAGCATTTGGGAAACTGTTGCTTTGTGCAAGAGGCATATGCCAGACAACAATGGCAGCTATACAGAGGTTTCTCTACTTTTGGTTAGCACTGTCTAATAACAACTCTACAGCAAAATTCTGCATCACTGCACAACATTACCTGCATTCAAAGGTATCTGCCTCGCCCAATATTAATTGGACCACAGCATTCTTCTGGGTTATTTCATAGAACGTTGAAGTAGGGATTATTGCCACCTACTGACCCGGCATGCTTGTTTGAGCGTGTTCTTGTCTGGATGGAGATATCTTGTAACACAAAAGTCGTGCAGACGGAGGGAAACCCATCCATTCATTCGTTTGCGGAAGGCCTTAAATGATGATGATATGATAATAAATATATAAATATATAGGGGATCATTGTGTTTGTTGCTCTGAATATTGGTAGATATATACATATATTTGTATAAAGAGATTGAGAAATAGCAAGAGATAGCGATTTGGATAGCAATTTCCCTGCTTTGACTCAAATGCATGTTTTAAGACGAGTAGAGACAAGCATATTAGAGTTGAGGTCCACAGAAGACAACGCCGGCCTCTGAGTGACAGAAAGTCTGTCTTTGCCTGCCACAGCCAAATGAGAAACAAAATGATGGTGTCAAATTTCAGCTTTCACCTGATAGGCTTTTAAAAAGGATGCAAAACTGCTTCTCAGCCCAAATAACCCTTTTCATCCTCGTCAGACATTACTTTTTTCTTAACAGAGGGTTGACAGTGCTCCATGCTCCCTCACCCCCAACTATAGAGCTCCTATAAACTAAAGATCATGAAAAATGACTCAGCACCACCTGGAGAACAGGCAGCTGACACCAGTACAGCTCAAATGATGACAGTGCCCGACGCTCCTCGTACATCTGAGCTAGCACGGCTTCATAGATCTTGAGACATTTGCTAAAGGTATATCTGCAGCCTTCTTTATGGATTAATCCTAAAGGTCTAACCAGCAAGGTGATGAAATGCTTGAGGTTTAACCAACTTTGATGCTTCATTCACATTTTCGAGGTGTACAGTAAACAGGGAAAAATAACAGTTGAACGTGTCAGTAGACAGAACATTGTGACAGTCTTCTTTGCCATCTCCAGCAGTGAAAAAATCACTTATCTAGAAATAAGTAAGAACCCAAATGCTTTTCTCCTGACTGCCAGTTTGCAGTCAGCATGAGCAAGAAAAAAAGACGTACAGCTGAAGGTTAGTTTCAGAACCAGTTCCCTTCCCTGGCTTTGCGACTTTGCACTGAGCGTTTGCTGTGATTGACTGTTATTCCACAATAATGTCAGTGTGGCTTTTTCATATAGAACAATGTGACTTCAGTTTAAGTGTTGGTAAAAAAATGACTTCAAGTAGCTCAGTGCGTGTACTTCTTCAGCCACCTACTGCAGTGTGGCCAGGTCCACAGGCAGCTCCAACTGTCATGAGTGCCTCCCACACATCGCATAGCCTTCTTGAAATCACCGGGTAAATGTTCTCACATGGACATATACACAATGTTCTGTGGTCTAAAGTGAAGGGCTAATGAAGTCTCAAAGGTTTCGCTCATCTGAAACACTTACTGCTTATGCCTGTGTGTCCTTATGTGTGTCTGGATGTTCTCAGCTACATTAAAAGTGTCTGATTACTCAGATTCAAGGCCTTAAAGTCATCAACCATTTTAATATTTCATCCAGTAATATTTACCTGGTGCAGAGAGAAACAAATTAGAGTAATTTCAATTTAAAAAATTGTAGATTTGGTATTATATGTGATGGAGAGGTTCCAGCTTTTTTTCCCCCCCATCCTTTCTTATACAGCTAACAAAATTTGTTGACTGTGTAAATTCTTTATCGATATTTTGCTCACTTTGGCAGCATATATATCTTTATTGTAAACTGCCATGCTACATTTATATGCAACTAAACAGCCAATACAGTGTGTTTTGTAGGAAATGTTATTACTGGCTGGATTTTGATCAGAGGCAATGTTATTTTTGAATGAAGCACTACATTTATTAATAGCAGTGGTGTGTTCCGTGTAAGTGAATGACGAACACACCAGGGTTCACATCCACAGGCCTGTCTCTGGTCAGGTTAAGGCAACAAAAGTGATTTGGTTAACATGAGGGACAGATTGGGGTTTGTTTTTAAAATGGAAATAAACACTTTCACAGACATTTCCTATATGAAACCACATCACAATCTGTTTCATAATGTGTGAGTATACACAAAACATATTTGCTGTTGCAGCTCAGCTGTGCATTAACATAATCTAATCAACGCTTTAAACTAAATGCTAACATCAACATTTCCACAATGACAACATGCTGGTGAATTTAAAGTTATGACCTCTTGGTGATGGATAAATAACCAGGAGATAACGTATAGGATTCATCATCTGGTAACCATGAATGTCCATTGAGCATTTTTGTGCCATTATATCAAGGAGATGTTGAGATATTACATTGAATAAGTGGAATTTTGCCAAGCTGATGTCACTAGATGTAACATTGGGACAACACAGCAGTCATTAGAATTTAACCTCTAGGATTGTGTTTGTCAAGTTTCATGGCATTCCATTCAATTGTCAAGTCAAGATATTTAACCCCAAGAAATTGGTAATCTGCTGAAGTGAGGTTATTAATATTTATCCTAATGTTGCTAACATGTAGTTTACCAAAACATCTGGCACAAAAGAAACAGCTGCAATTATAGCAGCACATCTTTGGCTTTGTTTGGGAAAGAGGTTTAAGAATATACACTTAATGGGTGTGTATTAATTAGTTTAATTATAGTGCCAACAACCACACACAGCAACTCATCTATTGCACTTAACAGAGAGGGAAATCATAGAATGTACATGTTCACGGTTGCATTGCAAAGAACATTGAGTCAGTTTTAAACTGACCGCTGATTATGTCCCTCACTTTTTAAAATGAGTCCACTTATCCACCTATTAGAATGTGGGTTTAGTTAATAGAGCCAATCAAAGTATTAATTTGATTCTCAGGCACAGACGGAAGCTTTAACAATGTACAAAACAATTACAAATTTTGAATCAAACTTATTAATAGTCGAAAGGATTTTCTCATTTTAATTTTATTATTAGTGTTGTGTTTAGGAAAGGTTTTTAGGTAAAATGTATTTTGGACACCAGCTTTAGAGATGCCCATCATATAAATGTACCAAAGGGAGCTAATATCCTCTGGGTTTTTTTTATCATGCCTTATGTGGTGGTTGAAAGAAGCTTGTGGCTGATTTTGTTACTTGTTAACAAAACCAGTCATCACTCTTTTTGCCAAAATCTTCAGTGATCAGTCATTAAGTAATTGAGATAAATGTTTCTAGTAAAACAGAAATCTCCTCCTTAAGGTTAAGGTTAGGATTAGAGGGATGCACTTTGAAACTGTATTTTAAGTGTGTTTCTATGGCAGTCATTCCATTTTCCTTTTCTCTGCTGACCTCAGTGTCTGATATGCTGTGATTTCTGTGGCTGAGTTTGTTTGCGTGTGTGTGCTTTCTGAACTGTGCACTTAGACCAGGAATAATGTAGCGAGCGGGGGCGCATGAGATGCTGGAGAGTGACAACAGATCCCTATCTTAGCTGCCATGCCATGAATAATCTTTAGCTTATTTTGCGAAGTGGTATCTCAGGGTTCTGGTCGAATTGTCTAAAAGCTAAATAAGTCTGCTTGATTGAACTAATGGCGCGGAGCCAAGATCTGCCACCAAGTCTTGTCTCTCAGCCTAATCTTTTGGTCACGGACACATTGACCAGGCTCTCTCTCTCTCTCTCTCTCTCTCTCTCACCCACCCACACACACACACACACAGAAACACAGAAACCAAAGCGCCCTCCCAAGCCACTTCCTGATCAGAAACTTTGAACCCAACATGTGGCCCATAAGTCCTATCCGCATGTAATTAGGTTTGATGGTTAGTTGAGCAGAAGCATGGATTTTATCCTCGTCTCCATCTCGCCTCCTGGAGGGTTGCCTCAACTTGTTTTTGATAAGCCCACTGCCAGCCCAGCGTCAGTCTCTTCAGCTGAACACACATTGTTAAAGCCACCAAGGAGCAGTCATCCTTTTTAAAGGCGAATTACCCACGGAAATAAAATTATGTCGGCTGAAAAGGTGTGTCAGTACACGACTGAACAGTCACAGGGAAAAAAAAGGGTCACCAATGAACATATTTCACGATAGTTTTAATATAACATCATGTCTTCATATATATTACATACCTGACTCTCTTTTGAAGTAAATCAGCTTATTTCTCCCTCTAGTGGTGAAGGTCAAGGCAGCTGTTTTGTTTTGTGTTGCATGATAGACAGTAATATGTTAATGTTCCCTCTCACTGACAGTTGTGGGTATTGTCCCAGCATAAATTGTATTTCATTGAATTGGTGTGACCACATTAGTGTCACTGCTTTTCTTCCCAGTTTCCACTTTTTCCTCTTGTGGTAGCACAGATGACAATATGCCCTGAGATGATGGAAGCACATCTTTAAACCTGAGTGAGCAAACTGTGTGTTAGCATTTGATTTGATCAGAGTTTTATTTGAATGTTATATGAGCGGAACACAAAATGGACAGGTGGTATTATCCTCAAGTGATGGTTTGATTGCATTAAATCATCTCTGTCTTCCAGCAATGCGAGGGTATAATAAAGTTATTTTCAGAGAGAAAAACTGAGCCTATCAAGAAATAGAAGCTGCTAAATTCTGTGAACATGCATTTATATTGGGTGTGTTGTTTGTAGACTTGGGAGGTAATTGTCATTTTGACCATCTGCTTGTGCTGTGTCTACTTTGGCTCAAACCTTGTTTAATGCAGAAATGTTGGGTGAATAGAATTGACAAGCTGAAAACATGACACATCTTAATAGACATGGAAATGTGTCTACTTCAACTCAAACACAGCGAACAAACACTTTCCATAAGAGACACACAGTTTCCATTATCTATTCCAGAGAAAGTAAGATCACAAAGTAAATACAGTACTCTGTGTGTTTTAGAGCTTTTATTCAATGCCTTTACTGCCCATAGTTTGCCCATTTAAAGCATGTAACAACATTTTGTCCAATATGAGTAGCTGGCCCTAATGTAAAGTCCAGATGTGGCGGTGTGCCCTGCTGGCCCCGATGTGCCCCTGCTGCCATCGAGCCAACCAAACTGCAGCTGTGTGCCAGTCTGAGTCGTGGTAATGCCAGTGAGTGTTTGCGCACACACCTCAGATGCCCATGTTTGAGCAGACATGCCTGAACATGCTACACTGGAGGTGACCACATGGCTACACTACGACGGGTTTCTGAACGCTCAGTGTCCTTGATGTAGTTTAAGCAGTGTCTATGTGCACACATGACACAATAATAGTTTTATTATGGGATTTTAAAGAATGACATTTTGCAATTGAAAAATAAACTTGTCTTTGGCATTGCTCTAATACATTTTTTGAATATTGCCACATTTCATATATTGACCAACTTACTGACCTTATGATTAACTGGTCTGGATCTTCTGAACCGGCATTTGTAGATCATATTAAGTTGTTTTGATGTGGAAATTAAATGGAGCGCTTGTGCAAATGTTCAATAGGAATACAGTATCTTTGTTTAACTTGAATTTATACAGCCGGTTTCCATGAGTTTGTGGCTCATAGCCATTATCTTTGTCACTCTAACCATTCTTTTTTTAATGTTCTTCCTTCATTTAGACAATAAGTACCCTGAAAGAAGAATCTATATGAACACATGGAGGCACTTTTTTATGGTGTGAATGGTATTTTTAACAGCACAAGTTTCATCCCATGGTGCAACAGATTTGAATTAGCAAAATGACACGTACATCAGAATTATGTTCGTATATTGGTTATTCGTTTAATGTTTTGCTTTGGCAAAGTCGGGGGAAAAAATAAATGGTTTATTGCAAATTATCCACCAATGGTGTGCCTCTTTTAATTAGGAATCATTTATGTAAATTACCACATTGCCATCTGGTTTGAGGATAAAACACATGTGAGAGAGATGCAATCTAACCCTTACATAAAGGAGATGAACGTGTCATTACGACTGGGGGTTTAGAAGTGCAACGCAGGCTGCAGAGGCTGGTTTGGTGATCCAAGCCAAAAAGGTTGATGATGTACATAGATCTGATCTCTCAACAGTTCATTTCCTTATATTAACATGTAGCATTTATTATTGCTTTCTGTTAATAGTATAATTGTGTTAGTATAGAAAAAAACACAGTTTTTGTTCTCTGAGTACTGAGACAGGGCCGGCATTCATTACTACCTGCAGCCTCGCTGACACACTCCTCTCCTCTCCCACTCAGGCTGGCTGACTGCCCAGTCATTGGCAGCTTGCACATGTGGCCGAACTGTAAATCAGATTCAGACTTTCCATTCAAGTGCCCGACTCAGGGGACTGGACTGGCCTTTATTCTGACCTTGTGGACCTTTTTTATAGGCTCAGAAAAGAGCAGCAGAAGGGAGATAACGCCATAGTTCACACAGAAATGAAGAATTGAGTGTTTCTTTCCCTTGATTAAAATCTGACCTTATGGTATTTTAGGAATAAATTGTGTGTTTGAAGGGGACCTTTGTTGAGCCTAGCATTTCAGTGTGCGTAGTAAATCACCCACAGTTTAAAATATTCTCAAATGTGAAATGGTTTGATTTTGAAGGCCTCTCCTCTGTAATTAGGATTTGTTGTAAGCGATACTCTCCTTTGAGAAAAGAGCTGTCCTCGAGTAGGGGTGGTCTTTGTCCCCCTGCAGCTGATGCTCTGAAGAGAGTTTGGCAGGGTCCAAGCTGTTCAGCCCCCCCACTCCCTCCCCTCGTTCTCCATCCCCGCTCCATCACACCTGATCGCATTTGACAAATGCCTCTTTTGGCTCCATATCATCAGGTGCAGCAGAGGCAGACTAAGACTATATTACCCCGACCATATACCACATCTGTTCTCCATTGTGCATGGCTGCCACACTCGCTCCTGCAAGGTTTGAAAGGGGGCCGAGGGCTCTATCGATGAAACTGCCTCACGAGCCGCAGCTTCTCTTGGCCAAGGGAAGTCCTGGTGAGCGCTTTGGACATAGCTTCTGTCGTCACTGCTAACCTTTCAGACAGTGTGGGTCAGGCACATGGGGCACAGTGATTCACCATGATAAAAAAACCTTCATGTAACCTCTAATGACAGACTCAGTAGTAGGGTTTAACTGGTTCTGAATAAACGTGGGGATTTGTCTGGAAATGCCTACAATATTTGTCTATTGGCCCCTAAGTGGTAATTGTGGAATTATTTTCTCCACTGTTGGTAAAGCATTTATCGATGCTCGAGGCTCTATTGCTGAATAGTATTGCAAAATATCCTTGTAATATAACGAAATATAAAAATTAATTAAAAAATCAATAGCGTTTTCTTCATATTTTATCCTCATTCACAGGAGTCTATCAAAAATGGACTTGTCTTTCATGTCCTATGGTGTAGTTGTGGCATGTCCCTATTAAAGAGTTAAGGAGTTTTACTCCCTGTGTTATTTTTCCATTTATCTTTTGTCACCAAATATATGTTGAAAAAACAATATCTTAGTATTTTTATAGGGATATCTTTACAAAAATCTCTCTTTTTCTCCTCCTGCTAAATGTTTTCAACTGTTTGATGACTCATTCTGCTCTCAGGGACTAATTTTGAATCCAATGATGCCTTCTTGAATTATTAACTCCCTCCACATGACTCTAAATTAACAATGCACGTCGTCCGATTCATTGTTTAAATTCGTAGGTGAAGGTGGTGGCGAGAAGTCATTGAGAACCAGAGAGCAAGCTGTTGTCACAGGTCCAGACTCTTCATGGTGAGCTGCAAGTTACCACTGGTCCTGGTATAAGCAATAATGATGAAGGGAAGGAGACCTAAACCAGAGACTGTAAACACCTTGTCTGACCTGATGAGTGGTTGTCAGAGCCTTAACATAAATATAAAATAATGCTATAGTCACTGTAAGTCACCATATGTCCAAGTTAGTTAAAGTTTACGAGTATTCAAACAGCAGAAATTATAATTCTGAAGTTATTAAAGATATTAAATAATGGCAAAGTGTTTTGAGGCGACAGTGACCGAATCAGCCACTAATAGCTGTATAAGTTTATTAGCCAGCTTGACCTGTGGCGAATCTACTTGCTAGCTGATTATTAAACACAGACCTTGAAAGTGACTTTGGGGAGATTTAAGTAGGGAAAACAAAAGAGCACTGGAGTGCCTCCTACCAGGGAGAGAAGCTGATGGACTGTCATGGCCGGCGTGTCATCAGCAGGAATGCAAGTAGGGTTGGCACTGTAGTCACCATGTGGTGGCAAGGTTAGGTCGCATCAGCTGCCTCTGACTCTCATACAAAGACGATGCTGAAAGGCAATACAGTAAAAAGGGGGGAAAAAAAACACCCTCTCCTTTACCTCAATGTCTCCTGGTCGATATCTGTGGAATTACTTTCAATTTAGAAGAAACAAACTGAGGATGGGAGATAAAAGGAGGTGATGGGAAAGGAAAATATTAGATTAAAAGTCACAAAGGCAGAGACACAGGAATTGCCGGAAAAGACGAAGTGCCTCAAATCTATGAGCTTCCTCGTGTGTGTCACATGTCCTCATGAGTCAACCAGACACCTCGCACTGCTGGGTGGTGAGGCCGCTCTAATTGCCACAGCAAATCTCATGTCCTATAGTGAGCACTACAGATGAGCCACAGTATGTTCATAAGTCATCGATGGCCAGTTCATCTTTTGATCCGTCAGTAATGTTCCATCAATGAATATGCTCATGTCAGTTCCAAATATTCATCAAGGAAAACAATGCATTTTATACTTAATCTTTCATGAGTTATCAATTATTAATCGCTAATGTTACCAATGATTGATTAAGGAAACTACTTAACAATTTGCATCCCTACCACAGACACATTGGCTCGGGGTTAGTTAGCTCTGCTGTTTCCCCCCAGCCCACCCATTAGTTTAAAAAGGGGGGGTCACTGGCACCATATGGTGGGTCCTTGACTGTGACAGACTGACACATTAGTCATTGATGGCTCAAAGCCTCTCAGATGATAGGCCTTGCTCAAAACTCTGACCCACAAACACTTGCACACATTTAATTGATCCTTAAACACTCTGATATGCTCACAGTAAATATAGAGGCATTTCTACCAAGGTTACAGCAGCTCAGTCAGTTTGACAGTAATGTGTTTGTAAAAATACTGAAATAAGAGACATAATCGTTTGAAGAGAATAATCATTTCTGCAGCAGTTATGACCTCCTGATAACGTGACTGTAGATTGGTCTGCGTCCATTTGCTCGGATATATCATGCGACATATGGATATTCAGCATCTCATTTAAAAAGAATGCACAATATCTGGGCCTGAAAGCAAAAGAGGAGTGTTCCTGATTAACTAAGAGGTGCCTTATTATTTAGAGATGGCATATTTCCTTTCACCTTGTTCTTAATGCATTTTCACAGAATGAATAAATGGCGCAAATTCCCTTCCCTCTTAATGTCTAGTGTCTTTAGTATTTGGCAGTAAATAAACAAAATTGAATTCCTCTCACATTTAATTTGTGTAATGATGTGTAAGAGTTAAGTACAGAGTAGCAGACCTGGAACAGTAAGAAGAAATCCACAACAACTCGGAAAGCACATACCTCTGCCAACAGTCACCACATTAAATTCACTAGATCTGGATTTCAACGCACTAAATTGCACACACTCATAAATATCAGTGCCCTTAAGATGCCAGATTTTATCATCAAGATCCATGATGGCTGAAAGCTCGCTATGTTAAAGGAAGTGGAAAAAATAAGTTATGTGTCTGCCCCATGATCCGGGTTGATCCCTGAGTGACCTTTCACCAAACTTTGTGGTAATTGATTCAGAAGTTGCATAATCCCTGGTAACAAACAACAGACAACATCAAACAATGAAACCATGAATTCCTTACTGGAGGTTATAATTATTAACATCTGGATTTTATCTTCATGGGGTGCAAACCACTTTTGTTTCTGGGTCAAAAGACTTAGATGTATTCATGGGTCTTTATCATCTACAACACTGATGAAAAATGTCACCTATAGGTTTGTTCCTTTATTTGTAACTTATGTGACTCTTAACCATCCAGCAGGTTTAAAGCAGGTCTGAAACATCCTAGCATTGTTTGGCCGGCGCAGAGTTAAGAGAGGATTTAGCAAAACATATAAAAAAAGGCCTCAGTGCTCCTTTTTCCTGTTACCAACTGCATTTGCTGACGCATGCTCGAATTAATGTTAATATTGAAAAGAAACAATAAAGAAACAGAAATGCAAACTCAAATACAGTGTTTATTTGTGAAAGGGTATAGATTTACCACTGTAGCAGTATGGCTGAGATTAGCTTTAGGGAGCTGTAGGCAGTTCTTCCTTCTTTCTCCTTATAACGCTCCTCAACAGCACCAAGGTGCTCGCATGTCCTGTTTGAAATGTGTCATCAACTGTCCTGGCAGGTGTTGAAGTGACTGACGGCACTTCTTGCCTGCAAAGGTCATCGTAGGAGTGGGTTAAATGTCCCCCGGAGGAGGGAGCGGCACGCCAGACAGTCTGTGATTTGTGTGTGTTTTACGCTGCTGGAGCAGCTTCGCTCTCGGAATGACCTTGACCAATTCTCCCTCAGTTTAACTTATAAGTCACTCTCCAGAAAACTGTCTGGCCACCGTTTGTCAGATGTGCCAGTTCTCATTAGTCTTAGTCTGATTGGGGATCTGAAGAAATTAAAAGAAAGGGCTGCCATTAGAGGTCAAGCCATCACAACAACAGCACCCAAAACACATCCTCTGTTTTGGTTTAATCCAATTAGACATCCACTGAAGCTTCAGTTGTTTGCAGGCAAGGCTGATTAACTCTGTTGTGGATAGCTCTGCTTGTTGCTGTTATTTTTCCCCCTTTCTTGTGTTTGCTGAAGATTGTGTGAGCTTTTCCTATCAACACTTAATCACACTTTAAGTAGAAATTTACCTCAGACTCAGCTGTGTGGTTAACGCTAAAATCATCATCACAAATGTTTGTGTAATGTGGATTATCTCTATGGAACTATTGAAATAGAAAACCTGTCAGAAATGAATGTATTCACACTGTGGTTGATAGAAATTAACATTGCTGTAATTACAGTAGACACATCTATACATTATATATATACCAGATGTTACAAAACCATTTTCTCACTCGGTGGTTTGTAGCCATGCAGATAGTTTTGGTTCCATATATGCTCATGTTTTGAGATATCTGTCTCTAAGATGTGTGCCTCCACCCCCGTACAATAGAAGCATTTGATTTTTTTTTTGTGATGCTCACAACACTGAAAAATTACATTTAAAAAATTCAACAGCAACATCTCTTACCTGAAAGTGTCCCAGCTGGTTCTGGATAATCGACAGACCTCACCGTGTGAACAGTCTTCACTGGTCTTCACCGCCTTGAAAAAATAAATAGTCCCTATGGAAACTGTCCACGGCCTGTTTAGAATAATAATGCAACATTTTGAAATCAAGAAAAAACAATAATTTATCTACTCAAAGAAAATGCTGTCAGTATCACACTGGGGCTGCATGATATTGGAATTTTCTTTTTTTTAATTTTTGGTCAATATCAACAATGCAAACATTAATAAATCAATTCAACTGAAATTCCTTTTCTTCTGGCTACATCCTGTGTTTTTCTCCAGTTTCATGCAGCACTATCAGGGGCAGGGCCTGCTTTAGTTGTCTCTACTCTCATACTCATGAAGAATAACTGTGATTTCACTGTGCATCCAGAGCTTGCATGTCACTCACTAGCAAGAAACTCCATGTAAGACCCCTTAAATCAGAGTAATTTGCTAAGATCTGGCTTTTGTCTGCAACGGGAACGGATTCAATCGCAATCCCACATGACTGTAGCAGATACAGGTTTCCAACCGGTGCTAATTTGGCAAGACAGCAAGGTGAGAGAGCACCTGAGACTTAGGTGCGTTCATGACGACAAACATCACGCGCGAAGGGGGAAAAAAACAGAAAGACAAACATCTCGTCTTTTTTAGCAGGATTGCATGCGTTTGAAAAAAGAAGCATATACCTGTTAATTGTGGTGTAAAAGAGGTAGTACTTGACTTTGCACGATTATGCATTTTCACATTATGATCACAAAGCTGAAACGATACATCATGTATCCCTTGGATTGAGCCCTTAGTCGTGTTAGATTATATATCATGCATAGAATAGATAGTGGATACAATTAAATTGTGATTAAAGCTGTTAAAGTAATCAAAATTCACTGGACGAACATTTGGAATTGCCATCTTCCACCGCAAAACTCTGTGCCTGAATACTGCACATGATATGATGGCTGTGTTTCACACCTCTTAGTCATATTCAGACAGCTAAAATAGATGCACTGCCATCAATACCGTGGCTCATCAGTCGCTATCAGACTGCTATTTAATAGCAAATGGTCAAAAGCAGCACGGAGCCAGGATCAAATGAGGTCAGGTGCTGTTTTGTGCCACTCGAGTATGAATTTGTTGAAGGTATTTTTGTTTGTGATAATGATAATCGTTAGACTCATTTAGCAGGCCAGTTAAGAAACTGAGTGATCCTTCCTGTGTGCCACAGTCCTTCGAGAAATATGATTGAGATGGCAATGACAATGAAAGCCAGAGGCGTAATTATGGAGGACAATTTCTTATTCTGCCACTCAGCGAGATCTTTGTGAAATATCTTCTGGGTCCTCTCTGGTGTAACGAGGCTCTGTGGTGTGGTCTCCTCTTGTTTTTAAAGATGCCATTTGGAATTCATGACCAGGACTCAGTATGCAGATTTGGAAGGGCTTTGATTAAAGCTCTAACAAGCACTTGATGGTTGGGGATATCACATTTCCTTTTGTTTTAATGCACTCTGTTAGGCTCACTCACAGTTAATAAGTCACAATCAATCTACCTGCTGTACGCACTGAGGCTTTGTAAGAGCTTAACAGGACCCCTGAGAGATGGAATAATTTCACTTCTGAAGCAGACTGACAGTGTGAGTGTGCGCACTGATGTTTGCGTCTGCGTGGGATCGTAACAGTTTCGATTGTATATTTATATGCTTGTGTACAAGGGCCTAAGAGAAAAAGGAGTCTGCTTAAGGAAGAGTGTCAGATATCACCAGACTGGGAGACAGGCGCTGTATGATGTCTCATCTCGCATCTTTACTTTAAAGAGTGGGTGCACTTGCCTTAAGCTTGAGTATCACATTTGATGACCTCAGTAACAGCTCACGCAGAATACCTGACCTATGCCTTCTGGTGCCCGAGTCCCCGTCTCGTGGATGAAAATATCAGAATCCATCCACAGTTATTGGAGCAACTCTCATAAATGTGCACAATTGCACAAAATGCGACGTAATCAAAGGTCACGCTGCACATCGGCATCTTTAGTATGTTGAAGCTATAATGCCGCCGACTGTCGATGAACCTTGTGACGGCTGTAAGGTAAAGGTCCTGTTCATGGTTCCAGTGCATTAAATGTCTCTGCTGAGGCATGAAGCACAGCAAATACTCCACTTGCTGAGTCGAGGCTCCGAATGCATCATTGCTCTTTTCTCTTCAGTAAAGTATTAAGTTGGCATTTGAGCAGGTTTAGGCTTGATTGGATATTTCATTAAAATTTGATTTGTTCCTTTGGATTTGTTACAATAAAATATTCCTTAGGTGTATACACAGAAAACATTTAAAGACCCCCTTTCAAACACCATATATATATAAGCCATATCTCAGTACACAATATATAAAGCATTAAAAAAAAAGTAAGCATGAACAACATGCACCTTAGATTGCTTACAGCTCCCTTCTTTTTTGGCATAGCTGCACACAAATAGAAATACCCAAAAGATGACATGCGTATCAGTTTTAAAACAACTTACTGACTGTAGATTAGCATCCACAGCTTTCCATGCTTGTGAGGACCCTCCCTGACATTACACATTCCAAGGCCCTAACTTAAACCTGAATTAAACCTGACATACTTGGAGTTAAGAACTGCTTCTAACTCAGTATTGCTGCTTTCAGACATGCCCTGAACTCTTTATCCTCCTGGGACTGTATGTGAGAACGCAAATGTCCGAGTCAGTTGCTGTGGACATTCTCCTGCCAGCTCCCTATAAAAATGCCGGATATTGTCGGAAAGAGGCTCATGTGAGAAAAAGGCAGGAGCTTGTCTGGAGTATTAGCTGTGAGTGGGTGCATTCATGACACATCACACCATGTGACAGATGCAAAACTGAAAAAGAAGCTGCATGAAAGAGGTGCTGTACACTGAGAAGAACATGCAGATGAAGACTTTAACTTGGGAAAACGACGAGATTCAAGAGCTTTTGGTGATAACGGCCGGCACAGCCCCACAGTCCTACCTCCTGCATGCTGCGCTACCCCTCGCTTGAACGCTTGTCGTGTCTGTGTGGAGAATCTCCTGCTGCGTTCTTCATATGTGAAAGAAAGTCGTAGTATAGTAGATGCTTAAATCCATCTGAAGGTTTGTGGATAGGTCTGTGCAACCTGCAGTTACTTAACACACACTTTCAAGTTACTCTGCACATATGGACACTGCTTTGATTGTATGTACTTTGCCTTGGTTAAATATTTAAACTGCAAGCACCAGGCTATTACCAACATTAACAGCAGCATATATACTCACTGTGTGGTTTTGTGCTCTCCACGGTCACCTACAACTTAATAATAACTCTTAACGGTCAAATCAGGGGCAGCTGAGCACGGACAATGACATTCTGGATGCCAGAACGCACCAGCTCTCACAGGTCCACAAGGACATTTAAAAGTTTTCTCTCTGCTCCTTCCCAAATATCATTATCCAAAACACAGAGATGCCAAGGGTGTAGTAACTTCTTGCATCTTGTCCTTTGTGCTGGTTTCCCCAAAAGTTTCACCGGAGGCGGCTCATTTTTTACAAACATTTTTTTTTTGAAGGCACTGCATTTTTTAATTGAATCACAGAAAGGCCTGTGGCTGGGAGGAATAATATACGGTATAATGTGCTAGAGCAGAGTCAACGCTGTAATTGTTGTGATTAAATGTGATAGTGGCAGGACAGGGCAAAGTTACCTAGCAGGGGGAAAAAAAAATCTGTCTAAGGTATTTGAATGAATACCTCTGTCTTGTAAACAAAGCTCCTTATGAGTTGCTGGTTTTCTTGGATATATTTGGAATAAACCAATTAGGTTTACAATTGATGTAACAATCTAATTTTGCCATTGACAGAAAATTTGTCCTTATCCAACAGTATCACCGCAGGACCTCTTTGTGCCTCTGCACATCAAAATATATCAAGCATAGCCTGTCCACTGTTCACCTTCCACTAGTGACTGCTCTCTGCATCTGTCAGACACAAAAGTGGGGAATCACACATTCATCTTGTGTATTACCAGTGGCTGCACTATTCCCATTCATCCATTAGCTTTGCCGCTTCTCCTTTGAAGGTCGTTGGGGGGTAGTGGCTGTAACCAATCCCAGCTGACAGTGGGCCGGTAGATCACCATTTCACCAAACCAAAATGTCTTTGGCATAAACTGTATATAAAGATGGATGATGTGTCTTTAGTTCCTCCGGATGTACAAAAATAAAGCTATAATATCCAGGATGCAGGTGGCGCCATCTTGTACTGGTGGCCTCATCTGGAGCCAGAGTCTACGCATTAGTGATCATGTGGAGCTGGGGTATCAAAGTCTCGCCGATATGCACACTTAACCAATCGTGAATCAGTCTCAGCTGTCAATCATGGCGCTTCACTCTGTTTTATACCATCAAATAGCTTCCATAAATTTGAACTCACTTGTAAATAAGAAGTACCTAAAAAGACAGAAACCATTCATGAGGAACGTATTTGACTTTCTGCTTCAGTCCATGTCCGATCTGCTAATACTTTATGACCTACACTGCAGCTGGAGAGTGAGCAAGGTGATTTGACTTCACTTTTGCGGAGCTGTCATATCCTCCATCGTTACATACAGTGTATGGTCTGTGTCCAAATCCAAATAGAACACACTCCACACTTGTTTTTGAACCAACAACCTTTCCGTGCTATTCTTGGTATTGACAGAAAAATATAGGAAGAGAAGTAGTAATTTTGAACCCATTCACAACATCTCCGGCTCTTCACCAAATTAAGGGATGTGTAATCTCTGACAGAAGTTCTCAGATAAAATTCCAGATTCTGGCTGATTGATGTTTTCTTTTGTTGTTGTATTTTTTTGGACCAAACACTCTTCACTACCAAAGGCAACATATTTCTCCTGTCAGTCGTTCCAGTCTGATCCTTCGCTCAAAAATACAAAGCAGAAAATGCATAGTTTTTTTTTTCTTCTAGTTTTACCTGAAAGAGGAACATGCATTTCCTTCTTTGAGCTCACATTTCAAACTGTGCCTTCTCATCATTACTTAACCAGTGGTGGAGCAGTTGTGGAGCACATAAAGATGAGGGTGTGAGGCACAGTCTCAGTCAGTATGGACGCGCTGGTCCTGGTTTATGTATCGACCTTAAATTAAATAGCCAAATAGCTCAGTAATGGGATCACTGGGATCATTTCTTACAATCACCTTCTTGTCATCCCTTTCTTTTATGCCTCTTTCAGAATGTGACCTCTCTACTCTTCCCAATAGCATCGACAGAATAAAGTCTGTGCGAGTTGTGCAGGAGATGGAATGTAGTTCAGTTGGTTCAGTGGTATGTCTTTGGAGAGCCCCCGAAGACACTTCTTTTTCTTTTTTCCCATCAAGATGAAATGTGTGTGTGTCTGTGTTGTTTAAAGAGAGACAAAGAAAGAGAGCTGATGTCACACTAAGTGTGTGGAAGGTTTCTTTGATTTTCAAGAAGGTTTGATGACAATTTGACAGGGGCTGAGAGGACATGGAAGCAAATCCTTTGATGCTGACTGTCAACAAAAGGCCTTTACCACATACAAATAGCAATTTATCCTCTCTTCCTCCTCCTCTCCTCTCCTTGTCCCCTCTGCTCCCCTCTTGTGTCCTCTCCTCTCCCTCCCCTTTCTCTATTTTTCCTCTCCTCTTCTTCTTGATCTCATCGTATCTCATCTCATCTCTTCCCCTTGTCTTCTTCCTCTCCTCCTCTCCTTTCCTCTTCATCTTCCTCTCCTCTCCCATCAGATTATTTGCACCTATGTGTACTGTGCTGGATTACTCGTAATGCCTTTCTTTTACTCTGTCGAAGCATCGACTCTGTCCAGGACCACCACATTGTAGATTGCCTCAGTGAGTGATGAAACAGTGCTTTGTCTGTGTTTGTAAACTAGACTTGATGGGTAAAGGTAAAGAGATGAGTCCAGAACTGACAGCAACCAGTAGCAGTACCTCCTGGCAGCACAAAGCAGCTTTTCAGCCTGTGTTCTCAATCGCGACAGGTTGAACGCTGCCTAATAAAAGAGAGACAAAGCGGGAATTTCACCCAATTCCTGCAGATAAGAAGGTATTGTTTCAGTTGCACACAAGCTTTTTGTTAGAAAAATGTGAGAATTTAGATTTGCTTAAAAGAAACAAAATCTTTTTTCTTTCCTCCTCTCTTTTTTCTTTGTATTTGAGGCCCATTCTCTGCACCCGTTTATAAAGACAAGCCAGGGCGACAAAAAGAATCCTGGAGATTAATGAAAAATAGTTTATGGGGGTTTAGACAGCATGTATGTGTGAAAAGGGAGTTGCGATGCCCTGTTGGTGTGATTTGGCAGAGAACCAATACAAAGATTTTTGTTATTAATATTTGTACAAACACAACAATTATATGTAATTGCTTATTCTTTGGGTGACTAATTAAAATTTAAAATGGCTCTCATATCTTTGCATTCTTTGTATTCAGCAGCGATGCTTCAAGTCAAGCCAAGCACTGTTTCTACATCTGCACAGTGGAAATGGAATTTATCTTTAACACAATATACCACTTTAGAAACATATGGTATGTTTATTTATGTACGACTCTGCTGGGGGACAGAATAGATATTTCTACGTTGCAGTGTCACAACAGAGGCTGTGGCTATCAGGCCGGGCCGTGCCATTCCAAGCCCCTACTCCCCTGCAGAGCTTTGCATATGTTCATAGGATTAGGGTTATAATGCTCAGTGGTCTTTGTGGATGAATAATTGTTTGTTTTAAATTGAACCACATTATGTTGCTTGGTCCATAGAGTTTGTTTCTCTTTTGCAATTTCAATTTATATTCACACAGGCATGCACATTCCTAAAAAAACAAGATTAATGAGAATAAATTAATGTCAATACAGCATGGTCTCATTGCTGGGGGGCTGGGATCACAGGATAATAGTAGGATAGATTGCATTCAGTTAAACAATAATTATTTTAGGGCAAAGCCATAGAAAATATATGTTAAAGTAATTGTGACAATTAGTTTTTTTTCTTGTTCTTACTGTCAGTCTGTCTGTTAGTTACATTATGCAATAACTACTGGATGGATTACCATAAAATGTTATGATGATTTGTTTGGGTCAGGGAAGAGTCCAATAAAGTTTGGAGCAGATCCAAGTACATGGGGGGACCCAGGAATTTGGCGTGGCCAAGCAATATTGAATAAATATTTTTGTGATGTTTTCACTCCAGTATTAATCTTCTAAATTGTACAAATTGTTGTTTTCTTTAACCTTTTCTTTATTTTGAAATACCTTATATTTACATCTGGAGTGGGTCCTCTCTCTGCAGAGGCCGCCATGATTTTTTTACAGTCGTCCAGACTGAACAAACTAAACACCTTTTGGGTTTTTATGAAAACTGAAGTCTATGACAGGTTCTCTTTCATGTTTGAAAGGGAAGGGTGAGGTGAGGACTAAACAGTTGCAACATGCAACTTCACCACTACATTCTACACACTGATCCTTTAAGTGTGAAAGAGAAGTTCTTGCAGAAGAGAGAGAACTGCATTGCATGCTACTTGTGGGTACTCGTACAAATGCAGCTGAAACTATGAGGTCTGGCTGCGTGGTTGCGGATGGTCAAACGTTTTGTACAATGGCACACGTGAGCGTGCAGCAAATAGTGCTGCACATAGCTATACAATGAAGCAATGGAGCAAAACACTTAGATAAACATCACTTATGTTATTATAACTCATGATAAAAAATATGTTGATATCACAATACATCCTGATGCATTTGCAAGACTTAGACTTGAACACAGAATAGCATTGATTCGGTTCTATATGGAAATTAATAAATCAAAATATCATGTTTTCTTTCAGCATGTGTTTATTTCTTGCTTTGTGTAATTTTCCTCATGCAGACACTTTGTCATCCAGGCTGTATCATTTGTGATGGAGGACAGGGTTGGTAATATGACCAGATTATATCACTTACTCTCAGTGAGCTGAACAATTAGGAGCCGTGATGGGATTTGTGTGAGTATCAAGCCATACTTGAAGATATTGTGTCTTTTTAAGAATTCTCTCAACTCCCCAAATGCCCTGTCGGATTGCGGTGTGATCACATTGGGCCGTGCAGAAACGGCTGAATTGGAATCTTATCTTCTTCCATCTTTCCCATTACGGGCAGATTGAAAGCCCTGCAGCGTTGCTCTGGCTCGGTCCCCAGTCAAGACCGCTTTTTAGACCGCAATTTGACAGCTTCTAAAAATGTCACATTTTGTTGTTAAGATGCACTGCCAAAACACTTGAGCCATACATGCTGTGGCATCAGCACCAGCTCGGTTTTGAAGCTTTGCTGACCTTCCCTTCACTCCTGGGCATCACCCCTGGCACTGCCTGTCTCCTGGTGTCAGTATGACATTATGAACTTGAAGAGCCTGATGTGTAGCGGTAGGCAAAAAGCCACTTTTCCCGGCTTTCATCCAATACTCGACGGACAGCACTGCCAGCTTAATACTCACAGCAAGGAAGTGAAAAGGCAGGCTCATAAATGATTTGCTCTGGATTCTCTCCATAGTTGCTAAATTGTCTAAACAGCAAGTTCTTTGTTGTATTTGATTGATAGTAATTTAATTAACAAATCAATCGTTTCCCTCCAATAAGTCTTTGGATGATTGGATTGTTTTTTGAATTCTGGTGAGTCCCAATCACTCCTCTGTGTTTTGTTTAACTGAATGAAACTGAATTTAATAGGTTTTGTATTCGTGCAAACGTATAAGAGAGAGAAAACTAAACTGTGAGAAAATGACCTGTATGCATGTGTTTTTAATGCTGACTCAGCAACATACTGTAACTAAAATGAGAGAGGAGAGCAAATGCTAGTTTTTCTCTTAAGCATGACGTAATGATTGAATTTGAATAGTCCACCTGTGAGTGTACATATTTAGACTTTCAAATCTGTGGTACTAATTTATAAAGCAGACAGGTGTTCTACGCCAAGGTTGAACAGTGGTGGCAACAGCATGGGCATATCTGGAAGAAGGAGGGGGGGATTATTTTGAAGGATGTGGGTAAAAGGGCTAAATAGAGACATTTATGGTCATGTATTTTAATGGCTTCTCTTGCTCCAGGCTACTCAGCTAAACCATTAACATATTGGTGCATTTATGATCCTCTCATACAAGTATCACCAAGACCAGTTAATGGTGTTTGTTGTGGATCCTTCCAATCAGTTTCATGCAGCAAATAAAACAATTAAAGGGCCACAACAAGGGTAAGTGTTTGTATTTGTCTGTCTGTCTCGCTCTGTCTGTCTCAGGCAGTACAGATGTCTGTCTGTCTGTTTTAGTCATTTTTTCAGATGAGCACATGGGCTAAAGCTGCATCTTAGACACACTCAGGGGGGCAGCACTTTACTGACACAGTAAGTGTGTGTGAGTGTGTGTGGTAGGGGGACCCCTGCTGTTCACCATCTGGGCAAATGGCAGGTCTCTATGCCAGCATGGTAGCCGCAGAGGAAAGAGGGCACAGGGGCCACAGTCGGGTGGCTCCGAAGATGGACAGAGGGGGCATTTGCAGACACAGGTCATTCTCTCTTAGTAAAAGATCCACTCCGTAACACCTGTGCTCCCTCTCCCCCCTCTGCCCCACTTCAGACGTTCTGTCAGAAAGCCCGTGCTCAGCAGAACTACAGGTTCCAAACAAAAGACTGCCGGCTCGGCAGACTGCGTGCAGGTGAATAACAATAACCACTTGTTCAGTTATTCATATATTCATATGTGTGTTCATATTTAGCCTTCACTGTGAGGGTGATGAACAGCATTGGCCGAGGCTGTGCCACACTGATGGAGGGAAGCGCAGACTCGGATTCTCTCCTCTCGTGTGGAAGTAGTTACCGGGTAAGAAAGTGTCAGGGTGACTGGTCAGGGTGTCGTCTGCAGTGTTGGACTTGGTGGGCAGGCGCAGCGCTCATAATGAGGAGAAATCACACATGTCTCAGCTGGGGCAAGAGAGCGGGATCAGAAAGAGCTGTGTGGCAGGCCCCCAATGTTAGACTGATAGATTAGTCATTGAGGGCTCATACAGCCTCACACATCACAGGCAGCAGTTACCAAAAAGCTTAATAGTTACTCCCACATTATTTGCTGCCTTGTTCCTCCCCTAAGAGTGCCCATACCCATCCTTCCTTACAGTATTACGTGAACAAGTTCTACCCTGCACCAAAATCTCTCCCAGAAGGCTGTGGTCTCTGTGCGCCAAATCCTTTCATCCCCATATCTCTCAATCCAGGTAAGGCTTGGCTGGAGACCAGTGCTCGGTTAGAAACGGAGAGGCCTTTGACTGCGCAATCGATTTCTGTAAAGCAGAATATACAGTATGAGTGATCGTGTCAAGTGAAATGTAAATGGACCGAGCTCTGAAACGATCAGGCAGCCTCAGTGCGCATGGATCAAGGAGTATGTAAGCACGAGATAGCATTTACCCCTGGTTTTAACTAAAGCACTCAAACATTCTCCACTCTGCAGCCCTGTAATTCCCTCTGAGTGCTCGGTGTGAAAGTGAAGCACTGTTATCAGCCTCTACCAAATGCATTAGACCTCCTCTGACCGCCGAAACAGACCACCTTGTTGTAGATCATTCCCTCCACGCCGAATGGAGGTGATGAAGAAGTTGTAAATTAGGATTGTATAGTTTCATGCCCCTTAATGATTACTGCACCCCTGGGCTGCACAATCACTCCCTCTGCAATTTTGAATTAAATACAATATATTCCTGTCAGTGAATGAAGAATAAATTGACGGTATTGCCTGATGTCACCCGTGGTAATAATGTACGTTGATGACACAGCAGACTTCAGACCACTTTGCACTTTTTCTGCATGGCAGATGGGCACTGAGCAAGGTTGCAGCTTTTCTGAGTGCAGAGAGCTGAAGGAACTGGACTGGTTCTTTGTACTATTTAACTCTTTGGGGCATCCATTTCCTTCATGTGGTTATTCGGGGGTATAGGTGTAATTTGCTGTTTTTGATTTTTGTGTGTGTTGTCTCTGTGACATATGTTTTGTATTTGAAGATTCAAAACATGCCCAAGGTATTTGAATTTGTCCTCGTAATGGATCATTGCTTAAAAGGCATCCAGTGCAGTGGATAATAGAGCCTGGCTGATTTGCGGGGGGAGCAACGATGATGCAACGATGATGCAGATATTTATTTAAAAAAAAAAATCATATACAAAAATATCACCCTATTCATTTTGTTAATTGCAATGATTCCTAAAGTCTGGTGCACATTAGAAAGTAACCAGGCCGATTTTAAACATGGCAACGGCTAGTGTGTGATCTGGTGTTCTGGTGTTCTGAAGATTAAAAGATTAAAAATTGCTTAAATTTGTCATCGATCAAAAGTTGAAAATCCCAGTGTGCAGACAAGCCCTAAGATATCTTGATAAAATCCTTGTGATGAAATATAAAGAAATGGAATCAAGGTTTATAGATATTTTACAATTTAACCATAAACTTAAAGAGTAATTACTACAAATAAAAATTAAAAAACATATATATAACCCAATATTTAGAACTTGAATTAAGACAATATTAGATAAGGCAACATAAATGCACATCTTTTCTGCATCCTGTAGAATAAAAGGATTTATCTCTGCCAGTTTCATCAGCCAAATGAGATATCTGTAGAATAGATATACAGCATTTTGTCTCAATAATTATTCTGCTATTCTGTTCTGTTACAGTTACTCTGAAAGCTGAATGGAAACAAATGGAAACAAAAATATTAATATTAATACAAAATATTACACAGCCTTAATTGAGTGCCAAATTCATGTGCCTCAGATTATACATACATCTTTCTCTTTTTTTGTGTATCTTTTGGTAAAATCACACTTTTTCATGATGAGATTCCCCCTGATAAATATGTCAACCTTGGCCTTTTAAAAAATATTTCTCCAAATATCGTGGATGCAGAAATAATTAGGGTTCGTGTTTTGGATCAGCTCTGTTTTAATGTTCTGATTACAATTATGCTCAGTATAGATAAGATGACAGCGGGGCGTTTTTTCTCCTTATTCAAAATATGTCTTCAAAAGCAAATAAACTCCCACAGCAGCTGTTAGGATTGGTTGAACTGTATTGACGATCTGTTAAGGTGCAGAAAAAAAGGGCTTATTTTCCCTTTTGTAGAATTTGACAATGATAAAACTGGATTGCAGCAATAATGGCTGTCATGGATCAACACCTAGAAACATTTTACTCTGCTGATGTGGACATGAATGGGATCCAAAGTCATGTCTCCCTCTGGCTGACTGCCAGGACCTTCACAGGGGCTTTAATAAATGGTTTGTACCAGCAGACGGTCCCTGGCCTGTGTGTGCGTTTCTGTGTGTATATGTGTGTGTGCGCGCGTGCATGTTTTATTGTGTGTGTTTATATGCCATAGGGATTTTAATAAGGACTAAGTGCACAAGGAACCCTCCAGAGAGGAAGAAAGACCAATAACCTACAGTAGTGCATGGTGCTACTAAAAGGGTTGACGGAACACTGAAGAGGAGGAAGCAAAGGTGTGCTTGCTATTTATTTGCAGCACTGGGGGTGCACATGCATTATTCAGTGTGACATTCATTCATAATTAACTTTTTTTAATGGATAAATAAATAGACAAAAGTGTAGGAGGGCAATGGGTTTTTTTACATGGCACATACAGAAGCAGCTTCAAGTCATATTTAATGACAATACTGAAATATGCATTTAATGAGGGGAAAACCATAGCCAATGCAAAGCTAATGAATATAGTAGTGTGAGCACGATGAGAAGGGCGGGTTTGCGATGCTGCTCAGCTGGAGGGAGATGGAGAAATTAGTTCAGTAGGTGGGCTGCCTCAGGCGTGGAGGTTGGTGGTTGGGAGACTTGCGTAAGCACAGGCACCACAGCCCGTGGGCAGCAGCTCAGAGATCTTGGTGGAAGGAAAGAGTGGACATTTGTTAGGATCTACTGGACAGAGAGGACATGAAGCACGGCGTTTAAAATCCTGTGGTATGCAGCGAGCCAGAAGTTTTCCAGCGAATGCGTTTTCAAAATATAGACATGTCTCGCAGATGCAGTGTGCGAGGCTTCATCTTTAGGACGATATGTTCTTATTATTTCATGGCTGACAGCGTATGTTATTCTTCATTTTCATCAACGTCATCTTGAATCAGAGAGCGGTTCTCTGAAGGTGTCTCCAGTTGCCAGTTGTTCCATTGTTTTCCATCTTACATATGCAAGACAAAACAATTCTCCAGCAATGCCTATTCGTCTTTCGGGTTTATTCGCTGTAACGTAATATGAGCCAATGTCGATGTCACCGAAAATGAGTCTGATGCACACTGCTTTTCAGTCAATTTCCAAAGTGAACAACCTGTCACAGCATGCTATGGATTGATTCTCTGTTAAAAGGCTTTGAATATAATTAACGCTACTGTTAGCTACTCAGCAACCCAAGTGGATCTTGCCATCACACTGTGAGTTGCATCTCAAATTTGTCTCCCCGAACACTATTAACACTATTTAACTTGGGGGCATTCATTTAATTTGCTATAATTGCTTTAGAGCCCCTCTCTCTATGCTCAGCCTGTTGTCTATATCAGCTTGGAGGGGGTGTCGGTCTGTCTGCATGCATATCACACTGTTTTCCTTCACAAAACTAGAAACATCAAGTTCACAGTAAATACTGTGTTAATGTTAATGATTTAGCTGCTATTACCGAAAATAATACAATAAACTTCCCTGCATTTGCTCTGACGTTAAACATAAATTGTGTGCTTTAGAAATGTCAAGTATTGAAGTAATAACTTGCTATATTTCAGCGATAATGACAAATATCATAGGTCTTCTAACCAAGAGAACCAATGCTTTTCTTTCAGGAGCTTTTCCCATTTAATACATCATGATGTAATTGTCCAATAAATAACATCATAAAGCAACGGAGGAACAGCAGTTACGCTCCTATCAGGGAAAACAGTTAACATGTTGGGGATGAGAAGATGGCGGGGGTGCCGGGCAGGTGTTGGGACTCCTTAGGGAGCTGGAGGTCACATTACCATACAAAAGCCACTCTGCTGGGTAACCTTTCCAGGCGCTGCTCCCTAGCCAGGGGGCCTGCGGTCACACACTGGCACTGCCACAAGTTCCTCGCCACCAACCCACACATGCACAGACACACACACGCACACAAATCTCTCGTATTCAGCCTCTGAATACCCCCTGCATTCTCCATGACAGAAACATTGCTTGTATAGTGACATGAAATATTTGCACTCGGGGAACATAAATCACAGGGGACAGCTCTAAAGCAAAACAAATACTATGATATGGTCCATTGGCATCATAATGCACACTAAAGAGAAAGGCATTCATGTGGAATTTAGATCCAAAGCCTAACATTTTATCTTCGCCAGCAGTCTTTCACACAAATCAGCTTCTTTTTTCCTCCCCAAATCCCTACAATAGCAAGGCTGTTGTCATTTAAGCTCCACTCTATTTACAACTCGGATATGCCTTAGATGTGTGCGAGACACAACAGTGAGGAATGGGAGCGGTGTACTGAATACGGATAGCGCGAGGGAGAGACGAGATATAGACACCGACTTCGCCTGGAAGCATGCGGAGCTTCTCCTGGTAGACAGGAAGAGTAACTGGGCCGAGAACGACAGAATGGAGGGAGGTGTCCGGCGGGCAGCTGTGGCGTTAATGTCGATCAAGGGGTGGGGGTCGGGCTGAGAATACGGGTGGTCGTATTGATGGACAGCGGCATCAACAGGAATTTATATAGCTATTAGAAACGATGCAAGTGGAATGTTGACGTCTGCTCTTAACTTTTTCTTTTTTTGGAGGAGCAGAGGGAGGAGGAGGAAAGGGGGAGAATACCCATTGGTTTGTGGAGACAGGGACGCACGGAGAAGCCGGGCGTCTTTTCCATCGTGGCTGATTTTGAGTGACAGGTCATAGGGATGGAAAAATATGGGTTGTGTTCCACATGTGTGCGAGAGCGTTTGTGTCTGTGTGTTACCCCACAGGTAACACATGCGCACCATGTAATTATACTCATTACACGGCGGGCTGTGGATCTGCATGATATGCTGGTAGACACCAGAAAAATATCTGGATTGTTGACAGCATAGTGGCACAGTAGCTGTGACAGTCAACTGCATTGTTTATGCTGCAATTACCAAGACTGAATTCAATCAGTCAGGCCAATACACTTTTTTATTGCAATTATGCAAAAGACCTTACAGCTCACTGTGTGGTGAGACGTGATGTGCAGTAGCTTATATTGATTACTTTATTTGTAAAATTAAGTCTTTAAGAAGTCCCTGTCAGTCAGCTCTCACTGCATCCTGTATCACATGCAAGCACTGCACCCTCATGAAAATAATAACTCTTAATATAATTGATGTAATATGCCACACGCAACAATAAGGTATAACATCTAATCACGTTAAGTAGTCATTGGCAAGCTGTAATTAAACTGTTTGAGACAAGTGATTACCAACCCTGATAGAGAATGCAAATATATAATAGGGGTGTTATGAAAATACTAATAACCCATAGCACTAATTGCAAACCTTTCTTTTTCACAAATATTGATTGCCTTGTATCTGTGTTATCGCATTGACCACGACATGCTGGGAAAAGCTCGCAAATATGGCAAGATGAAGCCCTCCTTCACTTTGTTATGCTCCGATACACATTGTAATGTTAACAGCGGGGCCCTGCAGTCTGACTGGGCTAATGGCGTGCCATCCCATCAGGCCACGCGCCCAACCAGAACATGCAGAGAGATTGTTCGCATCAAGCCTGTCGGCAAATTAGCCAACGCGCATTAAGCTGTGGCATTATGCTAAAGCTGTCTAAATACTACTATATGCTTAGTGACCAGTGAATGAGTTCTGAAGTCCACCCCTCCTTTTCCTCCCTCGAGCCTGTTGGAATGAGTGTCTGTCCTCTCAAAACTGGAGTCGTAGAATTAGCTATTAGAGTCTCTGGTAGAACACGAGTTAAAAAAAAAAAAGGGTAAGCAAGTGGCTCTAACCTCAACCATTAGGTTTTTATTTTTTTAATGAGATTGCATTTGAGTCCTGTGGTTAATAATGTCCTGTTAGTAACCTGTTATTTAGGTGAAAAAGCTAGAAATTCATAATATAGTTGCCAGAATTAAAATATTAATATTTATGGAGTGGCAGCTGGAACATTTAATGACAATCAATACATCACAGCAGGGGAGGTATTTTTCACAGCGTGATCTGTGATCTGACAGACATTTTCCTTTCACTCTCCTAATTAATTTCGTCGGACACCTACGGAGACTCGCGACACCGTCGTTCTGCCCGCTGACCACCGCTCGCTCTTTTGTCTAAACTGGCCAGGCTTTTTCCTCTGACAAGCCACTGTACACCTGTAGGTTGTCATTTCCTCCCACCTTAATGAAGGTGTTTGTTCGGCTGATGGACATGCGGCCTCCACCTCTCACCTCCGCTGCATGCACTTCACCGTAGTGTTAGGGGAGGTTTGATGAGGGTGGGTGTACATCTTATGAAATTGTTCATTTCCCAGAATACTTCTCCCTGCCCTCTCGCTCACTCTTGGTGTCGAGGATCTGGGATAGTGGGTTAGGTAAGGTTAGGTTAGTTGAATTTGCAGCACACAGTCTCACTCTCTTTCATGCTCCTGTGAAGGCACACAGTGTGTAGCAGATAGATAGATGCAATGAAACTTTCCAACTTTAAAATAAGAAGAGGCCATAATTCTGAGTCTGATGCTGGATGTCATGTTTGTAGTGTTAGACAGCATGTCCCTTGAGGAAAGTGTTTGGTATTTACGTAGTAGGTATGCAATTTATACAAGTTAAGCTGGTTTCAGGACTGATCTTGTCCGATACAGCAATATGTTGTCCAGATGATTCACTGTGGGCATGTTGATGACATTGAGATGGACCCCGAAAAAATTAATAATACAAATATCTCAGGTTGATAAAGTGGGTGACATGGCAAGTAGATGAAGCCAATGGTGATGTCAACTTGGAAAGACCATGAGATTTGAGTCCCTGGTGTTGATGTGCTGGAAACAAAACCTTGTGATCTCAGCAGTGGAATCAACATTAGGTCCTGTCTTCTGCATGCTGGTTCATTAAAACTATTTTAGTTAGACAATATGATATATCAGGGCCTAGTTATCTAAGATATCTACCATCATCCCGCTCACATGTCTTGTATTGTATTTTATTAAATAAAGGCAAAACTATCAAAAGTGATAGAGGCACTTTTTCTACAAGAAAATTAAACCTCCACTCATCACGCGGCCAAGCATTTCAGTTGGCTGCTCATTCCTTGGCTCCAAAAAAAAAAAGTATTAGTCTGACTCAGCGTTGACCCTCTTTTCTACCTTCTACTATGAGACCCAGTTAATTTCATTCCCATGTAGTCTGTTGGATCAAACAGCCTATAGGCACATGAGGTTTAGTCAGAATAATAATTGAATTACACCCTAAACACAAGCCATATTGATTGTTCCTTCCTGTTGTTAAGACACCGTGTTTGCATAAAAGAGTTTAGAAATGAACACACTGGTGTGTGCAGTCATGTCCCAAGACAATATCAGAGTAGTTTTGTAAAACAAAATTTAACAATGTAAAAAGTTTTTGAAAATATTCGTAGCAAACTCAAACCAGTACTTAGTAAAACCCCGGGGTTGCATTTCCTCACTGAGTTTTCTTGGTTTTCCACATCTTATCGCAACTTCTTAAACTGTTTCTTAATGGCAATTCAGAAAGTGGAAACTTTAAGCTGGGAACGCTTGGTTGTGTTTTTATAGCCTAACTGTCTTGTACGCATCATTTAGCTTCACTTCTAAATCCTCAGTTTGTTGTAGGAACCCATGGATCCCATGGAAATGTGATTGGCCCTCCTAAGGGTTAGTATGTAGTAGGGTTGGATAAAGGTAATAATGTGTCAATATAATTCTTTAGAGGTTTACAAGTAGATGGGTGGTATTGAGGTTTTTCTAAGGTTGACAAAGAGAAAACTGCCACATTATGGGCAAACCATCCTTCCATTTGTGTGTGTGTGCGTGTGTGTTGGATGTGTGTGTGTGTGTGGCTATTCACAGCCAATCCCATTAGGTGAGAGGTGGGGTACACCCTTCACACTCACATTAACATGAATGTACAATCGGCCTCCAATTAAGTCAGCCTGCAGGTTTGAACCCAGAACATTCTTGTTTTGAGGCGACTGTTAAACTTCCATAATTCAGATTACATTTATTTGTTCTTAGTATAGACATCTGAAAGAATTGTCTTATTTTTTGCTGTAGGGTTGTATATACTTCTTACTCCAAAAAGCCACTAAAATATGTTGTTCATCCAGGGGTGCCCAAAATTGAGTTTTATGTCCAGGAAGAGGAGGTTCCAGTTGTGGTCTATGTTCTTGCCAATGGGGCACATCGACGTGTGGGCAGCTCGACTGATTGCCAAGACAGCCAGCAGAGCGGAGGAGGATCAGACATAGAGAGAGGTTCTACTAGATTACACAAGGCTTGTCTGAGCTCAGGATTTCCTCGCCTTTTGATGTAGGACCTGGTTTGTGGAATAGCAGATCAAAGCTTCACTCACAGCGTCTCACGTAGCATCATTTACACATCTGTGAAATCCACAATCATAGAGAAGACTATGAAACCTCTCCTGCATTCATTAATATAGAACTTTGACCAGAGACAAAGGTTAGGCGGAGGACAGAAATGGTCATTGAGCAGCGCTCACAACCGAGTATCGAAGCATTCAGGGACACTCATTAATTCTATTTCTACTTTGAGTATTGGTTATTTGCTTTCTTCTTTTCACTCGGGAAAGCTCTCAATTCATTAGCCGATCCACTATGAATGTATTATTCAATGCTAGATTGGCATTGGCAAGCAAAGTGTGTTTACCATAGCTCATGAAATATGTATCTGTGCAGTGGTTGTGTGTGTGTGTGTGTGTAAGCAGCTGCCTGATGTAGTCATGATGGGGAGAGATTTTTTGTGGCAATCACAGCTAGACGGTCAAGGACAATCCCTTATAGCTGTTTTGGTGCCGTTGATTGTTGTGCTGATGGTCTTACATTAAAGCTGTGGTGTTTAGTGTAGATAACAGATGTACCCCAGGCTGTGTTTCGGTATCAGGCATACCTTTTTCCTCCACTTTCACACCAGATGTTGAAAGATAAGCATTTGAACATTTGTTTTTTAAAGGTAGAAGCTACATAACAGTCTAATTACAGGGTGGAAAGGGAAAATGTAATACTTCACACACACTAACACACAGCAGACAGCAGCCAAATGACCAGATTGCTTAAAGTAATAGCGAGGTCAGGAGTTCCATAAAGAGCTGTTTGTTAGATGTCACCTGGAGTAATTATAACAGAGCTGGCATCACTGAAACTATATTGAGGGGCCTAATGGTGTCTATAGAGAAAGAGCAGAGTAGCGGCCATTCTGTTTATTTATTTATTTATTTTGCTCAGATGAAGTGGCTGGCCACCAAAGATGAATGATTGCTTTCTCTGCGAACTCCTGGGCTCACGGGTTGATTTAATTGAGTTGAATTAAACCTAAGCCAGGTAGAAATGGAGACAGAGAGAAAATCTATGGCGTCGATCTATAAAAGCCTTTAGGGCTTCGATTTGGATTACGTAGATTATTTTCCTGTCTGGTCACAGTCACACTCCATCCCTATCCTTGTGAGTCTGTATTCCTTAGTTACATATTGTTTGGGGAAAGCGTTGATAGTTGGTGGCTTTGGTGGGTTGGCATGCGATCAGAACTTATACTGCATGCACATAATGGACAGAAACCATCGAGTCATTTCAAGTTTATAGGTGTTTTTATAACACGTTTAATAAAGATTGATTTTTGCTGGATTATATATGGTTAATACTTAAAACTGAGAAGAACTGGCACTGAAAATCCCTTTTTTTTTCTGGCAGACCAGTGGAGACAGTCCTGTGGAGCTGCTTCTGTCATACAGTGCATCCACTATAAATATAGCCTGCTGACTGTAAAGTAATTTCATTGACGTAGTTACCGAATATGGCAAATGCATCACTTCCTGTATACGCTGAGAAGAAGCAGGGATGCAACAAACTCAGGGATGTGCTCTTCAGGGCACAGGGTATTTGATGATGAGACCAAACTGATTATAGCTAAGTGTTATCATGAAAACAAAACATAATTCAGCTTTAATGAGAAAGTCACGCTATTGTTGAGCATGTTTCAGTTGAGTTTGATTAGCTGAGCCAATAAAGCTGAATACCTGCCTGTAAAACCAGTCAGCTTTATGCCAGTGATGAATGTAAAGTTGTTTGTTCGCGTCGTATGCGTTCCAAGTACCTCTGCAAATCATCCAATAGCGTTATATGGAAATAAAAAAGAGGAGGCAGTAATTCAGCGATCAGCAGATGATTGGGGGCATACGTTGCCGCCTGCCAACAGACATGAGGCCCGAGCTGCCAAATCACCCTTAAAAGGAAGCCTGATCAAAGGGGCTTATCTCAATGTGTTGGTCTTTCTCTGCTCCAGCACGTTTTCGCCATATGTACACAGAGGCAGGGGCACGATCTCATACGTCTTTCTTTGTCTGTATTTGTCTAGCTGTCTTTATTTTGCTCTCTGTGCTCCGTGCGATCTCTCTCTCTCTCGCTCATTCTCTCATTCCTCTCTCTCCTCTCCCTGTTTCATTGCCGCCTCACCCCTTTACTCCCCTGTACCCCACTTTTCTATTGTGCATCCATAACAGCGTTGTCATCTCCGAGGAAATCACCTCTTGTTCCTTGACAATTTGGAGATGACACGTTGACTCTTGAAATGTTATGATTAGCCAACATTGTTTGAGCTTTCCTTTGAGTAAAGCTGCTTAGGGGCAGCAGATAAAGCCACGCCATATATTTATCTGCTACATTTCAATCCCTCTTTGTAGTGTGACAGCACAGATGATACGAGGGGAAGGAGGCAAGGTGATTGTATCGTGCTATATTAATTTTAGGTTAAACCTCTGCTATTGTTTGTTGGATGGGATGGAAAGCTATGCTGTGAACTGGGCAGGGGCACTCCCTGCCCAACCTCTTGATCAAACAATATATTACATGACGAATGTTGAATTTCGCCGTGTGCCAGGATTTTTTAGCTTCGGTATTAAATCTGAGTCGTTGTGTTTTCTATTAAATAATGAAAAGAATACTGCTTGGTTCACTGGAGGTGTCACAGGGAGGGTTTTGAATGGATCTGGCTGCTAGTTGTGCTTACATCAGCTTGAAGCTCCACAGCATTAACATAAGCAGAATACAGGAGAGAGTTTGAAATTATATCAAACTCTTGAGAAACCAATGTTGATCTGGGCTGCTTATTTCTGCTCTTTGTGCCCACTGTGTCTTATTGCCTGCTCACCAAAACATCGTCTTTGACCTTCCTAGCTGCACGATGCAGAGTTGGTCAGTAACATATTCTTGATGGAAAAAAACTTTAACTAGATAAATAAGGCTATCCTTGAATTTAATTTTGTAACTACCATTTTGCATGCATAGATGTACACAGAGAGATTTTTTTCATGCCATTCTTAGTGGTCTACAGATGTGCCTAGGCATATTGTGGAAAGTGAAGCCATTGTGGAAGGGCCTAAAACCTGTATTCTCTCGAATGACCGGCTGAGGGCGACTCCACTGGTTGCAAAAATAAGTCAGCTTCTATAAAAGTCTCTCTTACTTGATTTGTAACATTTGTAAACACAAGGAGTTTAAGGTCTTAGTAGTATAGTAGTATAGATGATAAAGCACAGTATGTGTTGACAGCTAGTACTATCCAATGGATGCAGGTTGCAGGTGTAAGGGGGTGTGCAGTGTCCTCAAGCTCTCAGTCAGGTTCACTCCCTGCTCCTCCATATATGGTTACTTCTGATTTAAAAAAAACAATATAGCGTTGGAAACATGTTATCTCAAAGTTTCAAAAAAAACAAATTTAGACCTGTGTTAGAACAAAGTAAGGAGCTGATGTTCTTAACAAAAACTGTACAGTGGGAATTGGCAGATCCACATTGCTTTGATGCTTTCACCAGTTTTTATTGAAGGCTACCCCTTAAAATTTTAAAACTTCCCTGCACGCGTCTGTTCTGTGAATGCTGCACCTTTCACCTAGATGGAAACAGGTTCTCTGGAGTAACAGCATATATGGTTCAAAAATAGCATCCCTTAGTCATCCAAGCACTATCAGTGTAAATACTGCGCGTATAAGGGTGTGTCAGACTCAGCACATTTTTTTGGCACCTCTCTGTTTCCTCTTCAGGCTGCATCTTTTGATGATCCCTCAAAAAAATTTGAGCAGCTTGTGTGTTAGGAGTTGTGTACAAGTGTGGGAATGAGATGAATGAGGAGAGGCAGTTTGTGCTGCGTTCATAAAAGTGCTCTTCAAGCATTCAAGGAAGGACCTTTTTCCTCTTGTTTTGGAGAGTTTGGATCATTCCAAATACAGATCATCGCTCTGTTTGTTTTTTCATTGCTCTGTTTGTTTCTCAAAGGTCAGGTTCCATAATCATTAGTGGACATTTCGACTGGAAGCTTGAATGGTGACTTATAACATTAAAGTGGAGAACATCCAGATACACCTGTCTCTCCATGTCTCATATTAAAGTGGTGACAGTGGTCTGAATCAGAGAGAGATCGCCAGCTAGCTGGAATTGGATGGATTCATGAGAGCAGCTAATGAGCCACTTGGCTTTTAGCTTTTAGTCAAAGTACACTCCGACACAAGTAGACCAGAGGGTAATGAAAATAGCATGCAATAATGAAAGAGGGATAGACAGAGGGCATATTTCACTGTCTATCTATGAGACTCTGTTCCCTGACACAATGCTTTGGAATTTTGGACACATTATCACTGATGTCACATTAAGTTGGAACTGGCTTATTGAGATTTGTTTCAAACGGACACCAGTTATAAATTTCACATGAAAAGTTTCCTGTTCTGCATGTGTCAACACAAGAGTGCAGAAGAGCTCAACACAGTGGATGAGCTGTGGTTTCACTAACAACTTAATAAAGGAGATTAATACATAAATTAATATGAGCCTCAGAGTAGTCAACTGAAGTGTTGATGTCTCAAAATCAGCTAAAGCTAATCTGTCCAACTTCAGTAAACACAAGTCTCAACAAAATGTAATGAAAATAGCATGCATGACAGCACCTTGGCAATGGCAAGACATTATTTTATATTTTGCTTTTTCACCAGAAAATCAGTCATGACATTTGCGTCATTACTTGCAACATTGTTATCTGAATGCTTAGCTAATTCCATAATCAGTATTGAAACTATTATCTACATGGAGCTAGTATAAAAGCAGTTGAGTCAGCCTGGGAGCTAGCTGTTGGCTCAAGTAAATCCTCATGTTTGGCAATGATGTGAAGCAGTTTCTGCTAACAGCTAACTGCTAACATTTGTTCTCCGACTGTCTGTTGAGTGGGGACTTCAGGTTCACAGGGTGTTTCAGAATCAAAAGCATCAGTGGTTCTGGCCTGATTCATTTAATTATATTATAACAATACTCTTTCACTGTGTTTCACTTTAATATAACAGTATTTTCTTTGACTTTATTATGATTGTCTTGTATTCAATCTAGTTTCAACTTTATGTTATAGAATTGTAACAGTAGTTTATTTAACTGTATTATAGCAGTTTATTGAACAAGTAGGAGACCTCTATATCCACTTCTGCCCTCCTCAGTAGTGATCCTAATGACACATTTATATTATAATTGCTTCAAGATAAAGTGAATGGCTTAAAAAAACAACAACACAAAAAGGCTAATTGTATTTAAAGTGTTACTCATGGTATCCTCAAGAGCGTTCAAAAAATATATCTGTACAGTTGTATCACAGTGATATTGGATCTGAAGATAAGCATACTGTCCCAGCCCCAACATTAATAAACATTAGAACTCATAAAATATAGATGATTTCCAGAGTTGCTGCTGTGTATGTACGGTTAACGTGATTGAAGTGTTTGTCAATGCATGCAAAAACATGACGAACTCTTCCTTTTTGACTCCATTTGACTGAATTTTTAAGTGTCTTTAGTTTGCATGCATGTGCACACACTTGTGTATTTGTTTGTGTGTTTTCCTGTTTTACGTGTGTGCATGCTCCCAGAGGGGAAACAGGCTATGTGGGGTGTTATCTGCTTCTGCAGAGGGTGACAGCTAATCACCAACCCTGACAAACACTGGGGGAGAAGGGGAGGGAAGAGAGAGGGGGAGACAAACGAGAGAGGGAGAGCGACAGGGAGAGAGAGAGAGTGGAGACGGTGCTGGGCAGGGGGATTGGCATTTGAATTCCACTGAGTAACCAGCATGCTCCGGATCCTGTCATCACAACCTCTGTATGAGTTTGGACCTGAGCTGGACAACCGCACAGCCTTCCATCTGACCCACTGACAACTAATAAACCCTCCATCAGTATAGGTACACACCAAGATGGGTGGCTGCTGAGGAAACATTGCGACAATTCTTGATGAGTAAATCTTTGCATTTGCAGAGTCTGTCAGCAGCAGCTTTCATCTCTTACCTGCTGCTTGTAAATTCCCAGCCGCATGGAGAATATCTGCACAAGTTTTCACTTGCTGTCTTTACTGCAAGAGAAGACACCCTTCAAATGGTACCTTGTCAGGTGTGAACACATCAGCACTTACAGTATCCGCTAACTGTGCCATTAATCGTACCCAGAGTCTATGCTAAATGCATTTGTAGACGGTATTGCCTTGCAGATGGGCTGATACATGCTGAGTTAGTGTGAGATTCTGGTGTCGCCTGTTGACACAGAGATCAGAGGGCTGTGAGAGATGGAGAGACGCTGTCGTGAGATGGCGGCAGGGAGGCTGCACAGGGAGAGAGAAAAACAAGACAAACAAGACAAGGCTCCACTCTGATTTTCGTGAAAAACTTCTGCATTGATGCATTCTCCTTAGCTGCTGTCATTTAAAAGCACAGGTACCTAATATAAACAGTACAGCATGCAGGAAAATATTACAGTGTAGAAACGGGGAGGGGAACCTGTGGCAATTGGAGTCTTCATAAATATAAGCAGCTCAGAAATACAAAAATGTGTCATGGCAGCATTTTTTTCTATGATAAAAGAAAATAACTTAGAACAGTAAAGATGTTCTTCCCTCTATCTGCATGCATGTAGGCCAAGGTTAAGGAAATACACATCTGTTGCATTGCTGTCAAGCATATGATGATTTCCAACAGAAATGACAAATATTTTAGTTATAAGTAAAAGACAAGCCGATATGTGTTGTTTGTGGGTATTCACAGTAGCCGTTTTTAGACTTGACCTGTGGGTAATCTCTGTTGTTTACCCAGAGTTTGCCTTTCATTCTGCATCATTCAGGCGAGAGGTGGAGCAGCGGACAGAGGCAGGAAATGATGTATTAATTACGCAGCATGGGTCACGTGAGATTTGTTTTTTCTTTTAGTTATTTTTTCCCTTTTTCAGTCTGTCGCGTTTATATAGTTAAAGCTTCTCAGCAGAGTTTGGGTGTCTGACAGTGTTGTTTGAGAAGTTTTATGGTGAGCGAGCCAGTAGCTAATAAGCTATGATTGCATTCAGAAGAAGCATTTGTGAAGGAACCTTGCTGCTGCGGAGCTGCTAGAACCCCACAAAGTCAAATTGTTACAAAAGTGTCCGTTTTGTCTCAAATAACCACGACAGAGAAGATTATTTATGTGGCACAAAATAAAGATAAAACAGACAGACACAGCAAATAATGTCAGATTTTCTCTCTGGCCTGCAATAAAACAATAGACGTAACAAATACTGGCCAATTAGATATTTTTGTTTGTAGGATTACTGCTAATTCCAATACTAGTTTACAATTGCAAGCAGTCTTTGCAAGCCATGCATGGCACGACCAAAGGTGAGGCTTTTTTTAATTTTGATTTTTTAAAATTATTTTTGAGCAAGTAGTTTTGTATGTTCGTCAGCACTACCATCTGACATCAGACGACTCTCCAAAGAGAAGCAGTGCGAGCCATCAAATTAGAGAGGTTAGCGTGATATATGCGTTCAATACTTAAATATGGCCCACAAAGGATCTTATAAAATTTTAATGACTCTTAATAGGAAAAAATGTCCCCTCCTCCAGCGTCGAGATTTACAGAGCAAATGCGATTGTCAGTATGTCATGTGCTGTGAGGGAATTTTGAACATTTGTTTGATTCATTTTAATGGACATTAATGATGGCTCAGTTTGATTACCAATAGCAGGACTGAAATACAAACCTTTTACTCGTGGTCCATCGGTTTCTGGCCTCCCTGCTGGAGCCAGTGTGGGTGGCATTATTCCGACCAACTGGCGGCTGTCTGCGTAGCTGTGATGGGTGTCATGCTGGGGGCCTCCATACAGGGAGACCCTCATCTGCTCACAGTATCACACCTCTCACCACTCTGCTCTTTCTATCTGACCCTGTCACCAGGCAGAGAGTGACATATACGGGCTGAGAGAGAAACCACGCACGAGCCTGAGAGAGTGGGTGGCATATTCTTTCTAGATGCAGACATAGCTGAAATCCTTGCTAAATAAGATCAAAGATAGCTGTCAGATGCTTTTACCGAGCACACTGCATGAGAGCACGCAAATGGCACTATCAGTGAAGAAGTCAGAGGTCCAGCTACTCGAGAATTGAGGTTGTCATTCATGTCTTAAAGCATGCAAGTGTGAACAGTCTGTTTAACAGGTATAGCTTACTATCAAATCTCAAACTGTACAGATCAGACTCCCATTCAGTCACAAGTTATGCTATTTGTAGATATTTCACGTTAATGCACACAAATTACTTTTATCCAATTTTTTTGGTTGTTGGGGGTTCTAATGGAGCAGTGGGTGGAAATTGAGAACATTGTATTTATGTATCTTATCCGCAGATGGCTTGTGGTGGTCTGGTGGGGGCGACAGCAGAGCATCTGTGTTTGAGTGTGTGCACGTCTACATCTGTGTGCCTGTGTTGTTTTGGGTGCTAATGACAGTTGGCATTTGGCCACTATCAGTGGATTGTTAATTAGTATTGAGAGGTTTGGGGGAGAAACACATTCCCCTCTATCTCTCAGACAGATGTGTGTTTGATCCGCTTACCCAGCTCACACACACACACACACACACACACACACACACACACACCGTCCATCCAGAGCAAAAATCTGACATATGGAAATGTCTACAAGCAAGTGCCTCTTGGCATACTGATATTGACAGAACTAGATTTAACCACAGAAGAAACAAAAGTCATGGATCATAGTGAAATTTGTTGTGGGGCTGCCAAATGTAAAATACATTAAATACACAATACTCAAAGCAAACTATGACATTTAAATATTTCCTTTTCATTCCTCCAAAATAAAATGTAAAAAAAAACTCCTATAATAGCTTGAAAAATTCCTTTTTTATTCTCAACATACAGTACAGTTGGTATTTTTCCTAAATTACAATTTCTTACGACTAAAGGTGATGTCACCAAATGTCTTGTTTTGTTCGACCAACAGTGGGAAACCTAAAGATATTCAATTTACTGTGATGTCAAGACAAGAAGCTGTAACCATCAAATGATTAATACTTTTGCTCTAAGGGCCGACTTAAACAATTAATCTTTTCATTTTCTTCAGACCGGATGATCGATTATTCAACTAATTGCTGCAGCTCAGTTTTCATGTTTCATCATTACTCATTTGTATTATTTTCACTGGATATTTTACTGTCAGATCCTTATTCACAAAAATAGAAATAGAATATTAAGATTGTGTATATTCATGTAATAAAAAAGGATAAAAACAAACAAACAATAAATAGAGAGGGAATGCCTGCGATTAGACGAACCATTATTCCCTGAACACCTTCATCAGAGTAAAGGACTGTATCGTTGTAGGAAGAGCGGTAATGAGAAGAATTACTGTTTACTTTTCTTAAAGCCAACCTTTAACAAATCTCTACAAACTCACAGACACTGGATTTAAAACACGATTATAGCTCTCACTAATGTCAGCACCTTTGTCTGTTCAGTTAATTGTGGCGTAGTTGTCATGACGGAATTGCTCTGTGACCTTTAGTATTTTTATTTCTTCTGCTCTTCTTATATTTGCTAAGTGATGGTATTCTGGCTGATTAGCGTTCTCTCATCCACCCACACACACACACACACACACACACACACTCACGCACACTATTACAAAACACAATGTATTCACTCCCAGTACCCCACTCCCATTGTTCTGCTTTATAACACTGGGAAAGGAGCATCAGTCAAGTATATTAGCTGGATCCTATTACTGTCACCAGATTGCCTCTCTGAGCCATCTTAAAGAGCCCCCAGACAAAACTTCCTGTCATGTTAATCCAAGCTTTAATAAATAGAGGGATGTGTAACCGTATTCAAATGGGGGCTCCCGTATTTGTGCTGACAAAGAGAGACGGGCTATCATGAAATGACAGATGAAAGTGTTTTGCATGAAAAGGAGCCAAAAAAAAAAAGTTTTTATCGGTGCTCATTCTGTGGAGAAATGTCAAATTATTGAAATGGCCTTTTTTTAAAAGCTTAAGCCTAATCTAAGTAAAACAGTGCAGGTATTAGGGATGGTGGCCATTGTGAGTGAAATGAATGTTATTCAGCTCAAGCTAGCAGCTCATTTTATCCCTCTTGTTCACCTATTGATACCAAAGTACATAATACACACCTTGTCTCCGAAGAGAGATTTATGTTCATCGGACCTGTGAACAGTAGAGCATACTGTCATTGAGCGCTTTCACTGATTCATGAATACAGAAAGTCTGTTATTAAATTTTATTTTCTAGATGGTTATTCAGAGGTATTACTAGCTGTGTCATTTAGTTAAAGCTCAGACAGCCGCGGAGGTGCAGCAGGGGCCCTTTGCATTCCTGAGTGTTCTCATCACCAACAAAGGAGCCGATATCGACCTCTCCAATTCAAGGCCATCTCTTAGATTCACATGTGGAAAAGAGCAAAGAAACTATTTCTCAGAGAATGACTCGCTCTTCTTCAGACCAGGTTCATGTGCAGCAAGTCGCTCCTTGACTCTGAGGAGGAGAGCTGGTATTTCACGACCGTGAGCGTGTCTGTGTATTTTACTGTGCAGCGCAGAGACTGCTCATTTCAATAATACGCTGATTGAATCTGAACATGTTTGTTCGTTCCTGCCATTGTATGACTGACATGTTTTGTGTTTGCTGAAGCTGCACTGGTTTCCCTGGTGTCTCAGTGAATGCAGCACTAGTAGCAGGTGTTAGTTATAATGGAGATAATTTCAAAAATCGAAACATTTTAAACAATGTCTAATGAAACTGAATTTAGGGTCCTAAGAATGATGGTGTAATACTACATATTTGCAAAAACAAAAACCCTATTTATAGATGTAGTAGTGGTTATGTTAGTAATTAATGATATTAGCATGAATAATTCCGTAAACCCATTAGTATAGGTGGTAATTATACATGTAGTAATAGTATTGTGGTTTTAGTGTCATCGCTTGTCTCCCTATCTAACATTAATACTTGTTTCATTGTTATTAGTATTTCAATTCCAATTTATATAAGTAGTAGTATAAGTGTTTAATACAGCTAGCATTAATGCTTTTGAATGAATCATTATTTTTTTAATCTATTAGTATTAGTAGTACTGCATATAGAAATAATGTGATTTTTGTTTTATCATTTATCTCAGCGTATAGCATTAATACTTGTTTCATTCATTAGTGTTCCTTTGACCTCGCACATGCAGACAATTAAATGAAGACTAAAAGATGGGTGGATGTGTGAGCCTGTGAGAGGACTGAAAACCTTATCAAACAGTTTTTCATTGAACCACTGAGCCATATCACTGACTCACCCACAAATCTCATTTTCAGTTTGTTGATTTTGACCAGAGTTAAAAACTGTAAAACAAATAAAAGTGATTTTGCCTCACCCTTAGCAAACACGTATGGATAATCAACTTAACAATTTAAGCTATGTAGACGGTTGATTTTTAATGGGGCTGATTTATGTCTCAAATTAATGGGGATGAGTATCCAAGCCAGTTACTGAAGGAGGTTTAAATGTTGGTAACACCTCATTGTGTCAGTCCGCAGAAATGACCCTTTCACTTTTACTGCTTTAGCAATGGAGACCGAGAAGCATCTCATAAGGCTGTAAAAATATTTTTTGAACGTCATAATATTTAAATTCCAAAGAATCACATCATAAAAAAAGAAATTATTAGAGGTTAATAAACGTATTTTATATTAAAAGGACAATCTCTCTTATAGAAGTCGTGTACCTGACCCCACTATAACTATTCTGGTGTAATCCTTTTGATCCTCTGCAACCTCCTCACATGTTCAGCCCATGCACCCATTTAAACAAACCTCTTTCCAGCCTTCCTTCGCACTGAATGTGTGTGTGTGTGTGTGTGTGTGTGTGTGTGTGTGTGTGTCTACTAAAAGAGAAATCTGATTGGCTTTTCCAGGAGGGAGGACATCATTTTAAATAAGTCCTCAATGTTAAACTGTTTGCTCTAGGGCTTAGGGATTGCTCACCTCTCCAAATACTATTTTAGCTTGAAAGCACAATATTTCCCAGCCTGCGCTTTCACATGGGAGAATGAGGGAGGGCCCTGGTGCTGCAGTTTCATGGAGGTGGCTTGCAGGCATACTCCATTCTGACAGAATGAGGAGGCATTCTGCAAGAGTGTGGCGGAGAGGAAAGGGGCCCTATTAATAAAATGACTCCATAATGGGTAGTTCCCTGCAGCTTGGCAAAGGAAGACAGGCAGATTGATGGACGAGGCCAAGGCCTACTTCCTCAAGCATACTGAGCTCAACTGTATGGACATGCCTCTGTGAGGCCAAACGCAAGGCCAGACATAACAACATACTGAAGTCCCATTCATAAAGGAAGGAAGAACCTTACAGATGAGTTCCTGTTTTGCGTAAAAAGGGTCAAAGTGGCAGTTTTAAATGAGCAATATATCACCTCTAAACTGGGCTGCAAAGCTGTCTGGAGCTGGATGTTCATGCTATATAAAAAGGTCCAGGCTTCTTTTCAAATTATACACTATACACGGTAATACGCATGGCTGATTTGAAGGATGGAACACGACAGCATCCACCTTAATTGTCATCTTACCTCAAAGTAAGAACGCTCCAAGGTAAACAAGACTCCCTGGTTGACAGTATTAGATTTGTTTAATGCATAATTGGCAAAGACTACAGCAGACGTACAATAGTATTTAACAGAAATATGGTTTGTTTACAAGAAAATCAGATTTTTGAGGCTGGCTCGGCCAGCACTAGATGTGCTAATAAAATATTGTTTTGCCACAACAGTGTTACGCTCTGCCCTAACAATACAGCAGCGTCCTGAAGGCATCACTCCATCATCCTTTCATTACATTTCTTTGTAACAGTACATTGATTAGAGTGGCCTCAGCATGACTGCCTTTTTAATTGTGTATTTGCTGATCTGAAAGCTACACAGAGCGCTGTGGTAGGATCTGTCCTAACCATTTCAACAATGCTCTGAGGCATTCTTTGACACACAAAGTTCAGTGTTAGAATATACATCAGTTTGTATCACCATAGCGACCTCCTTGGATGCTGAGCAGGGGACCTCATAAATATGTAATTCTGACAGATATGAGGAATTGTCTTCCTCGAGTGTTCCTCTCAAGCCATTTTGTTAATGTCAACATGAAGGAAAGTTACTGGAATAAGTGTTGACATTCAGCCCATGGTGTATATCATTAATAATTACATACACAATAATTTCTGTCGGATGACTGCCGAAAAACACTTGAATCACATATTTCTGTTGCTATCATTTTTTGGGTAATTAGGTATAAAAAATAGATGAATGGTGTACATGAACCCTCTAAGCTTATTCCCTGTGTTGCCATACAGTGGGCTTCATTCATGGTTCATATCTGCCATCCAGTAACATGGATGGAGCAGGCTTTATGACCTATACTGCAGCCAGCCACCAGGGGTGCTTCGCATTGAGAGAGCTGTCATGTCATCTATCTACTGTTTCAGTTTGAGATTGTGAATTAAGTTAATCATAGTCTTAACTTTACCTACATATTGGCTTGTAAAATAAGTTATATATTCCACATGTTGCAGATGGTTAAACATTACTTTTCATAGAATTCATCAAGTTATTTATTGCAACATAATAGAAATAAGCAGAGGAGATAAAGTCTCCCCCTGCAGAGAAAAAAGGCAAGTGCTCTACAGAAATTCCTAGAAAGTTTACAAGCGATAGTGATGTCGCATCTCTAGAAGTCCCTGCCATGCACTCTAAACAGTCTTTGATAATGATAACGATATCTCCCCAAAATGAAAAAAAACAAGTGCTCATGTTGAGATAAGACATTGTGAAATGTGATACGTTGTGTATTTTTGACTAGGTCATTCTTTGAGACCATTTTCATGGTGAGCATGTCTGTATAGTGTACAATATAGGATATAACACATGTCTATTATTAATTAAGAAGTCGTACTGCCGGGGCGTCTTTGTGTCTCCCCTTGTTTTCTATTTTCCAAAAATATAATGGGAAACTTTACATAGCTTTTTCTAATTAGTATGCAAATTGACATGAATGGAAAAATAATAGTCATAAACCAGATGAAGAGTCTTGGATAACTAGAAGAAACTATAAAACAGAGATTTTTACGAAGAAAAATAAAGGGAATCGGGGTAGACAGATAAGCTCCTCTTCACCCTACATCACTCTGGCTTTTCCTTTCTCTGTGTGTGTGTGTGTGTGTGTGTGTTTGCACCCTAGCCATGCATTTTTATCAGTTCTGCTGAGGGGTGCCACTCATCTATTATAATAAGGAATATTCCTTTTGGGAAAGAAAGCTTGTGTTCCAGATTAAACACAGCTGGCTTGGCCTCTGCTGTGGAAGTGAAAAAAAAAAGACTAGCTCATCCGTCCAGGCTCACGCTTAAGAACAGTGTCCCTTTTGCCCCCTTGTGTAATTGCAAGAGCTTATAGGGAGCTAAAATTTTGCCCCCTGCTCCTTGTTAAACCACCACTTGTAAAAGCGCTCAAGCGTGGATGCAGCTCAACGTTCCCAGACAATGATATAGATTTCCTCTACAAAAGAACAATTGAAAGGGTTGTCACAAATTTGTCCATTGTCACTGGGTCGCTATCATTTCTCTGTTAATTGCCATCATTGTAATAGAATATTAGATGCTCCGCACTGCAAAGGGAGTGTTGATGAAGGGGCAGTGCCAGCTGAGTGTTCTCCTTGACCGTGACCCTCATCTGTCATAATGGTAATGATAATAATAATGTGATAATTCATTGATCTCAGTTTTTTTTTCTTTTCACCCTTTTTACCTCTTCCAAAGTGAGGCAAGTGGGCAAGTTCAGGTTCCAGCTGCTCCTTGAGAGGACAGAGAATCTACATGAGGGGGCATAACACTGGACACTCTCTCTACCCAACATGCATTTGGTTTATCTGGATAGAAATAGTTCATATTACCTGTATTATTTTTTTTTTGGTTAACACGTACAAATATGTCAGAATCATATAGTGAATAAACCTACAATTACCAGCAAAGGTTTTCAGGGCCAAAGCACTATCGAGTGGATTTATTGTGAATACAGGTCGATTTCATATAAAGAGACTGTTACCTGATCATTATAAGTTTCAAGGGCTTTAAATGTGACTCAGGTACTTTTGCCATTTCTAAACAGCTGATCATTAATCCTAAAAGACAGTTTCTCATATGCTGACAAAACTCCAAGCTGAGAGAACCGCTCATGTTCCAGCCCCTCATTTCCTTATCATCATTTATGACCAAATAGCACTTGTGAATGTTTAAATACATTTTTCCAATGTGGGATTTGCCAATTAGTTTGGTAAATACTTTTAATACATTTTCTAATGTAGAAATCCTTGTCCTGTCGGCTGTTTTCTGTACATCAGTCCATCTACATATTTGGCAGCAATCCCCAGGAACCAGCTGCTGACTGGATCCCAGACGATTCACACCTCTCTGATTATTTCCTTTACATATCATACTGAAGTCATATTGTGAAAGGGGAAGTCTAATGAGTCTATTGACGAAACAAAGTAATGAACGAGATGTTAATCGGTGTGAGCAATCCTGCTCCTTGTTAGTTTAACAGAATTTAATTCATGAGTGTGGTCCTCTCACTGCGCCATGATGGAAGTTAATGTTATCCTGTAGTTATGCTTATTGTGACGTCGTCATTTTAGTTGGACAAAGCTTTTTTCCATTGTGCACTAATGATTTTCGCGGATCGTTGTGCATAATTGTAAATTTGGTTGAGAATAATTCACAGCAAAGTCGTGTTGTTGGAATAAAAAAAGGGTTTCTTTAAGTTGAATTAGCCTGACATCGAGTAAAGCAGTCTGTAAGCTTTTCAAAATAATCTGCTCTTCTTGACATCATCTGATGAAGCCATGCAAATAGCACAGACCGGCGTGCTGGCAGGGTGAACACAAATCCCAGTAATCTCTGATACCAAAACTGACACCACAATCGCCCGACAATGTTTTTCTTTCCACTTAGGTAAAAGTGATGTTCATATCAAATGTAATGGATGAAGGCAATGAGGGCGAGACAAAAAATCTCTGTGCACTAAATACAAAAGCCACGTTGGGTCAGAAACGGGCCGCAAAGCCTCGACAAAAAGAGGAGGGGCGCAACCAGTCCCAGGTCACTCTATCTGTGGTTCATGTCTCCGTCCCTTTGGCATCAGATATGATGTATATCAGTGTCACCCCCAAATTGCAGGAAAGCTGCTCTGATAGCCTAAAGCCGTGGGCTGAATGTAAATGTGCATTTGACACCTATCTAAATCGCTGTCATAATTCATTTCTAGAGCTCTTAAATCTCCCCCTGTCACCCGGCACCTCTGCTGTTCTTCTGTCCAGAAACAGAGCACATTAGCCTTTATTGATGCCTGTGTCCTTTGATACATAATTCATCATTCAACAGTCTGCTTTTGGATTATTATGTATTTTTCTGAGGTTGCTCAAACATATGGGGTTATACAGACACAAGAGGTTACAGAGGTTGGAGTTAAGTCTCATGGCATATGACAGGAACAGGATTGTTCCCTTTTTTCTCCATGTTGTTACACCAGAGTAATGTAGAGCGTCACTGACACGTTGTTTTCCAGTTGGCAGACAACGTGTACTTTTGTCCCTCAAATCGATCTGCATTACCTGTAAGCCTCACACCTTCTGTTGGTTGACATCAACTTCTCACGTGTTCAGCTTGCGGCACAAAAGCACATTGGAGGTAAAATGTGCAAATATTATTTCAGTGTCACATGGTTCATCTTAGTTATCCGACACCATCTGCTAATCAGCGGCATTACTTTGTAACATATTCATGTTACGGCACAAACAACCCTATGTACTCAATCAGCCATTCATTGGAATGTACCAGTACATAAACCACTTTCAATGTTTTGAACAAGTCTTTTAACAAGTCTTGTGTATTTTATAAAAATGCAGCTATTATCACCAGTGATCTTTGCAGTACAGGAAAGTCACTGACAGACACTGACCTTCAAAAAACAAAAGAAAACATACCAGACAAGTATGGTGGGCTTTCTTCTCAAGAAAAGAAGAGTAGGTCAAGTGTACAATCTAAACCTCTTACATCTGTGTTCACCTGTAAAAGCCAAACTCGTTGGCGTTGCAGCACCAGGTTGCAGCTTGCCGACTGCCCCTACCTCTGTCGACTGGTTTGACTAGATAGTGAATGAAAAAAACTCTGCAACATAAAATCAAAATAACTTCCAAGAAAATGGAAGACAGTCCGATCTAGAAAGGCGCTCAGCAGAGCCCTCACCTCCGCCAAGGCCCAACAGTTCTCTTACTAAAACACTACAACATTCCATCCTTCCACCAAGTTTCAATAAAATCGATTCTGTAGTGTTTGCATAATCCTGTGTAACGTCCTTAGCTGAGATAAATATAGTATAAACAGTATGTCTAAAACTTACTCATTCAGCTCTTGCAACTTGAAATTATTCATCACTGCCTCCCAGTACTGTAAAATTGAAAAAAGATTGTCTACCTCCACTGCCACTGTCACCCGCTGGTGCTACTCCTACTATCACTACTATTACTTGAGGTCCCGGCCAGTTCCGGCCAGCTTCATGACATGTTTAAATGTGGACAGATTTCTTGTCTTGTTCCCACAGAAAATATCTTATAATTCAGTCTTCTCACAAAACATTATTCTTAATCAAACTAACTTAAAAGGGTAATCAGTATCATATCACTAGCTTCTGAATCGTGATTAAGAGTTAAATTGCTCGAAAGCCACCAATTGACATACCCAGCATATCCCGTCATGCCTTTTTTAAGAGCAGGTTATTTGGTTCAGATGTGTTTGCTGCAGGTCTAGTTAAAGAGCTGCCCGGCCCTCTGCCCTCAAATGTCTTCCTCCAGCAGCATTCGCTTTTTAAGTGGCCGTGGACTGTTCCAGTGCATACACCACGGTGAAATAGACTTTTGCTCTTTTCTTTTCTTGTCACAAAAGGCCGGGCACTTCGCTGGAGTTCCCATTCCCCTTTTACATAGTGATAAGACAGCCATTATCCTTTGAACCTTTCTTTTCACCGAGCCTGGAGAAAAGGAAGAGTGAAAGAGGAGGAGGAGGAGAACAGAGAAAGATTTCTTCCCTGAGGTGAGCCTGGCCTCACCTCTGTGTGGTGGGCTTTTTTGTGAGCAGTGAAGAGGTCCTTAACCTTCTATCAGATGGAGGCACACAGTTGTGTTCTGCTTGAATAACTACATTGAAAAGCCCTGAAGCACGGGAGATGGTTCTATAGACTCCGCAAGTGGCAAAGAGTGTGAGAGAGAGAGTGTGAGAGAGAGAGTGAGAGAGAGTGTGAGAGAGATACTGTATTGTGTGGCTGGAGTGTGTGATGTGCACCTCTGTTAAAGTGCTCATCAGTGCTTCACTGTGAATTTGTGTTCTTTGTTGTATGGGTCTCATCAACAGCGTGGTCTTCCGCTTATAATGTCACAACAACAGCTCACACATTTATATAATACAGTCCCATAAATAAACCTCTCTTCATTTTACAAAGTAGCAATATGTTTTAGCAATGACCACCACAATGACTCTCAGTAGAGCAGATACCTACACCAAGGTCCCTTCAATTCAATTAAGCCAAACCAAATTGCACACACAGATTCCAGTCCACTAAATATGTGATTTTTTTTCCCATCACGATCCATACATTATTCTCTGGAAAATCAATCCTGTTGTTGCTATTTTATCCCCACCTCCATATTCTCAAATTTCAACTTCAAGCAAGCAACTATCTGGCGGTATTAAACAGTTGAAACCACGGAGGGCAAAGCACGTTTTCGTTTGCCTCAACCCCGTGCTCGCAGAACTGCAGACTGATCAGTAATGCCAACTCATGATTATTGTTTTGTTCTCGCATATACTGTTCTGTGTACTAGCACACAGTATATGTTTTATAGTAAAAAACATAATTTGCCCCTTTGTGTAGATCCGTGCCAAAATGTATTTGGCTTCTTCTTCAGCCTTCACTCCTCCCTTCCACCAAGTCTCCTGGAAATCTGTATGGCAGCTTTTGTATAATCCTGCTTTCAAACAAACAAGCCAACAATTGATTAAACCAACTGACCAATCAACAAAAAACAAGAGCACAGGGGTTAATACAAAACCTCCTTGGCAGAGGTTTCAAATGAAGTGGTTATATTTAGCTACCTAATGAAACAAACTCAGTACGTATTAGTACAGAAATCATCACCAGTGTTATGTTTGCGCAGTAATATTTTGTATTTTAATGAGTTTCAACTCAACACCACATCTCATATTAAACTAGACAAAATGGTTACTTACACCATAACAGTTGTCATCACAGTTTCTGTTGAAGGCGCCACCACTTTGTGAAGTCTTGAAGAAAACAAGAAAAAATGTCTGCTTGTGTTTCAATCTACACTTCCTGCTGATTTGTGCGCTACAGAGACTGTTTTATCAATATTATTGATATTAGATGACAGAAGTCAAATGCAATACATTTCTGCCTCCCGTGTAAATGATCACGAGCTGTTGACCATTCTTGTCGAACTAAATGTTTACCATAGTTGGTAAACACACCATTCTGTCTTTGCTCTCCAGTGAAGCTTTCACGCTGTCAAATGTGGAGACGTTATAAATTGTTCCTGGTGTTCTCAGCCAGTGGGGAAAAAAAAGATTTGGATAAAGTTTTTTTTCTATTTCATTTAATTCCAGGACAGTATAATTATCTGGCTAGGTACTGAATGTGACAATGGAGGAACCTTACAGCAAAAAAAAAAAAATATCCGAAAGTGTCTCTGTGTTCTTCATACTCCTGCAATGAAATCACAACCCCCTGCACGACAAATTCCAGTTATTCTACTTCTTGCCACTTTAATGCGATTTTCATTAGATTCCGGGGCATGAGATAGGGGTTGGGTTACGGGACATTATAAATGTCTTTTTATAAAACTGTTGCTGCAGGTGGTATTGCTTGGCAGCTGTTTATTTGTTCCCCACTTTTATATGTTTTTCCATTGTGCAGGCATCAGATTGCACTCTGTGACAAAGCAAACTTATCTGCTGCATCAAAATGTAAGATTTGAGGGAAATTAACAACTTCATTAGTGTTTTTTTTTACAAAATTGCAAGCTGCGGTATATAGGGCTGATGAATTTATTCTCACACTTGACTCGCTGTTAAACCTCACATAGACCGCCTGCCTCACTCAGAGAAGGAGTGAGCAAGTGAAGCTTTAGTTTAATTGTTTATTCAAGACAATTGATGGAGCAATTCTTACTAGTTAAACACAATATATTTTGCATTGCTCACTCACACGTGACGCTCTCTACTCACTGTAACAGCAAACTCTTTGTAATAAGGTGGTATTATAATTAACCTCCATCCACCTGCAGGCTCTGATTCCCCACCCACTTCAGGAGCTTAGTTCTGTGTACTGAGTGACAATACTCTTTGTGAGCGTTTCCCAGACATTAAAACATTTCCAGCCGTCAGTTTGTCATTTCAAGTCAAGTCAGCATCACCTTTTTTAAACTTTAACCTTTAAGTTGATGAATGCTCTCAGTCAACAGATGTCTGGATCCTAAGTTATTTGAAAAACAAGCTGAGCCCCTCCCAGACAACCAGTCTGCCCTATAGAGCATCAGAGAAACACTGATATTTATAACGCAAAACTGCCTCAATAGGAGGACACTGTGGCAGATTATTTGACTTCTAATAACCTCCTGAACCACAAACACTGAAGGAATCCATCCATCCATCCATTATGTATACAGCTCAACCTTTTGAGGGTCTCACAGGGAGCTGCAGCCAGTCTTTGATGACACTGGGTGAGAGGCAGGGTACAACCTGGATAGGGTGACAGTATATTGCAGGGAAGCGGCCGCAATGGCTGGAAAAAACCCATGCAAACACAGTGGGAACACGCAAAAGAGAGAGAGCCTGGTCAAACCGATATTCAACCTTTTGCTGTGGGGCGACAGTGCTAACTGCTGTATCCCCTTGCACCACTGAGGGAATCCTAACTTAAAAATAAAATGGCACTGAGCTGTTCGACAATGAAGTGAATCCTTTATATAAATGTTGCAGGTTAGATAAAAAAATAAGATGCAGTTTGGTACCATTGTTACCTTAAGTGTATGACATTGTTGGGGAGCAACAGCCCCTCCCTCCTGGTTCCGAGATACTGGTTTAACCCAGCTGGACATTCTTGTTCACCAGTGAAAATCCCTGTTAAATCCATATACCGTGTATGCAAGTTATTTTAACTCCAGATGACTGTTGCTGGCATTATTTTTTTTTTGTATTTTTGGGGAAGTGCAAAGAAAGTGTGCTGCATGTGGCCTGTAAGCCATGCATTGAGTAACTGGGCCCTACAAGCTGTGCCAACGTCTTGTGTGCCAAATGTGTGGCAGGAGGGTGGCATGAACAGTGAGCCAGTACTAGTCTGCCTGGCTGCCAGGCACTTCTCTTTATCCAATCAGACAGTTCAGCTTGAGTGAGACCCCTATTCTCGTCTCTTCCTATCGCCTCCTGAAGCTTTGTCACCCTCCTAAGAAAAACAGAGGCACATGCTTGTGTGCGCATCTTTTCCCACCGCACAGCGTCAAGCCTCCTCGGTACGCCGTTACACTTACCTAGAGACCATAACCAGGGAGAAAATGGTGCAGAGTGTTCCCTCTTTGTTTCTGTCTGCTGCTGCTGCTGCTACTCTCGATATTCCTCTGTCCTTTTTTTTTTATTATTCTCCCAAGACAAAATCACAGTTTAAATGAGCATTTCTTCAAAGTTATAGGGAGCAGAGTGAGTCTGGGAGATCTGTTTTTCAGGGATAGGTGAAGAAGAAATGCTGTCTGTCTGTGTGTGGCATTATCGGACATGATGAGGGATGATATTATGGGAGACACTGCTGCCGATGCGGCTGCAAGATGAGGAAGGATCCCTTTTCTCTCACGCTCGCTTAGTGGAATGTGTCGATCTGTCACTTTCCCCAAGACCGGACCTCAGTGTTCATCACAATAAACATACTGTCGACACAATTCTCCTTTTTTTCCCTTTTGCTTGTCATTATTATTAATTTCCTGCCCTTTTTTGTCACATTTCACTCACATTGAATCCATGCAATGAGATTGTTTAAGCCCTGTATCATTAAAATTACAAACTAAAGAAAATGGTATCCTGACAATAATCCTGTGGCAGCAGAATGATTACGTAGCAGCGTATGAAAGAACTACTTGTAAATCAGCAGGAATCTATATTCTAAGAATAATTACAGTGAGATGAGATGTGATTCAACGGGGAGAGAAAGACATGAAGTACCACAGCTAATGTCACATCTTCTCTTGTGTCTTCCAGGTTGATGACGCCATGCTTATGTTCGATAAGACTACTAACAGACATAGAGGTAAGTAACACAGCTTGTGTTCTTGTGTCTCTCCATTTTTGTCTTTCTGAAAGGTGAGAAAATAGTCATTCTATGTCCTTTCCCCATGAGATAACACAGAACAGTTCCATTTCACATGATATTAGGTGTACCATCTGTTCAACAATGGGAGCGTGTCAAAGTAATCAATAAGCTGGTATGGTGTTTAGAATGTCTGAGCGTTAGATGTTGTGTGTGTGTGCGTGCGTGTGTGTGAGATGATGCTGGTGTGAGTGTTTCAGAGAGGTGCTTAAAGGGTGTAAAGATTGTGTGATGGTGGGTGCTGTGCAGTCAGATAACAGCATCAGATAAGGCCCAGGAGAAGCAGGGACGTTATCTCTCTCTCTCATCGGCTCCTTATCTTAGATGAGGGGACGTTTCTCTCTCAAGCAGAGGACTTTCCAAAGACAGGTTCCTGCGCTGCACCACAATGCGGCGTTGCGTATTTAAGGCCACAGCGGCGTGCTCGCAGGCCAGACTTAACCGGCCGGACTTAACCATCAGTAAGCACATATAGGCCCTGTCACTTATCCTGAGCCCAGTGCCGTGGATGTTACCGGCTATGAATCCTCACATAGGTGCGTTGAAGGAACTTTTAGGAGACAGGCTGTCCCCGGCTGTGTACGTGTCCATGCATCATTGTGTGCGAGAGCAGTCGACAGGCACTGACAGGTATTTCCACGAGAAAAGGGAGCAGACACTTCTCCGTTTGTCACATTAGTCAGCTCGCTTGTAGGCAGAGCTGGCATCGCACCATCTCACTGAACTGGGCTGAGCGCTGTTTTGCCACATGAATGTAAACATTTTTTCGGCACCGAGCGACTCATCCGCTCCGTGTGTATAAATGTTTAAGTGCAGTTGGCGTGCACTGAAAGCTGTAGTGTCTGTTTTATGTGCGAACTCTCTCTTCCTACTGTATCTGTGTCTCTGTGTGTGCTCTGCATGTGTGTATGCTGTGCAGACAAACTCTTTGAGTCTGGTAAACAGTTTCTAAGTGTGGAACATGTGAACTATACTGGAAGTGATCTATGGCTTTGAGGGGATTTTGATCTGTAGTGACAGAACCCAGTGTGAGTGTGTGCTTTGAGACGGAGGCTCTTTCTTTTTTTTTCCCATCCGTCTCTCTCGCTCTCTCTCTCCCTCTTATTTCTGGCTTGTCTCTCTCTTCTGTCTGCTGCACTGCCAGCCCTCTGTGGAAGGGGATGGGCGCTGCGCTCAGGGAGTGTGTTAGGCGTTTGCCTCTGGGCAGCAAAATGCCCTTCAAATGAAGACAATGATGGAGAAACAGCCTCCGCGGCAGTTTTTCTGATGACAGCGGACGTATTTATATTGAGTGTGACACCGAGGCAGGTGGCAGGTGCAGCTCCTCCTGCACTTTGGGTTTCTTCTAACTAGCATTTCTGAATTTGGTTCCAATGGTAATTTGAGACGGTAGATACGCATGTGATGCTTTAATCTTAAAAATACAACAGGTCTTCCAGACGAATTGCATCAAATATTACAGTCCCATAAGAAAATTTGAATAATTCATCGGAGCCATTGGTGCGATTGTGTAATATTAATGGCTCAGCTGCCCTGTGACCACAAATGAAAGGACACTGAATAGATTATAAGAGAAACCAGTGCCTGTGCCCCGCTTTACCACTCCCCACCGATCTAGTGATGGGCATCTGGCAGCCCACAGTCCAAATCAATTTCCCACCTGTGTTCATTTTTATCTTACAGATTGATTCATGAAAAAATAATTTCCCATTTTTTTCCCTGCTGCACCGCAATAGAAATAACACATTCTTTATTTAACAATTCAAATGTCACACATCGCAATTCTTCTAAAACCACGCTGCCTTTTTTTTCCCACCATAATTATAAGTCCCCAAAATAACAGTTCACTTTGTGACTCTAATGCTTTGCAAAGTAGCGCAGGAAGACTATCTTGTCCTACAGCGTGTATTGCAGGTGTAACAGCAACACAGACACGCTGTAATAAAAGCGTGATGTCTAGCTTACATATGTAGGTGCACTGCAACTTCCTTTTAAATCTGCTCTGAATCTAAACCTTAAAAGAACAACTGCTGCATTACATTTCTAGAGTTTTTGCCGAGACAAAAATAAGCAAATAGGAAGCAAATGTCCTCGCAATAAGCACATTTGTTTTTATATCTCGAGCATTTGTGAGGTTATAAAAATAATTCTTGTGTTGTAATCTAATTAAACACAATGTGGAGAAGAGACTGCACACTAACAGTATATTAGGGTGATGTGCATAACTGGCTGATGGATCGCAGCAGTTAAAGGTGATCTCTTCCTAGGCCTGCTGTGACTCACACGATGACCTCACAATCACCTCACTTTAATGTTATCTCTGCGCCTTTTTATTTCCCCTATCAAGCTTTTTATTTTAAATAGAAGCCGGATTGTATAAGGCCATAATGCTTTGTATTTTCTGGTTGTTTATCGTGTATGAGATTCATGATCGCCGCTTGATTGTAAGTGTGTTTTCTTTGGGGCTGTGGTGAATTGGATAGAGGACAAACGTCACACTCGACTAGTAGCAGCATTGTCCTTCAGACGGTCCCCGTGAGGCTGGCGAAACGACAGCCAGAGGAGACACTCTCTACCCTTCTCGTTTTCTCTCTGCGATTTTTCTTTTTTCTTGACTCTATCTCTGCCAGTCACTCAGTCTTATTCTTTCCTCCTTTTCTTTTTACACAGTTGCACTATTTCTGTCCCACACCATTCTCCTGCACCCTGCCCGTCATCGTCATCCCTCCGTTTTCTCCCGTTTTTCCCTCTGTCTCTCCTGCTAGAGGACACTCGCTGTAAGCAAAGCTCCTCACAAAGGCGCACGCTGCACACCATCTCCTTGGCATTTAAAGGAGTAGAATACGGCCAATTGTGTTGGAAATTGAACTCTCTAAAGCCTCCCTTCCCACTGCAGCAGTTCATTGTGGGTGAGTTCAGTGTCTTTGGTGAGCAGCTTGGGCTGTCCAGAGGTTGATGCCAGAGGGCGCCCATTGTTCCACGTTCTACTGCAGTGTCCCCATCACTCTGCCTCCTTTCAAAATCCTATTCTTCACCTGATACTCATTTTGTGACAGAGGAGAAAACGAGAATCTGTACATTCGGAATACTTCACAGAGTAATTTTTGATTATTCTTGTTATTTCTGGATGGTTTATTCAGCGGTGTGGGAGGTCCAGATTGCAGTATGTGCATGGGTGCGCACCAAAAACGCAGGCTTCACCCTGGGACAGGGCCGCAAGCGCAGCAGCCACGTACCAGTAGTCATTCCCAACACCCTTCACATGACTTCACGTGCCTCCGTCAAATGACAGGACGAGCCGCACGGGTGGGAAATAAAAGGGTTTGGAAAAGCCCTGAGTCAAAATCATTCTGTCATCCACTGCCTACTTCCGTCAGATGACATATGATCCATGATTTAAAATTTGATTTTTACTGTCAAACCCAATTGGTAGTGCCAAGGAGAGTTTTGCTGAGGTGATAAAAATGGCATCTCTTAGAAAATTGTGTGATGAAAGAGTGGCACAGTGGAAAGTATCGTTAATAATCAGTGTTTAATTTAATAAGCAAAAAGTACAGTGGATGATTGACGAATTCTTTGTTTTTCTACCGATACGCATCCTTTAATAAGTGCCACACAATAATTAGTCATCCCTCATCACCGCTCTCTTCATCAACACATCTCTGTGGCATTATTCCATGCACTTAATCCATGCAGGGCCTTTTCTATAAGACAGATTTATTATAAAGAATACACTTACACTTCATCTGATTTGATTGTAACACAAACAGCTTCTCAGCATCATGCCTAATCCACACGAATCAAAAAGGATAAGTGCATGCAATGCAAATGAGCACATTGCAATCCCAATGCTAAATTACTCTCTTACAATTATAAGTAGCTCTTTAATTGGGTCAAAACTGCACACCACAGTGATTGTTTGATTCATGCTCGGCAAAAGTCACTGCTAAAAACCAGTGTCAGCCCTGGAGTTTTCATCAACGTCTTACTTTTCAACAAGTTTTCAGTTAATTACTGTGATTTAAAAAGAAATTGAAGGTGGCATCCATATCTATTTTGGGGGATACACAGGTTCTCTCTCACCTTTTTAATGACACCATTAAGAAAGATGATGAAATCCTGGTGTAACTTTCTTTCATATTGTTCAACATTAGTTTGTAACCAGACAGCACCCATTAGGGTAGCATCATAATGACTGTGACTGATTGTAAGCCAAACTCCTTCTTTATTTGAATGATGCAAGTAATAGTAATGTGCAACAGTGTTGGGAACTGGGATAAAGAGATGGAGGCTGAATTGTTCAAGTCACCAGTCTTCTGCGTATGAGAGAGCCACTGTGCGAGGCACATACTAGAAGCTGTGTTCCTGGAGAAGAAGGGGGAATCGTGGTTTTGTGCAAGGACGGGGCCAAGGCTGTGTGAATTTGTGTATAGGCCTTTTTTTTCTGCAGGCTTAAAGGGCTGGTTTTCTTCTTGGCAGACGAACAGAAGGCTGCATTGTGTGTGTCTGTAATCTCTTTACCTGGATTGGCAGCAAAGCCAGCAAGTGCAGCTCCCAGTGTAGAATTGGCACTGAGGAGTCAATGTCACACTGAGCGAGCTGCTTTCCAAACAACCAAAAGACTGGTTGTGTCTCTGTGAGATGGTGTGTGCAGATGCTGCCGTTTTTTTAGTTTTTCGTTTTTGTCAGTGTATGCCCAAGCCTACAAATATACCACACATTCTGAAAGTCTAACAATATCATATTGTATAGTTGTTGTGGTGTTTTGTGTGTGTGTGTGTTTGTCACAATTTGAAAACTATGCTTTAGAGAGCAAAAGTCTTTACCCCAGGATGCACAAGCTCATACTGTAACAAAGTCTCGAGTGGTATTATGTGTCATTATACACCAACTATTTGACATAAATTTGCCTCTCCCGCCTCACTGGGCGAGAAGAAAAAAATAATTGGCCTCATTATCTTTCATCTCTTTGGCATATTACATTCATTATTTTATACAAAGACTGCCAGTATGAGTCCTGTAACCTGGGAAGCAGAGCTGCACCTCCACAGGTTTAACTGTTGCTCCCTGAAAAGCTGCGGTGTTTGACGTCACCACAATGCCTCATCAGCCACCGGTGCTAGGGATTGAACATGGCCGACTGAGCAGAGGATGTCTGTCTGCAAAGTGATTGCTGGCTCATTGACTGAGAAGGAGAGGAGGGGAAACGGGAACAAGTACAGTTAGAGAAGAAATGGGAAGGAAAAAGAGGAGAATGGAAAAGACGGTGGACCGAGTACAAGAAAAGCAGGAAAACCAGAACGAAGGCATGGTGAGGGAGGGAAAGCGAAGGAAATAACAAAAAAGGAGAGTGGCTCAGTAGGAAGCTTCCCCCTGCTGGCTTCTCTGGCTGGAAGCTGCTGCCGATGGCTTCAAAAGAGCGCCAGGCAGTCTAGGCCTCCGCTTTTAGCAATTAGAGATCACTCCAGCGGATGCCTCCTGGCCAGCCTGCAAATCCCTCAAAAATACCCTCTGATTACTACTGTAGGACACAGGCTGTTTACCAAATGGATCTAGCACTGCTGAGAGTGAGGTTTGATAATGCCTTCTTTTGTTCAGGCAAGAGTGAGAGCAGGGTCATTTGAGTTTTAAGGATGGCTTGTCTTCAGACATGAATTTCAACCAAGGGAAGAAAAGATAACCAATTCTTTAAATTCTCGTCCAAATAGTTCTGTGAGCAAATGGCCGCTGACGTTTTTCCCCAAGGATAAAACCGGGACTTGAATACAGTGTCGTGGCACAGGCCTGCTTTTACAAGGACCAGATCTTATTTTGTGGTTAATATGCAGATGTCAATGCCAATCCCTTCTTAAACAACCAAATCCCTGTATGTTCCAAGGGAGCTGTCGCATGTACAGATCGCAGCTCCTCTTAGCTCTGTCACTACTGTACAGCAGCGCAGATGCAGGGTAAAACAATCAAACTCTGCGCCCGGCATCACTGACACGACTTTCGCATCAAGTGGAATCGGATGTTCCTGCACGTTTCCTTGCATTGCTTCAGCCTTCCAAGCTGACAGATCCCTCGTTGTATCCTCTCACCTTGACAGACCGGATCTTGGCGATTAGTGTGAATGTCATTTAAATGGCAGAGCTAATCATACACTCTGGGTCCGCCTCCACCTGAGGGCCCCTCACCTTGGCCTAATGACAGTGACAAAGGAAATGATGTGTTTAGCCACTCTGCTCAAGCTCATCAGCTCCTCGGTGAGCCAACCTGTGCCTCAGCGGTGGGGGGGGCGGCCTAGCAAGAAGCAGAGAGCGTGGCCTTTTGGCCTGCTTCTTCCTCTTCGGGGTGTTTGCTGTGGTCCACATCTTGACATTAGCGACCCAACAGACTCGTCTCAAAATCAATACCTGCATTACAGTAGTGGCTGTGCACAGTCTTGGTGGTATTCTGCAATAGGCCAGATGAGACACACTTGACAGGTTGATGATTAAACGGTGCTGAAGCCTCCTCTCGTTGTCACCTGTCTGTGTCCCCAGCACATTTGTCTACATCTGCCCCTCTACCAACGTTTCCGTATAGTCAGTGTGTGTGTTTCGGGTTGGCTTATGCCTCACAGAACGGATGAGTTTGGTTTTGAATTAGATTCTGCTGTGCCGGCCCTGTATGTCCACTGCAAGGGGAAGGAGGATGAAGGCAGGAGATTGTGGAAGAAAGCCTGGGGTTTTAATCTCTTCCCCATGTTTATCTCACCACCAGGAGACAAACCGTGTGCCATTAAAAACATCAGCTGCTCCCGCTGCACAGCCGCACCTCTGAAGACATTTGAAGGACAAAATTAAAGGGACAAAAAAATGTGGAGATGTGTGGAGGCACATTAGTCAAAAAAAGGCAGGGTCTGATTTTTTTTATGCATTGGAAAGCCACATTTATTAGAATCTTTCTCAGGTACACAGTGGTGGTGACAGTTTTCTTGTCCACGCCGCACATTTGCGTTACAAATCCTATGTCTTAAAAGCAAACTTATTTGAACAAAAATAAAAGCAAACATCTTTGGCCTCAGCTGCCATGGGGAATCAGTCTCTTCAGGAAATGAAAATGCCAGCTTGGAATTGTCATCATATTGAGAGTTAGCCAACCTCTGACCTTGTAATACCCCCATAGCTTCTCTATTTGTGACCTGCTGGATGCTCATAGAAAGTGAAACCATCGGGGAGGCCCTACTGCTCACATCATCATTCTCTGAACACCTAATAGTGGATTTACCAAGGTTAAACCTCCTGTAAGACTGCAGCCACTGTGACCTGGTATACTCATCCACACGGACACACTCAGACACAAAACATAAGACGTGCACACGCATTGTTTGTGAGAGACACAGATGGATCCTTTTTTTGAAATTGCATTCTGCGCAGCCAGGCTCAGTTTGATCTGGATAATATATAGATATATAATATATAAATGCCAAAGTCGAATAAAAAAAAGGTGCGGCAGTGTGTCCATATAACTGCAATGTTCCATCTAATGTGCATGAGACTGTAACAGAGACAGACAGGGGAAGTGGTAGCTTTCCTCCGCATTGTCCCCTGTATTTACAGCCTGATTGGTGCCTACCCAGGCGTCTTACAGCTGAGCGCAGCACATGAGGGAATTAGCTCAGTGTCTGCTGTGCGGTGTTGGTAAAATTCGTTGCTTCTTGTCTTTGCCACATATTTTAAACACGGTGATCACACGGGTGTGTTTGTGATAGTCATCACACCCACGGATGCACTGCACAAACATCTGCACTCCCCACTGTCATCGTCTTTTGAATAGCACGTCATTTTCTTTAATTTAAGGTTTTATAGACTGCTGGTTTTATAGATTGTAAAAGTTTCTCAGATGCAATTTTTATTGGACATTACTCATCAGGTAAATAATAAAAGAAATCATTGTTCTTTAAAAACAATGTAGTAAAAGAGTAGAGTAGAGTTAGTTCACAATTGTAGTTAGTAAAATTATAATGTTATCATTATTGTCACCTTATTGTTAAAACACTCACACAGTCTATCTTCTACATTGCATTTGAGTGCATGCAGTTGACCCCATGACCAACATACAGAAAACAAATGGATTAGAAGGCAGTGACAGTTATCACATGAACAGCTGACTAACATACAGATGAGTCCAGTATAGCAACAACTCACATGTGCAATGGACAAATAGCCTGTTGACACACAAACAGCAACACAACAACATGTAATGTTTTTACAAGAGTGTGATTTATTGAAAGCTGCAGTTTGCATTACTGACAAGCTATTTGCAAATTAGATAGAATAATATTCGTTCAAATATTTATCTCATCTTGCATTTACTATAAAGTTGTCGGTGATGTGGAGTTGTTTTGACATGTAATGACAGAGGATCACTATGGGATGTATATAAGTTAGAGGACAGACTCTCTGCGACTAATTAATTCACAACGAATAATTCATTTCCATGACCTTCACCATTTTTGAAATCATCAGCAAACACAAGGTTGTGAATACCACAAGAGGAAAGCATTTCTATGTACTTAAATTATTTTTTTAAATCCCACAAATCTGTCTGCATGCGGAACACATATCTCAAGAAACGCGCATCTTATCGACTTAGTGCTTGACATGTGTATTGTTAAAGGCCCAACGAAGTGCAGTGTAGATTTGGGGGCGTTTTGGGATAAACAGGGGACCAGCTCATCAATTTTACTGACGTCGTCGATCACAACAACAGCGGGTTCACGACAACTGATTCTCCAGTTCAGGGTTCTGGACTGAGGCGAGCTTTAATGAACTTTGAATAAACAGGTGAACGGCTCTTTGTGCAGCAGTGGTGCAGCTTCAGGTTCTGTGGACTGAGTCCAGCAGCAGGTGTTTAGTAGCTGCGACTCAATTACTGCAGGTCACTTTTACAGTTCAGAACGAGAAAGTGCAACCAGCATTACCACAGGCCTAGAAAACAGCCCATTCCAAACAGGCAGGTTTAGAATGGACACTTGTAATCAGAAGTTGATATGGTTGTACTAGCCCTATGGAATACTACTGTGCTTTAGCAGATCAAATTTACAGCACAGCTACATTTTTAAGTGTCAACTGTTCCTCATGCTGATATAATATTCCTCAGTACTGTGTGTAATGATGGACAGTATTGGAGATTCATTTACATTACACTCATCATATTTAAAAGAAGAAACTGTTGTTTCACTAAAATGATATAAAAATCCTCTGCTCATTTTTGTTGAATGATATGTCTTTGAATTTTAATATGATCGCATTCTACTCCTTGTGCATTTTCTTTTCTTTAGGAAGAGCTTCAAAAATAACTTCAGTATAAGCTATCAAGTCCCGAAAGAGGACGGCAGAAAACGGCACTATCAAGTCTCAGTGCAGCTGCTTTGAAGTGAGCGTTTCTTTTTTGTCCCTGTGTGGGTCTCAGTGTAATGGTGGTCAGAATACACCAACCCACACGGCTGAAAATCACAATCAGCTGCTGAGCCACAGCAATCACTTCTCCCAGAAAGATTGCAAGCCGAATTAGATTACATCACCTCCAGTCCAGGCATCTAATCTTAGATTAAAGTAAAAAAGAGCATGGTCTGGTTTCCTTACATTTTCTTTTTATTCTTCTTTTTGCGCTTTGAGGGGTCAAACCAAGTATCTTATGTCTTCCTTTAACCGATTCATCCCCCCGTTTCAAAGCAAGCCCTCCTTCATGGCACCCTCTCCATACACGCTGCAGTGACGTTTGATGTTCATTTGACCAACTTTTACCGTGTTGCCGCTACTCGCAGCTGATTGGCCTCCCGCATTCCTGCTGCTTTCCCACTTAAACAGTTGTAGGAGGCTCTTTTCTGAAGTGGAGGGGCTTTTTATACAGAAGCAGCCAAAACAATCATAGCTCTGCAGGGTACATCCTGGCAATGACTGGTATGTTGCCAGACAAGATAGACTTGCGTGTGTGTGTGTGTGTGTGTGTGTAGATGTGCATGTTCGTTTTTTCATAAAATGCAGCAAAAAGAGCAATTTTGTCTGCCGTCATGAACAACGAAGCATCAGTAATAACCGACTCAGAAGGGGCATGGGGGTGTCTCTGCCCATATTCACCAGCAGACTTCACGCCGCTACGCGTATTTATAAGAACTAAGAACTTGACGCGTCCAAAACTGACGCACAAGCACACGTAAACCTTTACATGAGGATTTCTTCTGACAAGACAATGAGGATGTGACTTGTGGTGGTCAGTTGTGTGTGTGTGTGTGTGTGTGTGTGTGTGTGTGTGTGTGTGTGTGTGTGTGTGTGTCTGTGTGTGTAAGTGAGTGAGTATGCGTCCACACTGTAATAAGGGTTGCCTAGCCAAGCGTAAGTGTCAGGGTGGAGATGCCTGGCTCATTAGGTACCATGGCAGGATAATGTATGAACAGAGCTTGTGAATGTTCACACAGGTAGCGAGTGTGAGCAAGAGGGGAAGAGGGAAGCAGCCATTGTTCTTTCTCCTCTCTCTTCTCCGTCTCTCCTCACTGCCTCCTCCTCCTCTTCTTTCCCCGCTGCCAGTTTCCTTCTTTGTGTGTGCGCGCCTGGGGATATTTAGGCTCCCTGGTCACATTATGCCCTGTTTTTTGATGCAGAGCTGCCACTCCGCTGGTTTTTTACCATTTATTCATAAATTAATTAATTTATTGGTTTATTAAATTTAATTCATTGCATCTTGCGTGATGCTTGTTTCGTGGCTCTGTTGCTCGATTGACAGGTTGCCAGTCATGGTAAGATTCCATATCCCATCGGCGTCATGCAGCAGCACGTTGCTAATTGAGTTGAATGCGTAGCTCGTCTCTCCTCAGTGAATCCATCTGTTGCCGTCTTGTCATCAGTTTGTTTGCACTTGACAGGTTCCAAGTCGTCTTTGTGTGTTTAACGGTGCACTTCTGTGTAGGTGTGTGTGTCTGCAGATGTGTGTAGTACAGTGCCATATAAAATGGGTGGCTGCCTCTGGGTTCATACTCTGAATTCTGTGCCTTGCCCCGTTGCGGAGTCCCAAAGATAACAAACCCGTCAGCCAGTCACCCTCTTTATATGTCTTTGTCCACGACACACGCGTTTTTACACCGACAAGCAAACACCACATCTCGGTGGATACACAAAGGCCAAATGCATAATGATGTGCGATAAATCTGAATGTGTGAATTTACAGGGGTCGTGGACAACATCTGACATCATTAGGGTTATTTTTTGGCGAACACATCTTTCCACAGCACATAAAACCACAGCTGTAAGGGATCCTTGACATGCCAGCCCATCAGTAGTTCAGGGGACAAAGCAATGCGTGTGGGATGATGATATGATTAATAAGCCTTGTGTCCAGTAGCTTGGGTTAATCCTCCATGGAGTTGGCAGTGTGACTGCGAAGAGAGAGGAAGAGAAAGCGCTACTTTGTGTTTGTTTGTGTGTGTTCATTCATGTACGAACCACGTGGTTGCTTAAATGTGTGATTCTGGCTCGTATCTATATTGGGCTCGCGCTGAAGGAGAGTGAACTTGAAAGACCAGGCGTCTGTGTGATGTGTTCCCCTCCATCAGTAGATAGATGACGTCTACAGTGGTTTTTACCGCCGCACCTTCATCACTGTCTTTCATCGCCGCTGCCAGCCCCTTCTCTGGTCCCCTCTCTGTTCTGCTCAAAGTTGCGTGTGTGAGAAAGATAGAAAGAGAGACATGAAGAGGACGAGTGTCAGGAGGAGAAGGTGTGCGTCGCTGTGTACATTGATGGCACTTCACACAGCAGCGCGTGTCCTGGCTTTGATACAGTACGAGGATGCTGTTAGACGAGGGTGAATAAAGACGGTGCGTTGTTTGAAAGAGGAGGTTCACGATGCTCCTCTGTCAGCAAGCTTTGGGAGGGGATTCTGTCTCTAGGAGAGCCTTGAATAATTTGCAGGCCCGGAGTGTTTCTCGATACCTCCGGTGGCAGCTTTTCTGTCTGCCTGTGTGTGAGCGATTGTGCCTCCGTGTGTTTGTGTACTTGGAGCATGTGGGAACCAACTCCTTATGCACTACAAATGAGCAGCTGCCTTATCATCAATCCCACCTTTCACGCTTTTGTGAACTTTATTATAAAGTTGCGTACACTCAGAGGTTTACACGCGGGCACGCAAACACACAAGCATTAAGCCACACGTGCACGTTTCCCCCCCAAACTGCCACAGTTGAAGAGCAGTTGCATCAAACGTAGCTGTCTCTCATCTCACTTTATCGCCGTCATCTTTCCCTTTCTCGCCTCTGTCACTTCACACATTTGTTGTCTTTTGCTCATTCCCCTGTGCTTCTCTCTTTGTTTCCTACCCAGTCTTTTTCACCCCTTTCCTTTCTCTGCTCTGCCTACCTGCCAGGGACATTCTCCTCCAAGAGAAAAGAGAAGTGATGTTTTGTTTTTTTTATCTTCTTTCTTTCTTTCTTTATATATATATATATATATATATATATATATTCATCTTCCATTTCTGGAGAGTTCACTTTTTTTGAAATGCCGCCTCGAAGGATCCATATCACAGGTTCTTCTCTGTCCACCAACCTGTAAAACCCAGTCACACCCCCGCCTCCACCCCCACCCAATCCATCAAGACATGCAGCAGCCAGCCTCGCCGACTCCTGCCTCATTTCTCATAAATTAGTCTTACCTCTCACACACTTTCTCTTTTGTTTCTTGCTCTTACTCATTCCATTCTCCCCATGCCCTCTCCCGCCTCCCATGTCTCCCTGGTCCTCACATTTCATTTTTCCTTCTACAAATGCCACACAGCAGTCCCTTAAGAAATGTCATTTCTGTCTTCTCCTTTTGTTCTGTAATTTCTCCGTGTCCCTCCTTTTCTCTCGGGAATTCATTTATCGTGCGCTGTTCTTCTGTCCTCAGCTCTCTGATCTCTCTGTCTCAGTCTCCCTCTCTAGGTCTGTCTCTCTGTCTTTGTCTCTGACACTCCTTCGCTCCATTTCTCTAATTTTTTCCCCTCTCGCTCCACCTATCTCTCTATCCCTCTCTCTCATACTCAGTTATTTCATAGCAATTCTAAAATGCCATGAATGTTAGGTGAGGTAATCAGGAGAATGCAGTAAATGACTGGCCAAATATGAGTAAACATGACATGTGTTGGTGTGTGCGTGCCTGTCTGTCTGTGGCATACTGAGTGTTTTTTAAGATACAAAGGTCTTAAAAGACGAACGCGCCTGGTAATTTCCATATTGGACGGCATCGTCAATGCACTCATTTATCTATAACCTTCGTTTTTTTTATTTTTTGACTTAAGCAAATTTATGTCCATGATATTTTAACCAGTATGAGGCAGAATTAAAGTGTCAAATCTACCATATACATAAATTATAATGAATAAGTTGACCGACAAAAGGACGCAACAGGAGAAAGACCAACGCAGTTTGGGTCTGTTCAGGCAGAGACGTGTAACTTAATAGAGATCGTTTTTAAAAGAGAACTTCTGCAACATGACTGCACTTTTAAATTGTTTGACAACACAAAGTAAATCTAGAAGTGTCTTAAAATGTCCCGAGAAATAGTTTGTGTCCCTTTCACACATATCATTCACAGTCAGAGACCATCCGTGTTAGATGTGGTCTCATCTACTGGAAACACTCCGTTTAGTTTAGGCGAGGGGTTGGGCTTGATTAGAGTTTGCAGGAGAAATGAAAGAAATATCATCAGCACGCCCACTCGCTCACTGCAAATTCACCGGACAATGACTCGCTCCATTCACAAATGGGCTCAATAGGACATTACATGACTTGATGGTTTGGAGCCGGCAGGGCAAAGTCGGTTTAATGTCTGGTTCAAGTGATTCAGACATATGTGTTCACACATCCAGCTCCTCTGGGTAATGTCAGGACAAGTACATGGTTCATGTATAAAAACAGTTGACCTATCAATTCATGGGATTTCTAACTCTTGAAAACTACTTTTAGTTTAGATACCACTGGTCAAGAATTCAAATGTGCATCTGCATTCCCTTTGCAAGCACAGGAAAAAAAGGCATTTTAACTTAGACCTGTCAGTTATCTTTCCCCTCTGGTATTTGTAAGATAATCCTTGTCACAGACAGACGCTCGGATCTGTCTTGGATGCTTTGGAGAAAATTGTTAGGATGTATCACAAAAAATTCAACGCTTCAAATTTGATTCCGATTCTTCTGTGCGGGGTGAACCGTCACATTCTGCACACATTCTCCCTGGTGGTTGGAGAACCAATTTGTTAGGCCTCTGACACCAGACGAGCTGGTTAGATGAGAACTCACAGGCCTCGCCCCAGATGTTAAAATGTATTTATCAGAGTCTTGTTGGCAAAATTTATAATGTTAACGGGACCTTTGATCCACAGCTGATTTTTGGTAAATGTTGAAATGTGACCGACTGAGATAATAAACCTGAGCGCGGATTAATTTGTCAAGCTTAATGTATCTGATATGTAAGGTAAATCCAAAATGTACGACTTGAAGCCTAATCCTGCTGTGCATGCACTTCCTGCTCTACAACAACATTGCATGCACCACCATGATGCCTTGTCTGTGCCGGTTTTTGTCAAACCAGAAGTGACTCTTCCCCAGTGGATCTCAGTAACAAAGATTCCACTAGCGAACAGCTCTCTGGCGTTCAGGCATGCAGGCACTTGTGTTCCATCAAAATGCTAATAATATCATCTGCAATATCCCAGGCAATATTATTGTAGTGCTAATTGGTGAAAAAAATTGTTGACGGGACCACCTGCCCACCCCACTACTCAATTATTTTTAATTGCAATGGCTGTAATAAAAGGGAACAAATTGTGTAATGATCAATGATTCTTCGGCGAGGTGACAGTTCTGCTCTTACTTGCTTTAGCACAGCCTTGTGTGGCTCATTTAGATGGCAGGGAGATACTTGTGTCTGAGTCGAGCTGCACTAAGTGAATGTGGGCCCTCCGGAGAGGAACTTCTCTCCCCTTGGTTTTATGCTGCATGATTTATTCATGACACCACATGTCTGTGGAAGTGGTCTTTGGGGCAGTTTACATGTACAGATATGCACTGTGTTGCCCCACGCCTCCTTGTGGTTTCGCTGTAGAGAACGTTGCGTGTGAAAAGGAAGGAAGAGTGAAAAAAAAAATGCAAATTAGGAAGTACAATATAGTAGAGTAGCACACAAAAAAAATAATTGCAGAAGATTTGTCGAACCAAGTGGGAGGGAAAATCCCTTATTTCGAAACAATCCCTGTCTTTGGAATTGTCAAATTAACTTTTTCTGCAGCAGTGGCTAGTAAGAGGGGGTAATTAATAGCTTCTTTTTGAGAGTTCTGTCCTACTATGTCTCAGCTTTTCTCTCTGCCTTCAAAGTGATGATGCTCGCCGGCTGTTGCCCCCGGGGACTGCTCCATCTTATTAACTTGTCTTGGGAGACAGGGCTGCCATGCAGCTTGCTTTACTGCCTGCAGGCATGGAGAAGGACCACTAAGTCCTGCACTGTCTTCCCCTGCCCCAAACATTTACCTATCACAGCGTTTCTTTGTATTCACATTTGGGGGCGGGTGTCGCATATCACATCAAGAAGGGAATATTTGAACAGTTGAGAGACGATCATTAAATATAATCACTTGGTCTTTGTGCTGGATAATATCTGCAGTCAGAGGCTGTTTGACTACACAAAGGTGTTAATGTGAGGTTAAAGAGGAAAGATTTAGTTAAGGAAGGGAAGGTTGTGAGGAGAGATGCATCAGTCCAACTTTTCCTCCACTGTCGAATCCAATAACTCAGCTCAGGGCACATGTCGATACTAAGCACAGATCAGACACCAGTAAATGCTTTGTCTCCTAAACATAAATTCTGTAAACTTCACCAAGGTGATAGTCTTTTCACTTTGTTTGTCAGTCTGTCTGTTAGCCGGATTACACAAAAACTACTGGATTGGTGAAAGGGAGGCGAAGGAGGTGGAAGGATGCAGTATGGGTCAGGAAAGAACCCAGAAAATGTTGATGCAGATCCAAATAAATGGGAGGATCCAGGATTTTTGTTTCACTCTCTCTGCAGCGTTTCCCACAGAATTCATTCAATCCATGGTGGTAGCGGGGGGGACGAGCACAAACGTCACTGTCATACACAATAAATTCTGAGTGATAGGTACACAGACCAAAGAGTGGATGGAATCCAGTGCATGGACGTTAAAAACCTTTTGGACAATAGCACGAGCAAGGAAATGGCAATACACAGCTATACAATGCAGTACGGAGCAAAACTCTGTTTTTATAAGTGTGCAGTTTTTGACTCAATATAAAAACTGAGAAACACTTCTTTGACATAGTGAGATAGAGCATAGTCTAGTCGGAGGTATGCTCTCTCAGAGACCCCTTCTAGTTTTTATTTAACTATACATGAGTCAGAGATTTCTGTGATGCTTAACAATTAAGTGAAGTTAAATTAGCAGAAACCTTAAATTTGATGACAACATTGACAAAGAAACTAAATTCAAAGTCAAACAGTCATGTCACTGCCAGTACCTGATGAGCTTGATAAGTTCAGCATCACTGCAGATACTGATCCCATTTGTGAGTGCCAAATAACAAGCATCAGACCAACTTATGAGTATATATTCAGACTCCTGCGGTCATCCATTGCTGTCTCCGCACAGAAAGACTGTTGAATAAGATTTTATTGATGATTTAAATGGACTCATAAACATGCAGCAGGTTCTGTAGACCTGCAGGAGAACTGGTAAGAGCCAGTGTAAGGGTGGAGGAACAGGAGTTGTCCCCAGTGCCTCTGGGGATAAGTGGAAATGACATGTTCCTAGATCCCTCTCCCACTCACAAGGGGATACTTCCATTCTGTACTTTTGCTGTTGTAATGGTCATGGTGTTGTATGTACAGAGGATGTGACTGGCACAGACAAGCAGCATGACATGTGAGTAGAGAAGTATGCCAGACACAATTACATAAGTATTGTTGTCATACAAAACCTAGACGTGAAGAGCACATCCCAAAATCCCAAAAGTGGCTATTTACTTCTCTCTCTTTCTTCAGCAGACCAAGGTAGTTTTAGTTTGTGGCTTTTTTAATGTTTGTATATGAGCATCCTTCACATTTGTTCTTATAGTAAAGCACAAAATCATCTGGTAGTGTTCTCATCAGTGAGAGGAAGACAAATAGTCATTTATCTCACATGAAATCTGTCTAAAATGACACTGTTGTACTGTCTATGGAAAGACATTGAATTCTTAGTAGGAAAATATAAAAGCTAAACCTCTCAGCCCTGTTTACTCAATGTTGAGCTGAGTTTGTATTTCCTGAGAAAAATCAATCTTAAAAAGATTTACCAAATGTAGACAAATTAGCCGGCATAAATTAGCCAGAGCATATCCATTATGTCTATCCCCCGGTGGAATACAGCAGACACTGCAGTGTCTTTATTGTTTAACTGCACTATCATAAATGTAATCATGCCTTCTATCTCGAAGTCTCTGATGGTTACAAACACTGTCTCTCAACTTTATCGTACCACAGTGAAAGTAAACTGTTATGGAATGGTTGTGGATCTTGGTGAATTGAAACAGAGGTAATCCATTTATTTTAGTTAGCTTTACATCAGTGTGAGCCTCTCTGAGCTCATTTTTCAAGCCACTTCTTATCCTGCTCATGTTCAGCCCCTGTGTTATTGTCCTGTCTTTCATGCATCAATAGATGGATTATTATACATCCCTATTTGTAATTGGAGGGCAGGTTAGACAAGAGGATAATTAAAATAGTGTGTGTCGCTACTCCATCTATTTTCTGTTACTGTCTTGACGTGTGTGGCTCGGTGTGTCTCTGTGCCCTCTTTTGTCCTCCAAGGTAATGTTGTTGATGGTGGCACTTAACTGAGGACACACACACACACACCACGTTTATGGAAGAACTTGGTTATCTACCAGAGCAGATATAGCAGTTATAAATTACGACGTTATTCAGGTTAGGCATGACTTGAGTGAAAGAGTAAAGTAATGTGGATAAGCTGATTTTACTTTTTTTATATCACTGCAAATTGAATATGACTGTATTTATGATTTAGGATAGTCAGTTAAAGATAGTGTTGGTAATCCCAGAAGAGCTAGCAAGAGCATCCAATACATCCCATCCCCTCCCATAAGCCCTCTCATCAAACGCATGCACGTACGCTGCCTGACAACTGCTAGAAGCCGACTTTTCAGTGACTCATTCGCTAACTTCTGGCTATCGTCTCTGCTTCGGTGGTGTATGTCTCTCCTGCTAGTGAAGACTCTGTAATCCGCAGTGAGATCAAAGACAGAAAGGTATGCAAGTGAATCACTTCATTATCACACAGACACCAGCTTGTTTTTATTTTTTTTAATTCAAGACAAATGTGTTAATTGATGGCTTTCAGAACGTTAACAGGATTTTAAAAAATAAGATAAACAGTGTTCCAGAAACAAATGACCAACCCCAACTTTAATCAAAATTGAAAATATTAGTTACAGCCCAAAAGCAACTGACCTGCTTTTTTCTGCTTGTTTTCTGGGTCTGATTGAAACTTTGGCATCTTGGACTCCATGTACCGTGTTACCTGAAATCTGATGAGAGCTACTAGAGATAACCACAAAGGGATTATTCTTTCCTCTGGATGGCTCCCAGTAACGGTGCAGATAATGTTAGAGCTCAGACAAAGGACAATATTGCATGGGCTGACAGGTTGGGTTCCCAGCTGGCAGAAGCTGACCATACTAGGATAGTAGTATTGCCTCCAGCAAGAGGAAAATTGGAATGACTGTGGCAAAGTCATGGATACAACAAGCAGGGCGTGGGCAGGGAGCCATGTGTTTGTTTCCGTAAGTCTGGAGGCCAGTCCTCATTATGGTGGCTGGTAAAATATTACAGTTCAGCTGACGCTGTCTAAGTGAATTGTCCGGAGCAGTTTTGACAGCTAGTGGAAGGCAGGGCTAGATTATGATGGATGATGACAACAGGGGTGGTGCAGAAGGAGCATTGATGTGTTTTGTTGCTCATGCAAGAACTAATACATACACCTAATGTGGGACAGTTTGGTAATGGTGTGCAAACACGCACGTACACACACACACACACACACATAGAGATGCCTGATGGGTATGTTAAAATGTTTTTCAAAATGATGTTGCAATTTTTCATACCTGCAGAATTCATTCAGGACCCTGTCTTCACCAGCCACACAACCCCAAAAGTTCTCATAACTCTGAAAGGACCTCTGTCTGCTTATTTTTTTACATGTGCAAATAAAGAACATATGTATTAATTTCTGCTGTTTACCATTCCATCTCCTTTTATGATAAGACTCTTGTGTTATTGGTTGAGGGAGATGTATCCAAACCCAAACAAAGTGGATTTCATTGCTTTCTTGTTTTTTGATAAAACCAGTTTAATTTCATGAACATGAATAGATGTGCTGGAAAGCAAAAATTTAATAAGTTTTTTGATAAAAAGTTGATTGCATTCTTTTGAAACTTCACTCTCCTTTTTTTTTTTTCAAAATGAAAATGCCAAAGTATCAACATCAATGCAACAACAACAGCAACAAAAGCAGTGCTTGTTTTTCTTGGTGAAAACTGAACAGCTGCACAAGACTGCTGACCACCGCATGGAGTCAGAATAATGTTAACTCATTGAAAATGTGACTATATATGGCCTCAGGCTTTTGGACCCTACTGCGTGTGGTGTGTGTTCGTGCATGTATCTGTCGTGCATTGAACTGTGTATAGACAGAGAAAATGGCTCTTTATCCGATAGTTGTACCTACCGAGGATGACTGAGTTTTAAAGGACTGAGTGTGAATCCTCTCTGCTTGATACCTCTCAGTATTTGACTTGGGATTCTCTGGAGGCTAAAGCACAGGATATGGGATATGATATCCTGTGTTCGTGAACAGGTTGCCAGACATTCTACCTCCTTTTCTTTTTTCATTGTTTTACCTTTTACTTATTTATTTCCCCTTTTCATCCCTATTTACAATAAGGCAGGATAATGATATTAGATGCCAGTGCATAATTGTCTTTCTCCCGCCTGTCTTTGGAGCAGATGGGACAAGGAGAACACTTCATCCCCAGGTTCACTGCTCCTTCGGCTTCTTCTGCCATGGCCAATCCGTCTCCCAATAGTCGCCTGAGCTTCTGGGTTCTTGCCCGTCCTCCTTCCCTCTTGCCCCCCTCCAAACGCAGACTCAATCATTCACTCCTTCCCTCTCTCTCATCCACTCTCCTCTTCCCAATTTGGCCACTAGGGAGGTGTTTGGCACTGGAGCAAGCATTATTGATAGAGCATCTGTTTAGACATGGTGCAGGATCTGTGGCATGTGGGCGAGCAGCTGGGGGTTCGAGCAGGGGAGACATTATGTCATATTACATATTTCGAGACGTCTCGTTCACTTGTATGCATGCCCGTTTCACAGGCACACACTCCTACAGACACTGAGAAACACAAACAGTTGCCACCACCATCCACACCAAGATCATTGTAGTTTCCATCTTACTTGAAAATGTGAAGAAAAAAAAACAGTGTCTTTAAAATGACGGTTTAAGTAGTTTATGGACTAAATTATGTGGTAGAAGTTGTCTAATGTGACTACTGTGCAGCAGCAGTTACTAAAAACAGTTTTAGAGGCAATTTCAGACCAGGGAGCCAGAGGCGAATACTCTGGCATTGTGGCTTTATTGGGACAGCTAGACAGACAGAGTAGCCCTATCCAGATAATCACCACACATCTCTTCTAGATGGCCAAACTTGTCAAAGCTCACGCTGAACTCTGCCAATAGATTTTCATCCTTGGCAGCTGATAAAACAGAGGATTTTATGGCATTTTACACTGCTGAAAGTATGTATTTTTATGACGACACATGCTGCATGAAGTGGCAATATTTTCATTAATTGTGCACCTTTTTCCTCATATACTGTAAGTAAGAGTGCTATGCTGCTATCTCACTGCACAAAGTCTTAGGTCTTGTACAGCCTACATGTAGAAGTGGCTCCATTCAAACAAAACATTGAAAGACTGCTTTAAAGACAAACATTTCCTTTGCAATTGAATAGACATTTTCTTCATAATAGCAAAAAAGTAAAATGAAACAAGTAATAAAAACGTTTTAACCAGACAAACTAGAAACACTGTTTTGAAGCGGGACCAGGTTTCTATATGCCTAAAGTCTTTGTTTAGTATCGTTATCACTTCCCTAATATTGAACTACATATACAGTCCGTACATATACATTACATGCAAGTGTTCATGGTTATAAACAGTGTTGTCAAAGACATTTTGACTTGTCGTGGTAGGAAATTAACATTGATTAATAGTGGCTACATTCCAATTAGCTGCCCCATGTCCAGGCATTGTACACTTCCATAATTTACTGAGCTGTCATTTATGTCATCTGTTACATATGTGTTTCTCCTGCTGTGTGAAACCCACTCACTGTCAACATGGGCTTTTAGTTTTTAGCTATTTTGCCTCCAGACCAGATCGTGAGTGACTGACACCTCACCAGCCACGTGCTCCTTTTTTTTGCATGTGTTGCTGTAACATATGCAGTGAGGTTTGTAATTAGTGCAAGTAGTTTGCGAACCCATGTAATTCCCAGCATGGATCCACATGTCAACTTATCAGAAGTCTAATCAGCAGGAATAACTGGAATATTCTGTGCCAGTGTGCAGGACCTTTACGGTTTCTATACAGCTCTTGTACTTGTACACAATTCATTTTTCAAATGATTTCAAATGATTATCCATATGAATAGATATACAGTGAGATTGAGTGACACTGAAGCTATTGACGTGTTTACAATTACCATAATTCAATTTTTAATGCAGTGATATATATAATCCATAATTAACAAATTCCCATTAAAAGGAGCTTTTTCTCTACATTCTCTTGTCTAGAGACAGTTATGTTGAGTATTTGAGCCCTGCTACTTGAGGACATTCCCCCACACAGTCCACTGACCAAAATAGTTTTTTTTATATATATAAGGACATTTGATGATTCCTAAATTTGGATATAATTCTTCAGTTTATACTGAAGAATTATAGAATATCCCTACATCCCCATGTGACACAAAATATGCTCATATATCAATTCAATACAGTAACTTCTAAAAATTGTACACATTGCAAGGAAAATATTAGTTGTAAATAATAATAATAATATTTTATCGGTCCCTAAAGGAAGAAAGTAAAGCATAACATTTAGCAGATTTCAGGCTTTTTAAAATATTTATAAAATAATAAAGGGAACCACTTCTCGGTTTAAATATTTAAATGTGCACATCTGATCTCTGTGTTAAGTGGCAGAGATCAGGTGTGCACACGCATTTCATCAAATTGAAAAGCTGTCATTTCAAGCAAACAGCCTCCAGTGAAAAGGTGCAGGTGCAGGTCCAGATGAGGAGTCGGGTGATTTCATCCACTTCTTTGCAGCTTCGCTTACTTTCTTCATATGGTATCTACAAGTGTGTGTTTAAGTCTTTTATCAGTACATGATGTGTTTGGCTGCACAGAGGTAAATGTTGAAACTAGTCCTGTCATGTCCAGTAGTTTGTCCTCTGCATGTGCAGTTCTGTCTTTTTTTCTATTATGGCTTCAATTGTACTAAATCCTTTTCCCCACAATTTGGAATTTGCACAGTAATCACAAATGAAAATTATTTTCAAAAGACCACTTTTTTCTGTCAATGAAAAGAAAATGCAATAACAGCTAATTGAACTGCTTTGTTCTTGCTGTTTGTATTTTTTTGCATGAATAATGGCATGACGAGATAAGCACCCGCCGCTTCTCATTTGAATTTCACTCAGTGTCATTATTTATACAACATTTAATTTAGGTGGGAATCAACAGTAAAAAGCTGTGATGCACCAGAATTACCAAGCAGTGACTGGCCCTCCTTTTAATTATGTATCATAAATGTTCAAACGGTGGCTGATTTAGCTCTGCTGCAGAGAAAACAGGCTATTATTAGAGGAGACAGGCCTTTATTTGTAATTTCCCCTGCTTTATAAGTGTGTTTTCCACAACATTTTTCAAAGAGGCCTCCCCCTTTGTCTGATCTGCTCTCTCTGCTTTGTTGCAGTTGCATTCAACTGTTCCTCCATTTCTAACCGACGGTTCAGGGTGCATAATCCCTTACTTCCTCTGAAAGGCTTTTGCTGTGAAGGAAGGAAGTGTTATTTTAGTTTGTCATAGGTTTTTTTTCTACATGAGCTCAACATCAAGAGAGAACAGCTTATTAAAATCCTCAAAGTCAATTAATGAATCTGAACAGAGACACAAAGTATGACACAAGCGTTGTTGTATTGCTGTTGAAATGTATAGAGTGCGACTTTGACGGTCAGTAGCCTATACAAGTATTTTTCTATCTTTTTTTATTTTTTCCTCTGCACCTAATTTGTTTGTACAGGCCACACCACAGGCTTTCTTAAATGATTTGATTTATCAGATTTGATTTGAGTATTATGGTAATCTTTTGTGCCCTCTTTGAGTATTAACATAACAGTAGTTGACATCACGCTCCGATTTGCATTTTCTTTTTCCCCTCATTTTTGGAAAGTTGTCTGATGGAAGTCTTGGATGGAAATGACCAGTTGTCCGGGCGACATCTCTGGCGATGGCAGCTCAGTTTGCAAGCTGTCCTGCCCGCAGATGCTCTTCTTGGTCAGCTGTGGGCTTACTGCCAGGGACAGAACTGTCTTCCATGCTCCTTGTTGTGTCTGACCTTTAAGATGATTAAGCTTAGGGAGAGTGACCCCTGGCAGGATGTGTTCAAAGGGCTGCCTCTTGGTAATGGGGGGCCCAGAGCCTGGCAGCATGCTGGGGGATTGATCAGACCCTTACTCAAAGGCCAAATACAGAGAGCCTAGCCAGAGGAGAAGGCCATGCAGGACGTGGAGCCATCCTCTGCTTTGAAGCCCTCTCCAATACCTCAGCTGCTTCACTGCATGAATAAACATCTGTTAAATCTGCTCTTCTGTCCTCTCCTTCTTCTGTCCTCTTTTCTCCTGGATGAGCTAACATTGGTGCTTTTGCAAATGGAAAGTTATGAGCGGAGGTCATAAAAATCATTTCTCTCTCTTTTTTTTGTCACCTTTTCACTCTTCCCCTTCTCGCTCTTCTTTCTTTCTTTTTCTGCTCGCTTGCTCTCTCCCCGCTCCTCGCGTGAATACTTCCTGCGCTCCAGCCTTGTTGCACGGGATTAAATCCACTCATTTAGAGCTTGCATTGCCTCCACAGATGTCAGCTTTCAGATTGAAATGAGCTCCCTTTCTGCAAAGAGGCTGAGTTAAAAGGGAAATTCGGAGAGGGGAAGAGGGAAACTAAACAGAGATTCAAAGTCTTTTCAGTCCCATAAGTGTAGCCAGACTCTGACTTAAAGGTACCATATGTAAGAATGTGAAGCACTTCACGTGTATTAATCACATTTTTATTGTCAAGGTGAAAACAGATTGTAACATTACTTGAAAAATGACACCCCCTCTGGCTTTCTCAGTTGCCCTTACTCGCCTGTGGATGGATTTCAAGGTAATGGACTTAGGATACATGTTGTAGTTGTGACATTCATGCCTGCTCACAAATGCCTTGCCTCTTCTGCTCCCCTACAGTAACACATGTTACAAATAATAGTCCATCTAGTTAACTTACTGTTCCATCCAGCAAATATACCAATGGTGACATCAAGCTTGTAGTTTAATATCACTATATTGTATTATACAGGCTAGCTAGCTGATAACAATATTATATTTAATAAACCCTATGAAAACAAAATCTAACTCTATAGTCTTGCATATATAGCTATAGAAATAATATGGTGGTAATGATCTAATTATAGACACAGTGGTATGTCTCATTATCAAAAAGCATCCAGGTACTTGAATTAAAAACAGGTCTGGCAGCTTAAGGTTGATACAATGTAGACATAAAACTCTCATAGTTTGGTACTCAGTCCAAGTTTTAAGACAATTATACAGCGTGTTCTTTTTTAACAGCACTAGAGTAACCAAGAACTATTTTCACATGGTTAAACATCATTTTCAATTAAGCAATACTTCACTTTATGTGAGGGTGTTTGAAAAAGTTTGTACATACTAATGAAACAGTGATGAAATCCAACGTTTTGTTTGTAGTTTTCTAAAAAATGTATCCCAATCCCAAGCTGCAGTTGAGGCTGTATAGCGCTGTGTGCAGCAGCACAGCTGAAGATTGAAGGGGCCGGAGTCTGGGTGGTAAACCCCACCCGGGGGCTTGGTAGTTCTCAGTTGCAGTTAGTCCCTTTAAATATAGAACACCTCCAAGAGCCGTGAGAGAGTCGATTTATCATGATTTCTTTCAGCTGGCCTTTTGCATCTATGCTTTTACGACACAATGACCTTTCTTTACCCTTCCTCAGGTGTTACTTTCGAAGAGTGAACATAAAAGACAAACACAAAGCTTCAACTAGCTTCAACAAAGACATAAATAAGCAGCAGTTAATGCTGTCCATGGAGCTTTCTCATCTATACTAATCACTGCCCAAAGGCATTGATGAAAGGATATTCTGAATTTACGAAGATGATGTGCTGCGTTCAGTTTATCCTTTGATTATATACCCAATTATAGTGCAAGTAAGCAATTAAGCCAAGCCTGGATGTTGTGAGCAGACTGTCTGTAATTGAACTATGCCGCTGCACTATGAGCATCCAACAGCTCTAACACTGCGCTCATGTGTGAGAGACATTTGATGAAGAGGGGCGTTGGTGAATCAGCCAAGCCTGTCTTGATTACACAGGTCAATAGTATCAGAATGACATCATTGTGCACTGCCTGATGAGTCCATGATGTCATGATTTGAGCGCCCATGTGTGGGTTTCTAAACGTGCACATGGCGCTGTGAGAACACTACTCTTCCTCGCTGTAGCTCCATAACAGCATCTGTAAAGTAAACACAAGTGGCAGTTCCGCCTCTAAGCATTTGGCTCACTCAATGAAAGCAATCTCTCCTAAATGGTAATGGGCCTCTCCAAAGTGGCATCATCAGTGTTCTTCATTTCAGATGAACTGCTACTGTGTCACACCTTTAAATATACCCCGTGCTTAAATATTAATGACAATGTGGCCATACAGGCAATGAGAGGCCTAATTCATTTAAATCAATTTTCCTCTGCAGCCTCCTTGTGTGTAATTCAGTGCTTTAAAGCTCTGTTGTTTGCAGAAGATTATTTTGATTTAATGCTTTTAGTCCCTGAGTGAATTACCCTGCGGAGGCTCTGGTGGGAGGCTATAGCGTCGACAACATCTTGCCTTTCTACTCTATTCACACCAAAAACTGTTCCGCATGTACAAACTTCTGAGTGATCTTTCTCTCCCATCTCTCGGCATTCACCTGCTATACATTGTTCCCCGGCTCTGATTTTCATCAGGAATGAGAAATGCTAATTAACTTTAATGAAATTGATATCTATATCAATAGGTCAGAAAACACAAAAGGTGCATATCTGTTTAATTCATTCCAAGTCCCACGTTGCTTCACACCTCAAAAGGAATTCATCACGGAGACTCAAAGGCTTTTGGAAAGACTCCTGCCCCCACCCCACCCCTCCGCCTCCTCCCTGCATTGGTTGCTGCTATATGTGGAAGAAATTGAGACATCTGTTAAGCTCAGCCTATTGCTTCGCACAAAAGAGTCTGATATTCCTGAATGAAGAATCCCCTCATGGTTTGATACCTTTGGATCTCATTACACCCATACTCTATTCGTACTAAAGAAATTCTATCAGTGTGAGCAATTACAGACGAGGGACAAATTATAGTGAAAACCAACATGAAGTGTCTTAGGAAGATGTTTGGCCACCACAGCCTCAATGTGGCTTTGCATTGATTCGACATGTCTACCAGAGAGAACATCATACTTCCAAAATATAATTCAAAATTTAAGGTATTGATGATGATAATAATAATAACTTGCATTTATATAGCGTCTTTCAAGAGACCCAAGGACTCATTACATATGAGAAAAGAAAAGAAAGTAATTTGCACAAAACAGGATCGAAATAAACAGCACCAATGGCATGATGGAGCATTAACTGAGGCCAAAGGCCTGAGTGAACAGGTGGTGTTTGAGTAGTCTTTTGAAGCTGTCCAGAGATGTAGCGTTGCAGATATTGGCGGGGAGAGAATTCCAGGTGGCGTCTAACACATCCGTCCAAACTCTCACTTAGGTGTTAAGTTGGGTTGAGATGCAGTGACTGTGGACGCCATTGCATATGATTCACATCCATTTTCATACTCATCAAAGCAATCAGGGACACTTTGTTCCCTGTGGATGGGGGTCACTCTCATCCTGGAAAAGATCATTCGCATCCAGATGAAAATGTTTTACTGCAGGATAAAGGTGATCACTCAGAACAACTTAGTATTGATTAGCAGTGACCCCTGTAAGAGGACCCAAACCATACCAGCCTAACAGCATAACAGAGCCACTGGATCCACTTACTGTAGGGGTCAAGCATTCTCTCGGTGTACACCAGGAGAATTGTACCCTTCTCTTGATGTACACCGCATGCACTCACTCATTTGTCAAGAATTTAGTGAAGGATGACTCATCTGACCATATCACTTTTTTGTCACATCTCTATAGAGCAGTGCCAATGGTTTTTGCACCACTGAAGCCTCAAATGTGCATTCATCTTTGTAATGAGAGGTTTATGCACTGCAACCCCTCTATAATAACGCTCTCTGTGTAATTGTCAACGGACAGTTCTCGCTGACACAGTCTGATCACGTCCTGCATTGACTTTCTCAGTCACCTGAGGAAGAGTCCTTTTTGCTTAAATATCGCATCAGCTTCATGATGTGCCGTCAACCACAAAAACCAACCCTATTTACTGACGTTGTTCCAAGATATGTAAATGCAGATGTCCCTTTCATCGCTATTACGATTGAATCACAAAACTGCCAGTTGAGAATGTTTATCTGCGTTTAGACATACACTGAACTCTGGATAATATCCTGAAATTACCTGGAGGCAAATGACAGTCAGTTGCTGTGGACATTCCCTGGAGTTTTTCCTGCCCAGCTAGCAAGTGATTTGAAGTGATCAAATTTCTAACACGTGACAGACAAGAAAAAAAAAAATAGAGAGATATATCAGGAAGATTAAAAAGGTGCCAAACACATTGACGACACAAGCCAGTTGACATTTTCCGGAGTTCATGTCTGAAAATGGCTTTTGTGACTACAGCTCCAGCCATCTGTGGCCCAACAATGAATCCTCTTTCAAAGTCATTTAGATATTTTCCTCTTGCCATCTTGAAATCAGAATCAACTGGGCCTGCTCTGCATCTGCATGCCACAGCATGATTGGATGTTAATTGCTTAATTGTACCGTGCACTGCACCTGCATGGAAAGCATCTGCATCTCTCATTTATTCAGGTTTTCCCTTTTTTTTGCCGCTGCTCTGTATACACACATTAGTTTTTCCAAATTTTAAAAGTCATATTCTAACCACTTGTCTTGATGGATGGCTATCTTACCCTCAGCAGAGTTTGCCTAACCTTGCCTGTATTTGTCTCTGGCCTCTGTATCTGCAGCTACTTACACTGTGTATTTCAGCATATGAGATGTACTGGGCTAGGAGTCCACACAAATACAATATGTCTTCAGGCTAGTATAGTGGAACCATGCAGAGATGGAGGGATAACACTGGCTAAAGCAGAAGAGCTCTGTCATTTTCTCAGTGCTTATGTCTGTTTTGACCTCACTTGGTTATTGTCTGTGTTTTTCTCTATGTGTGTGGGAATGTGCATCTGTGCTATGGATATTAGCCTGCAGAATTGGATTACTCCAGTAGAGAGCACATCAATTTTTCCATCACCTTATCATGGATAGAGGTCTCTTCATTGATTATGTTAGGTTTGCAGTAACTTTTTTTTTTCATATTGTCTGAGAATGTTGACCTTCCAGCATGTACTGTAGACTATATATCTTAATGGTTCCACCTGGTTCCCACCAGCTATGAACTCATGGTATGAGTCAAATGAATAGACTGTATATAAAGATGGAGGATGTAGAGGTCTCTACTTCCTCCCATTGTACAAAAATGAAACTTAAAATATGCTGCATATAGGGGTTTTGCTTTTTTCTATAAAATCAAAAATTACTGATGAAAAAATTAACACTTGAACAAACATCACAACAGTGTGATAAGAACCTCCTTTAACTTGTACTTTGACATTTCAATTTGTTCTATGCCCCATCCACTAATATGGCGGAGGCGGGGTTTATGACATACTGCAGATAGCCACCAGAGGGCGAACAGCACGATGTGGCTTCACTTTTCAGGAGCTGCCATGTCATCTTTACGTACAGTCTATGGTCAGACCAGGTCCAAATTTAATCAAGCATACAACATGTAACTTTGGCCACAAGGGGTCTTTCTATCAAAACAATAACAATAGACCTAGTTCGATGATGTCTTGAAGGAGGGTGGAATCAAATCATGTTATGCTAACTGGCTAGCAATTTGTTTTTCTTTCATCGTGTACCATTTGCATCAGTAGTTGTTGCCAAACCAAGGGTAAAGTGCATATAACATTATTAATGGGTCTAGTCAATTTTAATGAGAAAATTGTTACATGTTATATTTTTAAGCATGACTGATCCATTTTTGTTGCTTTATTCAAACACTTGTGCATTTTATTGTGGCCGGATGGGGATTCTTTAGTTTCAAACAGATGAACAGCACAGATGTGCTGGATGAAGATATCCTAGTCATCATCTACTCATAGTGCCAAAGGAAGGTTTGTTGGTAGTTGTTATAAATGGAGAGAGAAAAGAAAATGAGGACACACAGAACAGCTTTTTCTTTCCCAAATGGACTGCGCTTGTTGCGAACCAGCTCAAGTATCCTCATGACCTAATTGTCACAGACTGCAAAAATAGTTACCGTATTTGTCCTGGTAAAGTGTCACTGTTGGGCCCTGCATTACCAACATGTGTTTCTAGAGTCCCACTCACAACTCAGAAAGTGAATTGCTGGATCCATTAGTTGACATTTCTGGGCTACATGGATTGCATGACCATGTTTTCACAGGTGTAAAAACCACACTGGTTTCTATATTTCTGGCATAATCACTGATGCAAAGTGCAAGGACAATGAAGGTGCAACCAGGTGCATTTTCTTCATAAAGGGGCAGAGCACCGTGTGCGAAAAAGTAGTGGAGTATGAATCAAAGTATATTGTGATTAATCATTAAGATCTTACTCAGTGAACTCCTCACTATTTATCATATAGTTGTATATTGAAAGTTGCTTCTCCATCCTAAGGAAATATGTTTTTAAGATACATATTATGTATCAGTAATTGTATTTACTCATACCATTATACAATTATTATTGTACTTATACCACTTTATTTATCTTTTAGCTGAAGTAACAGTAATATGGCTGGCCTTTTATTTATTGAAGGATCAGTATTTTACATCTCTGGTCCTATTCATTTTTTACATAATGACCAGTGTAAGCTGTCCCCCACCAGTTATTGATTGAGACACACAGAACGCCCAGCATGGAGCACACAGAGCTCAGGTGTGAGGTTAATTTATTCACATGAGGCAGCGCAGAGCGAGTTGTTGGTGTTTTGGTGTGTATTAGACAATACACCGAGGATAGACTTCTCAAAGCCCCGTCTTTTGGCTCAGTATCTTGACATAAAATGTAAATTAAATATAGATACACGATTTCAATTGAACGCCAGCAGATGGGTCTAAATCTGCACCAAAAAGCAAAATATTCATTCAAATTAAAGCAGGAATCCCTGTTAATCAGTCTGCAATTCTTTTTATAAATACATAGGTGTGAATCTAGACTTTCTGTTATCCATTGCTAGTGTTATAATCCCTCTCCTTCAGTATGTTAAATTGCAGCAATTATCTGAAGGCATAAAGACAGATATGCAGATCTGTAGCCTCTGATTTGGTGAGTCAAGTAACCCAAGTTACCCAAGTCAACACATTGATATGACTAGAGCCCATAGTATTCATTTATCAGTGCACCCTTCAATCTATATATTCCCCTTCACCCAGTGCTTTGGCACTTTTGCGTTTGAATATGGCCCACTGTGGTTTTAAATTAAGGAAAACTATTTAGATGTGGGGGCATCATAATGTCACTGGATCTTTTTATTTTTTATTATTTTTGCAAACCTTTCATATACACACCAGAGAAAAGAAAAACAGAAATAATCAGTAATAGGCAATTCTTTGGAATAGCCTTGTTTTGGTATTTGTGGACATTTTCCTTCTGACTTTATTAGTTTTATTTCGCTAAAGTTTTGAGTTGAGAATATTAACTCGTAATGGCATATATAATGCAATGCATTATTCTAACTATAACCCCACCCCATTCCCTAATTTATTATTGTACTTTTCTAATGAATATATCTATGTATTTATTTATAGAAGATACCTATCTATGCAAATATTTATCTTTCACTCAGTCAAAAAAACATACCATGCCCACCACTGCATTATTTCACAGTAGAACAGGCACAAGCAGAAGAGTAATCAGACACAAAATACTACACATGGGTGATGATGATGCTGAGGAGAGTCCTGTAATTTGGCCTGTATATATTGGTTTCTCACCTGATTGCACCATAAGCTCCTCAATCTTGATGTGAAATCCTCAAGTGGAGAAGTCTTGTTCATTTCAGGGCCATTCTCCTCCATCTCTTGATACAAATTGAAACTTGTGAACATGCTCAGTTCCGCGGCGACCAACCATTGGGTAAAAGCCATTGCCGTCAGATTCTCTTTGTTGTCTAAACTTTCCTTTACAAGTCTCAAATTTCCTGATTTATATTCTTCAGATTTTTGTTTCCTTATATTTCTTTGTCTTGCTCATCGGGTGCCTTTTTTTTTTTTTTTACTTTGTATGGCTTATAGCTTTTAGCCTGGGTGCCAGTGAGCTAAAGGGTAGTTAGTCACCTTCTCTGTGGGTAATTGCCTCTATTCAGCTGTTGCTTGAACAGCCTTTGTGATCATATAGGAGCAGAGACATTCACACTTATGGGTATATTGTTTAGCAGTAATGAGGGTCTTTTCTTGAGTTAGAGTGCTCCAAAGTATTCTGGACAGGTGGAGAGAGCTGCAGTCATAGCACATGTGCACGCTCTGTGTTCTTAATGAGAGGCCTATTTCCACTGACCGCAGCAGAGCAGTGCATGTGCTGACAAACCAGATTTGTGTTGACCAACATTTGCTGAAGTTATGGTTCGGATGATGTCGGAGAAGCTTTAAATAAATGTGTGTGATTAGAGCATTAATAAAATCAATGATAGTACGAGGGTGGGTTACGCTCTTCATATGTACTACAAATGCTTCAAGTGTGTGTTTGTGTGTTTGTGTTTGTGTGTCTGTGTGTGTTTGTATGGAGCCGGGGTGTCTCTTTAAGTAGGACAGTAGAAATTGATGGCCAACTCTGAAAGCTGACCTACATAGAGGCACAGACAAACTAGCTCCCTCAGCATGCATGCTGAGCCCAGTTGCTCAACAGAAAATGCAGAGGAAGCAGGCATGTTGTATGATACTGTAAACATTTCATAAACACACAGAACATCCATCTCTCATAGTTGGGCAGTTGCAAGTAGCACTATATAGTATCACACTATGTATGCATCCCATGTTGAGAGGTGTGTTTATCCTGGTCTAGTATTTTGCTTATTTAAAGGAGAAGCCATTTTTTTCTTTCCTTTCCTTCAATTTGTTGTTTTTGTTCCATAATCTGTTTTGCAAAGTTTTCCTATTTCCTGTCTTCAGTTTGCATTAATATTTAACTGTAGTTAATAATTTGGAAATAAAATTGACTGACCAGAATTTCAGTAATGATGTCCAAACTCGTGCTTCTGAACTGATAAGTACAAACTCACCGTGGCACCATGAAATGATAAAGGCTGAGCATGAATAAAACAACAAATCACATTGAAATCCACTTCCCTTAATTTACATTCATGTTCCTACTTGTTCTTTGGCCTGATGCTGTTTTTTTGATTCTGTTATTAAAATTTCCCCATGTGACATTTCTCAGTGATCAATAATGAGATGTCCTTTCAATTGCTGTCTAAACTAATAAGTTTCAGCATTTAAAAGCCGGAGAGCTGCAGCTAAACATACTAAGCAAAGACTTTTTTACCACACCCCTATTTTCCCAATTGTCACTGAAATATAGATAGTGTAATGTTGGATTAAAAAGAAATCTTGAATCCTAAATCATTCAGCAGTAAAACTCATGACAATTTTGTCTACAGTGGAAATGAAACATGGTTTGAAAAGGGTCCCACCACTGTTGCAGAAGTTCCCATAGGTGTGTTGTAGTTTGCTTTTACCTTCCTTTCAATTCATCCTAAATCAGCTCCATGGGGTTTAAGTCTACAGACTCTGCTGCTCTTCCATCTTGTGAAGCCTCCGTCTGCCTTTTTTCTTCGAATGTTTTGGGTCATTATCTTGCTGTAGGATGAACCCCTCAACAACCAGTCTATCTTCCTCTCTTACTCGTCTTTTTCTCACCATTCACCGTAGAAATATACGATACAGCTTCCTGCAGTACACTATTCCAAATAATTCATCAGAAAGTGGAAAATAATAGCTGGAGAAAGATTGTCTGTGGCTGAGGGGGTAGAGCAGTGGTCCACCAACCAGAAAGTCGCTTTGGATAAAAGCGTCAGCTAAATGACACTTAATGTAACGTAATAGTGGAGTAAAAAGTACAATATTTGTCCCTGAGATCTAATGTAGGAGATGTATTAAGTAACATGAAATTGCAACGCTAAAGTAATTCAGTCCCTCAAATTTGAACACACACATTGACAATATTATGTTCCGTCTTTGTTTACCGCACACCTGTACAAACAACAACAATAACAATGATAAAATAATGCTAATTTATTGGTGTATATGATTTTAATTTCAGTTGTTCTAGTCTCATAGTCTATATATAGTCTCATATATGGATGACTGAAGTTCATCCACCTTTTTAATAACAGAGTGAGAGAGCTGCCCGAAGATTATAGTTCACCAACCCTTTTATTTCACCACTACAGCCCTGACGCCAACCCCCGGAAGTTCGGTATGTGTCATAATGTCTAGACTGCTGGATTTCACATTTCCATCGCTGCCTTTAGATTTATAAAATGTGTCCATGTATCCATTCCCATCGAAGACAATTCCAAATGTTGGTGGCCACATTTTTTTGACCAGTGAAAAGGCTGCTCAAGAAAAACAATTTTTGGAACATTGCATGACCATGTTAACATTTCCAACATCCAACAGTAGTGTACTTGTGGTTTTACTAAATTACCTGGTGCTTGCTCAAACAGTGTCTTGTTGTATTTCACATATTTTTTGTAGTTGTTCCATCATCATTTTGCAGCGGGGCCTAAAAGCCTGAATGGAATATATTCATTTCAATAAACTAATCCTGTGGACTTCTCTTAGATAATGTTTTTTTTTTTTTTTATATCGACAACATCTGTTGAGCAATCCGGCTGCAAAACTACATCATAGTGATTAAACACTCCACACTTGGGCAGGTGACTCATTTGATTTCCATTAACAAGGATTCTGTAAGTGAAACACATAGGGAGGCAACATTAACATTACTGAATATTGACCTGTATTTACCTGGAGAAAGTCATAATTCTTTTTTAATCAAAGAGCCAGTAAAATATATGTTTATTTGTATTTATTTTGTCGAACATGACCAAGTCCATATATATGTCAGGTCCAGATTTAGAAAAAGGAGTGGGCATCTTTCAGGTTCTGCTTGCGATTCTGGTTCTGTTTTCATGGATCCTTGTAAAGTTTTTGTGAAAACAAGTTGTATTTCCTTGAAGCAGTCAACGGTTGTGATTCAGAATTCAGAACCTCAAAAACAAACCATATCTCTCAGCACAACACATAACAAGGACAAACGGATCAAGACAAAAACAAATATATGCGTTTATCTTGAGAAGTTATATCTCAGCCCACAAAACATCTCAAGTGTTATCTTTGGAGTGTTGTCTTGTAAATGTTAAATGGGCTGCATTTATATAGCACTTTCCTGTTCTTAATGACCACTTAAAGCACTTTACACTGCAAGTGACATTCACACACACATTCATACAGCTCTTCTATCGCACATCATTCGCAATGCAATTTAGGCAATTTACACAAGGCAATTTAGGGTTCAGTGCCTGCTCAGTGCATGTGTACTAGAACTACTGACCTCCTGGTTACTGGATGACCCTCTGTACGTCATGGTGCATGCTCATGGCTAAATGCACTCTACACGTCAGGGATGAATTTCATATCGTCCATCTTCACTTTTCCCCTCAGTTTCAAGTGCATCGAAGCCGTCACATTTACATTTGTTTGTTTTGTTTTTTTATCAGCTGTATTTTTTCTACATTTGTGATTACCAAGTCTGAGCATGCCTGTGGGACCTAGTCTAGTCTATCTCTCTGTCTGGCTGCCTCTCCACTGCTTTCACTGTGTTTGTCTGTGACTAAATTAACCACCAATAAACAAAAGCTGTGTTTTTTTGTTTACTTCTGAATGTCTCAGTGTCAGATCTAGTTATCAAAGGAGAGGCACATTTGCAGAACTAGTGCAGTGCCTGTTCTAAACCTGCCTGTTTGGATTGGGCTTTTTGTTTGGCCTGTGGTGATGCTGGTTGCAGCTTTCTTTCTGAAACTGTAGAAGTCACCTGCAGGACTCAGTCAGCAGAACCCTGAAGCTGCACCACCACAGCTGCAAAAAGAGCTGTTCACCTGTTTATTTAAAGTTTGGTGAACCTCGACTCGAGCCCACAGAACCCAGAACTGGAGAACAAATTGTTACAGAGCGCTGGTCACCATTAATATTGAATGTATCACATGTCCAAATCGCTTCAAATTCGAAACTGCACTTCCTTGGGATCTTAATGATACAAATTCCAAATGCGAGGACAATAAGATGAACAGATCTCAACATACTTTAGCCACATACAGACTAACAGACATTTCTGAAAATTTGATTTTTAAAGATATTTTTGATTTATTGATTAAATATGTACTTGAAAATACAGTAATTGTTTGTATTGATGTATAATAATAGTAGTAGTTGAGTAAGTGTCAGTTTTGGATCCTGTAGCTCTGGAGTCTGTGAACCAGCACACTGAGGAGAGAGATGAAAAGCAAAAACAACAGTAGGGAGAAGACACACCTCAATGACGTGCATAAATGTAATATAAGTGCATGGGACATAGAGGGATTTTCCCCCTCAACCTTTACAATCTTTATTTTTAAATATTCATTCTGATTATTGTGTGTACTGTTGACAAGGCATTTATTTTTGTTCAGTTTTTTAAGAAATTTTAGTCGTTTCCTTGTATTATTTCACTCTGCGTCTGTTGTTGGCCATATGTGCTCCGTGCGGGTAGAAAGTTCCTGGTGTTAACTGTATTCAACAGGGGATTAACGCCCAGGGCTCTGGATCTCGAGTAATAGCAGGCGGAAACACTGATCAAAGGCCTCTAACTGCGCCGTGGGTGTGCAGACTGCCTCTGTCTGCTTCTCTGCATTACAAGATGATGAGGCCTAGAGGCTGGAGTGCACAGGCAGACATGCAGTGCGGGAACCTTCTGTAGACTTACGCCTGAGTGGACAGACAAAGGCTTGATCATGCATAATTAGAAAAGGATAAGCAATTCAGCGGGGGGAAGGAGAGGAGGAACAGTTGTTGCTCCAGATAAGATGCACCTACATGTGCTTGTGTATGTATAGCAAGTGCATGTGTGTGTCTTCTGTATTTGTGTTAGTGTTTGTGCAGCGCATGGTAGGGGGGCTCCATTCCCTTCATGCTGTGTGCCAGAGGACACGACTGACACTTCCCCCAGGTCGTCTCACTTCCTTGCCCTGTTTTGACAGGGCTGGTATACACAGCAGCAGGCTCCAGTGTTAATCAGGAGCGGTACAGTCCTTATTGTCGAAGCATCTGATCTATGTGGTTATGGTTCTGTATGTCCAAGAGGCTGCAGCCACTCTAATGACCCATTTTGTTCTAAAATATCAAAGTTTACGATTATTCACTGAATTTATGGGGCATTAAATATGTGTGGTTTGATCCAACTAGTGTCAACAATGAACCTCTCTACTGGCTTTGCATATAATCAGCTCAGTATATCAGCTTTATTAAACATTAGATTATATATATTGATCAGACTGAGGTGAATCAGGGGCTGTGGCATTCACCAGATGTCAACTGAACGCCTCGAGTCAGTTTTTGGATTGACGTGTTTGTCATCACGCTATGCCGCCATCATGAGGGAATATATTTTGGAAGAATGGTGCGTTCAACCCTCCAGTAGAGTTTCACAGACTTGAAGTGTCTGTGTCAAGGGTTACTGAAGCTGAAGCTGCCCTGGAGGCTCCTGGTGGCCCAACACCTCACTCAGCCACATTTTGTGGTTTGTCCAACTGTGTGTGTGTGTGTGTACTGAAAAAAGCATGTTTTTGAAAATACCTGTGTTGTGCATCTGGAAGTCATTTCAGATCAGTAAAAAACACCTTTAAACACATTTTTAAAATGGCCATAAACCTGTTATAGTTTAATTTTAAGTTTTATACAAATTTTAATTTAAAGCTGCAACACAACTTTTTCAAGTTAAAGTCGGCTCGGCTGCATCACTTTGCAAGTTCTCTCATTTTCTGGCAGAATCAGCTTTTTTCCACTGGAGTGACAGAAGCAAAGAAGCTGGAATGAGTGTGAAATAAAGAGCGAGTGAGATGAAGCTGGTAAAAGGCCGTGAATCTGGCCCCCTGCTGATTCTGTGGAGCAACGAGATGAGGCCGAGCTCAGTTCTGGCTAATAGGTGTGAGCAAGTTCAGCCACGAAGCCTCGGCCACTCGCCACACAACACCTATTATTGTCCGTCCTATCAGACATCTATGTGTTTCCATTTACAGGGTATTGTTCAAGCAGTGGGAAGCTTCTTCGGCGCGAGCATGTTGACACCTTTCTCCTTGTGTCTGTCAGTGTTGACAGTATTTAATAGTCTAGCAGGGCCTGGATACGTGAGGATAATCTCGCTCTGCTGACCGGAGAATGGGAGACAGAAATGCTTCTGCTGGTGCTATTTTGTGGCCTGTAATTGTCTGTATGGTCTGTAAAATAGGATGGTAGAGGAAATGACTGAAGTGGTGGGGCCAGAGGTTCACTCAGCCCACGGGGGTCCGGGCCTAGGAGGCGTGTGCTGAGCCGAGGAAACAGAATAATAGGGCGGATTGTTGTGGGATTTTCTTTTACGTTTGTGTGCATACACATTCCTAGAGTAGTTTACACTACAGCAAAATGCCTTTCTGTTCATTTAAACAGATCCACTCATGGGTGGAAGGGCCCTGCTGGTGGTATCTGTGGTGGTGCGGCTTGGCCCTGACCCCAGTGGATATAATGGTGCACTGGAAAATGTCCTGTCAGTTGATGGAGGAGCTGCCTGTAGCAGCAGGAAGGAGTGTGGCGACAGGGGCCATGTGTGTTAACCTCTTTCCTTGTCACTTTTTCTGTCTTTTTCCCCACCCCCCTCTCTCCTTTCATCTTCACCTTTTTCTCTTTCCCTCTGCGCCCTCGTTCCCCCCCAGACTCCACTCCCTCTACCTACACTCCTCTGTGACAAATTACTCCTGGCGGTTGATTTGTTGGTTGTCAAAAGTGCACCCCTCGGCTGGCATGAAGGTGGGGTGGGAGGGAGGAAAGGGTGCATCCCACTCCCAACCCCCTCTCCTGTTCCTGCCTGTCGTCATCACCGGTCCCTTGTCTACCCAAACCTCGCACATGTGCATCAAGCTCTCGCCACAACTCGGCATTGAGACGTCTCAATGGAAACTGATATTCTGTCTCACAAGATCTCATTAGATTAGCTGTTGTCCGTGTTTAATTAGCTCACACATTAGGTTTCCGACCCTTCATTTGACAAGACGGTTATAGTACGTTCCAGCTTGTGTCGGTAGCAGACGAGTGGCTTGACTGTTTTTGTTATTTATGTTGGAGGAGGAGGAGGAGGAGGAGGAGCAGAAATGAAAAATGAGAGTGTGAGATAAAGACTGTATGACAGAACTGTAAATGTCAGTGTTTGTGATAGGTTGCAGCATTAACCTCCACTGACAAAGAAACCTGTATTTTTCTGAAACATATGAGGAATTGATAAAATAAGCTATTTTGGAGACTAATGTCATATAATACACTTCTACATGTGCAAATATTTACCATACAACATGCTCACATTAGGTTATACATAATGTGTGATTCTTACATTAGTATCGTATGATCAGTATGGTGCACATATATTGACTAGCAGGTCTGGAATTGGTTTATCTAAGAAATTAAATAAATGACAAATAACTTTTTTTGATCACCTTGATTACGCTACCGTGATCAAATCGTGTGACGTGTCTTGTTTTTTGGGACCAGTATATTATGTATATGTGAAAAAATGAATTCTCTGGTCATACAGGCAGTGTTGTGCTGACAAGAAATACACCAAACATTGACATGGTAAACATTTTTTGATGTGGTAGGTAAAGGCAAAAAAATCCTATTTACGCAATGCTGCAATAAAGAAGCTCTGCCCATTGATTTGCCACAGAACCAGCAATGGCCCAATACAAACAGATATATCAAAGGGATGAATTATGTCAGTATAAAAACTCCCTGACAGTTGACAAATATCTTTCCTTTGTGCATCCTACAGTAAATGTTGTGTGATGTGATGTTATGTGGTGGATACCAGGCTTTGAAGAGCTTCTTTGACCTTGAAATTGTTTCCTGTGAAGCAGATGAGGACTCTGAACACATGGATTTTATCTTAACCTGTATGAATGTGGGCAAAAGGATAATATTCACTTAAAGTCAAATTTGGTGTATATTGGAGTATTAGTGTTTTTTTCACATTCAGCATGTTAGTGTTCTTACGGTATCATCTGTCGTTCCTAGAGAATAAACTGACGCTGCTCTCTGCGGAGTGTGTGTCAGTCACATGGCGCGTTGTTCACAGTGTCCCACTGTTTAAGCTCAATCTGATGTGATTTTATTTCATCATCGGCTGTTTGCCGTTTTGAAAAGGAACTCATCTCCTTTCAGTCCCACTTGCTGCTTTATTCACTAACTGTTTCTCTTTTGTGCCGTTTCCTCTTTTGCAAACGTAATAGAATATCAGTTTTCCTTTCAGCCCCTGCTATACACCGCAGCTAGATTGCTTTGTGCATCACCATCAAAACACAGAGGAGAGCATTGCAATCCACTTGTGTTCAAAAGTCTGAAACCATCTTGTCTCTGTGTCTTTGTATCAAAAGAGGGGTTAAGCTTTTATCCTATAAATATGGCATGAAAATCCCACTGTCAATGACACATTCATTCTAAGGCCTGCATTAACATAAAAACCAGAGCTTGTTATACAGTGAGATTTCAATAAAAAGAACACAAAATGCATTTAATGAAATTCAGATGCTGGGCCCCAGCTCCCTGAATCTCATTAAATGAGCTTTGTGCTGTTTTTCCATCTTCTCTTTGTAGAAGAGGTCCTCGAGTGCCCTTAATAATGTGGCAGATTTCATCATATTCTTGATTTAAACAGGACAATGTCTGTCTTGTTCACTTGTTCTTTTCCATGCCCAAGCCGATCTCCACAGATGTACGCGCATAGTTTCTGCATCTGGCTCGTGATAATGTTCCATCTTGTGGTGCATTTTCTTTTAGTTACTGGGGTTTTGTTAAGGTTCTCCTCTAACCCATAACTCATTCTCTCCCTCCTTTTCCTCCCCCCCCTTCTCTGTTTCTCTCTGCATAGGATTTGGTTTCATAACTTTTGAGAGTGAAGACATCGTAGAGAAAGTCTGTGAAATTCATTTTCATGAAATCAATAACAAAATGGTAAGTCCACTCATTTTTTTTTCAATTCCAGGTGGTTGTTGAAGGATTAATATTTGATTTCTCCTTTCCTCTAGCATTAATAGGGGATCGTGTGTGTGTGTGTGTGTGTGTGTGTGTGCTTTCGTGTTCATATGGACAGGCTAACACACACCTCGACACTCACACACACACTCACTGGATCTGTGGGTCTCAGGGATGGGAAGGCAGTGGTGTGCACTGCCCACAAACCGTGAAATTGTGTGGCTGAATTCTGCCTGTCAGGCTGAGGGACGGGAGAGTGGAGTGCGTTCCTCTCAAACTGAATCCTCTAACCCACACACATACAGAAACACACATGCGCACACACAGGCGGAGATGTCCAGGGATGCAACAGGGAAGCTACTGGCAGAGGCAGAGTTCATTAGTCAGGGATTAACACCTTCCACAGAGTCCCAGTGATGCTTGTTTTACTTAGACCACTAATTTGGTCATCTCAGAGTGCTACATAGTTCAGAGGCAGTTTGCTAAGTCCTCGTGTCACCTATGATAATTGATAGGAACCAACCTCAGTGTAGCGAGTGTGACATTAGGTCCTCCTTCACCCAGTTCCACCCTGCAGGCCTCTCGAGAGATCCTGCATCATTTGAGCGGTTCTGTGGGTTGTGATTGACTGGAGGGAATACTTGTCTGACTGCCGTGCAGTGGGGCTCCGTCTCTCAGTGTGTCTTCACTCTCTCCAAGCCTTTTCCCCGAAACTGACTGACAGGAGCAGTGTAGTAGAACCATGTTCACCAGAGACCAGCCCAGGTCACATATGACCCCGGTATACATCCCTCCGTGTCTCCGCGCTGCATCACAGCCGATGCACAGGACTCCAACCAAAAATTCTAGAGTGTGACAGAAATGACTGTATGTGCATGGAAAATATTCTGTCACAATCAAATGTCTCAGATCCTTTGACATGAATGAGCAGCACTGTGTGAGCACACAAAACATCACGCATCAACATGAATGCGTGCACCAGCCACAGCGTGCACACAAAGCAAACAACTGCTGTCAACGCTTCATTTCAAAAACGATTCCAAACCTATTTCTGCATTTGTCATGTCACAGAAAAAGTCATTAACTAAACATTTGTTTGCCAACAAATCTCATATCAAATCTCTGGAGAACATTTCTATGCTGAACATTTCTATGATGTATTTAATGTGTTCCTTTCCAACTCATATCATGCAGAAAAGTAAATCTCATTTAAGTCCAACTCACAGAACTTCTAATTAGTTAATAATTCATAAACAGTAGTGCTTATTGCGAATGCAGATTTGCTTGAACAAATAGTTCAAGAATATAGTCGTCATTATTCATTTTAAAAATACAGGTTCTTTTCAAGTCAACTATAGTAATTGTTGTCACAATACAACATTATTTAAACAAGGTTTTATTTGACTCAATAAAAAAATGTAAAGCCAAAATATCACACACTGTCAGTAATTCATTAAAGAACATGAATTAGTTTAGGATATCTAAGCTGGACAGTTACACCACAAACACAATAATTCTAATACATTTTTGTTGTATTGATTGTTTCAGCTGAATGAGACCACTTGACTTTCATCCCCTTTGATGGGATTTGATGGGCTGCTTTACTCTTCGTGTATTGCAACTGCCTATTCTAGAGAGAGTTCATCTATAGAAAAAGTGGGAGTGAGAATCAAAAAATTAGACTTTGGGGGTCCGTAAAACATTTTTGATACCAATATATTTGCCAATAAATGTTTAAAGGACAAAAGAAATGTAAGTGAGGTTTGACTATAAATGGTTCATATTGGTCGATCAGCATCATCAACTGATGCATCTGATGCATCTTCTAATAGTCAGTGTTTACCTTTGCCTGGCTTGTGTGTCACAGTCATTATAGTTGTTGTATTCAGTGTTCAGTAAAGATTTGCTATTAAAGGACTGTGTGAAGTTTAAAGTGAGACTGCGCTGGAAGTGTCAATGCAACTCTTGGACTTGTGACCACACACAGCTGTGATGTGCTGCGCTGCTGTGTATTGCAACATGTTGTTCTTCAGGAGGTGAGGCCAGAAAACGCACCAGCTGCTGTATTCCTCACCTGTGTCTGGTTACTCATGACAGAAAATGACACGTATGGAAACCCATCAGGGAGGCCCAGAAACCTGAACAGGCAACAGGAGGATCATTCAGGGGACCTTGCCGTGTGAAAAGACTGAGGCTTTTGTCACACAGGGATCCCTATTTGCAACACCTACTGTACATTAAACTTCATAGAAGCCAGGAAATAAGTGTGTTCCTCAGATCCTCTACAAAGTGCTGACATCTGAGAATATCGGCATTGAGTAAAGAATGGAGAGTGTGATAAGAGCATATTTCAAAGACACTTCAGGTTTTACCTGAGTTGCACGGAGGAGAGCACTGGTTATCCAGCGTCTGAAGCACCAGCACGCAAAATAAAAAATGCCTCCTGTCTTCATCCTTATGAAGTACCATACAGAAATAGACCTCATCCATCCTCCCTGCGAGTGTTATCTAAGATGGTTCTTGAATAATTGATGCAGACAGAAATTCCACCCCACATGGGAGGACTGTGGATGTACAGGGCACCCCACCTTCTCCTCGCCCGTCCTCTCAAGGGCTCTGGCAGCCGAGTGGGTCAATGCCCACTCAAATGTGAGTGACGGGACCTCTTAGTGACTTGGTCAATCACCCTGTGTTCATGTGCCACTGAGGCCTCGCTCCCAGGAGCACTCCCTCTCTGTCACTGTGAGTTCTGCCTCATATATAATTAAAAACAGGGTGCTGCTTAGCAAGAAGCTCTCAACCTGCCCTGCCAGGTACACTGACTTCTACATCGCTCTCACTTCTCCAGACTGGCCTGCTTTTAGAAAATGCATGGAGTGATAAAAGTATGGATTATTCTCTGCAGAAATCCACAACCATTCTTTAGCCATAGCTCCTTGTATTAAAACCAGTAAGTATGTTGGAGTAAAAATCAATAGGCAGAAGATGGCTTGACAGTTTTCAAATACTTTTAACAGTTTATCACACATATAATGTCTATTTCATTTACTAGCAAGACAGCACCTTAATACAGCCAGTGAAAGGTTGTGAACTCCGTTTGCCAAGACAGGAGTCCCTGCATCACTCCTCGCCCTGCTGTTAGGACTGCACAGCTAATTAATGGTATTACCTATCAACTGTTGGCTCTGATGAGCAGACAATGTGCTATTAAAATGGACTCACATTGGTTTTAGTAGAGTGCTTCGAGGCAGTGCTCTTTTAATGCGTCATTTTTAATACTCAGCAGTAGCAAATGATCACAACAGGAGGGAGGAATTTTCTGTTACTTGTCAATTTCTCACCATCTTCCTGACATGACCAACCAATTACTGCGCCGAGGAGAATGAGCGCCGACTCTCCCACTGTTACTGAGGTAGTACAGAAAGGCATTTTTACATCTGCCTGTAATATTTAGATACACATACACTCTGCACGTTGTGTTTATAAAAGCAGAATTTCAAAAGAAAAATAGTATCATGCAACCTGCACATTATTACTGATGCAGCACTTCCAAATCTAAAACAAGACCAAGAGCAGGATTATGATTTTTATTGTCCTTTAACAGTTGGTCCATCATTCTTTACAGGGATATTATAATAATGATAAAAATGATAATAAGAATAATAATAAAAATACTGCTCCAGGTTATAAATTAGACCTCAAACTGTTTTCTTTCTTCACTGAGGCACTTACAAAGTGAATGAAAGTTAACCAAGATTTGCTCTTGTCCAAATGGTGAGATGGAGCATAGTTCCAGTTAGAATTAGCAACCAGCCCTAAAAAAAAATGTTAATGTACATTATTATAAAGAAAAAAAGCTCTACAGGTTTGCTCTATATTCACAAATTGGACATCTGTGGGGACACTAGAGACCCTGGAGACAAAATCTTTCCATGTTGAAGGTGAGAAACGTTGCTTCTGTCTTATACCCCATCGGTATTCACTGACAAGGCAATCACTTTGCATGACACAATACTGTCGATGAAATAAAATGCTGAATAACCCAACATTTTACAAATAAACAGACCCACCATTAATGTTATTCTGAATCGTCAACCTGCTATTAAGTAGAATAAAAACAAGTACATGTGCAAAAGATTATCATGATAAGAAAATATACAGTATTATCCCTTGATATAGAATAATAGAAACAAAGAAATGTTAAAAATATTACGGCAATTATGTGAAAGTCAACAATACAGATAGGTGTGGTCATGTGTAGCCTGCTGTACAGACACTGTGGCACCATGCAAGTCACTGCTGCACAGGGTGTGAGAAACAGGGAGAACCATTCGTCTGTTACTCTTTAATGTTTTATATCCTGTGACTTAGTCAAACATTATACTGCACACTCAATTTGATGTTTGTACGAGGCCTTTATTGATTTTCTATTTTTCAGATGATTTTCAGCACTTGGATTAACATAAAATGATCAATCCATGACATCACACCTGTAGCTGCGAGGTTCATGATAGTAGTGGCTTGAAGACTGTGAGCTATTGCTAGAAGCAGTGTGTATAGTGGGATCAGCTAATCAAAGCAAATTACTTTCAATCAGACCCACATTCTGAGTTTGTTAGCGCCTGCTGAACCAGGTCTGCTGCTGCTGCTGTGTGTTAAACCTGCAAACCAGTTGGTTGAGCTGCCACTGCACATTAAAGTTTACTGCCGTCAAACGAGAGGTCATGAACTATAGTGTGTGTGTGTGTGTGTGTGTGTGTGTGTGTGTGTGTGTGTGTGTGCACATATGATTACATCTACTATACTAGCTACGACTAATTTAGACAGTAACTAAATTGTAAATTCATTTTACACCGCCGCACTGTAGACAGCCATAGCCAGAGGCATTATGGTTACAGGTTGTTCTTTCATTTGTCCCACTCATGTGTTAAAATAAAATTACATCTTATTTATACAGCACCTTTCATACATAAAATGCAGCTCAAAGTGCTTCACAATAAAATCAGAGACTTGAAATAAGATAGTTTAATAAGAGCATGTTAGCCATAAAACAGAGACTCAGGATAAATCCATAAAACTAGCAAAGGGTATAAAAAGAAAATGTGTTATTATATTTATTTGGACTCAAGGATGAAAAATTCGATTTCCTTGGTCAAAGGTAACTGTGATTTCACAAAACTGATTTGAATGACTTTCTTTAAATTGTACCACAATCCTTTACTTGGACTCAAAGATGAGCTGATCACATATGCTAATGTTCGCCTTCCATTCACTTTCAGTCTTTGTGAGCTTTGGTGAACTATGACCTGCAGTATTTGCTTTGGATTTGCAAATGGGCTCTCAAGGATATCCTGATTAGAATGTAGTGGTCACAGGTCAAAGTCATTGTGACCTCACAAAATGTGTGTCAGGAAATACTTGAGGAAATTTCTTGTAATTTTGTTGACTTGGATTCAAGTATGAACTGATGACATTTTGGTGCTCAGAGTACCTTAATAATCCAAGCTCTTATAATGCAAAAAAAATCATACAAATTCCTAATGAGTGAAATGATTGTGTTTTATCTTTGAGGTCAAAAGTCCACTTCACAGTGACATTATATGAAGCTGCAAAAAAGCACTTAACTAATCAACAGTAAGGGAGCTTGTGATCAGATTTCCTGCAACTTTACCAGTTGGTGCGGGCTTCAACATATAGTGTTAATTCTTCTTTTCCTCTGTACATATTAACACAGAGGTAAAATGTTGATACAGGTGATTTTTCTCCAACAAAATTCCTGTTGTAATTTTGAAATAGATTTTCTTTTCTGTTCAAACTTGTAGAGTTTCTTTCCGTTTGGATGTGAATGTTTGGCTCAGTTGAATCCTGTGGTCTCTCCCTAACCCTCACATGACTCTTAGGTCTGTACATTAAACGACAGTAGCTTCTCATGACTACATCTCTGTCCATGCTACCAAAAGTATAGCTTAGTCCCCCCCCCCATCTCCTCTCCCTCCACGTCACACACTACACAGCCACAAGCCCTCAGCCAGTTCTCCCTTGCTCCCCTTTTTGATTTTTTAAATATGCTGTGAGGGTGGGCTTCAGTAGAATCTGAGGGTGTAGTAACTCTTTAAAGGAGATATCTACAGAGGGAAACTTACATCTCTGGAATGTTGAAAATGTCTTGGAAAATTTCATTTTCTAAGAGAGTGGAAATCTTTAACACTGTTTGAACATTAAGTGCCTAATAAGGGTTTGGGTCCCTCGTGCAGTGCTGCCTCACAAGTATTGGACTGTAAGTAATTGGATGTTTACCCTTCAATGAAGAAGGAAAGCTTTGAGGGATGAAGGAGGTGGAAATCCACTCGGCACTCTGCGCTCCAGGACGTCCCATGAAAGCCGAATGATTTTTTTTAGATCTGCTGATTGAGGAAAGTGATGGAGGCTATTTGACGTCAACCTGATGATCATGGCCCTCACTTTCGAAAATGTCCCTCAGTGTGTACAGGGACAATATTATCTTTGGATACAGAGGCATGACAAGGCAACAGTGTTGACACCACAGGGAGCACCTGGTCCTTCAAATGACCTCATATCCCATAGCTTTTATATAACCACGCTGAGATACCATCAGACGTAATGACTCCTGCAAGATTGCTGGCCATTGAAGGCATCATTTTGCTTTATTCAAAGGTTATTACCATAATAACATGTCTTCTATTACTCAGTGTTTGCAATTCTTTTTATGGACCATGGATACAAGCGAACGGTTCATAGAGGAAATTCTGCTGTAAATACCCACCTCATAAAATACATGACATACAATTTTTGTTTTGACTGGTTCACAGAGGTCTTAATGCCACCCCCCCCCACCCCCCCCAACCCAAGTCTAGTTTTTGAAATATCAAATACTGACCTTTTAGAGGCTTGAAACCTTTGCAGTTGCACCAATAATAGGGAACAGAGGTCCTCAACATTTTTGTGTTCCCATAAATAAAATGTATCTCTACAGTAATGAGTTTAAACGAGGAAAGAATTATGAAAAATAATCTGTTTTTAAAAAAAATTCCACAAAAGAAATTAGTTTTTTATTAATTTTATTTTTTATATTTTAAATAATATTCTTCTTATAAACCACTTGTTAAACGTTGGCAAGAAGCTGTTTTCTCAAGTGAATAATCCCAAACCACCACCATGCCCGACACTATTCAGGCTGGTGACATTTCCTAACTATTCAGTCTATGTGTTTTGACTGTTCAGCTGGGAGTGGGAGCTGGAGTAAATGAATCACACTGTTTCTTTTTCTTCAGTCTACTGATGGAATTCATTCACTAGCGAGGCTAATAGTAGCTGTACACACCTCCCACACCACACACACATACACACACACGCACACACACATTGCACCCACCACACTCATCCCTGAAGGACAGTCATTGCCAGTGCATCCCGCCCACACATTCCTGTTATACCTACAAGGTTAATATGTATGGGAGATGTATTGAAAAGGTCATAACTGGAGCGCTTCACTGCAGTGTATCAGAGGGTTTGTACATAAATAAGAAAAAACGCTGTTTGTTTATTCTTCATCAGTGAGCTGTTTTACTACACTGATTAAGTAGTGATGAAGAGATGCTGCAACAGTTTTCACTGGTGTGTTTCATCTAAATTGTATTCATTGTTGTTTTCTTAACCGTAGAATGGACCCTTCATATTTAAAACTTTATATTGGCCGATGGCGTCCTCACTGTGGAGGCCGCCATGTTTTTTTCTCTAGTCCAAACTGGACAAACTAAAACCTTTTGAGTTTTGAAGTTCACCACAGGTTCTCTTTCATGTTTGGAAGGGGAGGGTGAGGCGAGGAGTATTCAGCTGCAACATGCAACTTCACCTCTAGATGTCACTAAATTCTACACACTGAACCTTTAAATCATTAGGACGAAAAAGATTTTTTTTTATAACCAAACATAAAACAAATATTTAATATAAAATAAATAATATTAAATGTTATTAACATTTGGCAATGACATTCAATTTTTTTAGATAGATTGATTTCCTGCCTATTTTTTATATATATAAATTTGTTCATTTGTTTTAACCCAAATTTAAGAGCCTATCCAAGGACAGAATTAGCTTGTGCCATATTTTAGTGACATCTTTTGTTCCCCTCACGTAACAATGTTAAACTCCACTGATATTCACTTACTTTCTCCCATTCTAAATGCCTCTGCGATGACGACAGCTAGTTGCCAGAGACATTATGTTTCAAGGCGACCGTTTCTTCTTGAATGAGATCCAGGATCCTGGACAGTTGTCTGTTGCACGGTGGAGTCACTGCTTTGACCATTTAGACATTCAGCAAAGCGCTCCCAGTTGTTCTGATAAATCTGCTCAGGAATGTCTTCCTTGAAGCAATCACAAACAATATTTAAAATGATTGAAACGTTTTATTTAAACTCTTTTAGTGTACAGGCTGTACTGCTTGGTCTCCTGTTTTCGACTCAATGACACAAATCTCAAAGATAAGCTATCTGCTGCAGGTTATCAGTGCATCTTGATAAATGTTGAAAGCTCAGCGGCGGAGATAACCATACATGGTTAACACTGTGTGGCAGACATTCACTTCAACAAACTGTCCTGCAAACTGTATATGTGTGTACGAGGCGCATAGAGCTGAAAAACATGTGGCTCTCAGAAACTAAAAAGTGGTGAGCAAAAAACAACTACAGAGATATTTTAGTGCATGAAAATAAGCTGTTACCTACAGCTTTTGCAAAAAAAAGTACATCATAAACACAGTGAGCAGGATTCATTGCTGCACTTTATCTTCCTTGGCTTGGAGAAAAATTTTGCCATGGCATCATGATATGGAAATTTTGCCACAGGAAGCCCATTTGTTGAAATCTCCATGCAGGCTGCCGAGCGCTCTCCTTGTAGCTTGTTCCTTTGAACAGTTTTCATGTTCTTTAAATGAAAGCCATTCATTCAGAAGTGCCTCCTCAACCATGTGGGGGGGAGATTTGGCAGCACAGGTCTTCAGGTGACTCACAGGAACATCTCGGTCTGGGTTTCTGGCTGCTTCAATGTTTCCCTACACAAGTAGATTTAATCTACATCGGGGGTAGCGGGGGTGGGGATGGAGGCGTGGGGGTAAACGCCCATGTGAGTGCACACTGTTAGCTTCCATGTGCAACAGAGCCCGAGTGATGGGTACACAGAGGATGAATGAAAGAAGAGATTTCCCTCGCAAGAACGTGGTCACCTACAGCAAAAACTGTGATGAGGTCTGCCTGCTTGTGAGAACGCCAAAAACTTGCTGGCGGCTTCGACGGCCCACCAGCGGTGGAGGGATTTCTCCCGGTGCTTTAGATAGGTATGGAGAGACCTTGAGGGAGAGAGCAGGAGAGTAAGCAGAGGGAGAGGGTGAGGAATAGAGAGCAGGGCAAAGGACGCTGCACACATGAAACAATGCATCTTATTACATTATGAGTGTATAGCTATATAATATAGCTTCACTATGAAACTTTAGCAGGACAAATTGCAGGACAAAAAAAGGTAATTAGTCTGAAACCTTTAAATGTATCTTGCTAGATAAATACAGAGAGGTTGATTTCCATGTTGGCACTGCACACATGCAAATGATCATTACATATATTCATGTTTGATTGTCACATTTATCTTATATTTCAATATATGATCATGATGTGTATTTTATATTTATAGTCATTCTTTAGCTGCTTTCTATTTTTTGTTAAAAGCACTATGTGAATAAAATGTATTATTATTTGTCAGTATTTATTCCCAGATTAATGGATATTTGCCTTTTTTTCTAATTTTGTTGGCTTTATTTATCATTTATAATTTGTTTTGTACTGCTATGGGGGGAACCCTGTTTTATGTGATGTCATGGGTGTTTTTTTTTTAAAGAAACAATTAAACTTTCCTGGCAAGGCACAATGGTGCTCTCATTCAATACCCTCATTCATGACACCTAAATGGTGGATCATGAATCACACTTTTGCCAACACAATTCTGTGCTTCCTTCAATGCATTTAAAGTCCTTGACAAGTAGCACAAGCCATAGTTCAGACTGATACCTCAAGTTAAAATGAGTGGGTGTAAATGTAGTGTTTTTCCTCACTTCATGTGGAAGAAGTTTCAATCTGCAAAATCCTTCACGTGGCAAAATTTGAATCCCTGTGCTCACGACCGCTGCGCTTTTCCAGTGTTTCATTGTCAAAAAGAGATTGTCTTGCTGTCCTCTCCCTTTCTTGTTCTTTGACTTAGTTCCCTCTCGAAAGCTCCTTCCTGCTTCCCTCACACAGTCCTGTGTGTTTGAAGCAGGTGAACACCCACACAGTCACTCCACTGCAGATCCCGGCTCCTGGCTGGTTTTAAAACCATGACAAGGAGCCCTCTTTCTGAATATCAAAGACCCACATCTGAGAGCATGTAGACATGACTCACACCAGGTCTGTCTTATTCCCAGCAGGCCACCTGAGCGTCCAACTCACTATATGTGGCAGGGGCTACTGGAGGACGCTGATCAGACACTGTCATGTCTGTGGTTTGGGCAGTGCTGGGGTTGCATTTGTCACCCAGCTATGTGAATGTGAAAATCCCAGCAGTGTGCTTAGATTTCTAACAGACCCATTTTTTCCCCCACCCAGTTGCTACTTCCATGCCGGGGGGGTCATTCTCTGACAATAAGAGCGCCTGTGCTCTCCTCAGTACAATGTCAAACTGTGCCAGGCTAGCAAGGAGGGCAGAGTAGCTGTGACAGCTACAAAGTGGCTGAGGGAACTGTGTACTTTAGTACGTCTGGTTCAAACGAAAGAGCTGCTAACAGCAACAAATCACAGCTGTGCAACGCAGCAACTTTCCCTCTGTGATGGAAACCTTTTTCATTAGTCTTCCCTTTTTACATTCCTACCCCTCTGCTGGACATAGAGAACTTGTTACGCTTTTTGTTTAGCACAGCAACATATTGTACTTCAAGCTATGTGACGTTTTCACTTTGGCAACTGGCATTAGCATGTTGTGTCTGCCTTTGTGTACGTATGGATGTGTGCAAAAATGAATTGTGTGTGCATAGCAATGTTCACCTCTGGCCTGTCAGAGTTGCAGGCCGATTTGTATGGATGCCGGGCCGTATACCTTGGTTGTGGTGCACACGGCACTGGCACAGTAGCCCGTCTTGTGCAGCGGGATGACATGTGAATCGCAGCAGCCGAGAAAACCCTGCTTAAGTGGAGGCAGTAGGGAGAAGCAGACGAGAGCCAGGAGGCAAACAGACAAACAGATGGACAGCCTGATGCCAAGCAGGCAGTGGAGCAAATAGATTGTGCAGCATGGTGAACAGACTCAGCCTACCAAAGAACAACCAACAGACGCAGGACCATGCCACCCTTGTCAGCCGCTCGGGCTTCTCTATAATTCATCGAGATAGGATAGATACGTTGTAAATAGGACTCTCATCTTCCTCCTTCTCCTGATCTGCCCCTGTCACATCCCTCATTTGATATGTGTTATGTAGGAGGAGGAGATGTCAGCCTTGCGAGATGGGAAATGAACAAACACGTATGTGTGAGAACTCGAGTGAGAGAAAGAAATGCAGGAGAGAGATGAGTGCTGCAGGTGGAATTGGATGGTGGGACACTGGGGACTTGAGCCCAGCCGAGGCACACAAATACACAATACTCTGAAGAAAAAAAAAAGAAAAGAGAAGCACAGTCAGTTACAAAAGACATTATTTCCCGGTGTTAGATTTAAAACACGTAGCCCTGGCAAGACTGAACAAATTTTGTCAAGAGAAATACTTGCTTTTGAGATTATTCGTTGTTTTGATTAAACAAAATCTGCTTTTTTCAAAGTGACTGGACATACTGACACACTGTGGGACTTTGGTAATGGCATTGGAGTACAGAGCTCCTCTTATGTTGATGTCTCAGAAACTCTTGGAAAGTATTTAGCTTGTATTTCCCTGAGGCATTGGGCACATGCTCACTGGAGCAATAACCTTTGCTTTAATGCAGGAGGAGCATGATTGTAAGTTTTCCTCAGAGACTATCCTCTAAAATGTGAGGTGCTCGGATTGACTCAGTCTTGTTTTTCTCTATGGAAAACATCTAGCTGTGCAAGTCAAATAGAAAACCACCTTAAAGAGCTGAGACAGCCCTGTCAGAACTGTCTGGTTGTGTACCTACACAGTCTAATGGTTTGTCTGTGTGTGTGTGTTTGTGTTTGTACATGTGCATATGTGTGTGTTTGTCTGTCTACATAGGTAGAATGTAAGAAGGCCCAGCCCAAGGAGGTGATGTTCCCACCAGGTACACGAGGGCGAGCCAGGGGTCTGCCCTACACCATGGATGCCTTCATGCTGGGGATGGGCATGCTGAGTGAGTCAAACACACATCCACACACACAATAACACAAACTCATGTACCCAAACAAGTATTAAATACATCAGTTTGAAACTGTGAATAAAAAAATTTTTTTTTTTAGTTAAACCCAAGACCTAAGGTGCCGAATAAAAACACACTCTAAAACTTAAGTATTGTTTGAAATCCTAAAAACTGAGGGTTTTCTAAAGATCAGAATAGCAAATGTTTAAAAATCATTTGAAAGCTTAAACGTGGCTGTAATTGTAAATCAGTGCCTTTTGCATGAACCTGGATCTTAAACATGTCTCTTACCAACTGAGCCTTGGTCAGCAGGAACATCGTCTGGGTCTGAATCTCTTTTCATAGTTGTTTCATTAATGAAACACTGCTGAACCCTGCTTCATTGTGACCAGCCTCGCTTAGAGTGTCAGCCATCGTTGACTAAAACGTATCTATGCAGGCTAAGATTGCTGAAAAAATACACCTCCCACAATGCATTTTGCCTTTCCTATGACTATTTCAGCAAATCAGGATGTATTTCATCACTGTCCTGAAAACAATGACATCATATCAAACCCGCATTTGGAAAATGACAACTGTAAAATGTAGCTGTGCAGTTTTTTTTCTCTCTTTCTTTTGGGTGTGGGGGGGGTCAGCAGAGTGGAAGCCATGCACGCCATCCAGTCATCAGTGTCCACCTGCTAAAAAAGTCAACTTATGCAAACTCCCGTCTAGATAACCCCATTAGGTGGGCGCTGCCCCTAATTAGGCTGCTTCAAGGTGTGCCACCAGTGGCCACTGTGGTCTATTTCTGGTTGAGTCTGGTACAGGCAGCCCCTGGGCATATAGGAGCAGACCAGCACATTAGCAGGCTAAATGAAGAGGAAAATTGGTGTAATGTCATATTAAGGATTCATCACTGTGCCCCCCTTAATGGGTAATGAAGGGGACACACATGTCAGGGAGAGATCTCATCTACAGGGACCTCAGCTGCTGGCCCACCCCTCTTCATTACCATCCAGCCCCTGCCTGTGGCCCTTTTATTTAACACTACTGCACACTCTCTCTCCCTGTCCCCCATCTATCTATCTATCTCTCTATCACTCTATCTATCTATCTATCTCTCTCTCTCTCTCTCTCTATCTCTCTATCCATCTATCCATCTATCCATCTATCCATCTACCCACATTTCCTGCGTATGTAATTTATATGTACGGCCAAACCAATTGGATTTCCCCCTCCACATAAAAGATTAATATTTTCTTTCAAAAGCAAAAGAGACACACAGCTGATTGTCAGGACGTGCTTTGCTGTGCAGCTCGCCCCTCCTCCTCCTCTTCCTCCTCTAGTAGCAGGTGCAGGCAGAGCCACACTCATGCATTTTTATCTCTACCAGGTAATGTGTGAAGCGCCTGTGAACGTTGACGGCATGTTGCTTGGTTCGTGTTTCTTTTTAAATAATGGATAGTGAGCAAGTGGATTTGACCAACTATTGAGGACCACGTTTTTTTAAACAAGGGAAATTAAGTGGACAGTAAACTAGTCATCTACAATCTGGAGATGAAACGGTGTGAAAATGTATTGTGATTATAGTGACCAAAATAATCACAGTATTATTGTGGTATTGTATATTTATTATAGCACCATATTATCAATAATAACACCAAAATATTAAATATACAACATTAAGATTGAAGAAAGAAGGCTTTAGCTTGCTAAAGAAGTAATTTCAGATATCATGATAATGCTGAAGACAGCAAAGTAATTAGCTGCATTTTCCATTGTTTATTTCCCCCTGGCAGCAAAGTAGACTAACAGACTCAGGACTTTAGTTCAATGATTTACTGAAATTCAGACAAATACAAATAATGATGTCATATTTACACTGGAAAATCAAACAGAAGAAGCAAATTAACTGTTTTAAACAGCAGTCACTTCTCTAACACTGTCTGGTAAGAAAACTATTTTCAGTGCACTCATTCTCGCTCGTTTTGGACAGTATCAACCAAATAACCATGGTAATTACGGGAATTAAAGATTGAAACGGTTAAACTCATCATCAGGAAAACAGTAACCCTAGTATAATCCAACTGTGGATGTTATTAATCCATCTATTTGTCTGTCTTTACATGCAGTATACCATGGTTACCTATAGCATCAACACAGGTTTTAATGCTGTGGCTCATTGGTGTATACCTGGCCTGTTTTGAGAGAGGTCATTCTGAAATGTCAGCCCAGTGATTTAAAACTGTTTTAGTTGTAGACATTATTTCCAATCGCTTCAAAGCTTGATTAAATCGAATATAGCAACAACATTGAAACCAGTTACCTGTTAATACGGTTGCTTATACGTCTATCCATATATCTTCATCCAGTCACACAAACTGTCCGGGTTATTGCAGGCTTGACCTTTCCACGAGACCGATTATACAGCTGTTTGTGGCAAAAGGGTTGATAAGGCTGGCCGAGCGCTTCTGTCAGCTCTATCTCCATCGCTCCCGGTTCCATCTCATCTGTTAGAAGTATTTAACAAGCACAGTGAACTTTTCAGAACTTATTACAGTCTAATGTGTCTGCGAGGAGGAGAGCACTCTTCCCCTCCATTGGGAGATGGCAGGCAGGAAGGCAGTGATGTGCTCATGTGAGAATATTAACAGCCAACTTGTTTGGAGACACTCTTATCTAAATGAAATTGGAACAAGGACGGCGAAACATTCCTTTATATAATTTGCATTTGGAAAAAGGGACCCTAGGCTCATTATTTAAGAAAGTGTAAGCTCCTTTTGTGCCAAATCTCATTAAAGCCATCCCTAGCTCCTTTGTTTACTGCCTCTAATCGAGGCATTTATCTTTATTGTGTTGTGCCCGATGTATGTTTGCTGAAATTAATACACATTTGAGCTGGGGCGAGGTATGGGTGTACCAGATGGATAATTGATTTTAAAGTGAATCAGAACTGTTGAGCCATAAAATAGATACATTAGCATGAATATTAATAAGGCAAATAGGAGCACTAAGAGGCCGCCACCAGGCCAGACACAATGGCAAGCTTCATTTAGCGGAATGGTACAAAAGATAGCAGCGCCGCTCCCTCTTTCTTTTTTCTTTCCTCCCACTCTCTTGTTTCAAAGTATTCATCGATGCGCACATAAGAAGCATTTTATGAGATAGAATCTTAACTTAACATGTATCTTAATCCACTTTCCCAACTCTTTTGTATTCTTCTCCGTAGCTCTCCCCTCACACACTTGATATACACATGTGGTTGCAAATTCCTCATTTATAGTCATCCTGTAAAAACCCATTCTAATGTAGTACATCAGACGACAGGAAAATGGGTTTTTTTGCTGTTCCAGAAAAAAGGGGAGTGTAAGGAGCTGCTTCATCGAAGACAATTTCGGTTTGACAGTAAGACAGTATCAAACACATAATATCCAATATTTTGTGGTCCGTGATAGCTTTTCATTGTATCACATCACAGTTCCTTTCAGACAAACAAACAGTGAGGGGGTTTGTGAAAGCTATCCATCTGTAGCTTCCTGGTGATGACTTCTCATCAGCACCTAATGAGGATTTTTATTTTTTTATTTATTTTTTTCCTCTGGTGTAGCCTCAGTCCTGCTTCATCCCACAGCAGACCCCCCTCACCGCCTATCTGAGTTGCATTTCTTTTTTGTCTGCGCGAGAGTGGAGAGGGTCTGGGAGAGGCATTTTCCCATTGGGTCAGGAATAAATTGAACTTTTTCATGGACAGCAAACACTGATTAGATATTTATGACCAAGGTCAACCTTTCTGATTCCAGCTGGCACAGGCTCTGAGGCATACAGAACAGAGCATCTACACACATGCCCACATTTACACACACTCACGAACACATACGCGCACAAAGCCTACATACGCTCACGCACACCCTCACACAAATATGCATGCATGCAAAATATGTTTTGACACCTTCATTCTGTAGACCCAAGCATACATGTGCATACACACCATCTGTGGTGTAAATATCTTTCTCTGTACTTGCTCCAGAGCTGCAATGTGATACAGTGTATGCATTGCTCTGTTAGCTTTTCCCGTCCTTTATAGTATTAGTCATCAGCGTCCGTAGGAATTCGCAGCCCCCAAAATTTACAATGTAGACATTCAGAGGGTAATTTATCAGGCCGGTACGTAGCTAACGAGAGCCGAGGACACTGAGGCCTGAAAGATGTTCCAGAGGTCAGTCTCTGAGGTGTCGCTTACACACAATGAAGAAAGTGTTATCAAGGTTGGCTGCTGTGATTCATTCCTGGCCTAAAGGACTTCCTCTTATTAGGTAATTTAGCACAGATTTATGGTTGAAGGTGATAATAGCTTGAGGAAAACAGATAAAGAGTGAGACATATACCATAATTAGAGGGTTAATTATGTTTATATTACCCTCTTATGGTGCTCAAATTCTCACTGACTCACAGACAGGCTCTGCCACCCACCTACCCTATACTCAGATTTCTTGTTTTGTCTGCGTTCCACTTCCTATCCGCCTGCTCCCTCACACCCTGTTTCTCAATATGTTGCCCACAGCTGCTTCTGTCTGAAAACTGTCCAGCTAATTAACTGGTAGGTCTGTGGTTGTAATAAGAATCATGACAGCAGATGAACAATACATCTGCTACTCTTAAATTTTTCTAATGACACTGGGTCCTCTTTGGGTCCTGTTGCAACTCTGCCACCACCCAGGGACTGTACAGCTTCTAACCAAGTCTGTACGTTCTTACTTTGACTTTGGTTTACTGCATACTGTGGGAAAAGTCGCAGAATTGCAAGAGGGAAATAACTCATATTATTTGAGATTATTAAGCCATAAATGGGCAAAGAGAAAATCTGCCACAGTCGTCACAATACTGTGACAATAAGAATTGTGATTTCTTTTGTCAAGAACAACAGAGTTTTGGTGCCATATTGAAGAAAAATTATTTTTGGAGATTTTGAGAAAAGAAAGTTCAAAAAAATCAAAGAAAGAAAATATGTTGTTTTATGTAATAAGCAGCAAAGAGAAGTTGCTTGGTTCCACTCGTTCTGGATCCATTCTCGTTCTAGTCTCATTGTTTTTTGTGAAACTATGAAAACCCCTTTAAATATCACATGTAACCAACTATGACCACTACCAAACATTTCTTAACATAGCTTAACAAGATGTTTATTTTAACACAGGCAACAGGCAGACAACATTTACTCTAAAATGATAACTTCATTCTTTTAAAATTACGATTTTATTCTTGAAGTCCTTTTAAGTGGTCCTGATACTCTGTCACTGTCAAGTAACCACCTACAGTGCAAAGCAAGTTTACTTTGATTTTATCCTAGAATCTGTTCTGTGCTAATGGATAACTGTGGAACACAGGTTCAAGTGATAAACTGATTTATTGGGGGGGCAAAGAAGGGAAGTTGGTTAGCGCGAAGGGGCCAAACAAGGATGGGCTGTGAGGAGGTTTGGATGACTGGCCAGTGGGTGGGAGAATGAGCCGGGGGAGCAGTCTGACGAGGCAAGGGGGTGAGTGAGGCTGGAAAACGGAGATGAGCTTGTTTATGGAGAGGTGGGTTGTGTGGCGAGCGTGGCAGGCAAGAGTCGAGCAAGTAAACAGGCAGACAGGAGGTTATCCTGATCCTCAAGCTTATAAAGGTTCCACAGTGAATAGTGTCTGTAGATGTAACCAACATCTGTGCACAAAACCTCATCAGGATTTTTTTTCTTAGAATATAACTGCCCTTTTTTTGTCCCTACAATGGCCCAAAGACACACTCATAGTTTACAGATGACTACATTTGCAATCCTGTGCAAGTTTAGTTTATTTAATTACAGATGAACTACATAGATAATTACTCATTCCATTCTGATATATATATAAATATATATATTATTATACATTTATTTTGTTGCTTTTAATTTGCTTGCATCAGTAGTTTTTGTAAACACAACATTAAAACAAGCTCATATACTATACTATACTCATATACTATATACTAAAAGAGAGAATGGACGGGTTGTCCATTCTCTCTTTTAATACACCACTCATTTATGTAATTCTGTATTATGAAATATTACTGATTGCTCCTTTTCAAGGGACAAATAGTCAGATGAAGCAGATAAATAAAATAAATACACAATTACTATTTGTACATTATAAAAATGGACATTATGTAAAAATGACTCAATAAAACAGTGAAATAATAGTTTTCTCTTGATGCTTCTGTCCTCACATAGACCGAGGTTGTTTCTGTTGAGGATTTGAACATATTTACTGCTTGCTTATGATTCCCACAGAGTATTTGTTGCCTTGGTAACAGTTGAGATAACTACTACAGATAACGGGTTAATTACTGGTCAAACCTTGTTTCAGCCAGTAAAGAAAACACAGCAAACCACATGTGAACACTGTGCTGGAGGTGCAAATGTAGCAGCTATCACCTCCTCGCCCGTGGCATCTTTTTTAACAAATTGCATCTAGACATATTAACACATGAACCTTTCTGCCATGCTGAAGATTCACAGAACATAAACAGGCGGTCGCGTCATTTCAAGGCACCCACCATAAAGTGTTATTACACTGAGCTGTAAAAATGCCTCAGAGCTTATGGTTGAGTACAAAAATGGAAATGAATTAGACGGCTAAAGAACCAAGAGCAGCGCTGTTTGTTCAGGAGCTTAATGCTTTGCTTTTCAAGTATTTGCCAGTCCTTGATACCCAGCCACAGTGTAGAAGTAACCCAAGAATGCATGAAGATGGAACTGTCAATTAGGTGGTGCTCCTAGGCTCCTGTTGACATACCTTAAATGTGTTTAAATATAATGACACAGTTTATTGATCCATGATGGGGTAAATTGCTTAGTTTAAAGCAAGATTATGTTTAATATGAGCAGCTATGCACAATCTAAATCACTACTCAGGAAAGAAGATAATTTCACCATCTAGCCCCCAATTTTTTTATAGCTTTGGCCTTTAACCTTTTAGATTATAATAAACATTTCACTCCCTATATTGATTACTAATATTGCATGAAGCAGCTGCACCTTTAAAACAAGGTCCTGCAGGACTAACAAAAGCAGCCTTATCAAGATAATAGGTTAATGTAATCCAGTGGAATTGTTTGTTGTTTGTTTAACCCTTCAGTTATAACTACCCGCTGCCTCTCTGTTAGCCGTGAAACATGAAAATAAATTGCCTCTTATTGCAGCTTTTCAAAAAGGCGTGACACATAATGTGCCCAAGACTTTCTATGATAAGTGTAATTTCCTAGTGTGATAGTTAATTTCTAACAAGTTTCGGCTTATGTAGGTTTAATTTGGATTGTTTGTTTGTTGTTTATATGTTTTTTTGTTAGCAGAATTATACAAAAACAGCGGAACAGATTTCCAAATTTGTAGAAGTAAACGGTACATATCAGGGAACACCATTCAAGTTTGGTGCATATCTGGATTTTCAATATTTTCATTGACTTCTCTGAAAATTATTTATGAATCTTGATGATTTTGGTGCAGATCCAAATAAAAATCCAGATCTATTTAATTTAAATGTGGCTTCGTGAGGAGAATGCTGGGCCTTGGCAGAGTTACGTGCTCTACTGAGTACCATTCTAGAACAAAAAGAGAGGAGCTGGTGACAGCCAGTACCAGAGACATTATGTTTTTCAGGTTGTCTATCCGTCTGTCCCATTCCCATATCTCAAGAGCCTTGAGGGAAATTCCTTAAATTTTGTACAAACATTTACTTAGACTCAAGGATGACCTGAATAGAATTTGGTGGCCAAAGATCAAGGTCAAGGTCACTGTGGCCTCACAAATAATGTTTTTCTTGAACATGATATATTAAGACCAACTTGAGGGAATGTCCTCAGATTTGGTACAAACATTTACTTAGACTCAAAGATGAACTGAGACTAGATATTGGTGCCTGGAGGTCAAAGGTCAAGTGACCTCATGTTACTGTGAATGTGACATATAAGGACTGCTGGAGGGAATTTCATTACATCTGGCACTGTTCACTTGGACTTACTAATAAATTGATTACATTTCAGTGGTCAAAGGTCAAGGTCACGTTGGCTTAAAAAAATGTGTCTTTGGCCTGTTGAATGTGATGTTTCAAAACTACTTGAGGGAATTTCCTCAACTTTCAACTGATCAGTTGTCACTTGGACTCAAAGATAAAGTGATTATGTATTAGTTGTCAAAGGTAAAGGTCACAGTGACTTTATATGACATTATATGAATCTGGAAAAAAAAGTATAAAGTAAAGTAAGTAAATATATTCTTAGAAACTGCACTGGTTGGCGAAGGCATACAACTGTGCAGGAATTCTAGTTAATTAAATAACATCAGAATTTTCTTGATAAAATGTGAACACTTTACTTGTGTGTATTCCCCAGAGTTTTAAAGGCAGCTTTCCAAGGCTTGTTTCCCTCTCTAAGGGTTCAGAATCAGCTATTGCCCTGTGTTTGCCTCTCTGAGTCTTTGTGCTTTATTGGTATCACATCTCTACATGTACATTATTTCTAGATGTCCTCTAACCTCTTTGTAATCTTTCTCTTCTGTATCAAAGGTTACCCTAACATTGTGGCGACGTACGGCCGTGGATACACTGGATTCGCACCCAGCTACAGCTACCAGTTCCCTGGTGAGTTAAAGGCTTTCTTTAAATATCAGTGTCACCGCTGATTTCTGTCATGCACTCTCAAGCAGCGCAATCAGACACACATTCCCCAGAACACCAACACACGCACACATGAATGCTCATCAACACACACACACACACACACACGTCAGTCATCAAATAATCTTCAGGTTGGCTACGTGTTTAGATTTTTAAGCTGGCTTCTTAAAGCTGACGTTTCATGAAATAAATTGCTTATTCCTTTTTATGCCACACCTGAACATCACCATGACCAAATGTCTAAAATGGGGAAAGTTCTTCGTCTTCCTTGGCCCAATGTATGCAAATTCATGTGTGGAGAAGCAGGTAAATAAGCACCACTTTATGTAGGCAGATTTTTAAAAATATGGCTCTTTTAATGGAAAATGAATGAAGTCATTTTCTGCATTAAAACTGTTGACTCGGAGTGCCGGCCACTTTAATAGGAGTCCGAGTGATTCGTATCCAGTGTTGAGGTGGGCAGCTGTACCTGTCTTCGTCTGGAGGGGCCTGTGGCTCTGAGGCGCCATCACTTACACAGGCATCCTGTCAATTTCATGCTTTATTTAGGGACTTTACACATGCTTTGTTTGCCATGCCAGACATCATTCCCTCCACTGATAAGACGGAATGGGAAATATCTGACAGCAGCTCAGATCTCTGTAATATCTTTGTGAAATAGATTCAGGAATGGCAAGACAGGAGGTCCAGCTGTGACCACCTGCAGATCAGACATATGCTAGATTTATACCTGACCACAACATTATTTTACAGAAGAAACGGAATAGCACCTACCCATCAGTGCAGGTGAACATAAAAAGCATACAAATGTGGGAATTAAGCAAATGTTGTCTGTGATAATGACCAGTTATTTTGATAGCTGATTAGAAGAACAGCAATGTGTAGAATTGTCATATAAAATGATGTCAAAATGTATTCCATAAACACATCGTAAAACATTTATTACCTTGGTTCCGCAAAAGGAAGGGAAGAGATCATAGGAAAATAACTGATCAGTATTTCCTCAATATAAGTAACTCTAGTTGAACATGGATTTTTGAAATGTTTACTATTTACAACAAATTAAGCGATATAACCTTCCCCGAGGCAGAATGTATGATCCTGTCCATGTTAAACTCAATTTAAAGAGTTTGATAAAGCTGTATGATTAAAACAGCCTCCTCTGGGCGCGCTCAACTCTTGACAGGGTAATTGGAATTTTTAATGTATGAATCAAACTCCCTGTCCAAATTAAATAACCCCGGGCCAAATATTGACTAGTGTCCTTCCTTCCCAAGATCTGGAAGGCATCCTCAATTTAAGATCAAAAGCTTTTTCTCTCACTGTACGCAACCTCACCGAAACACTCACTATAAATAAATGGAGCTGGGACTCGGCCGGCTGGATCCGAGAGGTGTAAATTGTGGGCTGCCTTTCAAGGCTTTTTTACTCCCAGTAAACCTCAGGGGCCTGCTGTTCAGAGGGAAAAAAGAGTGGTTAGGCAATTGCTCAATTGTCAAGATAAAACAGTGATAACACATTGATCAGTGATGAAGCACTGAATTAATTACGAAAACTCAATAAGACGTACAGAGGCAAAGAGAAACCAAAGCTGACACCCCTGCAGCTGAAACAGAGTTCAGGTCTAAAAGAGATGTGTAATATAAAGAACCCGTGATGGAGGAAAATAAAGCTCTCAGTGCAGCCAGTTTGACTCAAAGCCGACACCAGCTCAACAGCTGTTAGACAGAATCTGACAGCTTAGCACTCTGCTCCATGTGGCACTCCCAATTAATTTCTACATTGATTACAAAGTGTGTTTGATATCGATCACATACAGTATTTTTCCCTCTACGTGTTGGTATTTGTATGCCGTGTGTAGCTTACAGAAGTGTTCCATCGCAGCACGACCATCGTTAATGTTTAATGCACTAAGAGACCTTCATATGTCACTGATGTAAATTTGATCATTCTCTACTTCTCTATTCAGGCTCTACTAAATGAGTCTATGAAAGTGAGCATGTATCAGGGCACAGCACCAGAGAGCAAACTCAGACATTTATTCAGGGGTTTCTTTTTGTGGTGAAACAAGTTGTTTATATAAAATCAACAACTACCCAGAAATTGCTGAGTCACATAAACCCAAGCAAACCCAGATGTTTCTCTGAGGTGTAGTTACCTATATCTGTATCAAGGCCGTGTATTTGTGTATCTTGGGTCAAGGCTTATCCATGTTAGCTATCAGCTGACAGCCACTGGCTTTATAAAGAGCCAATCTTAGACTGTATATAAGAGGGATTACATGACTGATCCCCAAAACTGAAGCCAAAACATCTTGATTGCCCCCTTGTGGCTGTCTGCAGTATAGGTCATAAACCCCCCCCTCCTTCATGTTAGCAGATGGAACATGGACCAAACTAAAAAGTCAAAAACATGACAAAATACATTTTTGTGAAGATGGTTTCTGTCATTTTTAGTAGTTCATCATTCTGATGTATGCTGAAGTGTTCATGTTACTGATAAGGTTGGTCTAAATATTTGATTTAATGCTAAAAAAAGCATGTTGAAATGTCATGATTGATCGGTGAGTTTGATATCGGCGGGGCCACAATAACATGGCTCCACTCTGCAATTACTATTGTGCGGACTCTGGCTCCCAATGACCTCACCAATGCGAGAGGGCGGCAACCATATGGAGAATATTGCGGCTTTAGCTTTTGTAGAGTGGGAGGCAGTGGAGAGCGTCTTTATTTACAGCCACTGGTGCCATTAAAGAGAGAGAGCATTTCTTAACATCAAATATGTTATAAAAAAAAAATGTAAAGGATTTGTACATTTACTTGAAAGCAGATAATGCTTCCATGGAGATATTGATATATGAAATTGTTAAATCAAATTTTCTGCTGCCCGACGAGGAAAGACATTTGTCATTTTTATCTAATTTTCTGTTTGTGCCTTGTCTAGTCTGTTTACAGTGCATTGAAACTGAACAGAAAGATGGCTGTGGAAGAGAGGTGTTTGTTTGATAAAGATGCCTACTTTGATTTTTGCTGTTTGTAAATTCCAAGCCGTGTTTAATATGCAGTAATCACGCGCTGTTTACCTCGTTACAGCATTGTTTCTGCATTATGCTTAAACTTACACTGGGATTGAATTTCAAAGATGATGCTGCACACTGCATGTGTAGTGACAATCAAGAAGACATTTTTACCACTGAATCACAAGTAGTAAGGAGGTGTAACAGATGATTAGCAGCATCCAGAAAGCAACAAGTTGTTCTGTTTGTTTCTATTCAGCACAACTTCTCTTGTAATGATGGCTACAGCTACTTGATTATTTGCTATGTCGAGGTAACATAATTCCTTTTTGTGTCAGAAGACATTGGCTCCTCCTTGTAACTCACTGATACACCATGATTTATGGCTGTTGTTTATATCAAATCCTTTTCACAGATTGTTCTAATGCACATACATGGCTTTGATGGCAAACAGTGGTCATGTCAGTGTCAAATAAAAGCAGAAGGGACTGTTATGTTTGCATGCAAATGTGAGTGTCATCGTGTTGTCATCTGCTGTGTGGATTTACTGTAAAGATTCCCACTGTGTAAGATTGAATATTTGCTATTTGCCAGCCTAGACGTGCTGTCAGCACATGATTTCTAAAGAAAACGAGAATAGCACTCAGTAGAGTGCATACCTGCTTAAAGTCCAATTCCAACAAGCGTCACTAAATTTCAAAGACTAAACAATATCAGTCCCCTAGATATGTCTGACTTTTTTCTTGTTTCCTGAATTATTCCCTGGGATTTTGCTTAAAACATCAACCATCGCCTCCTTATTGGCATTGTTAAGGATCCGCCCCTTATCCTAATCTGCACAAAATGAAATGGGTTATTCCCTGACCCATTCCTCAACATTCAACCAAGTTTTGTGGAAATCGTTTTTTTTAGTTTTTGTGTAATCCTGTTAACAATCAAACAAACCTAGATGAAAACATATACATATATATCTGCTTCAATTTTGCTGTAGTTGAATCTCCAGTTATTCTCAATCCCTTAACTAACCTTACAATGAAGTAAGACACACAAACACACACACAGGTAAAACACCAAAACGATGTGATGCCTGGGGCTCTGATGATCCTTATTTCTGAAAGCCGTGTCAATCTATTTGAAATATTTGCATAATTGAGGTCAATTTACAGTAAAGGGAGAACAGTAGTTAACAGCATGTTTAACCCGTTCTTCTCCAGCATGATATTTAAAGCACCAGTTTATATAAATTGTGGCAGCACAAATAGTACTGGTTACATTTTTTCTTTTTGGTCTATAACAGCCAATACATATGCTAAATGCCTTAGTCGTCTTCACAAACGTGTCCTCCTCTATTGCTAACATCCATGCATTGAGCTGAGTGAGTCCTTTAAATTAACAAATCGATGCAGAAATAAAAGAAACCATTAGGATGTTGCTATTTTTTTATCTATTCAGTTGATAAATATATGACTTAAATAAATAAGTTTGCATTTATCAATGTAAACATCTTATCATATTTCAAAATGTGATTTAATGGTATCAGAATAGTGAGGTAAAGATAAAGAGGCTGAAAACTGAAAAAAAAATCAAAATTGGAAATGTGTTCCATGAAGCACAGGATTAAAGAGCTGGAGTCTGCAGATTAATTAACATGTGTGTCCTTCTGCCTTTATATGGCTGCAGGGATTTAATGACCTGAAGGAGACGCTTTTCATACAGTATAAAGCAGCTGCGGAGTCAATCATATTACTGCTGCTTATACCTACATTCAACTTAATATTTTTTATTGCTGATTTAAATGCATCAAGAGAGTTTGATTAGATATACGTATATGCTAAGTATATACTACTAATATACTCTGTATTTTTCAGCAAATGCAGAATAAATGCATTTGCTGAAATAATTTCTATTGTTGAAAAAATCAGTGAAGTGGCATTGCTTCACAAACAGGGTTGGCTCTGCAGCACACTGGTGATGCGTAGGTCGACCCATAACCTGCGGATCCTGTAAGTTATAAATAGCTTACCGAGACATTGTGTGCAGTAGGCTGTGATTACAGGTCCCCCCTCTCTCACTTTTGCACTCGAGGGTGCTTGTTCTCTTATGTCCTGGTTGTCAATAATCTCTTCACCCAACTGTAAAGTAACCTACATCTACCCCACGTCTCTTTGCACACAGTCTACAATCTATAATACATCAGACCTAAAACAGAGTGTATAGATCTACATACCTAAAGGGGGAAAGGGGATGCTCTGCTGTTTTTCTTCTCTCTGAAACAGCTCCAGTTGCAGACTCGCCTCAAGTGTGTCACAGCTGCTCCTCCACCCTCTTCACCCTTCTTCAGCTCGTTGTCTTTATGAGTGAGCAAGGTCTGCCACTCTATATTCCTGCTATCTTGCCCTTTTTCTAGTCACTCTTTTAAAGAGCTCGTCTTTTTGTCGGGGCTCCTCTTGGAGCTGGCTCTCCATCTGCCCCTGTCTCTTTTCCACCGGGTTAACCTGCTCCTATAGAGCCTTGTTTTCATCTCTCAGAGCCTTTTCTCACCCACTGCAGAGTAGAGGGCAACTCTGAGGCCATGTGCACTGTGCTGCAGCTGCACTGGAGCTGGTCTGTGCTGTTTTGTACTGAAAGAGCAGCATTAAACTACATTGGCCCAAATGGCTGAAAAATGTTTACATACAGTACAGTACATGTAGTTTATGGCGAAGACTCGAGTCCCAGCTTATAACAACCTCTACTGTTATTTAAACATTTGAGTCAACTTTAATCAAAGGGCAGGACTCCCTGAATCTATATCTTAGTGTAATAATTCCACTCTGTTCATTCGGTTCATATTGTGTATATATGTTATGGTATTCATACATATCTGTGAGAGTTTTTATCATATCTCTATAGTATCATATCTATATACAACTATAATTTATACATATCCTTCAAAAGCCAAACCTTTTCGAGACCCAAGAGTAATCCCAGGTTTGGGACTTAAACAACAACAGCATTATTTACATCTCTATCTCTCATGTTGGAAAATAGATATTACATTCACATTCAGTATGTGACTCATTCTTTGACACTTGAGTATTTACATAATACTTTACAGTTATTACAGACGGGAAACATTGTCCTCAGATCTGCCCTCAAATACAATCTTAAAACAAACAATCCGTTATTCTTAAATCAATGATTTGCTCTCCCCTGAAGGACTATTTTCAGATTCATGTGGTGAAAGGTGAAACTTCTTTTTGACACAATAAGTGACACAGACTGAATAGTAAATATTGTACCTTGCTGGTGTGAATGGCAGCAAGACAATTAAAGATATAACTCAGATCATATTTTATAGAAAAGAATGGATACATCAACTTATTTAGTTTAATACAGGCTCTTTTGCCATAATCAGAGTCACAAATTAATACTTTTTAGACAGTTTACATGATCATTTTACTAGAGATGATCTGAGTTACAGTTTGTAAATTGGACTGTTTAAATCTGACCACTTTTGGATTGCACTGCAGGGATCTGGGGTTGTAAACAAAGTCTTTGCTGCTTTTTGTGTTGGTATAGAATAGTCCCAAATTAAATGTGATTTAGGATAGGAGACATGTGAACTTGCATGTAAAACACATGCATGCTATGGCTGTGTAATAGATCTATTAACACATGACAATAGACTTAGAAAACAAATGATATTGTGGGATAACAAAGAGTTACTCCCTAGATTTGGCGTACTGCAGACATTCAGTAACAAATTGCCTTTTGAAATGTCTTCTCTTTGAAAATCATGAAGAAAACGTTCAAAAGAAAAATCAAACAAACCAAAACGGAGAACATTTCGTGATATTAAACATTCTCACATCATGAGCAAAACACTGAGCGGAGCTCAAAGTCTGTTTGTGCTCAGTTAAGATCTGACATTCTGCCTTTGGCTGTAGAAACTGGACTATTCCATTCAGTCCCAGAGGAGGACAGAAATTGTCTCCTGTGTGATTTGGATGAGGTTGAGAATGAAATGCATTTATATTCTAGTGTCCCTTTTACTAAGAGAAATCTTCAAGGCATCCCAGTCTGTCTGATATGACAAATGAATGTAGACTGAAGTACATGTTTAACATAGCTAAGCCCATGTGGCCTGAAAACAAAAATTGTGAATTAGTTTGACAGTTATTTTGTTATAATTTTCCTAGTATTGGAAACCAATATGTTTCAATGTGTAGCTTATGTTAGTGGGATGTAGAAACTTTCAGCCTCCTCACACAGTAGCTTGTACTTTTTAGAACATGAGGAGACACAGTGTGTCTGGTAGTTGAACTATAAATTACTCTATTTCTGTACTACTTCAAATAATAATTAATAGAATCAAACAAATTATTTATCTCAAGCAGAGTAGGAAATCTGGTGCCGTCACTTTGAAAGGTGTTGAAGCTTTTGTTTTAAATCAGGAGATAGTGAATGTAGAGCATAGACTGTATATAAAGAGATGTAGAGGAGTGAGGGAAAAGCTGTTCTTTTCAGTCTACTGAATAATTAGAAACAGTTCATTAAAAAGATCTGTTTAAAAGTACGTAAAAGTGCCAGGACTCTGGTAGCTACTCTAATCCGATGTGTATTTACTGTTGAATTATTAACTATGTAAGCTTGCTAACAACAGAACATACTCAGTTGATTAAAGAGATGTACAGAAAGAAAACAATCAATGTGGCCCTTTTTATTCTGATTGAGGTGGACATAAAGCATTTATTTTTCTATTAGGGTTTTAAATTGATTGTGACTTGAATATTATGTTCCATGTACCCAGTGCCTCTGTAACTTTTGATAATCCACAGACCTCAGATCGAGGGGCGAGTCCAGGGGGTCACTGGCCCTGGCTGAAATGTAGTTGGCCCCTGGTGTGCCCCTATTTACAAACAATACTAACAATACTAGCAATACTAATAATAAATATGACAATTTGTGAAGAATATTTTCTAAGCTTTTGTGAAGTACAAAGTGCTTAAACAAGGAGCAAATTTGGCTTTGCTCAAAGTTATAGAGCTAGACTATACCTCAAATGTGCACCTTACTGAATCAGAAATGATGGCACTGGCTCCTCTGTGTAAATTGTGGCCCCTACTCATTCAGAAAATTCCTACATCCACCACTGCTCACTGAGAACAGTTTTATTGAGGCACTTCTGTCATTCATCTCATGGTGGGATAATCTCTGAAACTTGATACCACCAGTGTGCAGTAAGAAAATATGTTTATTTGTAGTTTTGAACTTTAACATTTAACAACTACTGCACTGTTACTATCACCAACTGGAGGTATTTAAAAAAGAAAATAGGCTGTTAAAGTGAGAAGTCAACATTGGCAGGGATCCTATTTAACTCTCAGAAAGCTTTAGTGATAACAGAGCGCTTCATATATATGAATGTAAGAGCTCAGGTTTTTTTATTTTCAGATATTGCATCTGCAGAACAATATCTATGAACATACAGCTGTAGAATGTATAGTAAACCTCACTAATGACTTGTTATTTGTATGATTTTGACTCACAATGTTGCATTTTTCCATCAAATATATGATCATGTATTCTCACCTTCATTACTCTATGAATCCATGAGTTAATTTTATTTAAAAGACAGATGTGGAAAGAATTAAAGTATGAAAATGCAGTGTTACAGAATCCGTCTTAAATTAGACTTCAGAGCGTTTATCAGGCTACAAAGAGCAAACGGAATTTGAAATTGTAGTCTTTGAATTAAAATGAGGTACAAAAGGACCTCAGTTTGAGTCTGTTAGACATTAAAGTGCACACCAGTCCCCCGGTACTGCAGCTCAAAACAGGTAGACAGCACAGATTTTTCAGATAGCTCCCAAAGAAGACACATCTGAAGTTTGCTTGAAATTAAGATGCTCCTGTTGCGATGGTGGAAGTGAGGAATTTATCTGTCATGTTTTTAGCTGACTCACATTTGCTTCACCACTTCTTCTAAGATTTCTCCACAATCTTTGTCACCTACAAAGAAGTCGCACTCGCCTCACACTGCCATACATTTCAAAACAGAGGTTACAAAATACATCTTTACTCGAGGAGATCAAATCCACAAGATAATGACTATATTTTTTATGTAGATAACAAGTGGTTTAGATAGGATGCTGTTTCTTTCTTTTACTAAAACCCCAAATCCTGCTGTGATAATGGCTCGAAACTGAGGAAAAACAGTGGCTGTCAAGGTATAAGGAACATTACTGTACATTATTCTCCTTTTTATGCAGCAGTCTAATTAGCATTAGCTAGCTGATAAATGTGCTATTGTATAATTCAACTTGTAGCGCCCAGGGGAACATCCCAGGATGTGCCACATTCAAAGCGTGAGTTTGGAGAAAGCCACATTCAAAGAAGTATCCTATTTGATCTCAGCTTTACAGTACATTGAACTTAGTTGTCTTTGATTACCTCGGGCTCAGACTGTGTTCACTGAAAGATTCCTTTGTTTGCGGTGCATATTAAAATGCAAAATGGGTGGGAAGAAGATCATTCCTAACAATAAGTGCAAGTTTATGCATTGTGGTTTATGTACAGTGCAGTTTCTGCTGCTAATGGTGTCAGCAAATATGGAAGGAGAAATATGAAGAGGTTTAAACATTGTAGCATAGTCTATTGTGTGTATGATGTATGCATGAATAAGAAGCTTGTCCGTATGAGGAAAATGTAATTAAAAAAAGAAAATGGTGTATGCATGTGTGCATAATGCATATGAATGAGCTAGAGAAGTGAACATGAAAAGCAGGGATACACCCCTCATACATTCATATTGTACTTTCTATTGTTAACCAGTCTTGTATCTATTCCTTTCATTATGTGCACATGAATGCACAGTTAAAAGCACACACACACACATACACATAGAAAGACGGCGCAGTCATACAAAGACTGAGATTCAGGATCTGTGTATGAAGGGACTTGAGAGAGCTTCTCTCCACTCTCTGCCGTGTTCTTGTGCGACTTGCTGCCTCCACCACCGTGCCCTCAGAGCCTCCCCTGGCATAAATGACCATTATGGCTCCATTAGGGCTGCTCCTAGGAGGTCATTATGCTACACTGAAAAACCAGGGATGAAGACGTTAGTGGGATCCCATCAGGGGAGAGACACAGACTGAGTGAGAGAAAGACATAACACTCCGTCATCCAGCTACTCCAGATGTCATGACAGACAAACAGCGATTCAGGCCCAGTGAGTCAGCCTCTTAAGTAGTAAAAGAACGGAGGGAAAGGATGATTAAGGAGAGGAGAGGACAGCAGTAAGTGCAGCATGGATGCAATGAGGACAGAGGGGTGGGTAATTTTAGGTTAACATTAAAGACATAAACTATCCAGGAAAATGAAACATGCTGCTTGTGTCTCCTTCTCACAGCAACCTATATTAACTAGTGTTGTGTATCTGGGTTTTTTTAATTGGTTTGTCTCGAGGTTGTACTCGACTTAGGATTTTGTCTGTGAATCAAATTTGGCTTTGAAAGCAAATTTGTTTATTAAATAAAATGTTCTTCTATTTACTTATATCAAGTAATGTTTTGATAAACTGACAGAATTTTGAAAGAGGTTTGGTAGAACATTTGTGATAAGTGACATTTACATTCACATAAAATAGCAAACAAAGTCAACTTATCCCTCTGAGCAAGTGGCGCTAATACGTAAAACGTATCCAGACCGATATCTAGATATAACAAAATAATAATAATGTCAAAATAATTATATAGCACCTTCAAAAACTGAGTTTACAAAGTCCCTTGACAGCAAAGCAAAAGGTGAACACAAGAGAAATAACAATCAGTAGGAAGCAATGTGACAGGAAGGCCAAAATATTGAAATAGTCCAGGTTTCAGAGTTGAATGAAGGATAAATTGTATTGGAACGTCAATAGTCTCACAAAGCCAGACCTCCACGGGGCTGTGTTAGTACTACAGAATGGTCTGGCAACATCAATTGGCAATTTGGCAGCAACAAGTCCATAATGCAGCTATGGTGCCACTGAAAAATATTGTTGTAAGGGGAAGGGCTTGTTTTGGTTGAACATTTTAACATGGAGGGATTGAGGTCATTCCCCACAAAGAAAACAGTAAAAAAAAAAAAAGAGTCAGCTGTGTGATTACTCAATGCAAATCTTCATCACAACTTGCCCTTTCCTGAGCGTGGGTTGCTTTAGCTCAAATGTTGTTGTTTCCCACAGCGAAGGGGAGTTTTAAGCTAAAACTAGCCAGAAGGAGAATACTGCATAAAACACACAGTCTTCATCCACTGAGTCACACTCATTTATGTAGGATTCAAAGGCACATACAAGAAAACAAGTTACGTGGTCAAGCAACAGGTTTGTAAAATATAAATAGAAGTCAGAAACAAGATTTGTGTCACACCATCTCCCAAAGAGACACTTGTTACTACTTATGAGATTGGAAGTATCAGGGAAAACAAGCCCGCTGACCTTTTCAACCCCCTTTTCATCTGTAGGTGAAGTGTGCAAAGGTACAAGGAACAGCTGCCCTCTCAGTAGGTGGCATATAGGGAAAGGGAGCCGCTGACCTGTGTAGTTGGCATGATATACTGCTCCTGAGGGCTGCATGCCCCGAGAAACTGGGTCACAGCCAACCAAGCTTATGATAAATGCACCAGAGGTCACAACAGGGCATTGGCCTGAAACATCATTTAGCCTCCCAGGGTTTAGCTTTAACTGTCTGCTGTTGGGAGATGGAAATGTGTTGACAAGGACGATATATTGCTGTGAACAAAGCTTGGTGGCCCATGACAGAGAAGGTACAGTATGTAGCTGCATCCTGTGTATAGATCAATGAGGTCCTGGCTGAAAATGGGCTTCACGTGGAGTCCATGTTTCCTGTGTGTCAGTCCCTGAATATATAGTTCTCTCTTTATCAGTAAGTAAATGTCACCAACTACAAAAGCCACACAACAGAAGTGAGCCGTCCTTTCAGTTGTGTTGTCATTTTTACATTCATGTTGTGGTGTTGTTACTTTAGCGGTGGTCCTGTGGTTTTTGTATTTGTGTTGTTGATTTTGTCCTAGTGGTTTTTCGTTAATGCGCTCGCATTAGACATCTGAGCCACCATTGACATTGACTACTACTTTCTGATTAAAAGAGAATTATACTTTCTGAGAAACTAAAATGAATTCACTTCCAGCTACAGTCAATCTTTAAGAACTTCTCTCCTTTCATTGAAACAAAGTTTGATTGTACTTTTCAAACTTTCTGCCAAATAAAACTCTTGTCTTGCTGGCTTTGGTTCATTACCTCCTGCAGGGATGATGATGATGTGGTCTGGAACACAATGCTCAGTCATTATCAGCAGAGTTGAAGCTCTCTTTAGTATTCAGATATCTTATATTTCCCCTGTCAGGACACTTCTTGGCTACAGTATTGGAACAGGTGGAAAAAATCAATGGCCTGAGGCGGATGAGGAGCCAACCTGTGTCGCGGGTGCATGTAACATTGTCCTCCATGAGACAGATCCCACTGTTTGTGTTTTTACTGCACTCCTGAGACGTGGCAGTGGCACACACACAGACAGAGCAGACCTATTGGTGGAACAGGTTTCTATTGAACTGGAGTTACACAGCAGATTGTTCCTTAGATCCTGTGACCATCCCCGTATAAGCTGGGTGAGCCGTGACCCCAGCAAGTGGTCCCACAGGCCAGAGTGAGTGCTACAGGGCTGGAAGCAGATGGCCCTCCTGATGCCACACTGACTCACAGATTGGCTTTAATTGCCAAGGCTGATCATTTGCCCAATGAGTCTGTGAAGGCCGGGACACTCCATGAGTCGCAGGCCTTAAAATAGGGCCTGACGAGGAGCGTTGTGATCCCATGCACTTGAACGGCCATGCACAGTGCATCTATCTCACACACGCTTGGAAAATCACAAACGTTCACAGACATAAAACTGACAAATTCAAAGACTCTTCTAGGCTGCCTATGAAGGCAAAAGAGGTGGAGGGACTTTACTAGGGGTCTCTCTCTGCTTTCCTGTCTGCCTCTCTGACTCACTGTCTCCACAGCAATGCATGCGCACGCATACACACACACACACACACACACACACACACACACTCACACACACACAAACACACACCTCCTCAGGCCATGACTCCGTTCACAGTGACAGCAGTGAGTTTGCAGCTCTGACGTCAGTGGACAGCACTGTATGTCAAGCCCTGTCTTCTTCTCCATGTGCACTCAGAGAGAGAGAGACTGTTCCCAGATCAGCTTTGTTGTCTATTAGGCAACGTCACATCTGTTTATGTGCATGTTCTGTGCTTGCAGACAGTGTAAGCTACTGTACGGTACTGAACATGTTTCTGTGAGCACTGGATTGATTCAACAGGTGTAGCAGCACTCTACTGTATGACCCTCAGCTCTTAACAGGGTGAGTGTTGTTTTTTTTTTTATTGTTTTGTGGTATAGTTTTATGTTTTCTTTGTTGATGCAATGTGCACTGGTCTATCTGCGTGCAAGAACACAAGTCATGCCACGTGCACATGCACGTGTGAGCAAAACCAGCTACTGCGCTCTGACAGAGGCAGCGCTGATAGGCTGGCTATTTCCTGAAAGTAGAAGAGAAGGCTCACCTCATTTGCCCAGGTCTTAACTCACCCCAGGACAGCAGACACATCCTCACACACTGAGGCAGGCAAACAGTCTGCAATGGAGATCCACAGTCTAGGTTCCTGTGGTGGGGAAGATGAGCTCCTGTAAGAGGCAGAGTGGCAACGCTAAAGCTCATTATGTCTCGACGTTTGAGCTGCAGGTCTAGAAATGAAACTCAAGCTGCCCTGCCTCGGACATGTCTGACACCTCTGGACGTTGCTGGAGATCAGCAGGGGGACAGAGAGGGAGTGCAGACGTGGAAGTAGGCAGCGGAGTTCAATATGTGTGTCTGTCAGACCATGCTCTGTGTCTTCTGCCTGTTGTTTTGATGCCACCCACTGTTCGAGAGCTCCAGGCTCAGAGAGTCGGGTACTTGCTCCATCTCTACCCGGCTTCCCCCTCCATCCCGCCCTCCTGCTGTCTGTGCTAATAGCTCTCTGGTTGTTCTCATCCCCTCTTTCCCTTGTGCAGGGACGTATGGTAACATATATAAACATGTATGCGTATATTTCTAATTATAGCACAGAGCCATCTGCATACCTCCACTCTGTGTGGAAACATTGTTTACAGTGCCAGTAACTACGTAAGTAAGCAGAAGCCAATGTTGCAGTGCTATTTTTGAGTCATGCCACATTTTACCCTACTTGCCCCTGGTATCTAGAGCAGTGCTAGATTGTGTAACCGCAGTGCATGGAGCTGGCTGTAAGTGCTCAGCATTAAAGTTATACTCATGAAATAGTGTCGACAAGGCTGCTTGTAATTATTATTACTAACATTAATACATTTCATTTTCAATATAAATCATCTGCAAAAGCAAGTCTGTGTCGGAGCTCAGTGATCAACGCAAACACACAAACACATTTAAATCAAATGGTGAAATGACGCTTAATGCACTCATTCATTTGAGAAAACCTGAAATCCCCCCGCCCCTCCCCTCATCATTCATCTGTCCCCTCCACTCCCCCCCCCCCCCCCCCCCCCCCTCAGAACTGGGAGATGGGCATTAAAATGCATAAAAAATTAAGGCTGTTTACTTGGACACTAATGAGAAGAGGCTTAAGTAGTCTACTTTAATTAGTATGATTGGCTCCATCGGGACCTCACAGGCGGGGCCATAACAGCTGATTCACTCTGAGCTCACAGGACCTTTTCATACTCTCCGAGTGTCACAAGTGATGTCAGAGGAGATTGGACTGCAGAGACATGTTGCCTTCACTGATCCCATGCAGGTTGGAAAGAAGCACTGCAGTTTAATGCACTGAAGCAGACCATTACATAAGCACCACTGCAAGGTCAGACATCTGTGTCCTCCCTGTCTCTGTCTCTATTTAAGTCACCATCATAAACTGCCTTGGTGTAAGGGTTGTAAGCCAAGACCCCTGTCCCGTTCACAAACCAGTGTCTCTGTTTCGACAACTAAATTGATTAGATTTTTTTCCTTATCTACTTGGCCAGAATTCTCTCTGCGTTTGAAAAGCATTTTTTCTGCTTTTTTCGTTTGACACTCTACTTCGTCTTAACTACTGTATGTGTGTGAGTCACTGAGTGCCCTTGTGTGAAAGCAGAACGTGTTTAGATCAAGTTTCTAGCATAGGAGCAGCTTCCTTTTTTACTGAAGTGCACAGGAAGGAGCACAAAGAAGAGGTTAAAAGTGTGGCTACACTTCAAAAGAGAGTCCAGTTTGTCCCCTTTGATGCTATGCTGCCATGCACTTCAGCTACAAAGAAACGGCACTCTTGTCATCGAGAAGTGAAGTAAGAGACTCCGAGCTTTTCCTGAGCTCAATATACACAGCATCACAGTAACTCGCACTTGACGTACGTCTCCATGCATATGATGTGCATTCACAGCTGCGCAGACTGGGGGTATTTCAAGTTCGAGGGTATTTTGAGGAACCTCATACGGACATTTTTATAAATCCTAATTTATGATTGATTCATTCGCATAGAACACATCATCATGTGATGTAGGAACAGCTAAGGCAATCTGCAATTCATTATGAGTTGTCAGATCCTGCAGCGAGAACGGAGACCGCTCTTCAGCTGAAGGGCTCCGGGTCGAGCACCCTCGTCAGCAAAAATCCACCCCTGCTGAAGTATCCTTGAGCAAATCACTCAGTCCCTGCAGGCTCCAGGGAGGCTGATCCGAAGATCAACCTTACCTAACCTCTGACCTTCTTGTGGATTTCTCCACATTATATGTTTACTATCTGCAGTATTGTGGGGGCTTTACGAGACACTGCTCTGACCAGGAAGATGGATGTGAAATCTATAGATTTCTGTCCAGCCTCTGAGGTATAGTGGTTACAGTGGATAAGATGATGTGACCTCATGTGTCCTTTTTTATTTTAGCACGTTTATATCTTGTAAAGGGGCAGATTTTTGACTTCGCTATACTTCTGAAATATTTCTCTTCCTTCCTCCTCATTTTTAGTTCAAAGGTCTAAGATACAGGTACAATTACTACTATAAAGCCAGGCTTTTCTGAGCTCAGAGTTCACTCCTCTTCTGTAATTGACTTCTTCTCTCCCCAATCAAAAGCCACATGAAAGTCTTAATGGCAAAGGATGAGTGAGCCAAATGGTTTCATTATATACAGAAACCTTTAGAAAAAAGAGGCACAGCATGGGTTAAGGGACACAGACAAATACAAACACACACACACGCTAGACCCACATGTACGTAACTTGTATGTGAGAAACAGAAAATGTACTTTTCTTTTTGGTATTGAGGTCAGGGGTCATAAAGACATTTTGTAAGGTTATCACAGGACACATTTTCTTTTATTTTTGAGGCTGATGCTCTCCACTCTTATTTGGGACACATTTTGACTTGCTCAGGGTATGAAGCAACGCACTGAGTAATGTGGTCAGCTGTTGTGAAAAAACTGCACAATGCAGAAGTGTGTAATGTCAGCAGCTGTCAACAACTGTTATGCTAACCAGCATGTCAATCCATTTTTTCAGGAACAGTTGTTTATGATACTGGAATATCCTATTGATAAGCTCAGGTTTTTTTTTTTACAGTAGCTCTTGGATGAAATGCAACTTCACTGTCAAATGAGATTCTAACAGTGGTAAATTTGTCACTGTCAAGTGTTCATTTATTGTTTAATTATTATTAAAGAAGGAATAGTTGTTCTCATACAAGTGACGAAATAGGTCAAAATAACTTGTATTGAATTGTGTCATTTTGTAGTATAACTGGAATACTACTGTTATTATGTTTAATTACATATTTTATTCATGTAAACTTACACTTGTATTCAGTCAGTCTGTTAATGCCTTTCTCAGGTATATTGTATATTCACAAACAATTGCTCTGATTACAGAGATAAAATACAGCGATTTTTTTTGCAGTTCCATGAAGATTTATATAAGAATGATCGAAAGCGATTTAGCAGAGGTCATAGTCAGAGTATTAGTCCCTAGTTTGAGTTAAGCCCCAAACATACTGGGTCCTACAAATCTTATCATGTAACTTGATAGTGTATTGTATTAGATTATCACTTTCTAATAAATGCCGTTATCTTTCAGCTCCACACACGACACAGGCTTTTTGTTAAAGTCTTTACTCTAAGCTCAAGCTAAAATAACTGATGAAGTCATCAGGGTTATTGTTGAGACCATACACTGTATATAAACATACAACATTTAATCCAAAATATCCTGGATATATGCGCTGCCATCTTGGGCACTTGAAATCATCACAAATGTGCTCAACCAATCATGACTATAATCCGTCTCAGCCGTAAATAAACTTTCACCTTGTTTTTATACCATCAAATAAGTAATTAGTTCAAATTACACATCAGTGTGATTAGAACAACCTCAAATTACAGAAAACACCTTTGAGAAAAAAACGTTATGTGTAATTGTGTGTTCGACTGTGTCTCCCAACCCTATTGGTTTTATAGACTATAGGTGCAGCCAGCCACCAGAGGCTAAAGATAATTTGGCTTCACGTTTTGGAGCCGTCATGTCGTCCATCTTCATTTACAGTCTATGGTTGAGACTGAGCGGTTCCTCTTACGCCATTAAAGTCATTATTCAACTGAATTTGATTGGTAGTGCTCATCACGATGAGTAAACTGAAGCTGATGTGTAAAATCAGTAGAGAGCCCATTTAACAGTTGTAATTAAGTTCAACCTGACTTTGCCAGTAAGATACTTCAAGTTTAAATGAAGTGTATGATAGAAGTTAATGTACAAAGGGACATGTGGTGATTCATTTTAATTTAGTTTTGCTATCATCTCTTCTCTAGCTATCATTTCAAACATGCTTGACATCCTGTTCTGTATGACCTTTGAGATGCATCCACAGAATCCAAACACCGAAAGTAACCAGACGTACACGTGGCAAGATTAATTTGAATGATTGACAAGCAACCCGGCTCTGTTAATCAAGTTATGCTTACTCTGATTAGGGCCGTAATGTGAGTAAGATAACCTGGTTAAGGTGTTTACATGAGAGTTGCAATAATATGCGTATTGCATTAGTCTGGTTATAATTGAATTATTGGTGTGCATGTAAATGCTTCTCTCCCTCTCCCCTTTCTGGCTCATTCCCAGACAGCAGTCTCTGTATTTTATATGATGGGGAATCTCTGTGTGTGCTGTGGGTCTCTGTTGATCAGAGGAGAGGTGAGACATGAGCATGTGTGCAGCAGTTCATATGAAAGCCACCTGGCTCTCTCCAGCTCTGTGATTTATGCCTTTGATAACAGCAACCCAGAGATGCTTTCAACAACAACAAAGTGGTGCTGAAGGATGACAACAATGGGACACTTGTCAATCTGGAGATGAAAAGATGTCTTGCTAGGTGGCTGTCTCTTTTATGACTTTGATTTATATTTTTTATGCCTTTGTTTTGTTTATTTGTCTCCATACATTTCTCTACATTTTATGAAAGGTTATTGATGAAGCATAATGTGAAGTGGAGTCAGTTTTCCATCTCTGCCAGAATGCCTCCCTCCCCCTGTGCGAAGGCGGCAATGTGCTTCACTGCCTCTGCTATGACTTATCAACAGACTTATTTCCGCTGGCTTGTCCTTCTCACTGTGATACACTGACTGAAAGAAACATGTACCTCCTCTATGATTTGTTATGTTTTTTTACATTAAATGTTCTCAGATTTTTTTTGCTGGTTCATCCTTTATTTTTTTTAGAGTCTGGCAGTAAACTACAAGATATGATAAATGTATGTGGACGTAGGGCAGCTCTAAGGTGTTGAGCATCAGTGCTTTGATGTATTTGCTTTCCAGTTTTGCAAAAGTGTTATCTAGTGAACCTTATGACAAGGTATTAGGGCCATTTAAATGAAAAAAATAATAATGTATTGAGAATCGTATTGTTATTTCAATAGAAAAAAGGTTTAATCTTAAAAGAATAAATGAGTAATATGATGAAAAAAAACAGCTATGTGTCATTTTACAGGGGTAATATCAAAAGATCAGCCTGTCCCCTGCATTATAATGAGAAATGTGGGGCATCTTGTTAAGTTATACGAAAGTTTTACAAATAACAGCATCTCAATGTTTATACGTATCAGGACTTATGTCAGAAACTTTGTTGATTGTTTGTTTAAAAAGGAACCACATAGATTTGGAAGAAGTCGCCTTATTTTGTGGCGGAGGAAATGTTTGGTAGTGTCAACTATAATGCCTGTGCTTTTCAGAAAGAAATCCAGGGAACTAGAAGGAGTGGCAAAGCAAAGGTTCTCCTTGCACTTGTAATTATATGACCTTTTTTCTTGTTGAAGTACAATATTATTCTTGAAATCTCAGAATTTTTTTCTCCATATGTCCTTTAAATTCATGAATAATTCATGAACATGTTTAGTGTCAGTAGCAGTTTAATTTAAAATACATTTTAGTAGCAAAGTTAGCCACTAACCACATTCTTCTTGAACTTAATTTTAATTAGCTGACAACTGTATCAGATACTTTTTAAATTACACGTAAGATCTTACATGTGATGCATCACTGGAAATTAAACTAGTGCAGTTCTTCCAGGCTTGCTACTGTACAAGATTAAAATAGAACTCATCAATTATTCAACACTGACAAGGGACCATTCTTCAAAATAAATACTTTCACAGTTTTTTTAAACCATTTAGATATTACATCTTCCAGTATTTTGACATCGCAAATGTCTTTGTTGAACTTTTGAAGTGTTTTGCCCACAAAAATATTTTTTCTGTGAAATAGTACCTCATGCTATTACGATACAGAAGAATAGCACTTAATTATAGATGTGGCTTACGTTTTTCCTGAGTATGATATAGTCCCCTTCCTTGCCAAGTTTCTCTTGTCCAAAAAACCTTACAGATTTTCATGAGAATGAATTGGACTCCTGAGTCCTGGCCTTATTTCCCCCCCTCGATTTCTCATTCATTCCTGTCCTTTCTTCTCTTTGTCTTACTCTTCCACTGATGTGGCTAATGTCATTTTCTGTTCATTCGTCTCACTCACCTCTGCTCTGTACCATTCATCTGTCTTACTCCTGCTGTCTGCCCCCAAAATCTACTGTAGCTGCAGGAAGAACGGCTTCTTTCATTGTTCTCTGTTAGCTGTAATAAAGCTAACCCCGGTTAACTACACCCAAAAGACAATATATGTCTGGTAAAGGTATTAGTTATCAGTGTTTTTTCCTGCTCATGTAATGTTAAACTAAAAATATTGATGCCACACATCATATACATTGTCTAAACCATCTGAGCATTATGTTCACTCTCTATCATCATCTGCTTTACACCATTTGGCCACTGAAAATTAAGTATTAATGTAGTTCTAGGCTCTATTAGTTTTTAATTTCATGGTGACATTAAAACATGGGCATATTTGATCCATATGGCCTCCACAGAAGGATCAGCTGTCCCTGGGCTCCTCCTGTGCATTAGACAGTTGACAGTCTTCTTATAGCAGAAATAAGTGGAGTGCTCTGTGACTGATGGAGCTCCTTTGTCAGTGATGGGGGAGCTGCTGCTGGCAGTTTTGGGCCAAAGAACTGTACAGATTACATTAACATCAGTCAAGCTGTTGTCAGACTGGTAGGACATAAATAGGACCTTATTGATGCATAATGCAACAACTTTTCATTGTGCGGTTTTCTGAGTAATAGGATCAGAAAGAGGAGTCTTAGGCGTACAAAGGCACGGTCAGAAAAAAGGATCAGTAAAAAAATACAAAGAAAGACTAAATTAGTCATAGTGTGTAGATTTTTAAGGGGTCTATTTGTTTAAGTTAAGATCGTATATAATACACTACTGTGGATATTTTTTTGAATGGATTTCTTACCCCTTCCTGTTTTTTTTTTTATCCATCCACATGACCTGTTTTATGAAATATCTCTTCCATGCCGGGCCAGTAGGTGGTGTGACAGTCTACTTCAACAATCTCTCGAATACCAGAGAAGAATAATGTGGTCCAAGTAATATTGGGTGAGGCATATGCCTGTGAATGTCGGTAATATGGAGCTGTAAAGCTGAATTAAGCTGCAGACTTATAATTTGACCTAACAGTAGTGCTAACTAAAGCATGTTTCTGGCACATGCTCATTACACAAAGCAACATGTGCATGTACGAATACACAGAAACAGGCATTTTATGTTTGAGTGACAAAGTGGATAAAAAATTACTTTGCAAAATATCTACAATGATGTGGACAGAGCAAAGATAACAGGATATAATACAAATGGGTCTGCCAGCTTGTCACCTTCTTCCTGTCGAGCGTTTGACAGCAGAATTCATGTCAGCATTGTAAAATGTAATTGATCGTGATTTTGGCTACAAATTGGTGTAACCAGTCATAAATACCTTCTGCTTCCCACTTTAAAAGCAGTATAATATTCAGCAAAGGACCCGAGATTTACCAGGGGGAAAACAAAGCTTTAAGCTCTCAGTTCCTCGCATGCAAAAAAATCCCAGGAAAGTTTGACAAAAAAATGGCAGCGTGCAGTTTGATCACCACTGACACTGCCCCGACCGCGTCTCTCCTCCTTCACTACAATCAAGTTCACAGAGACTCACAAAATACAGGTGTGGGTAGAAGCACCTGAGAAGAATGCCACCAAAGCACCAGTATGTGCTCTGGATGCACATTGAGCTCCTTCAGCAGACAAGTGACAACACCAGGAGTCGTGCATGGCATTCAGTTTGGCAAGTTACTGCAGCTCAAAGGTTATTTTCGGTAGGAAGGGATGTGGATTAATATACAAAGGAGCAGTTGCATAGATTTCTGAATGATGGTCGATATTTCTATATATTTGGTGGATCAGAAAAATACATGTTGATGGTAAAGCTGTAAGGACATAGAATATAATGTCAATGAAGCTTTTTGTAGGATTTGTTCCTACATAAAATAACCTCAGGCTGGAAATTTTCTTTTAAAATTTACTCCCAGTCTTGTTGTGATTTTAAACATTTTCATAACATTATAATGGTTGTGGGTAGAAAATGTGATTTATTTGCTTGGAGAGAAGATGAAATGCCTGTAGAATTTGGCAGGGACCACATCGTTTTTTAGTATTAAACGTCCTCTCCTTTCCGTGTGCACTCCTAAAGGAAGGATGAATTTTCGTGCTGTGGGCGTGAGGAGAGAAAGCTAAGGACAGTTCCCCGGAGTCCGGACACCAAGGCCCCCAGGCCTCCACAGCTCATAAACAGATGTGTCCTTGTCCCCAGCCAAGCGCAGCCACTCAAGTGGCAAAGCAGGGGCCCAATAATTGTGAAGAATTGAAAGCTAAATATTGGCTTTATCTCCTCAGTAATAAAAGGGCCATGAAATTGATTTAATGCTGCAGCGCTTCTCTTGGGTGGCTTCTTACAGCGTGAGCACAAAACAATGAGCAGCAGCCATCTATTAATTAACCCACCTAATCCTGCAAAGTTAATCTCTCACCACAACTTTGCCCGCAACTAACTTCCAAGCCAGTGGGTCTATTGGGGGTGTCATGACAAAGGCTGCGAGGGGAAGATGGATTCAGCACTTAGGAAAGGAGAGAGAGGCAGGGAGAAAGAGGTGGAGAGTTGCTGCGTGGAACACTGTTCTGCACCGCAACCATGGGGACACTAGAAGTGGAAATGCAGGGGGGCATGGCCATCATTAGCATAGTATCAGAGTTGATTTGTGGTTTCTTTAGGAAAAGAGGTGGAGAATATCATTTGAGCTGTTGGACTCAGCTCCTGGTCTGGTAAAGCTGCAGCAGCATAAATGCCGCTGATTTCAGTTGCCTCTTTGTCGTCACATTTGCATTTCTTCTCCCCTGTCGCCATGCCGCCTGAGTCCCTTATTCTCTCCTGAGCGGTTAGATAGTTGGGGGGTAAAAGTGGTATTTCTTTTGCTTCTTCACCTGCCTGCCCATCGCAGCGTGATGGCACCTCACACCCAATACGCACATTCGTGGTCATATTGTGTCGACAGAGTTGTGAATTACCTCCTTCTCAGCCGGCTGATGAAAAGCTATGTGTTTTTCTCTTTGGCTGCAGCTCATCTGACCCTGCCCCCCCATACACCCCCCCTCAGTCAGTCTATTGTGTGAGCCCCTCTTCGTAGAATAGCAGTACCAGGCTGGCTCGGAAAATAGGTCACCCGCTGGTGCTCCTCTCACCTCCACAGCATTCAAAAAATAATCCTCTAAGGTGTCCTGTGCCATTTTTTAATGTCTAAACCACAGTCTCTGGAAAATATGGTCAAAACAAGAGAAACACACACGACGTGCACAGGAAAAATCTAACATATAAAATATCAAGTAAAACTTCAGGTTATGTGGAAATCTTTGTGCTAGTGAGGAAAGCATTTCCTGTGGAGATAATTTTAGGAGGCTGATTAGGCAAAGAGGGTGTTGAGCCCAGAGTGAGGAATCTCATCACCACCACTAATGACATGCCGTTCCTGTGCTGAGAGAGGAGCCTAGGCCCTGGGCATGGACTCGCCTCTGTCAGCCACCTCTAACTACTTTGTTCATTAAGGCCAACAATGTAATTACAATTCACAGATACTGCATTGGCTTAATTACTGACTGATTATTAGGCTGATATTTGTTGGAATAATCAGAGCCTAAAGAAGTGGATTTGTATTTGCTTGGTATTAAAGTCTTATTTTACTGGTTAATCATAAACTGACAAATTAGACAGATTCATGAATGTGTATATAGATATACGTTTAAAGCCAGAGGCTTAAAAAAATCTCAGCGGTGGAAGACAGTAAATGTTTACCTAAGAAGAAAAGAACACAAGAGACTTGTTCAGCCTTCATATAAACTAACAGATTGAAATCTCTTGTGAGTGTCAAATCATCCAACAGATGTCTCCATCTGATTGTGGAAGATGTTTTTTTACCCCCACTTTATATCTTCCAGCTGAAAAGCCGAACATAAAAATGTGGAATACTCTGCCTCTTGCATTACAGTGGATGATTCTGATTCCATAGAAACTCAGTAATTGGGAGCACTCCCGAATAAATGCAGGGATAGTCCCCAGAGGTAGGGCTATTATGCCCATGTCTATGCTGCTCAGAAGTGGCTGTAATCTTTCATCCAAAGAATGTGACATAAACACCCCCCAGAGCCAAATTCTTCCACTAATATAATCAGGGACTTGGTGAATTGCAAACACACCCAAAGTCAGTTTACAAATGCAAATTAGCTCCTTCTCAACCTGACAGAAACCTACTATGAAAAAAAAGTAATCATTTGTAGTGTCGCACTAAATATGATCACATGTACGTCACTTTTATTTAAGATTTTTCTGGATTGAATTCATATTTTTAGATGATTTGATATTTTGCTCCTGGTGATCCATCATAAATTATGATGTTTTCATATTTATATACAGTAACAGAAGTATTGTATGTTTGTTTAATCAAGTCGTGATCATGAAATTTATTTCTATTTTATTTGACCCGTATTAAACCAGGATGTCTCAGGAGATTCACTACTGTCACGGTGCTCTTTAGTTAATAGTTATTTTAAACATCTGCACTTTTTCCTCCTAAAATCCAGGGAGTTGCTCACGGCTCTCTCTGCGTCTCGGTATGGATCAGTGGGTCTGCAGGGTTTTGAATATCACAGTGGGCTCTGTAAGAGTCTGCTGATAGATGTTGCCCTGACATGAGCCCCCTGTCTCTGACAGCTACAGTTTTATCCCGTATCTCGGCGCAGCTATCAACATTCTCCTGTAGCTCTGGGGCGTACTCATCCATGTGCAGGAAGTGATGTATGTGTGTGTATGTGTGTGTGTATGTGCCTGCAGGCTTCCCAGCGACAGCATACGGACCGGTGGCGGCGGCGGCGGTAGCAGCAGCGCGTGGCTCAGGTAGGGGGGCCCGTGGAAGAGGCGGCTACTTGGCGTACCCACAGAGCACAGGGCCAGGTAAACGCTCTGTCCATGTTCTGTGTGGCTGCTGCTCTCTCCAACTTCTCCTGCTCTGCTTCCCCCGATAGACATAGAGCCCAAAGTCCCTATGCTACACTCGCCAGCAGTTTTAGTGTAGACTCACAGATTTACATACACATTACTTTATCCAAGATCACTAAATATATATGCACATTTTTAATGTCCACTTTTAAAGGAAGTTGCTCAGAAGTATAATCTCTACTTTATGGCCCATTTATCAACTCATTTCCGCTCCTTTGAATAAAAAAACTATTATTATTATGCTTTTTAGCCCCAACAGGACAACTCCTACCACCAATTGTTGTTAAACAATGGTCGTTCTAAAGGTGATTTAAAAAAAAAGGACTCACAGAATCAAAGCAAATTCAATTAAATTAACTATAATTTGTCATTCATTGTCAAGTAGGACCAAATTTCAATCAATCGAGAATCTGTCCATAACATCTGTATGTGAAGCTTTCAACGGATATTGATATTAAATAGACCACTTCTGTAAAATCATTGGGAAGATGCAAGAATCTGCAAATATTTTATAGCAACTCAAGGTGTTTTCTTTAAATCTTCTTGCATTAAGCATTTCGGTAAAAAGAAAAGTTTAATATAATGTGGACACGGTGCAGTACTTTTCGTAATTTTTTGGAGAGTCATTTAATATGATAAATGTTCTAATGGCGTTTAATCTGTCTCAAAACCAGCAGAAACCATGTGAACAGTGAACATCCTCGTTGGACAGCATTTTTGCTCAGTGTGTATAAATGCAGTCCTCCACGGGGCTGTGATGAGAGCGAGCTCAGCCCTCCTTCCATGCTCGCAACTGCTCAACAGTCACATGTTAAATTGACTTTTGAGACTCTGGAGGCGGGGATGGGGGGCTAATGTCTCTACTGCCGTGATTGGTCAATTTAACATGACGTCACCCACAGTCTCCAGACTGCAGAGAGGACAGGATCCTATTTTTACTGCTCATAATGACAACTGCGGACGTCCATAATGACGGTTGTCGCAATATATTTTTGACGCACATGCCGAATATTTTAAATATGGATATAACTGATATTAATATCCTGACAAGTTACAACTGATTGAATTTTAAATTTGACTATTTTTTAGTGATAAATCTATTGCAGATATCTAAAATGTGATGTGGATATCTGAAATTAAATACACATCAATGGCAAATGTTACATCATTTGTCCCAGGAAGACTTATGTTGTGGATGTTTAAATGGCAGTTGTGGACTGCAAGAATTGCAGATATATAAATGTTCTTTTTGAATGGTTGAGTTTAATTATAGCTGCAATATGCTGCAATATATCTCCAGTTTAGCTATTAAATCTTAAACATAAACTTTTAAAGGATTTTATTGTAAATGAGTGCAGTCAAAGTTGCAGAAATCTTATAATATGATTGTTACCTGTGAGGAAGTTATTGTGGATTTCTTAAATGAACACTGTGACTGGTGAGATTGCAGTTTTGAGTGGGAGAAATGCTATTATGGATTTAATCTAAAATTTATTTACAGAGAGGAGTGTGGTCCAGTTAAAATTAAAACACTAACTGGACTTCCTGCACATGGATCGTGGTACAGGAGCTTATGTGTGTCAGTGATCACACCAAACAGCCGATCAAAGCATGGTCAGTTCTGACCAATAGAAAGAGTGGGATGCTCTCCCCGCCTCCAACATCTCAAAAGTCAGTTTACGATTCGAGCGTTGAGCTGTTCCAAGCGCATAGTGAGGGTCAAGACCACGTTTGTGTGCATGAGAGCAGAAATGCTCACTCGCAAGGATGGTTCTCTATGTGGTCATATCACATGCATGCACGTGGTTTTTACAAAATCAGGTTTTAAGCTTGATTAAACACCTCGTGGTATTGTGATATCCATTTATGGTAAACTAATCTACTTATAGTAAAATGTCAGGTTGCTCTAGTTTTAGCACAAAGTTGGACAATCTCTCCTAACAGTAGTGAGTAGGAAGATAGTGTTCACAATTTCTACTTTTCTGCCATTCATTTCATGCTATTATCTGTTTAGATGGTAAACTGCGATCATTTCAGAGTTACATCATCCTGATTATGTGGATGTCTTTCCAGTGATTGTGTGTTGTGTCATTCCTACGCAGATTGAAATTTATTGTTGATTATATGAGCAAACTAATGTTAAATGATTAAAATACATATCTGCTGAGAGTTTTGTACCAAAAACCGGAGGCAAGTTTCTGTCTGTCTTAAACACAGCATTGATTAACTTGTGGGCTTCATTTAGACATCCTGCTTTTCACCCGCTTACAACTGCAGATCATTCAATAGGTGTCAATAACAGCTCCCCTGAATGAACACACAGCTCCAGGCTTCTCGGGAAGTGTGTTTTTCCTAATCAGACGTACGATTAGATGCTCGGTGGAGAAAATCTGTTTTAATTGTAACTCAGATGTTGTCTGGTCTGTGCAGTCGTTCACGGATATTAAGTCCGAAAACATGATGTTCAGCGTCGCGTGCTGCGATACCTGAAGATGCAAACTGAACACACAGACAAGTCGCTTTGGTGTATGCGTCCCACCTGCATATAAACACAAATAAATAAACCCACCCTCATTTGAACTTAATTCAAATCAACAGAGGGAATACTGGAAGCCAGTCCGATGCTCTTTTTCGATGCTCCAACTCTTTTTCTTCTCCGCTTTTTTTTTGCATGTTCAAAACAAATAATTTTCCCAACAATTGTGGTGAACATCACGAAGAAGCAAGGAATGCTGATTTGTGGTTAGCGGCAGCCAGGGGAGCAGGGAAACATGATGGCAACTATTATGAACAGTTTAATTCTGACAGCTGCGAAAGGGATGGAGACAAGTAAATGATTATGAACAGGGGGTGAAGGAAGGACGGGGAGGAGGCGACAGAGGGTTGGAGTGGTAAACAGTGACATCATGGGCCTGTTTTAGGGAACTTAAAGAGCCACGATGCTGCTTTCAGGAAAATGTCTGTCAGAGAGATGTGTCGTCGTGTGCTGCAGGATCAGGAATATTATCACAAAGCCTGGATTTTATATGTGATAATACTTCTGTAGCATGTTCCTTAAATCAGATGTATTTTGTGGTTAATTAACTATTTATCAAATTAATTTAAGACATAAGTTTTCCAGGTGATGGTATTTCTCAGGCAGGTAACTGAGCTTGAGGTTCTTGAAAACAGTTGCAATAACAACTAGCTTTAACTATAACCAGTGCAGTCCTTTGTGTGATTTGTTGTTTTTGGACAGAGTCAAAACTGGTTGACAAATAAAAAGTGTTTGAGAAGATGCTAGATTAATTAATACATGCAGCGGTCTCTACTCTCTATATGGACACAGACAGCTCAGAGGACATATATTGACCTTCCTCTCTGCGCATCATCTGGGGATGTTGCTGCATTTCAGGCTTATCTCACAAATTTAATTTGCACCACACTCGGCTCCAAATCAACTCTGGGATAGAAATTCTAGTGGGTTAATTTTTTTGTTTTATTTTTTGAAAAAAGAATTCATTTTAGTGCAGATAGGGTTTTCGTTGGGAGGAAAAAAGGCTCCTGTATGATGCAAGTGTGGATTCTTTGTGCTTTGACTCCACCTACAGTTCCCATAGAGCACCACATACTGTGCACTTTGTCTACTTTGACCCTTTAAGAGAGAAACAGGGAGGACACCAGAGAGGTTCATTTGAAAACATAAAAACGTTAAATATGATAGAATTCAATTTAAAAACACTTGAGTCCCATGCATAGTTTGGAAACATGTTTCTGTAGATGCCAGAGTTGTGAGAATGTGGAAGACGTTTTCCCTCCCTGACAGAAGACTCTTTCACCCTGCTCCCAGTGCTCTACAGACAGCATGACAGCAGGCTGACGTCCCTCTCTGTGACAGGCGGCTGCTGATGACAAGGTGTATTTTAGACTTCTCACTGTGGCCTGGCACTTGTGGCAAACTACAGCTCACCACAGATGCAGCACTAGTTGTGTATCATAACAATAAAAGCTACTGAAGATGGGGCCTCTGCAGCACCATCTTTTCAAGTGTATATCCTGCATATACATGTATGTTAATTATGTCCTTGAGCTGCCAGAGAATTAACTTCTCTAGTTGTCTAGTTGTTCTTTAGTAGGTTCATTTCTTTATAACAAAATGCACAAGTTTAAAATGTATAACCTTGTGTCTGTAGTTTCCTTTAAGGAAAAAGCAAAACACTTTGTCAAGGCCCTTTCACATAGAAAGTGGTTTGTGCTGAATATCTTGGGAAACTCAGACACAGACAATATGAACTTTTCCTCCCTTGTTCCATCGTGTCTGGTTGGCAGCTTTGTTTCTACTGGATGCTCAAGTGTTTGTCACAGGGCACAGTGGTCAAAGCTCAACATTTGCACTACAGAAAAACGTCCTTGCGTGGTGCTTGACATTGAAAAGAATGGATTTCAGAGTGCAGCAGTGTTTCAATTACCTCCTATCTGAAAGGGCCTTCAGACTAGGCAATGTGTTTTATTTTGGTAAAGGTGAATCAATGATGGCGTCAGATCAGAGTTGAGTCCTCAGTCTGTATTTAAAGATGGCGAGGTAATTTGTTGCCTTGATGTTGACCCAGAAGCATGTTGGACATCTACCATGTCTCTGTACATGTTTGTAAGGACATTTTAGAACTCGAAGGTAGAAGTAGATCAGAGGGATCCGACTACTGGACGAAGTTTAGCGTCACCTGATGGTTGAGAGGATTTGTCCCACACTTGGCTTGGTGAGGCTGGATCACAGTTTTGAACCTGATTTGAACCACGACAGAGTTCCACCGGAGGATGGAAAAAAAGGGGGGGGAAGTCACATAATATCAGATGGAGGGGCTGAACATCTGCATAGTTAGGCCAGCAAGGAGGAAATTGCTAATTTGGAGATGACTAATGCATGCACCAGCACCTGGGCTGCATTTTGGACAAGTATACTGTGCTGAGCTTCTGCTGTTGATATGATGGATAAACCTGCACAAATTGTTCACAGTTGCCGCATTAACTGACTCACAGGTTGGTTATTCGTGAACTGAATGCTAACATTAGACATTTAAATTCTAATCTCATTTAATGGATGTCCAGCTACTGAAATAGCAAGAGAAGGTCAATGATTTACTCATTTTTTAAAAGAGTGCTCTTTGGGTTGTTTTTTTTTGGTTTGGTTTTAAAATAGTCGTATGTGAAATCTCCTTTGCTGTAGCATCGTCGGAGGACAGAGAAATACGTGGGTGATGCAGATGGTTCTGACAGTCTAGGTCCCAGTCTACCCCAGAGGACTGTTTTCCTCTGAGCTTTCTGCCAAACTCAAATGTCAGTCTCAGATCTTGACTTTACCTGAGATGTGCACACAGCCTGCCTTCAGAGGTCTGGGATCTTGCGGTGTACAGTATGCCCGACATGACTCAGGTGTTCGAAGCTGAAATAGAGTTGGCTGTGGTCAGTGTTGTGCTGAAATTGGAGTATAAATTGCAGACGTGTCCAGCTCCAGTTTTATTGGGACTGGCCTTCGCTAAACCTCAGTTAGTCGTTTTTCTTTGTTTCATTCTCTCTTTTACTCATCTTCTTCTCACACCCATTTTTTTTTTTTCACCAATGAAAAGATGGGAGCACACGTGACAGACATTTCCAAATTAAGATCATTATCAATTCCCTCCCAACAAGCTCTGTGATCTTCAGCAGTGCCCGAGAGGAGAGCAGGATTGGCTGCGTGCGCTGAGCTTAATCATTCTGGCTCTTTGCGAGCTCAGGTCCATTTGTCCCAGATGCTAATCTGCAGAGCTCAGCTCTGAGGCCAGAAGCGCTCTACATGTATTTTGTGCAAAATAACATGAGCAGACATGCCAAGCCCATCCTGCTTGTTTTTTTTTTTTTGTCTAAGGCCCAGGGAAAGATGTGACACATCGGGGAGGGCAAAGAGTCCCTTTGTGCCTCCACTACGAAAGTGTTGGCTCTCACAGCTGTGGGTAGCAGATGCTCTAAGGTTACAGGCACAGGCCTTCAGGGACATCACCACTCTGCCCTCCAGGGGCTGCATACATAACACACTCTGCAAAGAAAACTTACTGACGGCTTCACTGGACTGAGGTTTATTTGTCGGCTTATAATAAATTTAGTTATGAAATATTGAATGTGTTGTATAATAACATACATATTGTAAATTGCAGACCTACTTAAATAGTGATAAATGATAATATTTTGTGCAGTTTTATTAGATAATAGCCTTTAAATTAAATTGTATAAGATGCAGGAATATTTTGACATTCATTCAGATAACAGTGTCTTAGGAGACAATGCTGTGAAAGATAATTCCTTTTCTCTCTGTATCTAAATGACCATTAGATGCATTTCAGTCATAGTGACTCTTCAGACCACACAACCCCGACCAGACATGTCTGGAAAAAAAATGTGTTCAGACAAAAGGGCAGGGCTGTCAGCTTGGAGCCTACTCACGATAGGATAATCTGTGCTGACTGTCGATAACTGCGTGCCCTTTCTCTGTCCCGACCACACCAGATCCCACACAGGTTAAAATCTGCATTAAAATCATTTAGTGTGGCCTGTGTGGGCTTCCCTGCAGCGAATTAGTGGGCACTGATTTACTACACTGTTGCACATTGTTTTAACCATAATTCAGTGATCAGAATTTCATCTTCCTCTTTAAAACTATCCACAGTCATTTCCCAGCCGAGGTTGGAGGTAAATATAAATCAGTAGCGTTGTTGAGTTTGTCCGTTACTGGAAAGGAAAAGCAAGGAAAAGGGAAAAAAGTAAAAAAAAAAAAAAACATAGGTCTGAGTATGGGTGAGTAAATGCAAGAAGAAATCATCTGTTAAAATTCATTAGCCAAGCTTCTCTGAACACAAAATGACAAGACATTAAATATGTATTATTTATGAAATGTCTGTGCTCTCTGAAAAGGGTGTCTAGTGCTGTTAATTACTCAGCCATTCATTCAGAAAAGATTATTTCAAATGGAAAGTGAAAGCAAGACTAGACAGCAAAAGAGCTGTTAGTTTCTTTCACGCTATTTTTAAATGACATTGGTGAAAATGGAAAAGCTAATTATGGTAGCTCTAAAATTCAAAGCTAATTTGGGAAGCAGCATGTCAGGTTTATTGACATCTTCTGTAGAGTGATGTGGTTTGATGGCCACCAAGGAATCTCGCTGGCGCCACGAGGGACCGGAGGAACGAGTGCATGAAAAATCACTATATGCAGAAATGAAAATGACTTTTGATAATAGATTTTTGTAATCCCCAATTCCCAGGAACCCCTTGTTTGTTTGAAAAGCAACAAACATATTCATGTATATCAGAGTCCACTCAAAATAAAGGGCAGTTTAAATAATGTTTTGCAGACATTACTAGTTTAGCAGCCTTTAAATATACAAATATAGGTTTTATTTCTAAAGTAGCTCCCTGTATTAAGAGACCTGTCAATCCCCTTGAGGTTTTAATGCTTGCGTTAACTGTTTTGATAACATTTGGCTCATTGATTGTGCTGTCAAACATGTGTATGTGAATATAAATAAGAATAATCACAAACTTGGTGCAGATCAAACTTGGGAAAATATTCCTCACAGTCCAAAGTCGCAGCAGGCCAGAGAGCGTGACGCTGTATTTTATCATCAGCGTGATTAGTTTTATTTTCCAACCAGTGTGGAAAAAGAGCAGCGGTACTTTCAAGGTTTGTGGTTCCTCCTTAAAGGCAGTCACCTGGCAAAGTGGGTACCAGCGCGGGGCATTTATCCACTTAAAGAGAGCCACCCCGATGATGTCAGTAACAGATGATTGCAAGACACTCCCCTCTCCATCGCCTCGCAGCCGCGCTTGGTCACCGAGGGCAGGAGGGAAAGAGGATGGGGGTAGGGGAGATAATTATCAGTATAAATGAAGCCCTGCGAACGATTCGCACTGCTGGGTCCCCTGATCTAGTCTCCAAGGCAACCTCACCACGCTCATTTGTTTTGTAGATGAGTAATTACATCCAATTAGTGCCCAGTGGAAAAAAGGAGTCCAAGAAAGGCCCATTGTTCTGGATAGATTGTGTGAATATTAATAGTGGGACGGTCTGAGGCGCACTGATATGATCGGTGATACTAATGCAGCTGTGGGCACACTCTGCCCAGTCTCATCCTGCATAACAGATCAGATAGCCACTGATGAAAATATATGGCTTTGAGAATATGCGCCTGCAGTCTGTGCATCACACTCTTGTCCAGCTGCCTCTGTCTAAACTCAGCCACTTTTCAGCCGGCCACACCTGCTGACAATGCGACAGCACGCAAATTTTATGCAAATTCTTGGTAGATCTCTTGACGTCACCTCAGAAGGACAGTTATTTTACAGTGTATGGCATCTATGGTAGAGATTTGAAGGGTAAATTAAAAAGGCTTTGTTACTAATCTTGGAATCAGGTTTCTATTACATAAGCTGTTAGAAGTTTAGCTTGACTGTCGTGCAAACAGAGACCACACAAACTGTATTGAGCTTGTTTTAATATTAATGGGGTGGTAGTTTCCATGTGAACTGAACAGCTCGTTTTCAGTGTTTTTATTGCTCTTTGTCTTCTTTCTTTCCATTCACAATAGAGTTGTCTGAGTAGTGATTGTCTTGTTTTGAAGAAACTTCATTGGTACCTTTCCCATGTTTACATTCATTGCGATCTCCATGTCGTGGGCGGTCAGTTGCATCGTAAAGTGTGAGCATAAAAGTCGTAGGTTCCGCCCGAGCAAAGAGGCCCTTTAAACATTGTAATGTGTGTTAACACAGCATCTGCTCAGCTTAATGTGGTTCACTTGTTAACAACCTTATCTCAGATGGAAATATTGTCCCTGTCCCCAATTTCAAAGCTGCACCCACTTTTGTTTTTAGCTGCTGACAGTATTCGGATTGAACACATATAATTCTCACATTTTATTTGGTGGGGTTCGTCCAGTTAATAATTATATTAAGGATAACTGTCATCAGTCTGCAGCATGCAAATCAAACACTTACTGTATGCACGTCATCAAACCCCTTTAAAACTACCCATTTATCAAGATGACAATGGTTACATTGTTTGTATGTCTCAGTTTTATATTGTATGAAAGTGAAATATGTTGAATCACTAAGATAGACAGTAACGCCTGTTCACTTTCACTTTTTACATCATTGTAAATTTGTGATATATTTAGAGTGGCTTCCTTATGAATTCCCAGTAACATGGTTTGTACTATTGTCAAATGTTTTCCCACCATTATAATTATTCCATTGATCCAGTTTTCCTCATTAGCAAGGCCAATCGATTTTCAGTGACATTTGTCTAAGTGAAGTAAATGGAATGATTGCTTCTTGAGCTTTGTTCAATGTGTCAGGCATTATGTGACGCACGTGGGAAGCCTGCCATATTTGGAGCCTATAATTTGATGAGTGGGCAGACAGCCCACAAGTGGTGAGATCAGAGTGCTAAAAAGCATTGGCGGGGAGAAACATGGCTGGTGCTTACATTCCATTTGGCAGAAGTGGACTGTCTCACTCTGAATGGGTAGAGGTGAAGTGGCTTTGAATGGCTATTCGCTCCAGGACCCAAAAAAAACACACACGCACACAAACACACAGCAGGGGAAACCCAGCGTGGAAAAGTCTGTGTCACCAATCTCAGTCCCTCCTGCGCAGATTAACGCTGTTATCAAAGAGGTGTGAGAAGGAGCCATTTCTTTTAATTGCACTCTTTATATGAGCAGCTTGTCTCAGATTAAGAGGACAAGCAGTAAATGTCAGCACAACTTATTGCCAAGTGACATTTTCTAAACTGTTGATAATCCACCATCTGTGTCAAAGAGAGAATTTCTCGAAGATGTCAGTCGGAGACGTGCTCAGATTCCAGAATGCTCGTCATCAATAAACATGAATGTGTCTGTATCTCCTTCACATATAAAAACTACAACTAATCTTTCTCTTTTAGTCCAAAAAAGGATTTGCTTTGTGTTTCTTTTTATTTAAATGACAAAAGCTTCATTTAGGTATTGTGAGTTAAAAGTTCAAAATTACAGATGTATTGACCTGTGTTTTAATGATGCTTTAGTTTTGTCTTAATGAGTTAATAAAACATGGGGGGTCAGTCATGCAGACACCAAAGTATCAAAGCTGTTGCCGCACTGTATATTTGATATTTCTGTATATTTAACTGTCTTCTTCTGAGTAGGTTTTAAATGTGGGCTTTCAGGGAGATATAATCTGTATCAATAGTTGTAGGGCTAGTGTATACCACACAGCTGAGCATTCAAACACAGACCATATGCCAGGGGGGCCTGGCCACATGGCAGGAGCTGCTGGGGAGGGAGGGCAGGAAGGGCCAATTAAAGCAGACAAAACACTAAGGATGTAACTTTGAGAACGGTGTAATGCACCACTGAGGCTGTGCTGAACAATCTGGACACTGAGTTTTGACGATGAAAAAAAGTTTGATTTCCACAATGATGGAGTACCACCCCCTCCCCCTCCCCCCTCCCCACCCTATACTGTATCTCCCAGGCCTCCCCGATTATGGGTTTTACTCTACGCCCAGTGACCAGAGGGGGGGGCCCTGCTCCTTTGCTGACTATGGCTCCCTGGGGCCCCAAGCGGCTCAGATGCTGCACAGTGAGCATGCCACCTCCGCCTGCAACTCCCCCCTCCAGCACCTACACAGCCCGGATCAGTTTAAGAACCCAGGTTTGTATATGCGCATCTATCTCATCCACGTTTTGGAGTTTTTTTCAGTTTGATTCATGACATTATTCCATACAGAATATCTTTATTTTTATTCTCTCTTGCTTTTGTTAAGGAAAACACCCCCCCTTCAAAAAAAACCCTATAAAACCGTCTTGCTGACAAAATAGAATTGCATGTTTCTCCTTCTTTGAATTTTTTTTTGAAGTAGAATTTTCTGTTTCTTTGTGAAGTTACGTTCCAGCCCCTGCTTGCACATAGGGGGCCGACACACACAGTACAGAATGTAAACCTTCATTTGCATGTGAACAATTAACTACTGATGATACTGGAGTTGACAGTGGCCTCACTGTCAGAGCTCAGGTTCATGTGGATGTTTGAGCAGTGAGTATGTGTGTGTGAAGTGAGAGCTCAAAGTATTTTAAGTGTAGAAATGATTGCAGGTGTTATTAGAGTGTGAGTAGAAATGCTGCACAATGTTGAACACCAGCCATTACATTACAACACAAGCACATTTTCATCTCCTATGCTTTTTCTGATGTCCCTTATATAATCACAGACTTCAAAGGCCAAGGGTGAGATTCCACAGACAAGGAAAATATTCTACAAGGTGGCATTTTGATAATTTAACAGTATATAGTGGATTAAAACAATTGTAAATCCATGCCATTTTACTTTGAGAGCAGGAAGTACTCCTATTTTTTAACATACTACAGTGTTAGCATGTATTTTTAATTTGTTTTTATCCTTATATGATCACATTACTGACATGGCGTACCACGAGGTCTTTTTAAGATGAGAGCAGGTTATTTTTATGAGACTCGTTTGGACCTGTGGGCATGAATCCTACCAGAGCCTCCATCTATACTTCACAATGATAGCACATTATAAAACAAAATTTGGACAAATAATAAGAGGGTAAGTGTGGGGCCAATTCTCCCTCGGTTAAAGTGTTTTGCCAGCGGCACCAGGGAAATGTTGGAATTGCCCCCAGACTCTCTTAAGCGCAGCAAACAGCAGAAGAACACAAAGGCAGACTATATAAATACAACTACAACGCTACACACACACACACACACACACACACACAGCTGATCTGTTGCAGGTCTGGAGCAGGCCCGCTGCTTTATTATCTTTGCTGTAACGGTCTTGTAAGTGTGGTAGCACGACAAACATAAAGCACTTCATGATGTTCTTTGCTTCCTGTAGATCTGTTAAGTGGAGTGTGAAGGTTTTTATTTCATACACAGCTGCATGGCAGGGGGGGAGGAATCACAAATGACATCACAGTAAATACACACACACACACACACAAAACGCCATTGTCTCTGTTGATTTTGAGACGTGGTGTGTAGCGTGGTGATTTATAACGCATTATAGCTGACATTAGAGTCGAAATGATTCTGTGACACGAGTCAGATCAGCCCTGTATCTTTTTATCAGCAGCACACTGCCTGGGATTGCTCCGTAATTTTTTTTATGATAAAGAGTAAGTCGCTCAGGTGACGCATGGCTGCTTTTTTGTTTTGAGTTGTGTTTGGTTGGTAGAGTTTGTCTCGCCTGAGAGGACTCGTTCAAATCCTGAGTGAGTCAACACAGTCTGATTTCGTTCTTGTTGTTTGTGGAATACACTTTAAATTTGAAGCCAGACTTAACCGTAATGATGCAGTTGGGGATCTAGGATTTTCTAAATCAGGGGCCATAAAGCAGGGGACCACTTTTTACACAGGGGGGCAATCATATGTCCAACATCCATTCACAATTACTGATTGTGTAAAGTGCACATTTAAGTCATCCCTTGTTTACTGTCAGTTCTATAGCTTTCAGCAAAGCCACACATCATTGAATATATTTTAAAAAAAGTTATATTGTGTTCATCAAAAAAGCTTTGCCTATTTATTGTTTGTTTTGTAAGTAAGTGACTAGTTTGAGAGGAAGCATAGATTAGTGTCCATGTGCAGTTGTATCGCAAATCTTATTGACAGATGCATTGTGCACAGTGGATCTGTACTTCAGACTAGAGAACAGGGAGGCAATGTAGCGCACAATGTTTTTGTATCAATATGTTGATACACACATGGATGGATGGATAGATAGATAGGTAGGTATAAAGGTAGATGGGTGGATTGGTAGGTAGGAGGATAGATGGGTGAATAGATGGATGGGTAAGTAGAGAGATAGATGATAGGTAGATGGATAGGTAGGTAGAAAGATGGATGGGTGGATAGGTAGATGGATAGGTAGGTAAATGGATAGGTAGGTAGAAAGATGGATGGGTGGATAGGTAGATGGATAGGTAGGTAGATGGATAGGTAGGTAGATAGATGGATGGGTGGATAGGTAGATGGATAGGTAGGTAGAAGAACAGACGGGTGGATGGATGGATAAGTAGGCAGAAAGATGGGTGGGTGTATAGGTAGGTAGGTAATAAAAGATCAAATGCTGGATAGATGGATGTATATGTAGAAAGGTGGATAGGTAGGTAGAAAGATAGATAGATAGATTGGTGGACCCTACTCTGAACTGAACAACAGTCTAACCCACGTTGCAGCCTGGATTGCTTTGCTTCTGCTCAATGCAGAACCAGTACAGCCCCAAAACCCAAATGTAAAAAAGTAGTTTCACAGTTTAGCCACTTGTTAATAAAAACCACCAGTCGTAGGATGCAAGGATTCCCCTTTCAACTACAAAGATCCTTAATTATGTAATATTCCAGCCCACTGGGGTCTGTGCAGGAGAGATAAGAGAAGAAGCTGCTCACTGTTTAAAGTCCTTACAGTTGAACAGCAGTGTCACCTCCTCCAGATGTGTGTTTAGTGAGATGACTTCTGTTTACTCAAGTGCTACACATGGATATCTACAGTATGTTTTTCAGGAGCCTCTACTAGACTCACCCCCTGTGTAATACTGCCTTGATAAACTGAGCAGTCACATGTTAAACATGTTAACGGAGATACTTTTTGTTTACTGCCTGTGCATCTGCTTCAACACTGTGGATGTGGGAGCGGATCTGTGTTTCTGTTTCTCGTCCTGCACAGTCTTCCTCTCAGGCATCACAGGGTTCATGAGCTCATACACACACAAGATCGAGCATTTTCTTTGGTTGCAACATTTTTCTTTTTAATGCAGCTGTACAGTTTTTTTCCTCAGTCCGTCTGTGAATAAGGGTGAAATGGAGGGTTATGCGATGCTGACAGCGGAGGAGATTGCTGTTAAGAGATCATTGCATTTTTCTTTCTCCCCGACAGTTTTTTTTTCCTGTATTGCCGGCGTTATTGGCCTTTAGTAGGCATCTGGATTTTCAAAAGGCATTTTATTAGTCAGAGTTTCTCTTACTAACAGGGCGTAGGTGGTAAGTCATGTACAGTATTTCTTTTTTATCCCCCCCTGAGTTTGGGTCTGCGGATGAACTCGGGTCAGGCTTTTATATCTCCCCCTTATACCTCCTCCTCTCGTCTCAGTCACCTCTTTTGCTTTATGTCAACGTTACTTCAGCAGACTGAACGAGCTAAAACGCACGACTGGAAGTCTCGGGAATATTTAAAAAGATCCTGACTGGTGTCTCTGAATCAGGTCGTACAGGGAAGCAGAAAGTAGCGTCACAATGTGATTTAGATGTCTGGGTTCAAAATGTTTCGGAATCGAAACTCAGTAATAAGATTGCTAAGACTCTTCTTATTAAGAAGACAGTGTTGTTTCACAAGTACTCCTTCACATGCATGGCAACATTTACGCTGCAACCTTTCTAGATTCTTAGCATGGTGAGAGTATTTCTAGCAATGTGCTTGTTTTGTGTTGTGCATGATTATACAAAGTGAATGTTACTCCTGTGCATAAAACACACAGCATGTAGAGTATATGCAGAATATCATACTGGATTCACCCTCAGCTCTGTTTGTTCAAAGTTAAACCTCCACCATGGAAATTGAATTTGTAATTTTAACTTGAAATTCAAACTTTAAGTCCTTAGAGACAAAATATGAATCCAGTCATGTGTTCTTTTGATTTAAAAACATGTCAATTTGAGACATAAGAACTGTGCTGATCATTGTGGTGTGTTTCTGAGCTGCTCTGCTCCCTGCTGTGTTTGTGTGCAGGCGCCAACCCGTCAAGGCCCGGAGGTTTTCCTGGTGCTAACAGCCCAGGGCCTGTGGCCGACCTGTACGGACCTAGCAGCCAGGACTCCGCTGTGGGCAACTACATCAGTGCTGCTAGCCCTCAGCCTGGCTCTGGGTTTGGCCCCAGCATCACAGTGAGTACTCTGACGTTCAACTGACTGCAACTTTGAGCTCAGTTGCCGCCTCTGTGTCAGAATACCAGCACTAAAATTAGACACTAAGCCAATGCACACTGCCTGTGATTCTGTAAACTATGTATCATAAAGAGAAGAGTTAACAAATTCTTCTGTCGCTGAATTTATTAAAATAACCACCAGCTGCTCCTTAGCAAATATCCTAAATCCAAAGCAACCATTTATTAAAGTCTCAGTGTGGTTCATTTTTTCTGACTGTCAGTGGAGGTCCTGAAAGCATTTTGTACACCAGGGTAAACCCAGGCCTGGCTCTCAAAGTTATCTGTGTCAAATGCAAATCTTTATTCCCCTCAGCAGTTGCACATATGACCTCACTTCAGACCCTGTGTCACCTTCCCAGAACAAATTTCCGTTATTTTTAGAAACCCCAGCTGTCCCAGGGTTTGAGTTTGATCTGTCACCAGGACAAAGCTTAGAAGCAGGTTTCGTCTCTCCCACTGTCCTTGTCCAGGTTTAGTCGCTCAGCAGGGCGCTGCTGCACTTTTCCTCCTGCTGATCAGTTAGCTGCCGGTTGCCATGTCAACTCATGTGCAAGACTAGCTGGGCTGGTAGAGGAGACGGTAGGAAAGAGGTGTTCTCTGTCTGCAGATGTGTGGCTTCTGTTGCACTGTTTCATTTTAAAGTCTCCTTTAGATGCTAATGTGTCCTTCCATCCCTGAGAAACGAGGCCCAAACTATCCCAGGATTCATTGCGCTTCGGTGACAAACGTTTTTAAGAGTTAATGCTGCTGACAAGCGACGATGCTCAAGTAACCTGCTTCAGCTCAACGGAACTGCAAATGTTAGCATGCGCACATGTTGGCTGCCCCCTATTCCTTTCCCAGAATGCATTTCCCAACATTGGATTAGATAAAGAAGTCAGGAGGCCCCTTCTCCATCTCATCTCAATGACACTATTGTTCTCCAGAGTTGATACAGTGTACTTATCCATTTAAAATGTTTCTAATCCATATCAGATCTGCATCGTGATCTATTCTATCTATCTTATATCTATCGGAAATCTTAAGTATTGCTGAGTGAGGTGTCGAAGAACTGACTTCATACAGTCAGATAAATAAGCCTGGCCAGTGATCCAGACATTCAAACATGTTTAGAACCTTGTATTATTAATGAAGGGACGGACGAGGCTCACAATCCCCAAAGTAAGACTTAATCAAACCATTTTTCTTAGTTAGCTCGTGCTGGATAATTCATTTATAGTTGTCCACCTAAATTTCATGGCTCGTAGAAAGCTGCAGCAGGGCCAAGCTCTCTGATTCACTGTGAGGTTCCTCGAGGCATGTTAGGAAGGAACTCAGCGCTGAGGGAACACAGTCTTAACAGTTCACATCTCTAACCTGAATTAGAATTACAAATGAGTTACATGTTGAATTCTTTAAGTTTAATTCATGTTTATCACGTTGAATGGCCACAGAGTTCGTTTGATGTTTGTAAACTTGCATCTGTCATCGTAGCTGTGCCACAAAAGTTTGTGCGTCTTTTTTAAGAGAAATACAAGATGTTTTCACAGTACATTGATTCATTGAGAGAAATCGTAAGAGTTTAGCGAGGATGAAGTGAATGTGTGATAATGCAAAAAAAAGAAAAAGCGCATGAGAAGGCGACATGGTTCACCTTAATTCTAGTAAGTATGTGTAATTGATTTATGATATACAACAAACCAGCAGCTTAACAGAAAAAATACATTTTGTTGTTTTTTTGCTTCCCAAGCAAAGCCTCCCTTATTAATTGTTTTAGGTCCACTGGCTATCTGCCATAATCTGCTAGTCTCAGAGTAGGAAGCAAAATATTTGTTATGATAGAGCAGCCGGTCTCATTTTCAAAGCAGATTTAGCAACAGATAGTTCACAGATGGAAATGAGGCGATTTGTTTCCATTATTTTCCATTTGTTGCAACAGTTTCTAACCTCGGTTTAATGCTGAGTTGGACAATGTAGGAACAAGTCTTTTAATCCAACACGTTTCATGAAGGCCATTTTACCTTAAACTAATTAATGAAACAGAGGAATAATATGTATTTAACCCTCATTCTTAAGGACAGCTTTTGAGATTCCCTCGCAGAATTTAAAATGTGCCTGCGCCACTTCAGAGTGCAGCAAAGCAGAGAGGTGACGCGGCGAGTCCTCTGACCTCCTGGCCCTTGGCGAGATGATTTCTCGGTTCAGAACATTAAAACCGAAAATTATTCAGAGCTAAAATGCGCCTTCTGATTCATTTCTTCAGCGAGGATGCTGCTGAGGTGAAAACACGTTAACAACCTCACGGGCGACTTCAGATTCACTGATGTGATCTGTCCCTCGACCTCACGCTCCCGTTAATCCCTGTAGGCAACATCTGATGAACCTTTTATACGAGGCAGTTGTAGAGCAGTTGTTTGAGTGAGGTGATGGAGGCAGATAATGGCTGTTGAAAGTCTCTTTTTACTGATGTGTGTGAATTTAAGAGTTTCTGCAGACCCATCAGTGTTAGAGGTGTTTATGATCCTGCACGCTTCAGTCACATCCAGTTAGGTGTGCATCTTAGCATGAATGGGCATTGCGTGTATTGTTATCACCTCCTTTCAAATATGTTTCTTTAAACTATTTTCCCACTGAGGATTTTGTAACCTGAGAACTACATTGTCAACAGAAATAGAAGTGTGTGTATCGCTGCAGGCGCTGTTTCCCCCGAACCTGTGTAATAATACATATATATATATATGAAAACTGCTCTCCTGCTGTGTTGCTCAACATGATCCAGCTGAATCTATAGGTTGCTAGCTGTAAAAATAAATTCAAAGTTGATGTGATACTCACTTTTCTCTCCTTGAAATGCATACTGACAAAAGCACTAACTGTACACTTTTAGGGCCCGTTGATTGCAACAGCTTTTACAAATGGATACCATTGAACAGGTGGCCGGTTGCCATCTCATCAGAGGTATTGCATTTTATTTACTGTGCATTTCTCTCCTCTTTCCCTCTCTAATGTATGTTCATCACATTATTCATTGTTTACTCGCCTCCCTCAGAATGACAGAGCTGGTGGTAAAGTGTGTGACTGAAGGTTGATCTCTTCACAAATCAAGAGGCCTGTGATCTGTTTGATCCCTCGACACAGGAGGAAATGAAAAGAAAGTAGAAATAATCATTAATTGCAATAGTTTAAATCTTGGTCAGTTTGTTTACGAGACTCTTTGTTGAAGTTTAGACTTTGTCACACACACATACGACCAGCTCTGCAGTATTTAATTCTTGTTTCTTGTTAACATTCGGAAATGTTTACATCGCAAACACTGTAGACTGTAAAGATGGACGAGGCGTCTCCACTCTCAAGCCAAAATATCCTGGATATGAACGCCACCATCTTGCGTACTTGGAGAAAGAGTCTGCACATTAGCAACTGGGTAGCAAAGTTCCGCAGATATATTTGCTTGTCCAATCACGAGCCAGTCTTAGCTCTCAATCACGAAATTTGAATTTACATGATTTTTATAGCAGCAAAAAACAAACTGACGTAGTGGAAACTTAAACAAACATCAGGAACTACATTCAATTATAGAAACATTTATTTGACCTTTAAATTTTATACTTTTTAATGAACTTCCACTTCCAGGTGGCAATCGAGTCATTTTGGCTTCTGTTTTGGGAAGCGCTCATGTCGTCTATCTTTTAATATATATATATATATATATATATATAACCATACGTTATGTTACATACCCGTTTTTACAGTTTTTGGCGTCAGCTCTTTTTGTTCCATAGACAGTTATGGATCACCTGTAGAATAAAAAAAAGACTTGTTACTGATATGCCAGGACGTTAAAACAGCAAATGCCCCTGAGGAAATGAATATTTCACTCGATTAGGGTTTATTTTGTCATTGCTTTACATCCTCACTCCTAACATTGTCCCTCATGAATAACAGAACCATCATCATCTATAAAAACCCAGTTCAGGTGGTCTCCAGCTTTTTTTCTGCTTCTAGCTATTTAGTAAACTCTATGTTATATGTGTTGAATTCATTTGTGCACATGTGTGATTATTGTATTATTTCCAGCTAAGCACCACAGCTATTGTAAGACTCCACAGTAGCAGAACATGCATGAACACGATCGCTATTGTAACAAGCAGCAACTAAAGAAGTGTAGATTTTTTGAAATGTGAACGCGCTGTATATGGTGCCTGAAGCCACAGTGAGTTTTCACCTGCTGCCATTTATGAAAACGTCTTTGTGTCATTCACAAGTCATTTTAATGTCCACAGATTTTTTTTTCGTTTAATGTCTGAAGCGAATCCTACAGAGTTTTGTTTGTTAAGAATTAAACCAGTTCTAACGAGCTGTTTCTAATTCTGCTGCTGTTCCTGTTTTTTCTCTGTTGTCCAGCAGAGTATATCTGGTGGCCCAGGAAAGACAGGACGAAGTTTCTAATTGGCTTTGTGTGCAGGTGACGCTAATCCAACTTCAAGCACTACGCTGTCACCCAGGAAAGAAAGTGGGAAACCATACGAAGAAGAAAAGAAAAACGTTAGTCATCTCAGAAAAATAACAACTGCTGTACTATAATCCAAACCTCCTATAACTTTACAACCTGGTTTGGTGTGATGTTTCACGTCAATCTCATTCACCTGTTTCCTTCCTCTGTTCTAGCTTTTTGTTTTTTGATTAGTTTTTAGAGAGTCATTTTAGTTCGACCTTGATTTGTGTCATTTTATTTGATCTCCTGGTATATTTGTGTAAATGGATTTTGTTTGAAGTGCGGGCGGTGGGTGGGCGGGGGGGTCATAGCCAAGAATATCTGCAAGTCATGTCTTCATCTTTGTATGGGTCAGTGTAAAAGGAAAAACGATGGGATGTTCCTTTCAGTCTTCCCGCAAAAAAAGAAGCTTGGGGAAAGACGTGGAGAAAAAAAAATTTACATTTTAAGGAAACTTTAAAGAAGGTATCTAAGTAATAAATCTTAGTAGCTGTTTTATTTCTTGTGATGTCTCATTGTTAACCATAATTACCTATTTTTGGGCAATACAAAGAGGACTCCAATATTTTTATGGTCCTTTTTTATAAGTGTTGTTTTTGTTGTTTAGAAATATATATATATGCTATAACAAATTTCATATAACTACATTGTGAATTCAAACTTGAGAAAAAGAAATGTAGCTGTACATATTATTCCAGTCACTGCATATAACCAACTCAGTGAGAGAATAGCATATTTTTGTGATGGTGTGTCAAAAAGAACATGTTATAGCGTGTGAATAGAAGACAAAGCTGTAAACAGTTACATTATACGTTTTGTTTTGTTTTGTTCCTGCTGGAAAGACGGCGGCGTCACGACCCCACGAGACAAACAGACACACACCTGCTCTGTAAATACTGAAGCTGAATAATTTTACAAAGTGTCATACCAGCAAATTTACACACAGCGAGTTGAGAGTTAACACGGTTTTAAGAAATAAATAAGAAAAAAAAAAGACAAGAGCCTGATCTTTTTGTCAAACTGTTAGGATATCAGTATCATTTCAAAGAGAGAGAGAGAAGAAGAAGAAGAAAAAGACAATTAAATCCAAAGCACACTGTACTTAGATGTGATGATTAGAACTTGAACCAAGCATTTTCCAGTGCTCTGTGCATCCCGACACTTTTATACTCTTGAGAGGAACTTGTTAGTCGTTCGTTACTGTTTGTTTCATCCTGCTCGTTCCTGATTCACACGTTTTATTTAATTTTTTGGAACACAATAACTCGGGCTCTGTGCGAGAGCCCCGATGTGATTGCTGAATCGGTTCCTTTTTTTTGAAAGATTTAGGAAAGTAAACATTTTGATACCATACCTCAGCCTTCGTGAGTTCGATCGTGGAATCATTGGCAGGTTTAATTTATTCTGTATATGTGGCGAGACAGATGAAAACACTGAACGGTAATAAAGTGAGTAATCATTGCACTGTGAGTAGTGAAGTACAGGCCATTTTCCTATTTGCACATGTATATGTTGGCTTTCTAAACGAAAAAACGGCCCTGTGCTTTGGGATAGTATGAAGGATTTTTGGGTTAACGTATTCTCGACTCGACAAACGCTTCAAGTTAAGTTTTGAGGTGAGTTAACAGCTTGGGAAATAGTAACTGATATGTTGCAGTGTACATTTCTTTCTTCATATATTAGACCCATGCATCATCTAAAGATATTTATACAGGGTCGATAGATGACACTGAATTATTCGCTCTCTGCCGCTGCACCAGCTTTTACACAGAACGCGTGGCTAATAATTTCTGCTGATTTTGTAGTAGTAAGCTCCGGTCCGGTTTTTAGCGTCATTGAACGGGACGAATGGTGTGTACTCTGAAAAAATAACTTTACCTGCTGCAGATGTGTTTGTTGTTTTCATTTCTACCCACTTGTCTCATTTCTTTTTGATTTTAAAACAACCAGGTAAAGAAATATGCTGGATACTTACTAAAGTTAAAAAAAAAAAAAGATATGGAGGTGTGATCAAGTAATAATAATATAAAGAGTAAAGATTAAAAAAAAAACTTGTAATGTTCAAATGTAAAAGAAAATAAGAAATACAAAACTATAAAAAAAAGAAAGATGCTTCTTTGCTGATTTCAAGTTTAATCAGAGTTTTATTGATACTTTGTGGTTTATATATGAATAATTGTAATATACTATTAAAATGTACTGTGCATCCATTGCTTTCTCTCTTTCCATTCACCATCCTCAGAGATCCTGCTCTCTTTTGTTGATCATCCATGTATTTCATTAGTGTGTAAAGAGCTCACAGTTAACTTGTAAACAGAGTGCTGTCTTTGATACCAGTGTAGTGCTCTTTGTTGTTCTCCCTTTGCTCTACCTCTCCTTTCTCTCACATTTACCCCTCTCTCCCTCTCGCGCTCTTTTTCTATCTCCTGTAATTACAAACGTAGATGTTATATAGGACTCATTAATATAATACTTGTAGTGATTAGTGGATTTAGGACCAGTCAAGATAGACCTTTCTCTAAATGATCATGTTATTCTGAGATTTGCAGACATTTATTTTGATAGAGGTACATTGTAATTTATTCCCTGTATGTTTTTTTTCTTTTGTTTTGGTTATTTGCCACGCTCACATGGTTTCAGCTAACCAAAGCTCTCATGGATGGACAAATAGAGAAACCGTTGCTGTAAGATGGAATTGTACACAAGGCATTATTTGGATCCCCACCCTTGAATGTTTTAAAAGGGGGTGTGCCATACTACCTTAAATGCCAACGCTAGATATGCAAAACTTTTATTTTTGATTCTTTTGTTAAGATGGACACAAGCTGTAATCATGGGGAAAGATTTTATGTAAAAACAAATCTTATTTCATATATTTTTTAAGAAACGCGCCAAAAGTCATGATATCAGCCTCAGTGCTGTTTCACTGACCTGTTATACAGTATCTTTTGAATTTTACTACATTACGGAAATTACCCAGATGCCCCGGGCATGGTTATTTTGTAGATAATACCAGTTTTTATCTCATTTCTCTCAAAACTTCTATTATTTTAATAATTTGAATCTCTGGGAGCTAGTTTCTGTCGTTCACACATATTGACTTTAGTCGAGGCATTAGTGTAAAAATAAGAAATGACTCCATTAAACAGAAACCCTCTAAAGGAGCAGGTGCTAAAGGACGAGTGTGTATCAGGGCTGATTAATTGCTGGTTAAATTCCCGTCCCGACTCTGGACCAGCGCCCTGAAGCTGTGACTCACTGCCAAGCCAAATTGGAGCAGAAAAGAAAATATTAAAACTCACATTTAAATGCTTGACATTTCCTCAGAAACACCGTGTCAGAGGATGTCCATATTTCAGACCTGTTAGATTTACACCAGCGTCTGTGTTTCAGGCATAAACAAACCAATTATAAAGCCAATTCGCTCCCAGAGCTCAAGCTGTGTGCACACTCCAGTCGAGTACAATTTCAATTAAACATAATTTAGCTTTTATATCAGTTATTTTATTCACCTCATGCGGTTTTAAATTGAATGCTACACACATTACATTAATAAATAAGATTAATGTCTGTTCATTGTCCTCGTCTAATATTGACTGTCAGGTTAAATACAGTATGTACAGTAATCGATGACATTAATAGACAAATTGCTCCACTGAAAAAAAGCGAGTATATGTGACGCTGCGTTATTGATTTCACAAATTCAAATAATATCAACTTTATTGTAAAATTATAAAAGTAAAGAAAATACAGCGTTGCCCAAAAACTACAAAAAACAAAGGAAACTGATTAAATGAAAAAGATGTTCCAAGTATTAATGTTATTATCATCTCTGTAATTACACATGATGGTATAAAATATATTAATAGCGATCCATAATTTTTGTTTCACATGAGAACTGGTAAAGGTTTCTCCTGACAGTATAATAGTGGTAACAGTGTTCCTCCATTGTTTTTTTAAATTTTAAATTCAAACCAGTGCAATAAGTTCATTAGGAGCCGTTTCATCTGAAAACCAAAAACCGGAGCAAAAGTAAAAGCCATGTTTCTCTGAGTGTTTTCTCTGTAGCAGCACACAGTGGCTGTAATTGGACTGGAATCTTTGACTGGAAAAGAAAAGAACACTTGAATTGGCAGATTTTTTTTTCCCCTCTTGTGTTGTTTTGTGATCCTGTAGCTTGGACTTTAAGGTAGCATGGCTCTCTTGCTGTAATTTTCCTTTTAATCTCAAACTGACAGCAGTTTACAGCTGATGAATGTTACACATCTTAGTAGACTAGCGTATCCATTTGGGGAGAGGGGAGGGTCGTGGTTTAAGAAAAAAAAGAAAATAATAATCAAAAAAGAAAAAGAGTCAACCTGGAAGGTGTTGACATTTGTAGTGTACTACCGTATCCATTTAAACTTGAATCTCGAGGCAAGTGCTAGGCAATGGCCAAACAATTTATCCCATCATCCTTTGTGTGTGTGTGGAAGGGGGGGGAATCCCACCCTGAAACCACACACACAAACACACACACACACACTTCTGACATTTCTGTCATCTTGGACTCACATCTGTCTTTCATTATGAATATGAACAACTGTCTCCCTAAACGCTGGGACGTCAGATGAGGACTGTTAGAGACTCGACTCCGTCTCTAATGAATCAGACTTTGACGGCCCATTGAATGTTACTGAGTATTTATACCCGAGGGGGAAAAAGAGGCTCTTTCATAGTGGTGCTAATGGTTTTCAAACCAATGTGCCCTTATCTCTGAGAGATACTGGATACTGTCAGGGTGACCACAAAGTTAGTGTCCCCGTCCGCAAAGTGACTCTCGACCAACAACACCATGTATAGTGTGGGCTCTGATAGAACAGAGGAGTGTTCATGTTCACACTGAACCCTTCAAGGTGACAGAAATAACACAAGTTCAACTGTGTCGTCGTGTTTTAGGGTGAATTTCTTCTCTCAGTCCAAATCATTGCCATCTCACTCATGCCCATCACTGATTACAGTCTACACATACACTTGCAATATATATATATGTGTATAGATGAATATATATTTGCAATTTCTGCGCTCATTTGATCAGAATTAGACTGGAGACCTCAGCTGTATACCCTCACACTGCAGATACACCCAGGCTCATAATCGCCCAATCATCATTATATTAGCTCGCTCCACAACACGAGAGTCCACCCCTGGCGTGACATGGAGTTTGGCGCAGACTGCGCGGCCTAGAGGGAGCCTGGACGCTCGTCAGACTGCATGGACGGCAGTGTGAGGCTCTGCTGTGCTTCCATGTTTCTGCAGGCTGAGCACAGAGCTCTCTTCACTGCTGTCTGCCCATTCCTAACACTTGCCCCTGTTTTTTTATGTTCACCGACTTTTTATGGCGAGAGACAGACAGACTTGACTGACATCTGAAAGCATCTTTCAGGTTATCATAATGGCTTGCTTAAGCCCTGTTGTAAAGTATACTAAAAAAAAAAATGATGATAATAATAACAATAATAATAATGGATGGGGGTCTCTCACATATCAAATGTGGAAAGTCTAATTTTATATTTGTATTTTCAAATAATAATATTGACAAAAAAATGTCTGTGAAAGGTTTCCATCCTCTACTGTGGTCCAGAAATTGATGTGTCTGTCTGGAAAAATAAATAAAATAAACTGAATTGTTATATTACTTGTTTTCAGTGTTTTGCTGTATTTTTATTTCCTTATAATATTATTTCATTTGTCTCAACTTGGCAGCATCACATTAACTTTCTCTACTCTTATCCCATAACAGGACAGGTCTGCTGTGAGTATTTTGTTAGTTTGGTTTAAACAGAGTTTTTCATTCCACATTTTTACTCAACCACACACACACTCTCTCTCTCACGCACGCACGCATGGACACACACACACACACACACACACACACACACACTCACTCAGCATCTCTCGAGGTCCCTCATAAGACAGCAGGATTAATAGAGTCTGAGCACTAAGATACATTTAGGGGAAACAAACAAGAAGCGCTGGCGTGTAATTCTGCTGCCCCTCAGTGGTCTCTCCCAGCGCCTGAGCAGATGCAACTAAAACAAAAAAACACAGAGAAGCGTTTCTCATCAGCAGTTTCACATGGAGAGCATCAATATTAGCTGAGGCTCAGTGTGTAAACTGCTGGGGATGTGATGAGTAGATGAGCAAACAGGCGTTTCAGAGGCTCACAATGGTCGAGAGACACAATCAGAAAATACCTGCGATGAGTTTGTCACACTGTGATTAGTTCTGCTTTTATACCTGAGACAGAGAATTTCATTTCACATGCCAGAAACAAAAATCTGATCCTGAGTCATTCTGAGGTGAACCAGGAGAATGAATCAGTGGAAATGTAAAAATCGCTTTTTTCTTTTCATAGAGATTATATTATGTCAGTTCATCCCATTCCTCACTGAAGGGACTCTATAGGTTTCTAACTTTTACTGTCAGACATAATTAATATAATAACAATAATTGCATGATGGTCATTCTCCAGTGAAATACCTTTTTCCTGCATGTTTACTGTGACGGACAGCGATTCTTAAACATAATGTTACTGCTCCATTGAAATTCAGGGATCAGGGTTTTTAATGCGGCTGCTTGTCAGGAGAGACGAACAGTGCAACAGCTTCATCACTCATTCAGACACGGTGATCTATAATTCTGACTGAGATCAATACTGTTCCCGGCTCTGTTTTTCACAGCCCAGGCGCCAGAAGTTTAGATCACATCACACTCTCTTTTTTTTCTTTTTCTTTGTAATTTGTGTCATGAGTACAAAGATAAACCAATGCGACAGTTTGGACCATTTTTCCACTTTTATATGAGCTTCTTCTGAATTTATTTCATTATTTCTTGATCTCATTTTATTTGGCTTGGAGTCCTGTCATAAGGAATGTGTTGACATTCACACACCAACCATGGATTTATTTTATGTCAAATATTTCTTTATTACTTTATAGAACAGTACATTGTACAACAAAGAACAACAAAAGAACAGTACACAGTGTTTTCATAGTATTGTTTCAGCCTCTGTGATGTGAAGGATCCAGCAGGAGTAAATGTGGTGTTTGGCCAGATCCTGTAATCAGAAGACAAATTCATCAAACAGCTGATCCTCGGTGCCGTCTGTGTTTTCAGACTTACAGGCCTAACTGGCTGACCTCTCCAGTCCACCTACCTTTAATTAAGTGCTAATTAAAAGTGCCATTATGATCAGAGCGCTCGCCACTCGCCGGCCCTCAAACACGAGGAGTCAGGTCTTTGGTGGAGCACCACGAGACAATCAGCAGTCATTACGGGAGCTAAATGTCAGAACGCAGCCGAGAAAGGAAGCTGTTATTAATCTGTGGAACCAGAGTTTGTTTTAAGTGTTTAAATAATCCTGCAGCAGGACGTACGTCAGGAAATCTTTCATTGTATATATGGTTATTCACAGATGGAGGAGACATATCCCAAATATCTGCTAAGGTCACAAATGTTTATTAGTTTACATCTTCCTGTCTATAGATCACTTAACTTCACATGGATGATATTTGTTTAATTCGAGGCCCAGTCAACATTAGCACAGGCCGCACAAGCAGTGACACACGTGCACATAAACTTTAGCAGATATGTGTATGTGGCATAGAGAGGCCTGTCAGCGGCTCATCTGACGGCTTCACCTCATACCAGTGGCTCTGTGAATTCCCCATGGACCACTGCTAACAGCCTGAATGTGACAGCTCCTGGCAAACACAAACAAGTCACAGTGCGCACAAATGCCACTGCAAGGGTGCCGCATGGCAACAGGCCACGATGGAGAGGCGTAATGAAGAAGTGGTCGTTCAAGAGGCGGTCTGCTGCCACCTCCGTGTGCGTCAGCCCCGACAAGTGTGAGGAGGGAGCGAGAGCTGCAGAATACCTGGCTGCATATTCATGCTGTAATGTGGTGCTGCAGGAGATGCGCATCCACCATCATCAGCCTGTGAGGGCACCTCAGGGCCCCTCAGCATTTATTAACGGTGATTAAGAGCTAGTCTGAGATGCTGGCATGTTTAATTGCCAATTACAGGTAGGTTAGCTATAGATGAAAATGACAGCTATTTATAAAGTACATGAGCATAAATAATAAAGCTGTGTTTATGCCTTTAAAATGAGAATGGAATGAAACGGCTGGGAAGCGTCCAGGATTCTCACACAAGCCTGGCATTGTAGAAATTCAAGAGCAATAATGAGCAATGTTCAGTGGATATGCACTTAATTTTATGTGCATCACTAAATTATCTTCCCGCGCAGCCATGTAATGGATGCCCTTCTTTTGAAGCGGAAAATTTTTTTGACAGAGCTGTGTAATAGAGTCAATAGTTGATGGGAACACTGCTGTGGATGGGGAGATGAGGCACTCAGGTGGCTGTTTCCTCCCAGACTGCAGGCCTAATGTAGCCCTTGGCATGGAAATTGACGTGACATTGATGGGCACTCTCCCGCCAGCACGAAGTCATGCGCCTGCACAGCCTTCCAATTCACTAATAATTGCTGATTAAAAACTAGTTAAGAGTCCATGAAAACTCAAATGTGCATTAACCAAATGACCTTCTGGGAATGGCAAATAGTCTGCAGCCAAGAACACACACAGCTTCCTGTGTGGAGCTGGTCCCTGGGTTGTTTTGGAGGAGGTGCGCGGGGAGCGTGCTGCAGCATCAGATTATTGACTTCCTTTCAACGACTTTTATTGGATCCTAATCTTCTTTTTTAAGAAATTGTTTTTGAGCTCGTATAAGCTTTACATGAGGAGTCTATCACTCTGATGGACCCTTTTGAGATTTCCTTTTAAATGAGATCTGAAACATTACATCAGTCAATATTATTAACTCATTATAACCCTAACAACATGAAATCAAGCTTTATTTTGTGGAGATTGTAGCCTATTGATAGCTACAGAGTAAAATAGTCAGCTGTACATTACAATAATAAACTACCTCCGATAAAGCCCAACAGCCCCCTTATGAAAACAGATTTAAATACATGAGATCAAATTTTTTTATTTGGATCTGCACCAAATTACACATCTAAACATCAAGATCCATGAATAATTTCTGAGAAGGAACATGTTAAAAAATGCTCACAATGTTAAAGAAAGTAAAAATTGATTAGCAAAATGAAATGGGTTCCTAATTGAGTCACGCCCCACCCCTCCACCAAATGTCATGGAAAACAGTTGTGTAGTTCTTGCAAATCCTTCTGACGAACAAACGAACACAGATGAAAACATACCATCCTTCAAAGGGTCAAAGGCTTTATCCTCATACACAGAAATAACAAGTTGCAATTAAAATTTCTATGTCTCTCACTGGTGCGGTCAATAAATATCTACATATAAAACAATCAAAAAATTGACTGAAGATAAAAAGGAATACAATAAGATATATAAGAAAAAAGAAAAATATAAATGTAAATTTATAGTCACTCATCATACAAATCCCACAACTATAATACAAGTAAAATCATAATTTACATGTATTTATTACCAGTATCCACACATATACCAACTCAAATGTATTTTGCAAAATTGACTAGAATCATTATGTCTGACACTTTATGTTTTATGGTGAATGCAGATGAGTAGCTCCCTTTCTTACAGATCCATTGTGGTCTTAAATCAAATTCATGATTATCTCCGTCATTAGTGAAACATATGTAACTAACAGCATGAGAAACCGAGCAGGGCCACGATGTAACAGCCCGAGAGAACTCACACATCGTGTCCCCTCTTCTCTCCCCTATTATCCACCATGATGAGCCATTGCATGTTTTCAAAGGCCATCAGTTTTGGCCCGGATCACAGCGGATGCAGCTGTCTGTCCATTGTTCGTCATCACTGTCTTCATGGATCTGATGCTGCAGAATCAATAGCTGCCTCAGAGCGAACTGGCGGGCAACAGACTGTAGACGCAGGTATGAGTGTCAATTATCACCAGAGGACCGAACAGATACACAGGCTGAATGCCAGGAGGAGGAGGGGGGGGGGGGGGGGTGAAAAGGTATTATTGTTGATAGGATCATCAGCAACAGATACTTGTCTGGATGCTGTTGTAAATATCTGGGTTTTAAAGCTCACTTTAAAAACATACGCCTGAGCCTGGTGAGTTTTTCTTCAGTCCTCCTGCAGAGGCATCACACCCAAAAATGATGCCAGTGTTCACGAGGAGGGGAACAGACTGAGGTCAAGAGGCCTCGTAAATGTAACATGGTTTTAGCAGAATGTGCTAAAGACACATTCATTAAACTTTGGGTTGAGAACAAGAGTACGTATAAGTGGGATGGATGGATGGATGAATGGATGGATGGATGGATGGATGGATGGATGGACTCAGTGTGGATTATTATTCTTGAGAGTGCACTGATTTGGTTGTTTACATGGTTCAGAACTCCACTGCACAGAAAGGTGTGCAGTTAATTATCTAACTGTAAAGACGCTTCAGTAAAAATCAGACGAGAGTAACTTGTAATAATAGTAATCTTGTGAAAAGACAAGTTGAGCTGAATGAACGGCTCAGAAACTGGCCTCAGCTGCCTGTAGCCTCCGTCTACACAAAGAGCCACATCGCAGCCCTGTAACCAGGGTGTGATGTAGAATCAGGAGAGGAAGAGGAGGGGGATTAACACAGTCACACAAAGGTTCGTCAGATAAAATACGCTTTGTGCAAAATCTCCAGTAATTTGTTATAATATGTGAAAGATTTCAGAGGCAAGGTCAAAGTCAAGGTCAAGCTTTTTATATCTCACAATGAAAAACTGTAGTAAAAAAACTAGTAAAATGCATTGCAGTATTTATTGCAGATAGATGTAAACCTGTGTGTGCAGGGAAACAACCTGATTCACTGTGGTTAAATGTCAGTATGAAGGAAAGGTAATACACTTTGTTTTGTAAGAAAAACAGGCAACTCCAAACCATGACAGCATTCTTTTTATTTTTTTATGGGTAATGTTTTTTTTTTCTCCCCTGAATGTGTCTGTGTGTCCGTCCTCGTGTGTCAACAACACACACTCTTATCAATCTCTGCACAATAACAGAAAACAATTTGCTAATGTTTGGAAAATAGCTTTCCCATCCCCTGCTCCAGCATTGAGAGATGTATGCGCAATTTCATAAACACAATCAGAGCGCTGAATGGCGGCACTGATATTCTGGGTAAAAAAAAAAGGGAAAAAAATCTCATTATTGTTCCTGAGCTATGGAAAAGCAGTCAATGGCCCATATCACACAAAATGCCCTCCTCCTCCTTCTCCTCCTCCTCCAGCCCACCAGCCCACCAGCCCACCAGCACACAGAGCTTAATTCCACCTAGCAGCAAACAATATGTGGCAGTTTGCTGAGAGAATATTACTGACGACAGAAAAGAAATCATCAGCAGGCCGAGCTGCTGCACTTGCCACTATAGTCCTGAGGCGACGCAGGGGCCCTGCCATTCAGATCATGTGGTGGTACCGCCGGACGCTTTGTCTCATCATGGGTCTGTTTTCAAATGCAGCAACATCATCGCTGCTGGACTTTGTCATGACTGATAACAATCTATCTACTAATTCCACAAACGTCTATCTGTCTGAATGTGGAATGTATATCTAGCGAATCATTCATATCATGGACTCTTAGTATGTGTATTGTTAAGGCACGAGAAAGGGCAGTATTGAATTTGGTGTAGTTTGGACGTTCAATATTAATACAAATGTAATGAACGGGCGACCGGGCGCTCTGTAGTGTCATCAGTGGAGATGGGGCAATATGCCTTCAGTTGATCATGTTTTCCTCTATGTCCTCAGATAACTGCAGCTGTGGTCAACAAAAGGGTCTAATGTCAAAATCGTTGCCAGATCATTTTGATAATTGAATCGTTTTTTTTACTGAGACAGACAATCACGAGTGCCGCTGGTGCTGATCTCCGTCAGCAACATTCAAAATCCTTTCCTTGGCTATTTGTCTTCAGAGTAAATGCACATGTTTGTTTTGTTGCTGCAATGCTTTGTATAGAGCTGAATTACAGAGCTTTTATTTTGAAAAGTTGTAAACTTGGTTCTGAAATAACTACTCTGCAATATATGAAAAAAATTACAGCAGTTAAGTAAATCATTTGAACGTATGTATAAGCCACAAGTGTGAACAGTATCAAAGCAGATTAAGTTTTATTTTCATTTTAAAAATTGACTTTAAAAATCTTGATTGCAGAGAAACCAGATAGGATGAACACAAAGTTTTCTAACTTCTCTCTGCACCACAGACTGTTTATAAAAATCTCTGTTTTCAACATCCAGCACACAAACAATGAAGAGTGACAGTATATTGTAGAACTGTTTGAGGAGGACTCACATCACGAGGAATAATATCTATAATAAATCTGAAGTAGCCGCGGAGCTTTAACATGGGACAATAGAACAGACCGTTCCAAACACGCAGGTCAGTGCCCGTCTGTGGATTTATAGTATTTTTTTTTAAACTATTGGCCTCGTAGGATTACATGCATTCAACTGGCTGAAACTAGAGACACACAGTATGTTTCTGAGACCACTGAGCCTAAATATACGTATGGACAGCTTTTGTGATGGATGGTGACAGCGAGCGCATAATCAAAGAACGTCACTGAGCTCTATTAAGGGGCGTGCATGTTCCCAAACCTCCTCAATCACTGCGTTTCATCTCACACGGTCCCTTTACATTACAGGCACAATATATCATGTTGAGGTGTTCAACATGTGCCTCATGTTTGAAGGATGGTCCAGAGTTGAACGAGAATATCATTAACTTTGTGGGTGTTTGCTCATAAACCAAAGTATCAAAAAAAAAAATGACACATGATATATTTTTTCCAACTGTGTGAAAAGTTAAGAAGCAACTCAGTTTTACTCACAACAGTCTGCTCAGTGGTTCAGGGGAATAGTAGCAGTTCAGGGGCTTTGATAAACAGAGGAGAATTAAATGGAAGTTAATGTGAACAGAGGAAAATGCTTTGGCACTTAGACTGCAGCAGGAAGTCGATTTCAATGGAAGCAGTCCTATGAATAAGGGGCTTTGTATATGAAGGGGACTTCCCCTTTGAGTCCAGACACTGGTGGGGATGAAAATAGAGCAGGAAGTGGGGACGTCTCATGAAAGGCTTCTGATTGGACGGTTGAAGGAAGATGACCCAGTATCCAGACAGACTCCAGAACAATCTGTTGAGAGATTTCAAGTGGTGGGCCGGCCAACCGTCATCCTGACATAAGCGTCCATTAAGAAGAAGAAAGAAAGAAAGTCATGCAGCCTGCAGGTGGCTAGTTAGCTGAGCTGAGCTAGAGAGACATGTCTTTGGTGCACATGAACCTCGCCTCTGGAAAATTGTCCAAAAATCAAATCCTACCTGTATCTATGTGGCGTTAACACATTGAAAAGCAGCTGTAGATCATGACGCAGCTCTTGTATAAAGGAAATATAGTCATGGAGAGAATGTATGTTTCTAAAATATACATTTATAAAGAGAGTGCTGTTAACAATATCAAATATGAGCCACGCACTTGACTTGGCTCGCCCCCTGGTGCATTATTGTTTTACAGCCTCCAGTCCAATTCTGATCGCTTACATTCCTCACACTCCCTCTGAGCGCATGGATGACGTTAATTAAAGTGTGCGAGGGTCAGTGTTTAAAGCTCGGGGTGAACGCCGGGCCCTTGGCCTGCGGTATTTGTTCTTCCAACCATGATGTGCATCAGATCAGTTGCAGACTCTGGCAAGTACTTCAGTGTGACATTTGATGATTTGGGGTTTATGGTGATCATCACAGATCACTAAATGTCAGGGACTGTCTGGTCAGAGCTGATGCATTCATCCCAGAAAGCAGGAGATGCACTTGGATGATACGCCGCTCCCGGTTTCTGTCTCTGTCAAGAACGAGCAGCGTGAAAGGACTCATCAAAATGTGTGAGGAGAAACTGCTCCATACAACAGTTCTTGACCTGTGCAACTGAGAAATGTCATATTTCACATTTCTGCCATTTGGAAACAGAACCAAAAAGCGACAGAGGGAAAATACCAGAGATTAGAGAATAATGATGCCTCATCACAGATGTACAATTACAGCACAGAGTGTAATACACATGCTTTTAGAGAAACTGGCCATTCAGTGTCATATATGATGCAAGATCAGTGTTTAAAAGGCCCATTCATGTAGATGGTAAATGTAACTTCCATGTGAATCCTTCATCGTGTGAGTCAAATAAAGTCAATAGGTTTTAATAGATGTGAACATCTAATGTGATCCAGTGTGTTTCTCAGATTTAGCCTCTCTTTAAATATTTATCTGACTGTTTTTAAAATCACTTTTAAATTTTAAATTGAGTCCTCCTGATAATGAGGGGGGGATTGATCCACTGATCCAATCAGAGTGGGCAAGTAACTTTAGTTCCTGCCTTCTGCTTTTAGTACTTTAAGTTTATTGAAAAGCAAGTTCTTATTTACTTTTACTGAAGTAGAAAAGTTGATTCAGTGCTTTTACTTAATTTCATTTGTGTCTGTTTATTTGAACAATTTACTGATCCAATATTTTTCAAAAAATGCCAAAATTAGTGATGCTGGTTGTAGCCTATATTTTCTTCTTGTTGTTTGGAAGGATGTTGTTTTCTTTAACATGTCATCCTTTGTTTTCAGGGGGAGGCTGAGTGCCCGTCCTTTTTGCAGCAGTGAAGTGAGAAGGATTTCAGCGTCTTCACAAACACCTCAGCAGAGATGATTTGTCGATACAGAGAGCAAACCTTTTAGTGACCTTCCGGCACAGTGGGCAATCTCTCACCATGGCACCAACCGTCAAGCCCTGTGTGACGTCTGTGGCGTGGTACACAGTGATCAAGATAAAACTGTGATTATTTGAGGTGAATTCAACATCTCCTCAATGTATGTTTTCATTTTCAAAATGTGTTCAAAAATATCTAAACATTTTTCATGTGGGATTCATTTAATAATTTTCCCTATGAGCATTTTTTTGTATCAGCACTTTTAATTTTAGAAAACTGTATTTAAAATGAATGAAAGTGGTTATGATTATTTGGGGGATGTTAACACAGAACAGGCCAACATAGTTTATTAATAAGATAGTATACATGTATACTATATACTAATCTTAGTAGAGTTGTGCGACTTCAGCTCATGAAATTAAAAAATGATTAAACCAGTTAATCTTTCGTTTTGGAGTGACTCAGTCAATGTGCACTAAACCTCCACAAGGGGGCGTCATTAAACAACTCTTTGTGCTCAGTGATGATGCTGCAGCAGCTCCCAGAGGCCTGTAGATCTAACTGAGCTCATTATGACCACAGTGCTTCAGCTAATGTTGTTCTTAATGCCCCTGCAAAAAGCAGACGTGCAATGAATCAATGACTCAGATTTGGGATTATTGCCACTGGGATTTTATTTACTCCAGATTATAATGAATCGCCAAAGCAGTGAAATCCCTGCATCACCCTCTCACCAACTTCTCCCGGTGAGACAGATAGTTGCAGCCAAACAAAGATTAAGATGTGAAATAAATCCATATGCAACATGAGCTGTTCTTTACAGAAAGAGATACTTTAGATTTTACTGTTTAATATTTAACATAGATTAACAGGAAGGCTGAATTAAAGGTCACCAATGCCCCTGAGGTTTACTGTGATGTTTGTGCGGATTACCTCCACCAAGGAGGTTCTGTTTTCACCTCTATTGTTGGTTTGTCTGTCAGGATGATGCAAAAACTACTGAATGAACTTCCACAAACTTTGGTGAAGCTGTGCGTTTTACTGAGACTGTTCAATTTGAAATCTGGGATTATTTGCACCCTTTCCATGAAACAAAAAAACTGCATATTTGCATCTAATGAAATATTTATTACACCAGCAGTGGTTTGAGAATTAAAGGGTTACAACTGAATTGCTGACTAAACTTATAAAATTGGAAAAATTACTTACATGAGTTATAATTCGATCACTTTAAAGAACTGTTACAAATAAATCTGAATTTTTCAGCCAAATTTAACTTTATTGGCAAAAGTCAATGAACTGTAAATATGCTGTAAATTGAACTGGTGAACATGAGCATGTTTGTATCAGTACACGTGATGAGGATGATGTCCTGGTAAATAAGTCTGTTTGTAAACAGGATCAGAAACAGCACTGTTAACGCGTCACTGCTCTGCAGACATTAAACACATCTTCAATATAAATCAACATCAGATCAACAGAAACACAACACACTGAATTCTTCATGAAAATTTGACATTTTAATGGAAACTAAAATTGTGAACATTGGAGTTTTCTTTTTTTATTGACTCTATTACACTGTTTGGAATTTGAGGGTTATTATCATGCTTTAAAAAAAGAACATTGTAATGTGACATTTCTGTTAAATTCAAACAAAAAAAATTAAATAATCATACTGCTCACTTAAAAAGTCGACCTGTAAGACATCTGAAAATGAAATGCTATTGCCTCTTATTTTAGGGTTACAAGAGGTGCAGATGTGAGAAAACAGAACAAAAGAAAAAGCACAACGACCATTTGAGATGAAAAGAAAAGAAAAAGATGACTCGGCACATGAAAAGACACGTTGGCCGAGTTTACTGTCCATGTGTGGGATCAGAAACACTGTACCTCTCAGGTGTCACTGAATGAAACACAGAAAACTAAAACTAAAATAAAAACAGTTCCACAACAGGCAACGACAGTTTAAAGGAGGGACAGTTTTTTAGTCGAGCACAAACACCAAGTCCAGCATTTCCCATAACAGACGACTGATTACTGGATGAAGAAGCAGCACTTTCGGTATTTGTTTTTATCTGTTGGAGATTTCTCCTCTCACACCGTATAACAACGCGCGCAAAGTGACATTCAGCTGCTACAGTAGTGACTCCTCCTCACGATGTCAGGGAGCTGGTTATGACATCATTAACAACAACAACAACGTTTGCCGTTCAGTAGCTGAATATCTGAGTAGTGTACCTTTGGCGAAAGCAGATTCCGAGCTTGTTGAACTGCATGTTAATACCTCATCCCCTCCTCACAACATGATCAGCACTAACAAATGAAAATATATTAAAAGAGGAACTCGGGGATGCAGCGTGTTTCAATGCTCGTCACTCCATCACAACTATCTGAAGAAATGCATTAAAGTAATTTGTATGAAAACGTCAAATATATTAACACTGGTGCTATGGGGTGGGGGGGTAGGTCAGTCTTAATCAATAACTAAATCAACTAAAACTCATCAATAACATCTTGATTTTCTGTGTCATTTATTCCTTTTAGTCTCATCCTACTTGTGCATCTATGGATAAATTAGATAAAACTCAAAAAAACATGTCGAAAAGTTAATTTGTTAAATCAGTTCATATGAATTATGTGCTACTTCAGACATGAATGTAATGACAATAGACTGGCATGAGTACAAACCAGCGAGCGGCTGTCTTCCAGCCCATTCTAAACTGATTTTGGCTTTAGGTCACACAGTTCTGAACACAAGCCATGACAATTTCAAAACCTACAACACGCACACACACACACTCACACACAACTGCTCATCGCTTTCAGCTGCGTCCATGTCACTTAAAAAAAAATTAGGGTTCGCTGTGAGAAAAACTTAAAACAGCATCGCAAATGTTACAGAAAAAGAAGAAAAATGGCACGGATATATTCTGGAAGCAGATTTTAAACAATCAAAATTGCTGTAAAAGTACTTTTAATTTTTCACACAGGCACCTGAACATGAAACAGCAGGAGGGGATGGAAGGGAGAGGGGCAGGGGGTTCAAAATATATGAGGAACTTGCATATTATAGGAAGAACTTGCTATGCACACAACCATGAAACAACGAGGCCAAACTCGCCACTCACAACCGGGACGCCCGCTTCAGCGTCCTTGAGGTGATTGCACGTCCTGAGGGGGGCGAGAGTAGGAGCTCCACACATGCACCAGGCTCTTTCAGTCAGTCACTCATCAGTCACCCCCTCCATCCACATCACTGATTAACACATCTACTCCGCTTCCACAACCTGTTTTTGGTTTGCAGGCTACAACGCTAATAGTTCTATCTTTTATAAATGCATATTCGACATAGCCTTTTTGCTGTATAATAAGTGCTTGAAAATAAGAGGAGCCTTGGGGCAGGAGGACGAGAGATTCTCTGATTTCTCTGTCGCAGGGCGATCCTCTCGAAAAACCAAAACTTTTAAAAAGAGAGAAAAATGTTAAGACTACAGTAACATCACGTACGACTCATTCCGATCACCCTGTTTTACATTTAGAAGCCTATAGATGCATCACTGTCCACTGAACAATTTGGCATTATGGTAACCTGATTATATCACTGTCTGTGGATTATGGGCAATCAGAGGAAATTAAAGTAAATACATTTTGCATGACTTTACGCCAGATTAAATATCTCCACAAGCACAAAAAACAAAGTCTACATGCTAATGGACAATATCTTGTCAAATACCTCAGCGTCCTCATCAGCCAGATCTTATTCAGGGGGCAGCATCTGATAATACTCATCTATCATATGCCAAACAGTGGAAGCCTTAAACAAAGCATTTTAAATACCAGAGAGCTGACTGCGATTAGACGTGGAAGTTAAATGTCAACTTGTACAAAAAATAAAAAAACATTGGCTGCAGTTATGACTTTCTCTCGGCACACAGGTACAAACTGTGCCGCTGCCTAATCAGGACACAGTGGGAAGAAGTGTACTCCACAGTCTGATTTTCCAGGTTGTATCTCCCCCACTAACAACAAATAAGAAAACACCACTAATGTTCAGCAATCATACAAATCAAGAGGTGCTTCACTATGAACACGAGGAAGAAAATAAACCATCAGAGACAGCAAGATTACAGTCTAGTGTACATTAAAACAGCGCATGGAGCAATGTGCTTATTTTTCTTCTTTAAAGGGGAACGGAACATTTTCAGAGCCCACAACGATCAATGACAGCACCGTGCATGCCGAGAGTTTGCCTCAAAAAAGGTTATTTGATGTTTTGTCACATCACATGAGACTCTATAGCAGGACTCCAATTCATTGGTTCCAATTATGAGAACATAACACGACAGGGGCCGTTTGGCAAAAAACTATATTCAACATAGTCATGGCTTTATCAACACTACCTGAGTTACATTTAATAATTCTGTATTTATCGACTTGTTTTTTTGTTTTTTTTAAGTAACAGCCCAAAGCCATTCTTTCAAGGAGCATTTCTTGTCAGTACATATAGATCTCTCTAGTAATTAAAAGATAAAAGCAATTAGTTTACATAAAGTGCTAATAATCCACACATTAACCAAATCATGTCTTCTAGAGCAAAGAAACCTGCACGGTTCCTTTTGTTATGTAGAATAAACCAATCCTGATTTGGAGATGGTGATGGAAAGAGATGTCACAGCTAGCTAGTTAGCAGTTAGCTGTTAGCAAATGTGGGCTCCATAGACATAATTAGATCTTTCAACATGAGCTTTTGCAGAAAAGATTTAAAAAAAAATAAAAATGCACCTTTAACATTTTTGAACTGCAGGCCACAGCAGAATCTTGGGTGATAATTTTGTTAGCTCCATACAACCCATATCATACATTGCTTGTATGAATGGTTCACATGGGGGTTATTGCACACTGGTTTGCAAAGGTTATCTACAGTAAAACATAATAGTACAACTTATCTTCACATTTCAACACGGTTTGACAAAGTGGCTAGTCAAGGGGGATCCTAGATTAGTATTGCGATTGTTGTTGTGTTACTGTAATCTTTGTGTGGCGATCAACAGTGACCTCTGACTCATTCATTTCCACCAGTAAACATGCAAGAAATACAATGCCATAAGACTGAAAAGTAAAGACAAAACACTGAGTCAGGGAAATAAAACAAAAATTCCCAAGTCATAAAATTCATTACGTTCCTTTGACGAGAGCTGAACTAGACAGAAACAGGCAAAAATCATGTGTATGGATATCCTGACTCTTCCTGCAAACACTTTGTTTGAAGAAACTTCTCTCACTTTACAGTTTGTCACCCAGTTTATTCCTAAACTAAGACTTCACATATAATCAGGTATACGAGTCTGAATTTAAGAACAGTCTGCACTGACCTGATAAAAATCTACATAAAATGTACGAGAAGCTCAAAGATATAAAAAAAAAAAAAAGTTTTGTCTTTGACGGAGACCTGCCTTTATTTTAATCTTTAGTAAAACCTGTAATAAACAGTGAAATGAAGGGGCTAGACTTTTACTTCAACTTGGGCACTATTTGTACCTGTGCTCAGGGGTCATACTGCAGTGCAGATAACACTCATGTCAGACCAAACAGTATAAAAGAAAAAGAAAAAAAGCAAGCGTTTATTTTCTGGGCTCTTAATTTCCCCGTAAAGATTTCAAGACAAGGTTCTCCCTTCCTGGATGGGGCCTCACCTACGAGCTGTCACTGAACTTAAAGTTTAACAGGACTCCCAAGATCCTTACTCCACAACTTCAAGGCATTCTTTGCAAAGTGTGTTTTCCTTTTCGTTCACAATGAATTCAAGCTTGCACACAGATGTGTATGTATAACGTCTAACATATCTACAATTAACTCATTTGAACGCGTGAAGAAAGAAAAAAATGACTGAGGCATCCCACAGTCAGACTGGCGGCTGCCGCAGTTCGACAGGATAAAGGCTTTGGGAGGCGCCGTCCTGGACGCCTTCCTTTGTTGACTCCTGAACATCATCCTTAAAGAGCCATGAGACAAACAGCTTTAAGATGCAAGTGTCCATTCATCATGTTGGAGGCACCGATCAGCTCCTTTAACGTCCCTCCAGAGTGTGTGTCTGTGTCTGTGTCTGTCTGATGCCCACAAAAGAAAGAGTCTGTTTTTCAGCCCGAGATTCCAAGGAAAATGTGTCATGCTAAACGATCAATGTTTTCACAGTTGTCACTTTATCTATCCAAGAGGATTTATGATTTCCAAGGTAGATAACTGCAGCACCCAGAAGAGAAGTTCTACCTCACTGATCAGGTCCATCCTTGGTTTCATCATAAACCACTACTCTTTTTGGATCTACAGCAGAGGGGAAAGATAGAAAGGAAAACGTTATGTCATATCATACACTGTGTATGTTCCCGGTATTACTAACATGTACAAAATGTACTACTTTAAAAATCACAGACATTAGTGTCAAAATATTAAACATAAACAAAACTCAATTAATTCTAGTTTGTGTACAATTGGCAAACAAAGCCTCCAATATCATTTATTTCCAGCCATCAACACACAGTTTGCAGGATCATCCAACAGCCGTGTGTCACACTCAGTAACTACAGCTGTGTGTTTACCTCGGGTTCTTTGTTGAGTAATAAAACAATTGTGTCCTTTGGTCTTTCAGGGATTTACTGTTATGTTAATTTAGTGATCTACAGCCATCTGCTCTCTACAGACATGTCAAACTTTTTAATGTTCTTATATTTCTAAATAACTTCAACAAAACTAAAACTAAGTGCTAAACATTCATGAAAAGGTCAGAACAACAGGTTTAAATTACCTTGTTTTTGCAAGTTGAAAATGGATTCCATTTCTGTTGAGGTAAAAGAAAGATTATTTCAGCATCTGCATCATCTGGTCATAAACAATATTTTCAGATTGTCTACTACTGATCTTGTATCTTGTGAAGCCAGATTTATTTACATTTCTTGATTTAATCTTTTGTTCATTGTATGTATATCAAATCCCCTGTCACAGCACAGTGGTTAAAGTTATATTCCTTGAGAATTTAAGTAACTGTTTTTGATACTGCTGCATTTTTTAGGCAGTAGCCACTGAATGTATTTAAATTCTGTAATTAACCCTTGATATCTTAGTTTCCATTGTAAATGTTTAGTGGCCACCATTTATGAGCTGAGATAGACTTCCTTCAAATCTCATCTTATCTCATCAATATCAACCTCATTCTTTGCAGTTCTCTTTCAATTACTCATAAGACGTGATAATAACATTTGAAACAAGGTTAGCTCCAATAATCTTGATTGTCTGTGAATATATAGTAAAACAATATATAGTGTCGTCTTCAGGTATCTTTTTCTGTGGATGGATCCTTTTTAATTTATGTTGGGTAATGAAGAAACAAGTGGGAACAGCCACAGAGAGCTGGAGACAGTAACCAGCTCCTGTTACACTTCTCTGCTTCCATTAAAAACCATGTGTGCCTTATCAGCAATTATTGACCGACTTATTTACTACAACGATGCAAGTTTGTTTTGCTTTACAGTAAAAAGTAAACTATCTGCTCTTCTGTTTTATTCCTGATAAAAAAGCTACTCAGGTCATGTTTGTTGTCGTACTAAACTACACTTGCCCCAATAACCACCTCATGAATAAGGATTACAACTTTTAGTGCTAAGATAAATGAATTTGATGAATAGAGTAGAAAAGTTACCTTTAGTGTGATAAGTGACAGCAGCTTTAATGTCAAAGGGCCCCCAGCAAGACCTTCTGCCAATGTCTTTAGAGTGGGCCTGTTCTTTAGAGGAGCCAAACAGCAAAGTGGTTAGCTGGCCCTGTGCAGGCTTAGCACCATTGTCTTTACCGGGGGCTGGCACAGCAGAACCTGCACCCTTGGCCTCGGGTTTTGTCTTTTCCTGGCCACATGGCTGCAACTTATTCTCCTCGTCGCTCGTCACACAAGCAGGAAAACAAGCATTAGACACATTGCAAGGGGCACAAGTCCTTTTCTCGGGGTCTTGAGCCAAAGTGCCGGGCTCTAAGAAGGATGGGGTAATGTCAAAGCAGGGCTGGGCAACCTTGGCTGAACTGGCCTGACGCTCGATTTGAGGTGTGACCACAGTTGTCTTGTCCTCTGCAGACACCTGCCCACTTCCTCCGTCTGGCCCCAAGTTGGGCTCATTGATGAAGGAAAGCCCCCACTGATTCTGGAAGATTTCTCCCAAGGCTTTCTGATTTGTCTGAGCAGCCGGTGGGTCAAGGTGACGAGCACTAGGGAGCACAGGTTGCATATTTAAAGGGTAAATTAAAAGAGTACACTTTCTAAGATCATATGCTTCTCCATCTACAGGACTGGTTGTAGAGCTACAGTTACTTTCTAAAGGAGATGCTACATTCTCGCCACTTGGGATAGATGGGGCTGGTGGAATACTACTAGCAGCAGGAGCAAAGAAGGTACCCACTGATGGGCAGCCGTTTCCATTTCCAGAAACAGGACCATTAGTAAAGCTAGATGAGGTGATAGTTTTCATAGCAGACATAGGGACCTGTGACAGTCTAATGGGAGGAGGCAGTGCCTCTCCTCCACCTTGAGCTACTTTGTTGAGGTTCTCTTTTACTTTACTTGCATAACTGATCTTGGGAACAATTTTAGCACTGCTATTGTCCACAGGAAATACTGGAGGGGGCTTGAATAAAGTCCAGGAGTCCTCTTTTGAAGGGGAGGAAAGCTTGGCCTTGTGCCTTTCCTCGCTTTTTTTACCAAAGGTGCCGGCTGTTTTGCCATCAGAGCTTTTCCTCTGAGATTCACCCACCGAAGCCTCTGGCACAGCTGCGCGTCTCGCTGCTGACTGAGCTTCTACTTTATGGGTGGCTCTAAAGCCATCAAGTCTAGAAGTCACTCCCTTCTCAGTTGTCTCGAAATCAAATTCCCCAGACTCCTGCGTAGTGTCGCCCTGCTGCATGTCTTTCTCCTTGTCTTTAATCACATTATCAGTGTTCTTGGTATTGTTACATCTGGCCTTGCGTTTCTTCGGAGTAGTATATCCACCTTCTGAACCGCTTCCATCATTGTCCTTGCTCGAATAGCCATTTGTAATTAAGCCACAGTTTACAACGCCATTCTGAAGCAACAAAGAGTCTTTCTTATCCAAAGGTTGGCCCTCGTGATGATTCAAATCCAAGGCCTTGTCATTTTTAAGGTCCATATTCTTCTTATGGTCCAACCCTTTGCTGCTCACTTTTGGAACAGTTGTGTACAGCTTCTGCATCGACTTCTGCTTCACATTTGCACTACTGATGTATCTGTTACCATTGCTGTTGGGGGGATGTGACATACCAACAGTATCAGACAGATGTGTATTCTTCTCCCCCTCCACGTCACTGATGTTTACTTTTTTATTGCCTGAAAAGGGAAACAAAATCAGTTTATACTGAAATGATGGATGATAGAACACTGCAACTTCTTGGTTAAACTACCTTGCAGAGGCTGCCCCAACTGATGGAGATGTAGCAATACCTTTTTTCACATAAAATTTAAGGATTGGTTTTATACGACTTTGGGGCACTCCACCCAATATTCAGAAAATAATTTATGATGCAATAATGATGGTACCTTAAAGTTAAACTTAAAAAATGGTTAAGATAATATCAAGTGCATGTATAGTCATATCGATCAAGTTATTTTCTTAATTTGCATGTGTTTTCCTAATTTGCAGGTTTTCTTAAATTGCAGTGCGTTGAGCTCTCTCTCGGCCACCGTACCTTTGTCCTAATAGTTGACCTGATTATGCTTGCAGTATGAAAATCTAAATCCAAACCATAGATTGTATATTAATTATATACTGACTCTGCTCCTGACTCATCCAGAGATGAGCTTGGTGCTGGTTGTGTTGAAAGAGTAAAAGAGATGGGATGTTTTATTGCTGTTCTGCACACTGTTGGCTGATTAGCTTTCTTGAGAATAGTGAAATGAAACAAAGAACAGTAGTTGCGGGATGTAGATCCTCACAGCAGCACTTATAAATACATGTCGGTCTGGCAGTGAACCATAAATAGGTTTGTGCAGTGACACACAGGCATGGAACTGCTGTGTCAACGTGGGATTTCCCTCATGTCTGTGGTCTACAGCGGCACAAACAAGCTTCTAAAGACAGCCTCACTTTGCATAAAGAGGCAGCTTCACATTTGTAGACGTGCTAATGTGTTAGCACATATTATAATCGCGTTATAGATTGTTTTCTGCTGCAGTCAAATCTGAGCTTTGTTCTCATGGTCAAGCTGCTGCGTGGCTGCACGTAGACTGGTCAACATGCAACAGGCCTGTCAGAGGAGGCTAACGTTAGCTAACGTCAACTTAGCATCGGCTCGTCTGACATTAACACGCCCTGGCTACATTAGCTGCTCATGACAGAAGCTAACCGTCCGACACCAGCAAACATAAGTACGTGAACACACCACCACCACATGCTAATGGCACACAGCTTTGTGCGTTGACATATAAAAGAGCCTCACTAGCCGGGTGATGGTAGCATGAGCTAGCAGGGATATTCTAACATGGCCGACAGGAAATGGAAGCTCAGAACATTCCAGTGGAGCCGGCTCGTCTTCCTAAAGTGGACACGGGCTGAGATGAACAAGTCTTCGGCTACTGCAGGAGACAATTCCCCGTGTGTGAACGGCAGGTAATGTGTTCACACCACACGGTGACTCAGTGGGGTTTATGGAGTGATGTAGCCGCGTTAGCTAAAAGAAAGATGGATGGTGAAAACCGGCGCACAAGGTCAATCCCCGATATGTCAAACCACCACCAGCGACAACTGTCACGCAACGTCAGCCGAGTGTCTAACCTGACGGCTGGTTTCTGCTCCGACAGCGGCTAACTACCAGGCTAACCAGCCAGCTACTCCACACTTATAATGTTGCCTCAGTTACTCCAGCCAACAGTCTGTAGTTTGAATTAAAAGCTAGCAAGAGAGCTAAGCCTTCAGTAATGATGGGTGCCCACATAAGTTAGCAAAAAATGCTAGTCTGCTCGTTGACATTAGCCGACAGAGGCTAGCAAGCGTTAGCTAACTTTTTCCCCCCCCGGATGGCCCGACCTGTTTTCTTCGTCTGCGTTTCCTGATGCTGGCGCTGGAAGTGGCTCTGATCATTTTTCAGAGCGGCTGTGCGATGGGTCGAGTGTCTGTCCTCCCCTCGGTGCTGGTAGTGTCTGTCTTGTGCCCGATCTCTGGGCTGATCCTCCATTGAAGTGTGGAGACTCGCTCAGCTCAGTGCATTAGCTCAGTGGGTAAGTAGAGAGCAGTCCAATCACTACCAGTGTAAAACGGAAGCTATTTGAAGCCCGTGTAAACGTCAGCAGTAAACGTCTAAAAATGGCTCTGTTTGGGGTGGTCGTCGCCGCCACTAAATCCAGGAGCGGTGTTTGTGCTGAGACGCGCGGGGAACGTGAAGCAGCACTTTGAGCCGCTGGCACATGTTTGATCGCGGTGAAATCACGACATTATACAAGTGTTTTCATGGTGGGCAGCACCGGGGTGGGGTTCGAGAATGAACTACAATCATATGACCGGAGGCTCTGCCACGTCTCCAGCCGGTGGACACACTTTGATGGAGGGTCCCGGGGAGACCAGCCCTGCTCCCTAAATGGAAAATCAAGTCTTATCGCTGTTCTCAAACATGACCTATCGATCTTGAATGACAATAAAAAGCTATGCTCCTTTTGCATTTTGCCAACAAGAGTAAAAATGAATAATATAATCAGGAAGGATGTGCCAACAAACAAGTAAAGTGCTGCATGAGTAACATCTTAGCTTAAACTTTCATATTTATAATCCTGTTATGTGATGTATTGTATGTGTTATGTATCTTGCTCGATTATATGTAATTATACATATATAACACATATAAAAATAGCGTTTGATCTACTGTCTGCATCAATACAAATAATCAGCCAACATAAATAGAGCATGACTGAGATACATTTATCTAATGTGCATTCATTTAAAGATTTGTTATCACATATCGAAGGATAATATAAAGCAATGCAATTTGTGCAAAATGCACAAAAATGAATACTACAATCAGGAAGATAAGTAGTGTGCTATATCCCTAATGCAATTACTTTGCATACTTAAACATGAACATTTATTTCCCTATGTTATGATTGCCCAATTATATGTCTTATCACTCATTCCACCTTACACATGTGAAAATAGCCCCTCTGTCTGCATCAATAAAAATCATCACAAGACATAAGTAGAGCATGTATTGAGATTAGTTTATCTAATGTGCATTAATTAAAAGATTTTAGCTTTCATCCTCAGTAAGTGTTGATGGTGAAATCTACCTGTCATCACCTCATCATTTATCTCATGTGGATCTGACTTAATTGCATGTGACTGACAAGTCAAACAAAGAGTAAACGCTAAGAGGTTTGGGGTTAGACCAGAGCAACTAATCCACTTTATGTGAGAGGCTGATGTTTGCAAAGCCATTTAAAAAGATGTAAGAAGAGCAGTCATTATTGTTTTAGGCATTGAACACATTAGTCTTGTGCAAGTAACTGATAATTTGTAGGAAAAGGGTGCAGTTTCTGCCAGTTAATACCACACACCATGAATCTTAATACTAAATGAAACTTCAGTTCAGTAATTCCACATGTAACAGTCAACCCCCCAAAACATGAGATCTTCACCTCAGACTGAGTAAGAAGATGTGGACTACATGTGTAAATGTGACATACTGTAGTTCAACCTTGATCACATGGGACATAATAGAACCAGCAGCGCCCTCCTGTGGCTAGATACCCAATCTTTTGACTGTTGATTTTCACTCAAAACAAATGTCTTGTATAGATTTAACTAACTTGTCTGAAGTTATTGAGTTTATCTCTCGGTCTCTGATGTGAGCTTACTGAAGTTGTGTGATTTCAGAAGAAAACCTTAATGTATCTGAACAAATGATTAAGATATCGTTTAGTTTTCTATTTTTCAAGAAACAAATTATGATGTGTATATGTACTCACTTCAACAGTGATAGAAATCTGACAGTTCCTATGGTTGAAAAGAACAAACAACAACCCCCATCCCTTTACTGTTATTTAGAAAAAGAGCCCAGCTCAGACTCTGCTGATAAATGGAGTCCTGCTCCTCCTATATGCATACATGACAGCTACCATTTCAATGAAATATTAATATGACAGCTTCAATTTATGACAAGATTTATTTTTAAAACAAGACATATAGGCCTCTTTGAGATGGACCTGGTCTCCAGGCATGTGCACACAGAAAAGCTTATCTTGCAATATGCAGTATAAAGGGTACTGAGTTTCAGTCATGGAAGCAAATCAAGAGAATGTTATTGCAGAGGCATTCTGTACATTTACCACCTGAAAGTAGAGTGAGACTTAAGAATAACCTTGACTGAGAAAAGTACGAGAGGAAGACAAATATAGTTCAGTGCTGGTTAGATGCTTCTGGCTTCATAGCTCAGAGTTTAATTCTTAGATATAGATTCTGGCAAAAACCAAATGCTTACATAGCAAAGTTAGAATGAAAATAAACCCACAATAAAAACCTGACATGAAACATAGCAATGGTCAAACCACAATTCAAGAGCTCTGCAAAGAATTTGGTTCAAGATAAGAATTATGTTATAAATGCTCTCAGGCATCCTAATAAGCCATTTCCACTACCAAGTAGTGTCATTTCTGACGAATTAAACCTCATTGTTGAAATTATATTTTTAATATTAAGATTTCCACTGATTTTGATGTTAAATGATACTATTCTGTGGAATTAATCATTTAATAAAACCATATAGGAAATTTTGTATATTTTTAATTCCATCAAGTTGTTACTGTTGAATATTAATAATAAAATATAGGCTAATATGCAGATTTGAGACTGAAGACTTTATTAGATATAAGTAAAATTCATACTATATTTAGCTATGTTGGTAAACATATAATATGAGTATACAGTGACATCTTTGGGCAGTGTTTCCTTCTCCTTTTAGGCATTTAGTGCTTCATTTTAAGTTTGAAATATTAGTTTATCACAGTTTTAGTATAGAATTTGAAATGTAATTTAGCTGATGAATATTATTTTAGATAAAATAGTCACGTTATAAAAATACTTTTAAATCTAGAAGTCTGTAGTTTTTTAAAGAAATGAAATATTTGGATACAAGGGACATATTTTTTGTTTGCCCTTTGATACAAACCCTGTGGTCCTATCAAAGAGCTGTCAACCATGGCAACAGTGAAATCAGTGCACAAAAAAAAGAAGATTGTCAAGGATGTACTGCAGTACGAATACACGTGAAGACACAGATGTTTCCAAAAAAGTGTGGGATGATACAGTTAAGATACAGACTGGACAATGATGTGTAATGTGTGATGCATCAGTGCCAATAAAAAGTGCATTTCTTTGAAGTATTACAAATTTAAAGAAACTGATTAACTCCTCCATGTGACTGAATTTGCCAGTGACACTGGACATGCAGTCACTGTGTCGTCTCACATGGCTCAGCCGAGGACCCTTAGCCTGTAAATGTTTCAGTGAAGTGACCAGGATTAGATGCATCCTGTCGCTCTATTGGTCCTCAGGTGTTCTGTTGTCACTGTGTGGCCTGAAGGTCTTCATGTCTTAGGACTTTGTAGGTGAGCCAGTACAGAACGTTAAACATGAGGAAGCTCATGGGGAAAACGGCTCGGGAGATGGTGTCAATCCTTTTCGCTCGATCCACAAAGCGCCTGCGTATTTCATAGAAACCTAAACCAGGAGGGAGATCAGCAAACACCGGCGTGGCGTCCATTTCCGGTGCAGTTCCTGCTGACAGTGCAAGGCCGAAACTCTGGAAGAGTAGACCCTGCTGTGCCAGCTCCTCCTCCTGGAAGAAAAACAAACGGCACAGAATAAGCCTCTGCTCTTATTGAGAATCGCTTTCTTTCTAAGCTGCTGTCTTAATTGAACAAGGCAACGGAACATACCCGGGAACAGACGCTGCACTGCTGGGCCACGTTCCCATGAGGAGCACTGTTTCCTGACGTGTTGTTTCCCTTCGCTTTACTGTCACCACTTCCCTGCTGATGAGGAAGAAATAAGACGTGAATATAATAATCAAACAGATTTCACAGATCGAACAGTTTGCAATAATGAGAGCACGCTGAGTCACATTCATGTTTCAAATCTTGTACATTAACAAGTAATCATCAGCTGCTTCTTGCAAAGTGAATACAAGCCTTACATTAATGTGAAATGAGACAGCTTGAAGATGTTGTCAGAGCAAATTTCAGCGGCTTTGCATAATCCCTTAAATGATTAAGTAAACAGGATTCAAGCAGACGGCTCCTGTATTGTGGTGTAAATATTAGAAGGCATTAATGAATCCTGCAGCTGTCTTCACACTGCTGCATTTAAGAATTATTTTGTTTTTAAAGGTGGCTAAGCCTGTTTTGTCTCCTCCTCTCTTTTTTTTCCTATTCCAATGAAGTCCAGAGTGAGGCAGCAAGATGTTGAGAGTATTCAGGAAAACGGAATTAATAACAGGTCAATGCTGTCTGCGTTTCCCAGCAGTAGCGCAACATGCAGCAGAGTTGTGCAACTCGTGCAGAGCTGGGCGCAGGGAATAGCAGGTGACAGCTGCCCGAGGGGCTGAGTGGGTGGGTGGGTGGCTTGCACTCACAGTTCTCTGCCGCTGCTGCTCTTTGAGCTTCTTCCTCTGTCTGAAGAACTCCTTGTGCTGGCGTGAAACAAAATTAACGGCTGCGTACTCCAGTAGTGCAGCAAACACAAAAAGAAGACAAACCGCCATCCAGATGTCTATGGCTTTTACATAGGACACCTGTAAATCAGTGAAAGGCAAATCAGAAGCAGTGACGTGAGAGACTATGTATAGAATTACTTTATCTGTCTTCACTGATGTTAAACAATAATAGTAGTACAATAGTATAAGTTGAGTAAACTTAAACTCAAAAATTATTTATTTGTATTTTAAAACAGTGATGTTTAACAAACCAAACTCTCTGACCTTTGGCAGGGAGGCCCTGGAGCCAGAGCTCTGTGTCGTCATGGTGAGCACTGTTGTGATGCCCAGTCCCACCCGGGCCGGAGCCGCATCCATGTTGATCCAGAAGGACACCCAGGACAGGATGACGGTGAGCAGACTCGGTATGTACATCTGAATCAGGTAGTAGCCCATCTGACGCTCCAGGTAGAATTTGACCTCAATGCAGGTGAATTTACCTACAACAGGAGGAGATACAGGTGCAATCTGACAGTCTCATTAGAAGTCGATGGGCAGCATCTATCAAGGATGCTGAATGACAGGTTGTCAAATGTCATGTACCTGTGTTGTAATGCTTGGTGCAGTAGCCAAGGCCTTTCTCCTCGTTCAGCACAAACTGAGGCAGTGTCAGGTCATCAGCCACCTGCACCGCCCCCACATCCAACCATTCAAAAATAAGATCGTTCATGGTGTAGCCGACTAGAAGAGGCAAAGAGACGGCATACGATACTTAATAAGTTAAGATAAAATGTTTGTGTAACACCAGCCCTGCCATGAAAGAAAGACTCACAGCTTTCCAGCTGCATGATACACATCTGGCTGTCCATGGGGAAGTTTTTCAGATCCATGGGACAGGAGAGAGTCAGCGTCAGCCTGAAAACAGAGACAGTAACTTCATCTTAGTACAGGAATGCAGGGGCGGGGCCAAGGGGGCACTGGCCCCAGCTGAAATCTGATTGGCCCCTGAAGTTCCCCTGTCCTGTCATTATTCCTTTTTCTATATATATTTATACAAACTAGCTTCTTTTTTTTTTAAATATGCAATGTGCTTGAACTAGTGACAATTAAAAAAAGAAATTCGATGATGAGTTAACAGTAGAAAGGAGTGACTTAAATGTGACCCTTACTGAATTAGGAATTGTGCATGGATATTGAATGTGTAACTGGCCCCACTATGTAAATTGTGACCCCTTCATGGCCCCTTATCTAAAAATATCCAAAAGAGGAAATAAAATCCTTGATGCAACAAAAAGATTTTTGGATACCCCTCAGGTGTCACTCAAACCCCTTTTGCACTCTCACCCCACATTAAGGGTTCACATCAAGCAGCTCTATCCTTCATCCGTCTATTCCACTGCAGCCTCAGACAAACCACAGAGGACTGGCAGGTGCTGACAGACAATGTCCACCCTTTGAAAGGTCTGATGTAACACCAGTAAAAAATAAAAAAGTCGAGTTCTTCCCCCCTCACATAGGGACATAGGGATCTAGATCAAAGAAGAACATCCCATCCCTCAATGGAGATGTTGCTTTCCCTGATAAATAAGTCTTTATTTTGCTGACACAGCTTTCACTGTCTCTCACTGCTCATTTCAAGCACCATTCTTCTCTTTTATCCAGGAAGGATGAGGTGAAGATGAGTGATATTGAAGAGAGGAGGAAGACGTGACTGCTGCGTCAGTGTCATTCAGAGATACTATGGTGGTAAGGGAAGCCAATTTTTTAACAGAGTATAGCGTTATGTTACTGGATGGTTGTTGTTTGAAAGGTTAAAGGTTCATCCAGGACATTTGATTTCATCTTAAACAGAATTGCAAACAGAGCTCTAAACACTGCTTCCTCTCACTTACAGTATATTCTACTTCTAACTCCTTATCATTATGCTACAATTCACCACCGCTTTAGTGCCACTTCACTGACCTGAGCCTGCGGATACTGTTTTACATGAGCTTATTCACAGTGTGGGCTGGACAGTACAATTATAAATGAACTGAACTGGAGTGAAACAAACATGCTGTTGGATACTTGCAGTGGTAGAAGTTTATATTCATTTGGCAACATAACAAACCGCAGATCTGGAGGAGTTACAAAAGAGATCATGGTGCATCAATCAGTTGGATTACCAATTTAAAATTAAGATAACCTGATGCTGTAGAGGACATTTCCATTCTGGAATATCCGAAGCAGTTTGTTGTCTGTTGTGACTTCGTGGAAGTTCGCTCCCTTTTCGTTTGCGAAGAACAGGTCAGGTTTCCAAATGGAGTCCAACATTGACGGGTCCAGGTCCAGAGAGTCATCCGGATATTCCTTATACGCCAGTCGAGGGTCGTTCCACTGTTGCCTCAGAAATACATTGAGGCGGTAGTCCTGTGGAGTTAAATCATAATTAGAAATTACACTACTTGTACTTATTAAGCCCTGAAACAAAATATATAGCCATAAGTGGTAATTGTGCCACATTTTATTTATATAATCTTTATTTAATCAGGCTGTCTTGTTAAGAGTAAGATCTAATTTCTCAACAAATAAATATGCACTACAACAAAAACAGTACCACAAACAAGGAATTGATGGAATTAGAATGATTTTTTTGGAGATCAGGTAAAAAGGCTTGAAAAAAAAAAAAAGGGTATATTGTTGCTCATTCTATTTGAGCAATGTGTAATACCTGAAACCGTAATCTGCCATTGTTTTTGAGCACATGAGGGATATCTTGGGTTATATAATTACTGGACAGTGTTCTGTAGTTTTTTAAATGAAAGAAGAGAGGTGAGGTAGTTTGGAAGCTTCAACAGAGAACCACTGTACAATAATAGAAGCAAATTCACTAAAATTTGACTGTTTTGGATCAAATTATGTTTTCATTTAAATAAAGATTGTGAGAGGGCTGAGATTGAGTTGACAATAAATAAATCTGTAGCATCACTTAGCAGGTGAGGGCCACCGAGCCCATGCAAACTCTAACAGGGCGGAGGAGGGGGAGGGAAAAAAGCAACAACATAAATGCTGACAAACAGACCAGAATGACAGCAAACTCCACTTACAATTCCATCAATTAAAATTTGATGGCCCTCCCAGGAGATGTTTTCAAAAATGCATGACTCTTCCTAACGCTGACTTCAATAAAAAAAAACACACAAAAAAACCAAGACAGTCCCCAAACTCCGTCCTTTGGCCTCATAAATAAAGGATGGCCTCTGATTTGACAGAGATATGAGGAAATCATAGTGGACAGTATGCAGCGTACTTACAAGATGGTGTTTACAGTCACTAATTAGTCATAGCCTGATGAGCGTATGTTTTAGGAATCATGAAACGTGGTTTAACCAACAGAGGGACAAGACCCAGAGATTCTTCAAAAGAAATAAACACCAGACTCTTCTGCATCTGAGAAATGATTTTTATCAACCAAAATATATCTTCCTCAGCCGTGGATATTCAGATGTTGTGATATGCAGTACAGGGAAGTCACCAAGTACATTTACTCAACTACATTTCTTAAGTATAGTTTTGGGATATTTGTACTTGAATAATTCCACATTTTGCTATTTTATACATTTAAAAAATATGACAGAGGGATTTATATCCGCCAAGGCAACAGTCTCCTGAAATTCAAATTATACAATTATTGATATCAGTTCCCTAAATGTGCCTGATTTTATTTTGTAGTTTTAAATCAAGATTCATGTCCAACAAATAAATAATGATACATTATTAAACAGCTGCCGATGGACCATTCTGCGAGTACTTTTACTCTTGATCCTTTAAATATATTTTAGTGTTTATGCTTTATTAATGCTAGTACTTTTTCTTTGGTAAAGCATTGATGTGACCACTGTGGATTGTAGATAAAATTCTCACCATTGTTGTTTCGGTGATGGATCCAAAGCTGTTGATGAAGAGGTTACAGGTGACGTTGACAGGAGGACCTGACAGAGAACAGATTGTCAACACGCATCCTAGTTACATTAGTTTCTTAAATACTATAATACACTTACATAATATTTTTTAGGTCCTTTCCAGTCTTTGCTGTAAAGCAATAAAGTGCTGTACAGTACAAGTCACATTCACACACAGTCAGGGGCAGTTTTTAGGTTCAATGTCTTGCTCCAGGACACTTTGGCATACGGACTGCACAGTAGGAGCTGGGGATCAAAGGTTAGTGGACGACCCTGACCCACAGCCACTCCAACTATGAAGTACAGAGCAGAACGCTGCTTCTTCATAAAGTGTCACACTGTACTGTGTCCTGATCATCAGATAGTATTGTCATTTCCACTAGGCTCTCATTAGCGTGGTCCCTCTGTACACCACTGAAACGTTACATATTTCAGTGGCTCATTTCCTAACAGGCAATAATTTATTGATTCTCCTTTAGTTACATTAGTGTATTTATAGCTAATCAGTTGGGACCTACCAGGCATGCACTGACAAGGATGTGGAGCAAGTATGAAATATGTATGCAATACAACCCCAGAGGCTGAGGGGGAAGTATGTCAGTAGATAATCTGCCAGTTTTACTCACCACGAAAGCTCCAGATTGGACTGAAATAGGCCTGTGGGGTAATATACAAGGGTAACTGCACATTTCTGACAAAAAGATCTGAAGGAGAAGTCAGTGTAAAAATATCGTAACCTAAGGCTGTGGGTCAGTATAAAAACAGCAACAACACATGACAAAACAAAGGCTCCTGTGGGAAAACATCGCAGCCTGCAGCATCTCTCACTTCTGACCCATCTGTGAATGATTTGTGCTGCCTCGCCGCCCAGAATGTTATGCAAATTGAGCAGCGTACTTTCTCACACCTGTCCCGGTAGAGGAGGTCCTCCAACCGCACGCCACACAGTGCGTTACCTTTGAAGTTGGGTCTGATGCGGGCGTCGTAGCCAGATGTGCGTCCCATCAGTTTGTCCAGAAAGTCAGATGGAGAGGGGGGCTTGGCTGCTCTGCTGGGGAACTTCATCTCCTTACAGAGCACAGTCCTGCCAGATGACGGCACAACAAACTCTTCATGTGCTCACATAATTTTACTTAATATTTAATATCTCCAGTGATCTATTCTATCCATCATTTATTTGTGCTACGCATATACAATATCTATAAATATAGCTGCAGAAAGTGTACATGCATTTTTACTAATTGTACAGTATGTGATTTGTAGTAAACAGTGCTCGGATCAGGCTGTTTTAAGATATTTTTACTCAAAAATAGAAAAACGTACGATACTTCTCTTTTAAATACAACTATGATGTTGTCATGCCTCTAAGTCAAAGGAGTACCACTAATCCCCTCAACAGTTACATTCAGTGTCAAGTTCTAATAAAAAAACATGCAGTGTATACATTATAATTATTAAGAAAACAGCAGAACTCTCCTATAATTAACTTAAAGTAACATTAGTATGGTATATCCAACCTTGGTGTCTTACCTGCCGTGTAGAAAAATGACAGATGAAGACCACACCATACACAACATGTGCAATAGCATTCTTTCTAAGAAGGAAAAACGGAATGATGAGACCAAAGGAGAGAAAAATAACTGAAAAGGAAAAAGCTGCGATGCAGGGAACTTGTTTGCTCCTCCAGTGAGACTGTCCTCTCCACTCAGCTGAGGCTGCCTCCCTCTCTGCAGGTGTAAAATACAGGATGCTGCTGCTATATAATTTAAAATCCTGGGGAAGTTTTTTTTTCCTGACTGTGTTTGTGTGGATGACTTCAAGCTTTATCTCTTTTTTATGGCCATATGCATGCTGAAGGAATTACTGCAAGAACATTTAAAGAGACAGTAGCATTTTCATGGCAGAGTGGCCTCACATCGCTCGTCATGACAGCATCAGATCAGCAGGAAAATGTGGGTTTTCTATCATAGATGTAAAATTTAAAAGGAGAAAATGAAATGAATAAAGAAACCATGAATCACACTTTAAAATGCCATAGTTAAGTTTCTCTCTATGTATATATATATATATATATGTAATTCTATATTGTTAGGTGTTTTATAATTGATCAAACATGCTGAGTAAACAACTGATTGATTATTAACGAGTGATTATTAACCCAAATCCACAAACTTGTCAAAACTGTCAATGTGAAATATTACTGGATTACAATAACTATTACAACACTAAATTAAATAATGTTTACATGTTGGGTATCTGATGAAAACCTTAACAGCTATTTTAAGTGACCCTGAAAAATTCAACATTGGGGGATAATTTAGTTTTTCATATTATGTTTATACTACCAGTTTATATATATATATACCATGAATATATTTACAGATCTTTAAGATATATTTCATAATTTAGAACTAAGAATCATTTAAATAAATGTTCAAAATCATCATTCAATTTCTTTAGGAACATAATTTAATCGCAGGATATTTTTAATGAAACTGCGGATTGTAGACAAACTCAAGAAAATGAATCAAGCTAAGAAGATTGTTGATGCATTCACTATTAATTAAAGGACATAAAACAGAGCTGTCCAAAGTTTCTGGTCTAATTACTTCCTCCCCAGATCGCCGTCATATTCACATAGAAATGTGAAAGCTCGTGTTTATTCCTCCACACAGAGGGGGAGGCAGTCCGGCCATTTACTCATGTAAAATTAATGTCAAAGGAAGCGATGGGACGTTGTGGCTGCACGTGTTTGCCTCACACTTGAGAGGCTGTTGCACACTTCGCTCCGGAGCCCATGGTGTCAAATAAGATAAGAAATGTGTGAGAATATGAAACATGAACACATTACTAAGAACCACGAGCCTCAGTTATAGGAAAAAACAATGTTTCTTCATGCTTGAACATTTTAACCTCCAGATAGGAAAAGTAGGCCAAGCTTCATTTAATGTTTTAGTTGGATCTTCTTATATAGATTGTAATTCCATACACACATTAAAATATACTCTTATAGTAATCAGTTGCCTTTTACACAATTCAGTCTGCTCTCTTTTACAATAAGTGCTTTTAGATGAGGTTATGCCTTTAGCACCACCTCACCTCAATTTTAAGGTCCAGTCACCAATCTGCCGAGCAGTAATCACAGATTTGAACGCCTCAGGACACATGAGCTCGACCACAGAATTCAACAGCAAGTAAAAAAAAAAAAAAAGAACACAGCTCAGAATGCAGGTCAACTTTTCAGTCTGGAAATAAGGGGATCACTCCAGTTTAAAAATAACTTTTATTGCAGCTTTTCTCACAACAGGCTGCTCTGATCACACAAAGGGAAACAATAATCCATTATTTAACTTTTTCAGCCTGCTGGGGAAAGCGGATATACAATCACTCACATTTGGTGGTAGCGGGAAGATGAGACTGTGATTTCTCCCTGAACATAAACGAGTGAAAAAACAACAAAACACATACAAATTTCAAATGTGAAAATATTTCAGAGACATGATGTTGAATGTCTCGATTTGTATGCATGGTCAGTTGTCTCATAAACAGTGTGGCAATGGATGCCAAAGTTCCCATTTCGAGCATCAGCCCAGACCATCTTAATCCTCATGGATGTTGAACAGCTTTGCCACTTCGTTTAGATCGGCATGCTCCTCTCCATCCTTTATAATCTACAAATAACATACAAAAAGACATTTTAAAAAATTATTAATCCACTTAATCTACAACATGAAGAAGTATTTTTTATTAAAAACTGAACAGTGTGTACCTTTCTTGCAACGGGCATTCTGTTGAACACATTCCACAGGATGATGCCCACCACCACCTTGTCTCGCAAGTAGAAAATTACTCCTTTTCCATAGTTGTCTCTATTCTGCTCCACAGCCGGAGAAGGCGTTGAAGAGGCCACTGGGCTAACGGCTGTGTCCTCTGTTTCACTTTCAGAGCGGATCCCAGTTCCTGCAGCACATTTAATGAGAAAAGCTTAATCTGACCCTTTGTCCTAAAATTCGCTCTGTTTGTTTTTGCTTCATAGGATTAGGACTAAAAAGATAGTGACGGTTCCTACCGGACTTCTCTGTAGCAGCTTTAGGTGTGTCCTTGGCAGTGGCTTTGGCAAACACTCCTACTGTTGGCAGGCTGCTATCAACGATCCCAATGGCTTCATAACCAACATCAGGCCCCAGGTCACTCCTGTGAGAAAACACACGAGGATGGAAAACATGTTGGGAGAATGTGATTTGAAGCTCTCACTGTGAGTAAGTATTGTCTCTTATTTTTCATTTCAAAGCTTAATGAAACTGGAGAAAAACATATATTTCAATTCTTAGCATCCACTAACATCTGGCTTTTGTCAGCATGCACTCCCGGGTTAAATGCAGTCCACACAGGTTTTTATCTGTTCTAGCTCTGATTGGCACTGATGACACAATTTCCTCTTCTGCTTCATTTTGGCAGTATAGATGCTGATGCTGCACTTTGTCTGCAATGTGCATTGAACTTCCTGGCGTAAATATCCATAAACGTTAATGTACTTACTGTTTTTTACATCTTAGGGACAAGGTCTTATAGTGATTTTTTTTATTCATACATGTAAAAAAACGTAAGCCTGGTTAAAAAGTGGGGTGACAGAGCTTCTCGGTTCCCAGCATGTTGGCGACATCGAACATGACTCACAGGGCAAAAACAGAAAGGTAAAATCCTTTAAAACAACCTATGTATACCCATTCATTTTAAAAGAGGCATTCTGCTAACTAGTTATACTCAAGTTGATTCTCCAATAGATTTTAAAAGTGTGTTTGTGTACATCACACAGGATCAGCTGCAGGTGTCAGCTGAATCCTGATCCTACATCTGCTGGTGTGTAAATCATGATAGTTTGACTAATGTCCCTGTGTCCCTGTGTCCCTGTGTGTGTGTGTCCCTGAGTGTGTGTGTCCCTGAGTGTGTGTGTGTGTGTGTGTGTGTGTGTGTTCTTTTTTGCACTGCAATGACCCCATGTTTTACGCAGCAGTGTCTCACATTTCACCAGCTGCCAAAAACATGCAGTCGGAGCAGCAGTCTTTGTAGCGAGGGCCATAGTCCACACTGTACTACAGTTTTTGGCAAACTCCTTCAACTCCCCATGTGATTATGTCAGTAGTTTTTTTGACAGAGTTAGTACATGTGCAGTAAGCTTGAAAAATGCCTGACTGAGTAATGCAGCCCTCTGCTGGCAACTCCTCTAAATGTCCTCTAAAAGCGTTTTAAATATTTCAGGATTTTTCGGAGTGATCAAGCATGTTCACGAAAGACCGAATCTGAGTCATTTACAGGATTGTACATGCCGCTCCAGTGCCTACTTATTTAAATGTATCCTATGAATCTGGACCTAATGTCATTAACAATTCAAACTGGCTCTTGCTCACAAAAATATCTTCCTTTATTCACAATTCAGGCTGGTTTCATGGTTTGCAGCCGCAGAGTTTTAAATGTGTGACTAAGGGAAACAGAAGAAGTGTGATACCCACCAGAACATAGACTGATGCCAATAGGGTTTGTTGGCTCCTGTCATGTTCTCTCCTGCCAGTCGACCGCTCACAACAGCGTGATCGTGGTGTTCCACTCGTCTGCGGCCCAGTCTGATGTCGTAGAAACATGCAGCATCTCCTGCCTGGGATGAGATACAAGGGATTTAGGAGGTGTTGCTATGATTAGAATTAAAATAAAAAGATTGAAAGTTACAGAAAACTAGACTCAAAAGAAGAGAAATAAATATACTACATGTCTAGGGGTGTATTAAGTTGTAAACATGACTTGAATTTGCCTGAAGAGGGCACTATATCCAGCTCTCCATGTCCTACAATTATCAGCAGCTCACCTGGATCTGCTCAGTAAAACCTTAAAAATCTTTTCTTCTGACCAATTAGAAAAACTAGGGCGAGTCATATTACTATTGATTCCATGACAGTTAATTCACAAATGTTAACCATAAGCTTTGCAAATAAATGTTCAACATGAACAGCAAAATTGCTAAAACAACTAGTGACTGTTTTAACTACATGTATACATAAATCGACTAAAACCAGTCAGTTAATAATGGAGATGGTACATGTAATGTAGCACACGTCATAACTGCCACTGGTGGAAGGATGATTTGAAATTTTTTTATATTTTCCTACACAATTCTTCTTGATCTTGACCAAGTACCTCAATAACCTTATGAACTTTAACTTACCACCCAAATATTGGACCTTGCTTGCAGCTCTGCATTGACCCGAAAGCCTCCAAAGTCAGAGTCTACCTCCAGACCTGCTGACTTAGCCAGGTCAACATTGGGCTCCAGGCCAACAGCTGCAACAATGTGATCAGTTTTCACCTACGAGGACAAGGCCAAAAAAAAATAAGTAACCAATTTTCCCTGAGATACGTTGCTCTTGTGCAGAAATCTGAACCCACCAATCGGCCATCCTTCAGCTTGATTTCTAATTTATCATCTTTGAGAGTCACAGACTTCACCAAAGCTTCTGAGATGACTTTAACGCCCTCTAGAAAACCAAAGGGAGATTAATATTATTTATTTGTAAAAAAAGAAGAAAGGTTAAAACAAAGGCAAGCTGTCTCTTTTCTTTGGCCATCCTGCCAGTTAAATAAAATGTTCACATAAGCTATGAAGTAAAATGGACATTGACCTTTCTGGACTTTTTCAGTTGTCCAATTGCTCAGATACTCAGGCAGAACCTTTCCCATGTTGCCCTTCTCAGGGAACATCTGCAACACCTCCAGACCAGACTCTGATGCTGGAAAGAGAGAATGAATGATCCAACAACAGAGCAACAACTAACTTCTGTTAAACATCATCTGTTCTGTTCTCTTCTCGTCAAGGAGTCTTACATTTCCTGCCGAGGGCACAGGCCAGCTCGCTGCCCAAGAAGCCGCCTCCGATGATTGTGATGGACTTGACGTCTCTGGAGACCTTGTCCAAGGATTTGAAGTCATCAATCTGTGGAGGAGAAAAAAATGTAATTATTTCATAATATTTCCGTCACGTCATACCTTAACCACTACTCCCACATTTATAAGACTTTTCTACTTTGTCCCATCAGCCAGAAATTCTTAACCTGAAACAAAGCTAACACCCCCTTGTGGCTAAACACTGACCTTGCGGAACAGAGTCGTCCTCTTCATCACTTCCTCTCCTGCTCTCTCAAGGGCCTGTAGATTTCTTGGCACACCGCCTGAAGAGCAAAGTTCACTTTAGTTTCCATGAAGATTAGACACATGCGGTAACAAATGCATTTATAGTGACTCGCCTGTAGCAATCAAACATTTGTTGTAGGAAATCTCAGTGTCATCGTCCAGTTTAACTTTGTTTCCTCTCACATCCATGTGAACCACCTAAAACAGATTAAAGCATCTATTTAAAATCTGAGTCATGACAATTTAAAAGAGGGAAATTAGATCTGCAAAAGAAGTGTTTATCTAACTACTAACAACCACTATTATTAGTACACTGTAGTGTGTGATGGTTGAAAGAGAAATATAAACCAACCTTTCTGCCAGAGAGAACAGCCACACCACCATTTTCTGCACTTGCCAATTCTTCTATTTGAATGTAGAATGATGGCGGCTGGAAGTAGATACTGGCAAATAAAAACAAAAATATTTTAATGATTGAACCGTTTTCTTAGTAAAATCAAACACACCCATTAAATTTTTGAATTCAACAAGATGTCAAATAAACCAGCCAAGAGTATTAAGAAATATTCGTATAAAGCAGTTTCACTCGGTATTAAGACATTGTGCCCATTGTGACCATTAGGTCTTTTCTGGAGGGCTGGGGTTAACACTTACAACTGTTTTTTATGGGTTGGTTAAAAGAAGTTCAAAATTATTTTTTTTTTTTTTTTTTTAAATACCAGAGGAAACTGAAACACACCTTCTTTCTTTTCCATTCCACTGTTTGAAACGCAGAGTTTCTGTCACACTGGAGTCATCAGAGAACCACAGTTCTTTAGAAAGAGGTGGTCTCATGTATGGAAGCTCTGATTCCTCAGTCACAATTAGTACCTGGAAGCAAAAAAAAGCCCATAGAAGTTAATGTTATTGACTGAGACTGGGGCAATGAACTAAATTCCAAGTTTGGATTTTTATGGTGAAATCAGAGGTACGACTGACCCTGGCACCGGGGTCTCTGGCTCGAATAGACCGGGCAGCAGCGAAAGAGGCAGTACCCCCACCGATAAGGAGGTAGGGGGCGTGTGAGGGCACCTTGGAAGAGGCAGGTGTGGCATCCACTGCTGGAGTTTGAACTTAGAGTGACAGCAAAAGAGCGAGCAGGAGAGAGAAACAGGCAGTAAGCAAAAGCAGGAGACAGACAGTTCATCAGTAACTATGAATTACACAGAACCTTTGAGGAGTAAATGCACCTGGTAAACAAAAGAAGTATGTGAGTAAATTTAACCATTATCATTACAAGAAGCCAAACAATGTGAAGGATTCATGAACAGGCAGGGAGAGAAGCTGTAACGAAAAAGAAACGTTAAAATATAAAAAAGGGAGAAAAGGTGTTTGAAATTAACATTAACATTATCGGTATGGGGGAAAGAATCGGTGTCTGCACGCTCCCCTGCTCCAACCGAAGCTGGACTGTTGTCTTACCACTCTCTGCCACAACTTCAGGCTGAGGCTCGGCTGGCTCTGCTGCAGGCGGCTCTGCTGTATCTGCTGCTGCTGTAGGTTCTGTTAGTGTATCCGGATGATTAAGTGGTTAAATCCAAGTAAAACACACAGATGTGGTAAATGTAATTCACTGGCTCCATGCACTGGTCTGCTTACCACTCTCCAAAACGGGTGCAGGAGGTGGCTCTGTTAGCTCAACTGGGGACGGCTCGGGTGGGGGTGTTGGTTCTGGCAGTGTAGTGGCAAAAGTTACAAAATAACCTAAAATGTGCACTACAGCTAATAATGTAATATTGTATTTAACTGAGCTGTAGATCAGAATGTCAGCTCAAATCTTACCCTCCTCAACTACAGGTGCGGGAGATGGCTCTGTTACCTCAACTGGGGACGGCTCGGGTGCTGGTTCTGGCAGTATAGTGGTAAAGGTTATATAATAACTTAATCTGCACTACATCTAATATGTAAAATCCTTATTTAACTGAGCTGTAGATCATAATATCCTGTCTTCTCATATCTTACCCTCCTCCACTACAGGTGCAGGAGGTGGCTCTGTTAGCTCAACTGGGGATGGCTCAGGTGGGGGTGCTGGTTCTGGCAGTAAAGCGGTAAAAGTTACACAACAACATCTAATGTGTACCACAGCTAATACATAAAATCCATTTTTAACTGAGCTGTGGATCAGAATATCCCGTCTTCTCATATCTTACCCTCCTCGACTACAGGTGCAGCAGAAGACTCTGCTGCTTCTTCTGGGGGTGCTGCTTCTACCACAGGCTCATCTGCTGTTGAGGTAATCCATATTACGAGTTAAGACTAAATTCTTTAGAGATTATTAAGTGGAGGACCATCAGGATGCATGAATTTCCTCAGCTTTACCCCAGGAGTCATGTGCAGAGCATGCACGCTATCACAGTCAAATAACGGGAAGCTGCCCAGTTACCTTCTACATACAACATACCACATTATACCAAAGACTTTTTGGTTAAAAGCTTCTTACATTGCAACACTATGCAACTTTCCTTCACTAAAAGTAGCAGCTTCAAAATGAGATTAATGATTTGTAATGTGGATAACGGTGCCTCTTTCATTTCCCCACCTGACCCTGCACATCTGGTCTTGCACTATTTTGATGAATGGGTACCATCTCCTGTGAAAAATGTTTAAACGACTGATAGTCACAGCCTTGGCCCAGCAAGTTCAAGAGTAATGAAGTGTGAAAATCATTAAAAACAGCAATTTTCTGTTTTCAATATTAAGTGAGGAAACTTAAAAAATATCAAGAATTCTAAACAAATGTTTGGTGTATTTGTTACAGCGGCAGCTCTTCTGGTTCAGGAAGCTGGGGATCATGGGGCTCCACCGTACAATTGTGTTTCAATGGTACCACACAGTCAGAGCCCCTGTCCAAAACTAAGAATGTTTGTTGGCTACATGAAACACTAAGTTGCTCTAAAACAGAGGCCAACAGAATAAATCAAAGAATAGATAAAACCACGAGTGGCGCCGTTGCTCAGCAAAGTGTCACTTAATTACGGATTCTGTTTTCGTGTATTTAAGAAAAGCAGATGTAGATGTTTCTTCCTTTTTTTGCAAATTTCTCAGTAAGAACTGAGTTGTAAGGTTGACAGAAGCACTACTGATCCTCTACTATCATATTCACGGCCAACGACAGTAAAAAAGACAATTATGACCATAGTTATGAAGTAAAAAAGACAATTATGACCATAGTTATGAAGTAAAAAAGACAATTATGACCATAGTTATGAAGTAATATGTTGATCAAAGTGTCACTGCGGTTTTTTCTAATGCTTGTGATACCACACTGTTCACATGTACTTGGTAGAAAATGTAGTCCACTGTAAGAGGGCAGCTTCCAATTATGTACAACATTATCACATTTCAGTTAATAGTAAGAAAATATATTTTGAGTAGGATCCCAGGGAAAATCCACAAAGTATGACACATTCACAGAAAATGCCAGATAGGATGATCACATTTGAAATACAACAAATACAACAACACACACAAAAGGAACAAACAATATTCTTAGAAAATACTGACAAAACTCAAAGCACCGTCTCACAAAAACAATTATTTACAATTCTGAGTGAAAGTTAATATGTGAGTGTGTACATTTTAGACTGAAAATGTAAATGGGTTAATTTAAAATGTGAGTGGACAGGAAATAAATAACATCCAGTGAAATATACAGAGGAACGACACATGCATTGTTGAGAAGTGAAGACGGTGGAAAAAAATAACACAACACATGCAACGAGAAGGAAAAGTCAGTTCAGGCCGGAAACTTCTCACACAGACAATAAATACAACACAAGTTATGAATGTCCAAGAGAGCCTCATGTATAAACTCTGCCATCATAAAACATATTCCATATTATGGTGATGTGGGATAATTATGGGCAGTGTAAAAAGAGAAGTGACCAAATAGGTGTGTTTAACAGCCTCCTTATTGTGCACCAACCTCATCCAAACAGTTGGTGTCACCATTTCCAATTGATTCCTCACCAAAGAACAAAGTGTACTGAAATGCAGAATTTTTCTACAGCGTTTTAGATTAAACACAGAGTTTACACAGGAGGCATGTTTTACTCATTCGTTAAGGGGTTAAGAAATGAGAGCAAACTACCTGGGACAGTTTCAGATGTTTCAGCGGGAGCGGCTGCTTCAGCCTCAGGGGCCGGAGGGATTGGCTCCTCTGGTGAAGGAGCTGCCTCAGGCTCTGGCTCAGCAACGGCTGAGAAAGAAAATATCCATTATTAACTATGCAGTTATTGATGTGGAGTAGACTTATTTAACATGCTATGTGATATTCAGATAATTAATCAAAACACTGATAAAAGAATCAATTTAATCATAAAAATAAATTAAATAAAGTTCAGAGTCCTCATAAATTGCTCTCTATGTGGCAATAAAGAGGAAGTTAAACAGTGCACTGCAGAGTCAGCAGATTCAGAGCCCATTCTTGTTGCATATGACATTTAACTACAATTTAAAAACAGAAAGCTAAAGCAACTAATGCACAAGCACTTTCATGACAGTTCAGTCTTACTACCTATGAAGTTATTAACAGATGTGGAGCTTGATATATAAACATTAAGATAACATATTCTTAGAAATTGCAGAAATAACTCACGCTCTGTCTCAGTGGCTTCCACAGCTGTTTCAGTGGCTTCGGTAGCTGAAACAAAAACAACAACAAAAAGAAATTAAAGGGTTGATGACATGACAGTGGAATAATAATATCAATTAAGAACAATTAAGAACAATTGCTCACCAGACGGCTCTGACTCGTTGAGGGGGACAGCTGTTTGTTGTGCGGCTGCTTTCTGCGGTCTGGATGAAAGGTCATCGATACGTTCCTGATATCTACGTTGGTCACTTTTGACAGTTCTGTACGCCTGTAAAAACCAAACCGTTACAGTGACTGTCAGCTTTGAGGAGTGACTAGGTAGGGTAGGATCGTCTGGATGAAATCTGCCAAATAAACAATGGGTCTAACACCAATGACATCATTCTTATTTTAAACATAGACTTTGAATTTTTGATGCATATACTTCATGTCATAACTCACATATACTCCCCCAGCAAGGGCGGCTGCTCCAACTAAGACCACGTACAGCTGTTTTTCCCTTCCTCCCCCCGAAGGACCGGTGGACATGTTAGCTGCTGGTACGCGTACTGGTCCGCCATTGTTTAACCCTGGAAAACAGTTAACATCACAAAAAACCATAACCGGATAGAACGGATTTCATTTCAGTGCTCACAAAGGTAACCTAGAGAGACAGAACACACATGTGAAGAACACGTTAAGTGATTTAGGAAAGCACAAGTACATTTACCATGACTGAAGATGCTTTGTTTATGATCATGCTGACTAATACTGAGGTATATATTCACTGATCAATCAAGCTTATTTAGCTGCTGTTCCATGAAACGTCACATGTCTACATTTCAACTTGTGCATTGACTTGACATTCACCAGGCGACACAAGAATTCCTGTGCTTGTTAGTTGGGTTGATTAAGGAAAGCCCACACTGATAATTAGGCTTCAGAGGGTTGAATCTTCGTTATGATCGACCCCCCCATGAGCTACTTGTCTTCATCACTGTACATTCCAGACACCTCCAGGCATGTAACTAACGGTCTGAAAGAAACAACCCCCGTGATCCATATAAGCATTGTGGAATCTGACGGGGGGTGGGCTGGCCCCAAAAAATGATATTCATATTTTTATAAACGATATCAGTCAATGTCAATTGAAACAATTAATGTCACAAAAGTATGAATATTTTTGCTCATGAGTGAAGGTTGTTTTAAACTCATGAACAGACAATGACAAACATTTGACAGCAAAACATTTTACAAACCTCCTCTCTGTGCTTAAATACATACATACATATATAATAAACTTTTGTCACTGATGACATTTATTATTCACAAAACATAGAGACAACAGAACAATGCCTGCAGCGTGTAGCTCTGTAGTTATTTTGATGACAATTACGTTGATATAATTATTGATTATTGCCCTGTGATTGGATCCAGATTGATTTAACACCCAACGGGTTCAGGTACAAACCACAGCCATGTCTGAACTTGAGAATGACTTGAGTTTTATTATTATTATTATTATTATTCATTGATGCTGCTTCCTGGGAGACTGTAGGTCAGAGCTAGAGCAAGTGAGGTGCAGTTTGATCAAAGTTAGCTAGTTCTGCACAAGTGTAGCTAAGTTATCTTAGTAACAGGTGAACTGTGGTCAGGGTCCTTTAGCCGAGATGTTGGTCATTACCCAGCGTAGCTTCTAACAAACCATCGCCCCTGTTACATGCAGCGTGTCTGGATCGAACTCTGAAGTTGTTGTGGAGAGTGACTGACCTGCTCGCCTCACATTGAGCCGGCACAGAGTTGAAGAGGCTCGAGCTAACGGTGTGAGCTTCTTCCACACGCTCCTACATGTCAGCATCGTGGCTCCGCGGTGTCTGTTCCCGGGGTCAGGAGGACGGAGGTGGGACTGGACCACGGGCTGGTTCACGCTACCTGCGGACACACGCTCCCGGAGACTAGCAGCAGCTGCAGCGCGCGGAACGTCAAGGCCAGAGACAGGTCATACGTCTGCAGGGAGTCCTGGGTAATGCTGCAGAGCATTTAAACACGCGAGAGTAGTCACCGCAGGAAAACCAAAGAGGGGTAACGCCTTCTTAAAAAGATGGCGGCGGCCCTCTGACGCTCTTGGTGTAAAACGACCTTAGTGGACACTCGTAATGTAAAGTCTGATGTGACTGGACAGAGTTTGGGTGTAATTGTGTTACTGTGGACATCCGCTGCACAGTTCTGATCACAGACATGTAACATGACATTTAATCTCTGTTTGATTCCGTGTAACATGGAGTGGAGGCTGTTTCCGGCTCTTTTCCTTCTAAGCTCTTTGGAGACTGTCGCGAACCCGTTTCTTCTTCCCCATATTTCTGTAGATGTACACGTAGCCAGGGCGTGCTGCTGCCCCCTGCTGTTTGTTTGACCTGCACTGCAACCACTGCAACCCGGTCAAAAGAAGGTTTTTAGGCATGAAACACAGCAATGGAACATTTTAATGACAGGAATCATTCAGACTAATCACATGAAAATATAATCATAGACAGGGAATGTTAACTTCCACTGTTACGCAGACGATACCCAGCTGTACATATCTATGAAGCATGATGAATCTAATCACTTAGTTCAACTTCAGGAATGTCTCAAGAACATCGAGGCCTGGATGACCGGAAACTTCTTACTTCTAAATTCAGACAAAAACTGAGGTCGAAGTAATTGGCATGTCAGAGAATCACTGTCTGAACAGATTGTCACCTTGGTTGGTGTCAGTTTGGCCTCCAGCTCCACTGTGAGGAACCTTGCAGTTATATTTGACCAGGACATGTCATTTCACCAAAACACATAAAACAAGTCTCTAGGACAGCTTTCTTCCACCTGCGCAATATTAAGAAAATTAGAAAGATCCTGTCTGAGAAGGATGCTGAGAAACTAGTCCACGCATTTGTTACCTCTAGACTAGATTACTGTAACTCTTTATTATCAGGATGTCACAGGAAGACTGTAAAAACTCTCCAGTTGGTCCAAAATGCTGCAGCACGAGTGCTGACAGGAACTAGAAGGAGAGATTATATCACTCCTGTTTTAGCTTCTCTATATTGGCTCCCTGTAAAATTCAGAATATAATTCAAGAACCTGCTCCTCACATTTAAAGCCCTTAACAATCAAGCCCCTTTATATATCAAAGAACTCATAAGACGGTTCTATCCAAATAGATCACTTCGTTCCCAAAATACAGGCTCTCTTGTGGTTCCAAGAGTCTGTAAGAGTAGAACAAGAGGTAGAGCATTCAGCTACCAGGCTCCTCTCCTGTGGAACCAGCTCCCACTCTGGGTTCAGGAGGCAGAAACCATCTCGGCATTTAAAGTTAAAAAACTTAAAACGTTCCTTTTTGATAAACCCTATAGTTAGTTCTGGATCAGGTGAGTCCTGAACCACCCCTTAGTTATGCTGCTATAGGTCTAGACTGCTGGGGGAACTCCCATCATCCACAGAGCACTTCTCTGCACTCTCTTTTTTTCTCTCCACAGTCACCAAAGTGCTGCTCATTGTGGGAATTGTTGGGTTTTTCTATATTAATACGATTTTAAGATCTTGACCTTCTATGTAAAGTGCTTTGAGATCATGTATATTATGATTTGGCGCTATACAAATAAAATCAAATTGAATTTGGAATGCTATACGTTAAGAAAAATATTCCAGTGGCCTGGGTTTTTCACATTATCTTCATCCATGATTTGTATTTTAATTTGAGTGTGTTATTAATGTAATGCAGAAATGCCATCTGAGAAATGTAAATGATTTGTGGAATGCCGCTGCTTCAATGGTCAAGAGGAAGTTATAAGTTCTCTTCTCTCAAAACAATAGGTTGATGTCAGACATTGTGTGACTTTGTTGCTGTTTTGTAGTGTATTTCTATTGTGTGTGTTCCCTTATAGTTGATTGAGGGGACTTATAATGATGTTGAAGTTAGAGCATTTGGCACTAATCCACATATATATTGCATTAACAGTCACAGATATCATTGCAATGTCTACCACTAGATGGGCCTTTATGCACACATGTTAAAACAGCACATAGAAAGATATAGAATTAGCATGGCTCATAATGAGCTTCATGTATTGATCCACTGAGAAAGGGATGGATTTGAGTTCCCCAAAAATGAATCCTGAGTTACTGAAACCGTAAGAGAAACTAATTTCCACAGATAAAACCACTTCTTCTTTCTTTCACATACCTTACTACAAGGTAAATAGATAAACAACACTACAACAGAAAGGGGAAGTATCACTTGTAGTGAATTTTACATTAACCGCAAGAGAAGATGTTCTAACAACATATGACTTTGTGCGTGTACTTTGAAATTCCTTGATGGTAATTTCTTCCTTGTATTGTTTCACAGGCGTCTTTGTCCCTGAGATAACAGACACCTGTGGCCGAGGCTCAGCGGCTCCCAGGAACAGGTTCCAGCCAAAGACAATTTCTTGGCTGTAATTCATGACAGCCCCTCCCTTACACGCTCACTTATGTGTATAAGAATCATGCACAAAGAAAGGTTGTTGCTCTTTGCTGTGGAGATAGAAGTATCCATATGCAAATACTTCAGAATAAAACTTACAGAGGAGAGATCTCTGCATCTTACCTCAATGATACAGATTTACATCACAGCCTGCGGTCTATGTGCACATATGCATATAGGTCAATACAACTGAGTCCTCAAACCTGTCAAACCTTGTTATGTGTTTTTTCTAGCCCACAGACCAACAGCTCCATCTGCTTGCCCCTGAGCTCTTTGGGAAAATAAACACTTAATTCTGTCTCTGTCTCCCTCCCCTTCTCTCTCTCTCTCTCTCTCTTCCTCTTCCTCTTCCTCTCTCTCTCTATCTCTCTCTTTCTCTCTCTCTCTCTCTCTCTCTCTCTCTCTCTCTCTGTCAGTGTGATCAATTTCTTGACTTCCTCCTTTTGGAGTGGCTGGGCAGAGCAGAACACAGGATACGCTTCGCAGTGCTCTCAGTTTCGCAGCAGCAGCAGCAGCAGCAGCAGCAGCCGTCGTGAGGACGAGACGCTCTGCTGTCAAGATGAGTGCTGGGGATGTGGTCTGCACTGGCTGGCTCATTAAATCCCCCCCAGAGAAGAAACTAAAGAGATTTGTGAGTAGGACTGTACACCGGACACTTGCATATGTCCTCTGTGGGAATGCCAGGCTGTGCTGCTGTGCCGTGTGTGTGTGTTGTGGTGTGGTGTGTGTGTGTGTTGTGGTGTGGTGTGTGTGTGTGTGATGAGGGAATAAGGATTCAGAGACACACTGAAGGCTTCCATGCTTTTGTTAAACTGAGCTGTTGTTCAGCCTCCTTCATGTTGTCTTCCTCATTTCTATTTAAAACACCTCACTGTTATATTGTGGCTCGTGGAGACACTTCATGCTTATTACGGTGCAAATATTATGATGAAAACAATATGTCACAAGCTGCAAATGTACTTCAGACAGACATGGAAATTACTCCTCACAGCAAGTATATATAATTGCTTACATGGACAGTATACAGCCCTCACTGTTTCTTGCTTGTCGGGGTCATGTGATAATGTTGGCCACTCACTCTGCTCTACTCTGTGTGTGTGTGTGTGTTTGTGTGATGACCGTGTGCATTGTGAAACATGGAAAGCAGTGTCAGCAGCAGCAGTCAGACACTTCAGACCTATAAGCAGGAATAGTCCGGCTCTGTGGTGGCTGTTTGCACTTCCCCTGTGCAAACAGGGGTGGAGGAGGCCTGTTTATCAACACCAGTGCAGAGAAAAGGATGGGTGGGGGCGTGCTTGTGTGATGATGGGGTTTTTGGGGTTTTGGGGAGCGGGAAATAGAAACTTGTTTTAACACACCATGCAGATCTTGTTAATGGCAGGGAACAAAGTAAAGGGAGGTATTTTTTTACTGTTGTAACGACTGGTACATGATCTGACTGAATATTCAAATCAAGTCAGGTGCATGCACATGCGATTGTGGAAATTTCTGCTGTCATGGAAAAATGTTTCTTGGACATTAAATACAAAAAAATATGAAAATGAATTATCAAGTGTTTGTTTAGTATTTGGTTTGCTGACTTTGGTTTCAGCTTCTTTATTGTCCTTTAGCAGAAAATGACCTGAAACAACACTTATGGTCTCATTCTCCACCAACGTTGCACTTCCCCTTACTGCCGTGACAAATGTGCATTTAACGGCCATCTGCTGTGTCCAGTCCACAACAGTGGCTGGCAGCGTAGGCCCTTGCGAACAATTGCGTACTTATTGAGCCCTACAGTACACACTGATATATCAGTTTCTCTGATGATGCTTGGGTGTAACAGAAATATAACCTTTTGCATCCACTGTGTTATTATTGTTTTCTTATGGGGGTTTTTCAGAACATTTTATCAAAAGATAACCTTCCATTCCCCAAAGAATTCATACAAACTGATGTTGTTGGCTAGTTGGACACCTAATCTCACATTCAGCATTTTGGATATTATAAATATACCATTTGTGAGAGTGGGTGTTGAGGCAGTTGTTAATATTCAATGCATCATTGTGTCTTAAGTAATTATTCAATTAATGATGTCTAAAGCAGCTAAATATTAAACATTTGGATTCAGTTTCAGGGCCCTGGTTTGCTGGTTCACTGTCACTGTTTACTGGGACATTTGAATAGAACAAATCCATCATTTATTTCAATGGAATTATCCCTGCTTTAATGATGTCATAAGTCAAAATGTCTCTTGTATATAAAGGTCTGTTTAGTTTCAAAGTATTGTACATGTGATATACATAATAATGGTAATAGCTTTATAGCACCTTCCAAAACAGCCAAAGTGCTTCACTGCACAGAGGACAAACAAAAGCTAAGGAAAGAGAACTAATACAATGTCATTTCAAATCAAACAGAGTAAATTATATAATACAAAATCTAAAATTAAAGACAGAAATGAAATAATAAATCATTTTAAAGTAGCATAAGTAATGGTAATAAACAATCAAGTAACAGCCACTCAGTTAAAATACCTCAGTTTGAACATGAATGCTCATGTTTGACCTTGAAAGGTTTGCATCAAGATCAATTTACAAGAATTGTCAACCACATCTGGAGTTTTTGTCGGTTTTCAAAGTTTCCTACTTAAACCACATGATGACAATAAACAAAACTCAATCTGCTGAGGAAGAGCATGAGATAAAATATGTGAAATTGTCTGACTTGCTCAGCATTTACTTGAATGGTTTTATCTTTCTGAAAGACCAAAATCAAAAGCTACAACTCAGCTTCAGCATTTAACATTTGCATTAGATGCACCTGTTTATATAAATAACTTATTTCTTTTTCACATTCAAAACATCTTTAGGATCAGACTGGTTATGGTTTCCTCTTAAAACTTGGCTATGTTATTGGCAGTAAGCCTGTCTAACCATTTCCTGGTATGAACACATAAATTACCAACTGACTTGTGCAGGGGAAGATTAACCACATGCAGGGAAAAAACAAGTGTTACGTTTTTAAGTTTCACACCACAGAAGTATTGGGGACAGGCCACAACAATGTGAAAATGATTTGTACATCCAAACATCCAGCTTTACCATTATGAATTCTTTTTAATCAGGAATATATATGTTTTTAACGTGTCCTCAACATGACTTTATGCAGTGAGGGCTCAGCCGTCACATATTCAATGTAGATCTTTACAGATATAAATACCTGCTAACAGTTTCAGTGTTGGAGTTGCAGATTGCCACAGTATAAAGAGGTGTAGTCAGTATTACCTCTTTCCTTCATGTTAGACATTTTCTTCTAAATACACTCAACTTCCTCTTCTCTGTACTTCTGGGAAATTAAATGTTGAGGTTCCGCTAACTGACCATATCAAAAGCAAAAAAAACACAGTCAAAAGTTGCTAAACTAGCTGTTGTGAGCAGGAGCTGTGAACTAATTCCCATGAATGCTCATGACTAATTGCATTCAGGGACGGTTTGTACCATGAAGCAGTGTGCTGAAAATGAATGATGTGATCTTTAAAATTAAGACTAACTCCAGGATAAACTGCCCCCATCTCCCTCAGGCATGGAGAAAGCGCTGGTTTGTGCTTCGCAGAGGTCGCATGAGTGGTAATCCTGATGTGCTGGAGTACTATCAGAGTAAGAACTCCAAGAAGCCGATCCGAACCATCGACCTGAAGGAATGTGAGGTGGAGATGCTGAACGGGCAACTAAGGATTAAGCGAGACTTCCACGGGAAGCATCTCTTCGTGGTGAAGACCTCATCTCGCATCTTTTACCTTGTGGCCAAAACTGAGGAGGAGATGAACAGCTGGATCAGTAGCATCAGTCGAATCTGCCAGTTTGGGAGCCTGGAGGATGCAGGTAAATAAGCAGGATGGTGAAGATGTTCAGCATGTACCTGTCTACACCTGTCTCAGCGAAGATCACAAACTAAAAGGGTAGATTGACTTTTGTAGTCCAGAAAAAAAGGTTGTTACACCACACACAGGAAGTGGAGAAGTAAAAGTCAAACTTTGCTTTTAGGTCAGAACGTTCATTTTGAGCCGTGTGAGTTTTATGAAAGTATCACAGACGGAACATTTTTTTGCTCATAACTCACATGGTTGCTCAAAACTGAAGTCCTTACATTTCTAAATGTTTGATTTGGTGGCAGATTGGGCCTCGAAAAATCCAGAGTGAAGCTTCACCTGAGAAACTCTGTAAATCCACTTGTGTTTATCAATACAAATTTGTGTTTCGTCCTAAACCTCATCTTCAGGTTATTATTAATTATTATTTATTAAGTGCACAAAATATCTTCAACATTTCCAGGATTTATTTAAAACATTTATTCTCGGTTCTTCAGTTTATTCATTATGAGAAAATACAAACTGAAAATGCAGAAAAAATGTAAGGAGCTGTCTCAAAATATATTGGGATATATCTGACGAGCTGAACTACACATGAACGTCTCCATGATTATTTACATTTCAGCAACAGTTTCTCGAACCATCTAGTCTTTTAAGAGAAGTTGAATACACATAGAAAACATATAAGTAACAGCGGCTGAGGATTCTGCAGCTATGCATTTTCATAATTTAAGTGACTTCAGCTTAAGACCTAAATCTGTGTGAATCTAATTGATATCAACCAGAAAGTTGTTTTACAAAGTTAAAAGTAAATTCAAAGGAGAAAGATTAACTGCAATCAATCTGCGGGATCCATGCTTGTTGAAGTAGCAGCTGTGTAACAGTGTGATACAAATCATATCTGCTCATCAACAACACAAACTATTTGTAAATAGTTATTTAACAATAGATATATTGAATTCAGTTTTACTTAATTTGTATGGTGCTAAATCACACTACATTTATTATTTCAAGGCATTTTACATCGTTGGGTTGAGACCTTTCAGTATTACAAAGAGAAACCCAACCGTTCTGAGCAAACACTTGGTGACAACTCCCCTTTAACGGGAAGAGACCTCCAACAGAACCAGACTGTGTGTGAGCAGCCATCTGCCTCCACTACATGAGAGTTGAGAGGAGAGAAATGAGAACGACAAATATGTAAATATTCCACTTATTGTTTTTGTAATAGTTCGAGAATGGAAATGAACTCAGTTGAATTACCCAGAACATGCTGTGGAGCTGAATTACACATCCTCTTTTCTGAACAAAAAATTGTATTTGCATATATGTTACCTCCGCCAATTGGTTGTTCTTTTGACGTTTTCATGGATCTTATTGAAAGAAATCAGAAAACCTTAGTGGACTGATTTTAAGGTTCTAACTTGGTGGTATTCTATTGACTGAGTGCTATCCTAAAATAAAGTTCACTATTCTTTACCCTCTCTCTATATCTACGCTTGTTTTGCTGCCACATGATCACTCAACAATTTGCTCTCCGGAGGATCTTAATTTTGACCTTTTACTGTTACACTGATATACTGTGAGGAGACGTTCTGTTAGAGCATTGTCATCTGTGTGAAGGAGATAGAACAACGGCACCAAGTTGCTGATATGCTGCCCGGCATGTTTCTATAAAGAAGTAGTTATAAGACTGTGTTGTATTCCACACGCTGTGTGTGACCCAGATTGTTGCTGTAGGTTTTTATAGCGCTCTAGAATAAAGTTGTGTTGCATTAATTAAGAGTTTTCAGAGAAAGTAGGACAGCAGCAGTAGATCCCACCTGGATTGCAAAACAGTTCTGTGAGATGGCATCTCATATTTTATGCAAAGGAATATAAAGGTTGGTCTGCCACCACAAAATAGCACAAACATCTATTAAGGATAGCAAAAGTTTCATGAGAGTATGCAAAGATTTTTGGATGCCAACCCCCCCCAAAACACACACACACGTGGATCTGAAGGGACGGCCTTGACTCAGCAGCCTTGGGTGAAATGGAATGAAACAAATTTCTGAGCGAGAGCCAACCAGACGAAAAGACTTGAGATAGTATAAACAAATGAGGGAACATTTGTGTTTTCGTGTGTCTGCTTTCAATGTGTCTGAAAGAAAACATACCTCTTCAAACTCACCTGCTCCATGCACACAGCATGTGGAGAGTTTGAATACAGGCTTTGAGAGACATGCACCAGTGGTATAGTTTGCATGTTAGACGTTGGTGTTATCTTATCACTCCACAGTAGTTGTAACATGTCAGCAACTAGTGTAATACCGACTCTAATCCAATGTTTTCTTGTCCTGTGATGATGCTAGTTGCAGCTTTCTTTCTGAAACTGTAGTGACCTGCTGTTATTGAGGGGCGGTAAGTAGAGACCAGCTTTAGGACTTGGTCCACAGAATCATGAAGCTGCTCCACTGTAAGCTGTTTATTCAAAGTTCAGAGACACAGAACCTCAAACTGGAGAATCAGTTGTCTTTTGTCCCTGCAGTTTTCATGACAGCACCCGTTGTCATGGACATGCTGTCGTCAGTAACTTACATAGATGAGTCACGGCTGTTCCTACTACAGAGCATTGGTCACTTGTTTTTTCAAAGTCTATTAATACTGAATTTCCTGCATTTTCAAATTGCATCAAATCCGACACTGCACTTCCTTGGGCCCTTAACAATACATATGCCAAGTGTGAAGCCTTTCAGATGAACGATTATCTAGATATGCAAACCACAGACGGGCAGAGATTTCTGGAATTAGAAGAAAGATGTTTTCTAACCAACTCCACTTGTTCTCCACAGAAAGTTCAGAGGAAGGCTTTCCTCACACCCCCACCTCCCTGCAGCTGTCCCCTGACGGCTCTGACCGAGCATCTGTGTCAAGCCAGGTAGATTCCGGTCATCCCCTGGACTACCTCTTTCTGTCACAGTGTGAAACAGGGAGTTTCAGCACTAGCACGTATGTACAATCTGTAAGACACAGGCAGAATTATGGAAAAGTTTGCATTTAACAAATGAAACGTTTTCATTTTTCCCATATCTGTAGACACAACAGCTTTTCAAACTCGGACATCTCACTAGAGCAGAAGTCGTCTGACGATGCTGTCAAGGACATCGTCCCCTCACCGCTCTGCAGTGATTCCTCTCCATCCAGCTCTCATCCCAGCCACAGCCCGTCTCTCTTCCCCCATGGAAGGCTTATTAACCCTCCTTTCAGTGCTCCATGCATCTCCATGGCCTTACCTTCCTCCTCGTCCTCTCCTCTACGTCATTGTGCCACTAGTGTCTTCCAGTTTGAACGGCCATATCCTTCTCCATCGCTGGAGGCAACATGTGAAAGACAAACACCTCCCCCGCTGCCACCCAAGCCAAATCACCTGCCAGAGCAGCTGAGTGATGAAGGGGCTCACAAGCCGAGAGCGATGAGCATGCGACATTTCTCGAAGCACGCGGCATTATTTCCCCGGAGGACCTCCTTGTCGAGCTTGGACCATTTCAGAATGGGTAAACCCTCCACAGTACACATAGTACAGAAGCTAAAATCTGCATCCAATGACATTAAACTTATTCCTGGTGCTGTTATGACAGGACAGCATATGGATTAATTTCACCCACAGCTGATTTCAATGGTTGAGAAAGTAAACTAATATAATTGTTTTATTTTCGTAGGAGATGCTGAGAGCAGGTTGATGAGCAACAGGAGGCAGAGTCTCAATTTGGTAAGAAAATCAACAAGAAAGATCTCGTTGAGAAAAATCAGACACATGCTAAAGACATGGGATTCTTGGATACAAAGCCAAAAACTATTTCTCAAAATGTCAAACTATGAGCCACCTTGGGATCTACCCACAGACGGTTTACAAAGATGGACGATGTGCTTTTGACGTCACTTGGAGCCTGAGCCTGCGCAGTACAGATCATGATGGGGAGCTGCGGTTCAGAAACATGTGCTCATTACTCACATTAAAACCAAACTTTCCAGAGAAAAATAGTGCTGGAACGAATATTAGAAAAAAAATAATAATTTGACATTTACTTTGACTTTTTAGTTTGGTCCAAGTCCCATCCACTGAACTGAAGGAGGCGGAGTAAATAACCTTTACTGCAGCCAGCCGCCAAAAGGCAATTAAGATGATTTGGCTTCACTTTTGGGAAACAGTCATGTCGTCCATCTTTATATACAATCTATAGCTGTGTCTCAATTCAGTGGCAATACACAGCGTCACAGAGGCACAACTAGACTGCCCCAATTGGAAGGCTCCAATTGAAATTAAGAAATTAAAATGTAAACTTTTAAAGAATTTCTTTATAGATGTAAAATGAAAATTACAAAATATCTATTTTCATATAACAATTAGTAAATGTTCCACTTTGCAACACTTGTCTGATATCCTGCTCCTTTGTCTTTCGGCAGCCTTGTTCAAACAACACACAAGTTCAAAGTTACCGGGATGAGTCATATGTTCCCATGACTTCTCCTCCTCCCACCGTTGAATGTGATGGTTACATCCCCATGAGCCCAAGGACGTTCAGCTTCCTCAACACAAACTGCAGTGTTGAGTCTTCCGCAACTGTCGGCTCACTTATTTGTCCACCAGGAGATCTCACACCACCTCCCATTCACCGACACCTCAAGCCTCGTTTGAGAAGAGGTGAGAGCCACAATAAGTTCCTGTTTCTTACATTTTTTGTATTTTGTGAAAGCTGAGTGATTATTTTAAGTCTTAATGATATGTGTAGTGTTTGATAAATGTTAAACAGGGTCTGCCCATGTAGAAAATGACTAAAAGTTATGATAGTTTTGATTCATGTGCACAAGCTCCAACACTGTCCCATACTAATTTATGGAGAAAGTCAGAACAGGATTCATGCAGACATCAGATATGCAGACCTATTTTCTCATGATCATGTTTACTCGTCGAAAACACTTCTTCCTGTGGCACGTCAGACAATTATAATCAATTTAATAACTTTATTTGTTCACAGCTCGTCCCCCACCTCTTGACCTGAGAGGCCTTTCTACAATCACAGAATGTCCCACTCATCTTCCTCTGAGCAGAATGACAACTGGAACATGGTGAGAGGAAACCTTTTTCCAAAGAGTCTTTTCCTCTTATGCAATACCTTCACATGATAAATAAAGAAATGAGCATGTTAAAATTGCAAATAAACCCTTTCCTTCTTTTAGAGCATATAGATGTGATTGAAACTAACATCACATCTTCAACTGATACAAACAAAAAATAAAGACACTTTTAATGCTGTGTTAACAAGCATTAAAACTAGTGAAATGAGATTTAGATGTTGTCTACAGACCATTCCTGCAGTAAATTACCAGCTGGGAGTAATAGCTGGTTCCAGTGTTGATTTGCTGACAATGAGACTTAATTAATACCTTTTCCTCATAAAAAATCAAATATAACTTACCTTGGTTATATGTAAATATGCTTACTCAGCACAAAGATAATGTTTCTCGAAAGCTTCTTTATTACTGGATGCTAATCTGACCTTAAATCTCTGTTTTTTGTGCACTTGCAGCTTTTCAGTGAACTGTTTACTTCTTGACAGAAAACTTGAGAATGGAGACAGTCCGAGAGATGGAGACACAATGGTAACATTTCTATTCCCACTGCTGAAAACAGATTTTACACAATACACACAACATTCCCAACAAAAGCCAGTTTATGTTGTGTAAAGACTTTATCATGCAATTTTAATAATGCCATCAACCTCTCTCTACCAGAGATTAAAAGAGGCCTTTATTGTACATTGTTAAGAATTAGGAGTAATTAAGTCGTTTTTTCTGTTTAACTAAATGCACCAGAAAGATGAAAGTGATGTAACATTAACTGATCTGACCTTCATGAAAACTAGCTGGATTTAATTATAACTAAGCCTCAGAATTAAAAAAAGGAAAACATTGGACTTTAAACTCTATGGAAATCTATGTAGAGTACTTATATAATATCAACATAATTCTTATAATTGTGGGATGCTCAGTGAGTGGAGAATGTGCCAGGGGCGTAGTTAAGACTTGCTAAAGTTTTCTGATCAGCAAGCTACAGTCACAGTGAAGACCCTCCAGGCTGTGAGCATTTGTAACAGTGTGAAGTTGTACAAGGCTCGTCTTGATAATGTTGCATATTTGAGGCAATTTCCTGGAATAAAGTTTGAGGAAAAGCACATTAGTCATGTGTCATCGAGCTAGACTCTCCTCCAACTAGTTTCCTCAACAGTTTAGGGCCAGCATTTGTTCAGACAGTGATGAGGTACTGCCAGCTTTGTAACAGCTCAAATGTATTATGTTATGTTAATGTACTGAGGTTCTTTTAGAATTGCAAGTATCTCAGACCCAGCTTTCTGGAACCAGTAATCATTTAGTCAGATCTTCATCTGTTTCTTTCTCTGACAGGAGTCAAGGATCACCTGCGATGGAGCTGTTCAACCCTGGGCGAGAAAATCCAACCTTGACTATTTGTCCCTGGATTTCAATTCTGCATCCCCCTCTCCAGTACAGAAGGTTTGTTACGTTCAGATAAATAACAGAAATTAACTTTTGGTTCCGCACCATTTTGCATATGGAGCCTCTGAAGACACCAGCAGATTTTTTTCTCAACCCACACCAGCTAATTACTACAAGCTATTGTTTTATGCACAGGGTGTCAAACAGAGGGAATCACTGTCTGAGGTGGTGAGAGAGAGCAGCTATAACCACAGATTAATGATCTTTAACATTGTAAAAATAAAACCAGACCATACTCAGTAGAATTATAACATTATAATCACAAGGCAATATTAAATCCACTGACCCACATCTATTAAACTCTTCAAATCAGTCCTTATTCTAAAACAATTTCTATTCTATTCTGAAAATGATCTACAATACACGTGATGTCATGTGGATGCAACCATCCTACTTTTGTGGCAGTTAATAATTTTTTATTGTGTACAACATTACAGTGAGAAATGCCTGATCTAAGGTTTGTAAATCAAGATCTCTTCTGATCTTTCTCCCTCTGTATGTCGAGCAGAAGCCTTTTTTGTCCGATGACCACAGAGTGGATTACGTCCAGGTGGATGAAAAGAAGACCCAGGCACTGCAAAACACCAAAATGGAGTGGAAAGATGTCCGGCAGTCAAAGACATCAATGGAACATACATTGTAGAAAAAATAAAAACACTGGGTTCTCTAGAAGATCACCTATAACACCAGCACAGAGGACATATGTGAAGAGGACCAAAAACAACTTACTGTAAAAGCACTTTGTAAAACAGCATTGATATTAAAATGTACAGGAGTAGATAGAGAAAGGTTAGAGGCTTTGATGCGCAGAAAAAGACCACTAAATTGCACTGAAAAATCTGAGTTCATTCTCAGTTGGTTGTTACTGTAAAAGCTGCCTGATCATCATGCACATGACATTTTTACTGTAGCATAAGGTTTTACCAAAATTTTAAAAGGGCATCACATTGCTTCATTTGTAAAAAAAAAAAATGTTTGCTGTAAATATATTGTATATTTGTGGCTGTAAAGAAGAAAATATTTTCATGATCAAATGTTTATTTTAATGTTTCTCTCCTTATTTATGTATCATGAACCAAAATGATCAATCTTGAGCTAAAACCTTCTCAGATCTGGAAGTTTGAGTTTCAATGATTATTTCTCAACATCGACAAATTGATTGTTATCATGTTTTACTTGAAAGTTTGCATGTCCACAATTACCCCATAGATACTTGTCATAGATTGTTCTTTAATAATAATGTGTATAATAACTAGAGGTATTAACGGGCCCTCACACACTGGTGGCAGTGGGGGAGTAACACGATGAGGCTGCTACGCCCACTAAGAAGTACTTGCTCGGGTCTCCATGTGGGGGGATGTTAGAGCGTGTCCCTGCATCCATCGGGTGCTACTGGAGAATGCTTGCTAATTATGTCTCACGGTTCCAATATGAGGTCTTGAGTCACCTGTGAAAATTTCCGGTAAATCCTATGAAGTTTGAACAAGAAGGACTACTTCCTGTTTCCAGTAGGTGGTCTTGTTGAGCCATTTTGCCTCACCTGCCAAATACGATCCTTGGGGTGTGTTCACTTAGTGACTCATCATACGTGTCAGGTTTGAGTCAGATTGGAGCATGTGAAGTGACGTTACAACCACTTTCTGTCATCACCATTAAATACAGGCTGACAGGGATAGTTCACCCAAAAATGAAACTTCACCTACTCACAACCATGCTGATGGGGGGGGGTGAAGTGTTTGAGTCCACTAAACACTTCTGGAGTCTCAGAAATAAACTTTGCAGCAGCCGAGTCCGATACGATTGTAGTAACTGGTGACCAAGGCTTCAGATGTAATAAAACAGAAAAAACAACATATAGCCTACCTCCAAACTGCTCATGTGGTGTCATCCAAGTGTCCGCAAGCCCCGACATTTAAATTCAACTCGAAACAAGGTAATTTACACCGTGTTTAAGTCCACTGATATCTTCCTACGAGCTGCATTCACAGAAAGACATGCTAGCTTAGCCACTTCCAGTTGACAGTCGAATATGAATGACGTGGCTTGAGGACAATTGAATGACACCACACGTGCAGTATGGAGGCATGTTATGTTTTGGTCACCAGTTACTTCAATTGAATCAAACTCCGCTGCTACAAAGTTTAGCATGTTTATTCAAACACTTCACCCACCCCTCCATCGGTGTAGTGGTGAGTAGATAATCAGTGATATTTTCAGTGAACTATACCTTTAACGTATGTACAAATTAAAAAATAAGCTCAAATAAAATGGCTGAATTCCTGTTGGGTTTTTAATATGGGTCCTCAGACTAATTTGTACGTCTGAGCATGATATGTACGCCCAACGATTTTCATGCATTTTGGTTAAACGTGGCGCAGGAGGCAGCACTTTAGGGAGCACTGTCGAGTCAATTGGACAATTGGGTGTCAGATGGGAAAAACCATGTAAGTGCTCAGGCCCTAATAATAATGATTATTACCTTTATATATATATATATGTAGCACTGTTCATAGCATAAAATACAGCTCAATGTGTTTTAAATAAAACAGAACAACAGAAACTTACCAAATAGAATACATTGAGACAGTAAAAGTTGTTCAAACTACAAAAGGTTTTTAAAAGGATTAAAACAATGTTAAGATTACAGTAAAAGAAGAACATGGTTAAATTAATTAAAAGTAAGCTCATAAAATATATTTTGAGCAGTTTTGTATCAAACATGTCAACAAAGGACACATTTCTAATATATATTTAGATGTAGTTACTCATCATCTTTTTGTTAAATGATTCTATGCAAACTGCTATTTGTGAGACTACTGAACTAATTTATAAATGAATATTGATTTATACGCAGACGCCAAAGCTGAGCTGTACCTTACAAAAATCATTTTTATTTATGGAAAAAAATCATGCAATGTTGTTTGTCATGATATTAGATATTATATGTCGGACTTTCTCAGATTAAATATGCTTTTTTAAATATGTAGCAGTATGTAGTTTTCTCTCTATTAAAAATGTTAAACTATTAAATACACTGATAATTATATCAGGGGTTTGGCTAAATGATACACAAATACAGTAAGTTAACAACATAAAATTTGGAAGGACAATGTTTGTAATATTTTTGAGAAAAAAAGAATCCCTTATTAATGACACGCTACACACATGTTGCGTCACTATCGTGCGCCGAGAGGAGATGTGGAGGTGTAGAGATGAAGTCATCATCCAGCTCTTAAACACTGGGCTTTAAACTCTTCACGCTTAATGTGAGCATCTCATGTATAAATCCACACGCGTGTGTAAACTGGACCCATAGATCCAGAACCTGTGGATCCGACTGACTCACATCTCGGCCTCAAGCTGCAGGACACGTCCCCGGTGATTGTTTGGAGCATTAGCTGCTAACAGCTAACAACTGTAGCCGTGTCTGGTCCGAGCTGCTCCGGGGCCCCGGTCCACCAGCAGCCGCAACCCAGAAGCACCACAAAGTCAAAGACTGAACCCCGAGAGGTGGCCTGGTCCTGTGTGTGCAGAAACCAACAGCAGCCCGGTGCTATGAGATGTTAGCTGTGGGTGGTGAGTTTGTTTACTCTGGCTCGGTTAGCTAACCTGACTCCGTTTCTTTGTGGTTTTAGATTAAAAAAAACTTCCGTCTCAGACTTGTTCTGCTCATGTTTGTTAGGTGTACTCATTTTAATGTGAACCAACATCCTCGATCAAGATCTAATTGCAAAGCTGTAGCATAGTCATATCTTTATATCAGTGGTCAGACCTCAGTTTGTTTTTATCCTTCATCTGCACGTTGAGCTAAACATTAATGTTGTATGCATTGGTTTAATTCTGTCTAAACATGCAGTAAATACTTGCCAAACTTTTCATTAAACAAAAACACTGATGTTCAAAACAAAGCAGATAGATATTGTGTTGTGTATTTGGTCTTTTCATCAGCTGCATGTGCAAGTGTCCTGGTGTGTTTCCTGTTGTAATGGTTCTGCTGTGGCAGGAAATGTGCACATGCAGTTTGTGGAAGGACCAAATTAACAATTTACACGAAAAAAGACACCGAGATAAGAAAGCAAGTCAGACAACTCAGATCAACATAGGCATAAAAATATGAATGCACTCGGCGTGTCAAGTGCGGGTCTGTGTTCACCAAACGAGAACAAGCCATACAGATGTGGATATGACCCAGATGACAAGCAGAGACTCAGGCTCCTTTCTTTGTTTTGAAACGGGACATTACAATAATGTTCATCATCAACATTTAAGTACCTGTAACTGTACCTGAGTTAGCCAAGAGGCACATTTTCGTCAATAGTAACTTTGTGGGATGTCTAATAAAAAAGATGATCATAATAATAAATGTAAATACATTATGACTTTGTGAATATGTTTTTATGTTAGAATATACTTTTAAAGGTCCAGTGTGTAAGATTTAGGTGAAAGGGAACTATTGGCAGAAATTTAATATAGAATAATCCTCATGATGTTTTCACTAGTTAGTGTCATCTAAATTGTATGAATTGTAGTTTTCTTTACCCCAGAAAAGATCCTTTATATCTAAATACTTTATATTTACATCGACGGTACCCTCTCTACGGAGGCCACCATGTTTTTTACATTAGTCCACACTGGACAAACTAAACACCTTTTGAGTTTTTATGACAACTGAAGCTACCACAGGTTCTTTTTCATGTTTGGAAGGAGAGGGTGAGTTGAGGGGTGTTCAGCTGCAACATGCAATTTCAACACTAGATATCACAAAATTCTACACACTGAACCTTTAAATGACAAAAGTAAAATAGATTAATGGCCACGATAATGCAGACGACACTAATAGGTATATTGGACATAAATACCACTCCACTGTTAGATTCACGATATGATCCTGTACTTTGTTTACATAATATGAATGTAACCAATTTTAAGAGAAGATTAATTTGGTATAATTTTTCTCGATACAGGTCTCATATCGGATGGAGGAGAAATTCACGACAATCATCCCACCAGCTGATTTTGAAAATACAGCTACTATGCCTTCTGTTGGACTGCTTTTTTAAAAGTAATAGCCATGGCTTCTCGCAAGGTAGACGAGCTACCTGGTGACACCAAGGACTTAGCTACAGTCTCCGAATCACTTTCGCGATGTAGCCTTGATGACATCACAGAGGAGCTTAATTCAGACACACTGAATGCTGCTGTGAAATCTCAAAAACCTGGAAAATTCCGGACTGCCCTGACGTTTTTTGGAGTGCGTAAAAATATCTGTATTTTACCAAGTTTTTTTGGAGGACGGAGTAAAAATCAGAACAAGTGCTCCTCTAAGAAAGGAATCACCAAAAGTAAAACGCATGATGGGCTGAGTAAGGTTTGTCACGATGACTGTCTGAGAGGAAGGTACTGCTCAGCTGGAGACACTGTATACCACAGCCAGAGGGACTCTTCAGGAGAGCTCCACACTTGCTGTCACAATGAATGTAGCCAGCCCACTGCTGACCAGAAGTCACTGACTCTCGGTCGACAGAAGAAAGGTTTTAGGAGTCTGTTTAACAGTTTTAAGCATCACAGAAACCATAGAAATGCTGGCGTGGATAAAACCGAAATGATTGCAATGTCTTCTCCCCAATGCAAGACAGAGGTGCCTGTTGTCCAGCACAACACCAAGTTTGTCACAGAGTGCCTGGGATCTGAACCTGATGTGCCTGATTTTGCAGATGTTATACATGACGTTTCCATTGGTGCTGAATGTAGTGGTGCTGTCATGGTTGCTCTAGAGAAGAGTGTAGAGCAAGATAGCCCAAAGTCTGAGCTCGATGATCAGATGTGTGATGTTCAAATGGAGGAGATGAATTTGATGGCTGTGGTTTCAAGTGATTGCGAGGAGACTTCTCTGGGACACAACTCGCCTCGTCTCAAAGTCCAGATGAAGTCTGACCCCGTGTTGAAGTCTGAAGCGCCCACTGGCTCGTCGGATCAGCTAAACCAGATGTTTGGAGATGTAGCATCATTGAAGAGCTTTGACTCACTCACAGGCTGCGGGGACATTATTGCAGATCAGGAAGACGACAGCATCACGGAAAGCACAGTTTCTGGAGAGAGGAGCCGGAATGGAGGGAAGAGGGCCTCCTGCTATCTTACATATCAGGGTGGCGGTGAAGAAATGGCCTCACCTGAAGATTTGGATGAAGAGTGTCTTGATGATTTCTGGGGAAATAAGGCTTTGGAAAAAATCTGCTGTGCTTGCAACGAAGACCACACAGATATGACCGCTGAGCTGACGAGTTCTCACAATATGGATTTATTAAACAGTAACAGCATACAACAAGCCAGTGGCATGGACACTTCTTCAATTGCTGATGTGTTGACTCCTCAAAGTGAGCATCAAGAATCAGTTCCAAACAGTGATGAGGGCTACTATGATTCAACGACCCCAGGGCCAGAGGAAGGTCAAGACAAAGCTGACAGACTGCAGACAGACAGATTACCCAGGGACAGTTACAGCGGAGATGCACTCTATGAACTCTTTGCACCTGATGAGAGCCTCATCAGTCCACATTATGAGAGCAAATCAAAGCTTCCCGGTTCAAAACAGTGCGAGTATTTAAGTGAGCCAGTCGATGTGACGGATTCAGCCTTGGTTCCAGACATGGATCGATTACAAATAAGCACTGAGCGGTATGAAGTTCAACATTTTTTTGAGAGCAGTAAATCCTCTGAGTCGGCACAAAACGTGGTTGGTCGGCAGGAAATCAGCTTGAATAAAGACTGTAATTTGAATTCAAAACCACAAGCATCAGGCAGCAGGCATAATATAGAAGCGGATGTGTTTGATGAAAAAGGAAATACACTTGTTTCAGCTGAAAAAAGAACAAAATCCGTCAACACAGACTGTGAGAAAAGGCACAGCAGCATATCGTTCGGAAGCACGTCTGACCCCGACTTTGAAACATTCTGTGAACCCAAAGAGCAGCATCTTGAGGAAAACAAGCCTGTGGCTCTGCCATACAAAAGTATCAGCTCTCAGTCTCTGGATTCTAACAACGATTTGGATGATGGGCAAACCGTGTGTTTCTCACAAGCACTCGTTGACTACACAAAACACTCTCGGATGCTGAGCAACTTGCACAACAACGTGGATGATATGGAGACGAACGCTGCCTTCACTCCAAACATGGAGGCCTTACCCACCATAGTCACGTTTGATGTAGTGGATATGCATAACGAGGGTGAATACGACGAGCAGATTCACATGGAGCTGGAGGAGGACATTTCATCGCCCTATCAGGACTGTGAAGAAAGCTACCTGCAAAAAGACGCGTTTGCAGAGTTCGATTATCAAATGTTAGACCTGTACGAACAGAACCTGATCAGTAACACATGGGCTGTTGCTAGTCTCCCACGGCACCTAGGCCTTACAAGAGTCAGCCAGTCCATGGCTAATCCACTGTCTCTAGACAGGAAAAGTAGATCTCTAGACACAGAGGGCCGTGAGTTGAAGATGCCTGACACATATAGAGAGGAAAGAGCCACTATTGTTTCTTGCACGCAGACTGAAAAGGACCCTGAAAGAGACTCCTTGCCACATTACAAAAAGAATGTACATGTGTCTGCATCAGATGTTAAAGACTGTAGCAGCATTATGGCCTTATCTTGGCAAAAAAGGTCAGAAATGGCTCTAAGCCTTCCTCTGACAGATGGGGAAATCACTGAAGTACAGAGCGTTAGTCAAGCCCACGTTAAACATAAACTATTTTCCTCTTTATCGAGCAGTGATTTTCCTGATGGTAAAGTACAGCGTCTTTGCTCTAATGTGTCAGACAGAGTTTCCTGTGATATGATGTCACAGAATACAGAGCCGCACAACAGACAGTGCCACATTCCTTTGCAATCGGACTCCTGTTTACCTCATAGCACCTTTGTTTATCCTGACATGGTGGAGGAGTTATCCGAGGATATCGACGATGATGAGGTTTTTTGTAAAGCTGCCACTAATTTGCAGTCCTACAAGCAGTGTGGTAAAAGCAGAGCAGTGGCTCATAGGGAGGGGATGTGTCATGCAGGGAGTCAGTTAAAAGCAGTTGTGTCTAAAGATGAAATGGCCGCCCTCAGTGAAACAAGAACGCCCAGGGATGTGGGGTGCCTTGTGGCCTGCACAGATCTCCCAGAGACGACCTTTGATTGAACGACTTTTACTCATACCGTTAATATCACGTGTAAATGTGCCAATGAGTGCTTTTATGTTACATCCAAAGGAATAACTGTTGCTTATTTTTCACAACGGATTCCTTGTAGCACACTGTGATTGACGGGACACAAATTGAAATTTTTACTTTAGTGTGTGCCATCGTGCTGCATCAACTGCAGCGCTGTCTTGGGAAGTCAAAAGGGTTTTTCTGCATTTGCACAGCAACGGTTGCTCATTTCACACAGATCACAGACATATCAGTCCACTGAAGGTATTAGAAGAGATTCTTTGTTTTATTTGCATTTGGAAATGGTCACAGATCAGATTCATCTCATCCGACTGATTAATAATAATATTAAGATTTTATTTTTTGTAGCCTCCAGGACTGAGCCACACGTTGATTACAAAGCTATTCATTAGCCCCGGTTTCCATAGCACAGCCAGCTGCCTCTAAACACATGCATAGTGTGTGTTTGCTTTAAGTGCCAGCTGATGTGTTTACTGCTTCTTCACAGCCTCTCTTTGCTGCAGTAAAGCTTAAGTTGGCTTGTCCAAATTAAATGTCATCAGCTGTTTTCTATCATTTCAAGGTAGATTGTTTTTAGGAAACAAAAAGAGGAGAATCACTGAGGGGAATATCTTCATTTGCAGGGAGCAGTCCCTCAATCCACTATAGGATACGATTCAGAGCAGATCCGTTTTCAGACATGGACCCAGAATTTGTCTTTTACGTATAGAGCAGTGGTCACCAACCTTTTCAAGCCCAAGATCACTTTTTAATTCTAAACGTAAGCTGAGCTCTACCACCCTGGTATCGTCCAAAAACCCACTTAGGAGGTTCATATTTATTATTTCTGCTAATTCTGTCAAAGGCTTAATGTACGAGCATAAATATACACACAGAAAGGCAGTTATGCAACTTTATCTATTCGATTCACAATATTCACATTAATATGAATTCATATTTACAATATTTAGCTTCAGTTAAACAATATCTTCTGCAGAGAATCTGCTACTGCAGCACAATGATTTTACATAGGCTTTGTCTTGAATATCGCCATAAATATAACTATTTCCCGGTATCAAAGTAGTCCTGTGTACTGAAATAAAAACAAATACTATAAAGTGTGAAGCCATGCATCTTACGCTCCTGCAAATATAAAAAAACTCTTTATTAAAACAAAAGAATGAATTTGGTCAACAGAAATGCTGTGACATAAATTCAACAGATAAACATTAAAACTCAGGTGACAGATCATTTTCTCTGTTTATTCTGCTGTGAACGTTTATCTGTCTTTGTTACAAGAGCATTTCCAACACCAAAGGATGCATGTCTTCATTCCATAGTGTCCTGACATTTGTTTTAGTACATAATCCGACTTGTATTGAAGGAAATGCAGTCGATAAACCAGCAGCTCCTCCGCCAGTAGTGGACACGCTGCCCGTGTCAACAACAGACAACCGACACAGCTGATCTGCGGCGCAACCGCAGCCATTGAGTCCAGAGAGTTACAGGGATCGACAGTGAAGACTGTTGAGATCGACCAGTCGATCAAAATCGATGGGTTGGCGACCACTGATATAGAGAATGCAGCAAGAGATTGTTCGGGTCAGACATGATCGCAACCAAAGGAAAATGTTCGGAACATTAAGGCGATGGGTGGCGATGACGGATGTGTTACAAGTAGAGCATGCAGGAGGCAGGACTTAACATGGGGCAGTTGTGGCTCAGACGGTTGAGGTCGTCCACTAATCAGAAGGTTGGTTGCTCAATCTTCCAAAGTGTCCTTGTGCAAGAAACTGAGCCCTAAATTGCTCCTGACGCCTATGCGGCATGAGTGTAATAGAAGTGCAGCATTTATTAACTGTATGAATGTGTAAATTAGAGACTGGCTTGTAGCTCTGTGAGTGGTAGATAAGACAAATTGCTGCGGAAATCATGTGTTTGTTTACAGCACATTGACACTGGCATCAGCCCGTTAGTCTCTTGGTCTTTGTCTTCTAAATGTATGGCTCCTCTTTACATCCTGAGATATTTGTATTCATTTTTTCCATTGTTTTACATCTGTTGTATGTTAGAAACTCAACATCATCATATACACCTGTGATTTTTGTACTGTGACACGTCAAAATGTCTGCCTTCAAAAGGCGGATAGACAACATGCATCTTGATATCTTTGTATTTGGCAAAAACTCTAAATATCTAATAGGAAATGTACAGGTAGACTGGGATTTCATTTACATACTGAAGTCAGTGTTGTAAGTGGAAGCCACCATTTGTCAAGAACATTTCCAGATAATGTACTGTGTGTATGAAAGTGCTTTACATCAAGGAAACAGCTTGGAAACTTGTCTATAAAATGGTAAAAAGAAATCAAGGTAAAAAAGCTAATAGTCTGTAATTTACTGTGCGGGCTTCAGACCTGATGAGCCAATCTGGCCCTAGACATGACTGCTGTTTTTCTTCGGTGCTGTTTTCCACCTGTAAAGTGCACATTTCTTACTTTAAGGATGCACTCCCTTCACATGTTACTGTAAGCTAATAGAATGAAAAATCTTTTTGGTTTTGTTGAAATGTTATGCTAAAATATAAGCTGGTATTCTCACCTTGTATCGATTTTTTTGTTGTGATTTGAAATGTTTTTATTGGTCAGAAGTTAAACTGTCAGATGATGTAGTTTTTTATGGCGTAATATTGAACAAATGTAGTTATATTCTCAGCTATTTGTACACTGTAACGTATTTAGACTGGTTATTACAAATTCGCAATATTCTCTTTGAGTTCTCTTTTTTATTATGCTATTCTTTATATTGAGGTTACATTCATGTTACATCACAGGATTCTTCTGGAAAGTGTGTTACATTTTTGTCAGAGTAGAACACTGCCTTACACGAAAATAAACATGTCAAGAAAGCATTTCTGTTTTTATTTTATTTCACTTGCTTCTGCCTAGTGGCATGAGGGAGATTAACATTTCTGCCAAGTTCAATGAGGCCAGAGGCAGGGCTGACCTTTTTTAAGACCATCCGTTTCAGTTTCAGATCAGAGCTGGGGGAAGACGCTGACGAAATTCATGTGAGTCGGAAGCTCACAAATGTGTGGGCGAATCTCTAAGTGGATGTTGTAAAAATAAAATTGTAGTAGGAGAACAGGTGTAGATTCACCCTTTCAAAACTTTGAAAACCCATTTCACATCAAAATTTACAAGGTTTCAAACCTGGAAAACAAACTGATGAACTGTGACACATTTGAAACTTAAGTGTGCTGAAGAAACACTGAAAAAAGTGTCGCAGTTTTGAAGACGGAAAATTGAATACAAAATAATGTTGACAGAGATAAAATGTGTTTGATCTTATTAAAACATGGCTTCAAAACTTGGTTTCAGTCATGCAAAACATGTTTATTAGACTTCAGGCTTTCAAACACAATGTCGACCTTTCAGTGCACTTTTTCAGTTTTGAAATATGAGTCTAGGAAAGGCTCCTGAGGGCCCACAACAAACATGGATATATCATTGATGACAACAAACAGCCTTTCTGTATGCATGTACATGAGATACATATTATATTTAAAAAGAATACATGATTGGTGTAATCTGCTTGCAGACTTATGTATTCAAAGTGTATGGGAATTATACTTTGGAGTTTAGTTATTCAATTAGGTTTAGTTATTGTTGGCTCAAATGAATTACAATTAATTACCCAAATTTAAGTCTATAATAAAGTTATTTGTGTCTGTACTCTACTGGGAATTAATGACGATGTCTTTGCTTATTTGCTGCTGATCAGTGTTAGGGATCCTTATTATTCACAGACATGGTTAATAACAAATCGCCGCGTTGGTAAAACATCTCTTTGAGTATGTGGAGGCTACAGATGAAGTTTCCTGACCCCGGCTTGTTTCCTCTCGGTTTACTTGTTTCCCTCGCGTTATCTGGCAACCCGGAGCAAACTGCGACAGCGCCAATGGCAGCAAAACACAAGCGCTGAGGCGAAGAGGATGACAGCAACAAGGTGAGCTGAGCTCCGTGAGAACCGAGCGACGCCGGTGATTTACGCGCAGGTCATGCAGAGAGCCGTGTCGCTCCGCGGCGCTTTCGCCTCGCTCACAAACACGAAACCACCGTCAACTTTTATCTCAACTTAACTGTGGTATTCTCGGCAAAGAAGATGTTAGCACGTTTAGCAGCTAAAGCTAACCAGCGTTAGCATTGGAGCCTGTGGAGCCGCTGCCATCACCGCTGAGCGTTAGCTTGCCTAGCTCGCTATGCTAAGGTTCCCGTTAACTCAACCCAGCAGGGTTGCCTGTCAAGCGGAGTGGTTGGCGTTAGCTCGCAGCAACAGTTACCGCTATTATAACCACTGTGCAGCCGTGTGCTAACAACAAGAAGTGGGTTAGCTTGTTCAGTTGGAGCGGTGACTCTCCAGCTGACCGGTGGGTAACGTTAGATCAGCCCGTTAGCGGGTGCTAACCGTTACTCGGGGCCTAAGGGCATCACAGCAGTCAACTCTAATCAATTCATCCACAAAGCTGACGTCGTGTGCCTCAGTTATTCTTATCACGTTATTCCATCCGAGGATTGTAAGTATGAAATCTCTTGTTCAACCTTCCTCCATTTCATCCCTCTCAACTCAGGATGCTGCTGCTGCTAATGAGACCCAGCTCTCCACTTAGATTTGTATCGACGTGATGATTGTAATAACATAACATCCGTTCAGGAGCTTTCCTCCACGGTCACTGTCATTGTAATCAAACGCTCTGTTTTCAATTGGTTGTAGTTTGGTGTTAAGGGAAGTCAAAGTGTCTGAACATTGTCATCAATCATTTCCACTTTTAGTTTGAATGTTTCCCACTCACTTAAACACAACCTGCTGGATTGGTTTTTAAATCTCAAACTCTATTTAAAAAGCCCTACATTTAATCGAAACAAAACTTAATACTGGTTGAGAAGAAGCTCACATCGATAAACCAAAGTTGATCAGGACTTTATGACCTATAATATTAAGATGGGAATGTGTTAGTTGATTCATACAGAGGTGTAATGAACCTGGTTTTTATTTTTCTAATGTGAAACACTTCAACACTCTCAAATAACACTTGATAAACGTGTGTAAATCTGAATGAAAACTTGACGTTGCTGTATCCATCGCAAATGATAAGTGACAGCCAGCCGCTTAGATATAAACTGCAAATCTCACACAAAATGTATACTTCTGTCTGGGTTTATGTTGAGCAACAGGTTATATGATTTACTTTGTATCACTGAGACATCTGTCTATCTTGGTTAAGTGTCGGAACATTGAAAAAAAATCTTCTGGTTTCATACTGGGGATTTTTTTGTTCGTCTGCTCATCTTCTCATATGTAAAATGAGCAGCCAACATATCCTGTAGAAGGAGAGATGTCACTCCTCAAATGATTATAAAAGGAGATGGCAGTACTATCATCTGGTAAATGCTCCGAATGAAATTACGTCACATTGTTTTTCTTTGTTACATATCATGGATGACCATTTAATGTGTCTTTCCCTTGGTTATCAGATTATTTAGTATCTATATGTCCTAAAAATCTACATTAATATAGGGTTGGTTGTTCATAACGCAGTGACCAGGTGTTGAAGTGATTGAGGGAAGCTGGAAGTACATGACAATGGAAAGTCTTTCACCTTAGCAACGATGACTTTACTCTGTGTATGGTGTTGGTGGTACTTATGTCACAGCAACAAGCACATGGTCTTCTGTCTAACTGCTGGGTCATTTCCAAGAAAACAAGAGGATTTTACGATATCTAACAACCCAAGCAATAAATGCAACAATAGCTGACCACATTCCTGTTCCGTACTGGATGTAATGTAGGGTCAGCAATGTAGAAGATGGCTTCAGGGACCTGTTTCACTTGTTGCTATGAAACAGGACTACATGAGTCTGTGCATACGTGCAGTGATAGTCTGGAGGCCTTGCTGAGTCTAAGCCTATGAATCTGGAGGTGGAAGGAAAATGACTGGAAGAGCTCTGCTTCCTTCACCATGTACTGATGTGGTCATAAAATGTGATAGATGACAGTGGGCTGTGTGAAATTTTGTCGCATCGAAGTAGTTCCCCACATTACCTCAACATCCATTCAGGTATTTGTTTGTAAGTGTTCAATCCTTACTTTGCTCTCATCGTAGTCATACTAATTATTCAGTATTGTGACATAATGTTCCACTGATGCTGTAAGCTTACACAAAAAATTAAATTAAACAGTATATTCTTATTGTCATAAATTGACCCTCAAAATATCTGTCATGCTTTAGTCAGTGGCAGTTCAGGTTTGTTTAGTTTTTTTTTGCATGAACCAATGCTGAAAGTAGAAATCTCACACCAATACATTGGTCAGAGAATGATTTATATACATGTAGGAATCCAGATTGAGTTTTTTTTTTTTTTGCAATGATCAGCACTGATAGATGTCTACGTAATATAATGTTTTATTGAAAAAGGTGCTGCCTCAAGAGTTTGGGTGTAGAGTTGTAATGTAGCCGTAAGTGTTCTGCATTTACTGGCTGCCTGAAGAGAGATGATGAGCTGTGTTTGTGTTAGTCGTGACTGGTAAAAAGGAGTTAGCTGATGACAAGGCTGTGTTGCTAAGCAACGCACATCATGGGCTGCGCCTCTTGAAGCTCGATGCTGGCTGTATTCTACCCTCTGCAAGACTGGGAGGAAGTAGTGTCGCATTTCTGCTCGTGAATGCACTTGTTAATAGAATAATTTTGATTATATATATATTTTTATAAGCACACTTGCAGTTATTAACAGTGTTGTGTGGTTTATATGGCCCACACCCCACTCTGTTCAAATTGAGACTGTCTATCAGGTGGCTTTAGGTGATACATGGGGATACACTGGGATACACTGTTCAGCCCACACTTAGTGTGTCTGGCTGGCTTGGAGGTTTCTTGTGAGGCAATAAGGCTTTTGTGCTCATAGAGGCGAGGGTTGTTTTGCAGTACCTGACATTAAGACATCTTGTGAAAGACGAGTTTTCATTTTTTAAACAATAAGACTGAGAGACAGGAATGTCAAGTGGAAACTGTTGCATCTGAATTTTCTATTTAACACCTGCATAAGAGATCAGTCACACTGTTTTTTAAATGAGTTTATTGTGAATAAATACAATAGTTTATGTAATATCCACAACACAAAACAGATAAATAAGACAACCTCTATGAAATTTATGAGGTGGAGGAAACTGTCATTATGTATCAATTAGAGTTGTAAAACTTCACATTTCTGTTATCTGTCATGTGGAAAGATTTCTCCCTACACAATAACCAGGGGAAATGAGTTAACAGAAACTTTGCTCAAGTTTGAATGGGAAGTTAGTTAAAGCTTAAAGTACATAATTGGTTTCAAATTAGCAAGTTTCAATAAGTTTGTTGCTATGAGTCAGATAATGAGTGAAAATGTGTAGCCTGTAGGCTTGGCAGACACCGCAAAACTGCATACCAAACATCGAACCAGATTTGTTTAGATGTTTGTGAACAACAGACACTAAAACACAGTTGGACAGAGAGAGTGTGCATGTGTTAATTTGGGCAGGGGACTTTTATGTTCCATCTCTCTGAATAGAACTGACTGTTACCCCATAGTTTCCCATAGATGGAGAATAAATTGATCAACCACAAGTAGGGTAGAAAATGAGGGAGCTGAGGAGTTGTTGGCACATTTAAAGATGATAGATTTTTCGAGCCAATGAACAATTGTACAGGAATGTATCATTTAGACACTAATATCTTTCTGCTCTTTGATCTTATTTGCTGTGCAGATCTTTGTCATTTAACAATTTAATTTGTTCACAATTTTTTAGATGGGCCAACAAAATAAATCTATGGGAACAGAGGCAAATTGTTTCTTTCAAAATAGTTTTTGGCTGTATGTAAAAGTTGAACCCAGTTGAATCTCTAACTGATACTTCCCATTGTGTTTTTGCTGTCTTTCAGGATCACATAGTTTGATTAAGCCTGCTCACTAGTGCGTGTTGCTTTCCTCAAACAGCCTGTAGTGCTAAAGTCCAGCACTGAGTATGATTCCGTGGTTGCAGTGGAGGTGAGGAAGCATGGGGTGGAAATCTGAGGTGTCAAGACAAACGTGATGACAGCATGGTCCATGGTGGAGAAGCTCAAAATGGAAAAACGCCCATGCAGGGAGGAGAACATTGACTCAAGCGAGGCTCTGCATGCCACTGACGAGTCTGAGGATGGAAGCAGCTCGGAAAGTGAGTCGGAAGAGCGGCAGCGTCAGAGGGCTCAGGTGAACAACAGCAGCTGTAAAAAGCGTGAACCTTTGGCTGTCACAAAACCCCATCGACAGCTCTGTCGATCTCCATGCCTAGACAGGCCCAGTTTTTCCCAGAGTAGCACCGCACAAGATTTTCGTGAGGATGAGACCAGCGCTGGATCAGGGATTAAGGCTGCCAGCAACAGGGAATACCAGACGAAGATGGATTTTGCTCTGAAGTTGGGATATTCGGGAGAGCAGGTGGAGACTGTGCTCAACAAGTTGGGGTCTGCAGCTTTAATTAACGATGTTCTTGCTGAGTTAGTTAGGCTGGGAAACAAAGTAGAGCCTGAGATTCAACCTTGCATCAGTACAGCCACACTGATATCACGGTCCCCCGGTGTTAAAGAGATCGCTAGTCCAGAAGTGTCAGTGGAAGAGGAATCTGTGGATACCTCCGATAACCTCAGGCCCATCGTCATTGATGGCTCAAACGTGGCAATGAGGTAAGACACTAAACATACACTAATTATTAATTGGTCTGTGATTCTTACAAAGTGTGTTTATGTTCTGAAACACTTTCCATTAGTGAGTACCAGTTTTAATGCGATTTAAATAGACCTAACATTGTTTTGACCTCTAGCCATGGAAACAAAGAGGTATTCTCTTGTCGTGGTATCCAACTTGCTGTTGAGTGGTTTCGGGAGAAAGGACACAAAGACATCACTGTGTTTGTCCCAGCCTGGAGGAAGGAACAGTCACGGCCCGATGCTGTCATCACAGGTAATAAAGCTGTTGTAGGTCCTTAGTTGTTGCTGAGTTGTAGTTGATATATGTAAAAGTACCTACTTTTATTTCTACTTTCAAATGTTTTAACTTTTAAAATACACTGTGATATATAGTAGGTCTAAATGCTGTTGGTTGAATTGTGGTCAACTTAACATAAAACTTATTTTTCAGATCAAGAAATATTACGCAAGCTGGAAAAAGAGAAGATCTTGGTTTTTACTCCATCTCGGAGAGTTCAAGGCAGAAGGGTGGTGTGCTATGATGATCGCTTCATAGTGAAGCTGGCTTATGATTCTGATGGAATTATTGTGTCGAATGACAACTACAGAGACTTGCAAAATGAGAAGCCAGAGTGGAAGAAGTTCATAGAAGAGCGTCTCCTAATGTACTCATTTGTCAATGACAAGTAAGAACCTATGATGTTTTTTATGACCAAGTACACAGTGTAGCTGTAGATCTTTTGGATATGGTCTTAAAATAAGAAATTTAATTTACTACAAACAATACAAACTATTTTATATCCAAACTGTTTAGTTGTATAAATGTTTATTATTGAAAACATTTTAAGACTTCTGCCACAGAAATCTGTGACATAATCTACTTATCGATCATATTATGACCATTGCTAATTACTCCTTAATGATAAAAAAAATGGGATACCAGAATAATAATGCTGACATTTAAATAAATACTTATTTTTAAAAGGTTTATGCCACCTGATGATCCACTGGGAAGACATGGTCCAAGCCTTGAAAATTTCCTCCGCAAACGTCCTGTTGTTCCAGAGCACAAAAAACAACCGTGCCCATATGGTAAGTTCCTCAAACGTCTTTTAAAGCAATGTCTGGTTAATGTTGCATTTTTGTCAGTTTAATTTAAACATTTCTTTTACTTGACTTTATCTACTCTTTCTTTGAACAAGGAAAAAAGTGCACATATGGACATAAGTGCAAGTACTATCATCCTGAACGTGTCAACCAGCCACAGCGGTCAGTTGCTGATGAACTACGGGCCTTTGCCAAATTGTCTGCAGTGAAGACGATGAGTGAGGGGGCTTTAGTTAAATGCGGTACTGGTCCGGCAGCTGCAAAGGGGGACAGCAACACTGAGGCCAAACGTGTGGCCCCTAAACGTCAGTCTGACCCCAGTATTCGTTCAGTGGCCTGTGAACCTCTAGAGGCACTGTCCGTCATTAGGAAGTCTGAGACAAATTCAGTGCCTTCCCTCGTGTCTGCCCTCAGTGTTCCCACCATGCAGCCTGCCAAGAGCCACGCAGCTGGGGCCTTGAACACACGATCAGCCAGCAGCCCAGTGCCGGGTTCTTTGCAGTTCGCACACAGTTCTCTGGAGCACATGTCTAGTGTACAGTACCCTCCTATTTTAGTTACTAACAGCCATGGCGCCTCTGTAACATACGGTGAACAGTTCCCCAAGTATGACTCAGTTAGCGACCATGGATATTATTCACTGCACAGTGATTTCTCAAACATGAGCATGAGCAGCATGCACAATGTTGACAGTTTCTGTAGCATGGAGCACGAGCATGGTGTATATCAGAGAAATCCCAGCCACTGCCCCGAATCCTGCCTCAGCCATTCAAACAGCGACTCATTCTCCTCCTACGGGGACCTGTACCCAAGCTCTGTGGACAGTAGCTTAGAGGAGAGCATGAAGGGGCAGCAGCAGTCTCCTGCACAGGGTCGCATGCATTCTTTCTCCCATGGTTTTCGCCATGAGGCGCTGACCAGGGTGCAGAGTTATGGACCAGAGGAACCTAAGCAGGGCCCCCGTAAGCAGTCTGGATCTCATCTAGCGCCACATCTCCAGCATGCTGCAGTCGGAGCCAGGTCCAGCTGCCCTGGAGACTATCCCCTCACTCAGAATGTCCTACCACCTCTGTCCTCACAGCCCACACGGTCTCTAGGTATGACTCGTATGGATAGTATATCAGATTCAAGGCTGTATGATAGTAACCCAATGAGACAGCGGCGACCTCCACTGTGTCGTGAGCAGCATGCAAGCTGGGACCCTCTGCCTTGTGGTAATGAGTCCTATGGATATCATTCATATCCACTGAGTAACAGCCTGATGCCGTGTTGCGAGCGGGTGATGGTCCGCAGCATGCCAGACAAAATGGAACAAATCTGGAACTCGCCATGGGAGACCCCATCTGCAGCTGAACACCAAGATCGGTATGTGATCCCAGACCACCAGTATCAAACATATCGGAACCTTTGTAACATCTTTCCTGCTTATGTAGTTCACTCAGTAATGGAGAAGAACCCTCATTTAACAGACCCACAACAACTTGCTGCTGTTATTGTTACGAAACTGAGGTCATGCCACTGAGCAGTTCACCACATGAAACACTCAAAAGTGATGTGATGAGGGAAAGTAGGGATTTTAATAGTAAAGATAGGCACTTGTTCAAAGTTGCTGCATGTGCAACATATCCCCTCAGGAGTTTAGTAAATTTTTTTTAAATGTCTGACGGGACATCTAGTGATCACATGTCACATCACTAAGATGACAGCTGAGTCAGCATAGAGGAAGATTGTCTGATAAGTGTAAGTTGAATTTTAAGATTTGTTTCATATACGAAGTTGATATAGTGATCTACCTTATTAGAAATATGGTTCATAACACATTCATACAACCTGAGCAGGAGCTGCACAGCAGCTTCCCACCATATTCATGGTTAAACTTAAGCTTCAGTCATTATCATCTGCTAACATTTAACAGGACTGTTGAATGTCCCTCAGATCAATTGATCTTCAATTGATTACATTGTAAATAAAATTATGTGGAGCCCCCAAAGTGTTCAATATTTAACAAATAATTTCATGAATAAATAATGTAAGAAACAGTACTAATGTAGCTCGCTAGTGTAATACTGAACTTTGTCCTTTTGTGAGTAAGTGTGAACTAAGCCGATCAGTAAAAAGCTTTGCTACGTGGCAGCACAGTCCTGATAGGAAGAAATAACTCAGCATCGTCTCCCATATTTGCCTTATTAAATCTGACATGGAAAGTACATTGACATTTGTACACCATGTACTTTTTTGAAGATCTTGTTCAGGCCCTGTGAATGTGTTATGAAAGGAATCTAAAGTGTTTCTGGTGCAGTGGAACTATAAATAACATAGCTTAGGTCTGCCTCTGCTGTAAATAATTCTTTTCTTTTTTTGTGTGTTTATTTTGAAGAGAAGTAAAAAGGAGGTGGGCACATAACCTCACAGCATGAACTATGACATTTAATGGCCTTATATCTGAATGACCTCACGCTTTAGTCATTGTCTGATTGGTTTCAATGGAAATAGAAGTCGTTGAAGCCTCCTATACTTTCAAATGTAAAGCACTATCTCAGTATCTAAAGAGATATATTTTCTCAGCCTCACGTAACAAAGCTACTATTTTGGTAGATTTTGACAGTGCACAAAAAACGAGCCAAAAAAGAGATTTGACTTGTATACATGTGCACATATTTATGTACATAGATCACACAAAAGCCATTGTTTCAAAGTCATTTATAAGCTGCTAAATAATGCCAAAAAAAGAATTTATATAGCGTTAGCATTCTATATAACTTAACATTTTGGTTAACAGGATTGATTGGATTATAGCATAAACTAACTATCTGTGTTTGGATCATTTCCTATAGTGTATAGTAAAACTTTTTATTGGATGCCACATCCAGGATTTTTCTATTTATATATTTGTCCAATATTCTGTGCTGATTCATTTCAATGTGAAAATATTCACTTTATCTCAGTTGCTCTAAGTGACTCCTTCAAGTTGTCAGTGGAGAAGTTAGTTTTTAGAAACAGGTTAACTTTTCAAATACTAATTTTACATGCACTTAAGTGGTTTGATGATTTCCAGCCTTTATCTCCTTCTGACATGAAAAATGAGAAACCTGGTTATTATATCAGTTTAAGACATAAAGAGAAACATTGATATAGATTTTATAGATTTTGTTTTAGTTTGTGCTTGTTAGAGATCCAGGATGGCAAACGTGTCATTACTTTGGCAGTAATGAAAGCAAATTGTTATTTGTGTCCGTTCAGAATAATTAAAGGTCCAGTGTGTAAGATTTAAGTGAAAGGGAACTATTGGCCGATATTTAATGTAGAATAATCCTCATGATGTTTTCACTAGTTTGTTTCATCTAAATTGTACAAATTGTAGTTTTCTCCACCCCAGAAAAGGCCCTTTATATTTAAATACTTCATATTTACATCAAGGGGGGTCCTTTCTATGGAGGCCGCCATGATTTTTTTACAGTAGTGCAAACTGGTCAAACTAAACCTTTTGAGTTTTTATAACAACTGAAGGCTGCCGCAGGTTCTTTTTCATGTTTGGAAAGGGAGGGTGAGGTGAGGGGTATTAGCTGCAACATGGAACTTCACCACTAGATATCACAAAATTCTACACACTGTACCTTTAAATCCAGTTTATACTGAACAACCTTCGACAGGCATTCAACAATAAAACATGCTGTCCTATGACAGAGCCAAGCCTTTTACTTAACCATCAGTCCAAATTAAAAAAAACACTTGACTTCTATTTTAACACATTAAATACACATACAGGTTTGACAGTGTGGAGGAGAGAGCGGGCCTATCTGCTTTCTGATAAAACTGCATGTTAGCTCGGATTTGAAATAAATACATTTGCATCTGATCGATTTGGCCAATATCATGCCTTAACCTGATTCAACCTGTTTCTCATGTGCATGTCTACATAATGAAACATATGAAATACACGGGGCTGTGATGAGACTTAGGTAGGGACAATTTTCTCTATAGAGAAGGAAACAGTGTTTACATCACAGTTTAAATGTTTGCACAATGAATTCTGAAAAACAGACTGAATATTTACCTGATGTTACTTTTGTTTAATAAAATGATAAAAAGCGGTTGGGCCTTGGAATGAGTTGAAATATCAGACTCATTTTGTGATATTATGTAGAGTATGATGAAGTTTCAATAACTGTACAAAAAAAAAGTGAATGCTAGAAAAAAAATGCTGGCAAGGGAAATCTTATTTTGTTTGGGGAAGGGGGGAGCTGAAAACCAGACAAACAGTATGCATCATACCTGCAACCAGTCTCCAGGGCAAGGATCATGGAAGGGTTGGGATGTGCCTTGCAGCACATTGCTCTCAGGATGCTTTCAGTTTTCTTATTATCAGTCTTTTCCTGCCAAAAACCAGTGGTTATAGGCAAGAGTCTCCTCTCAAGTGAAGATCTATTTTGTCCTACAAAAAATCCTACATGTAACATGTAGTACCTTAAAAAAAAAACAGTTTTGTACAGTTGTACGTGGAGATAGCATTGCAAAACGTTGTACTTTTTTGTGTTTATGCTTGTTATGCACCTTGAGATCTAGAAATCTGGGCTAATAGGGTGGCTTTACATGATGCAGCTTTAGTCAGATAAAGTGATGTTTGTCCGTAAAGGGTGCAAGAAACATTCAGCCCTACAACTGCAAAGAAGTTGTAACATAACGTAAAGACGACCCTAATAGCAAGAGGATGTCTGAGAATGCATTTAAAGGGAAATGCCACTTAATTTCAGGATTCAGGTTTGGTACCTCTAGGCCTACATGCATGACTGAGCATTACAAATTTACAGTATAGTATTGCATGGGGTACCCTTGTCTTAAAGACTCCATTGTGAGTTGGATAAAAATGACAAGGGGACAGTTTCTTGTTTTGGTGTTTTATTATCTTAAAAAATATTTGAAAACACAGTGAAGTGATGCTGTTTTCAAACAGAACGTTTGGCTCCCATTTTTACTAAATGGAGTATCATCCAACTTTGATTTGATGGCGTCACAGACCTGTTTAATTTATCCTGTGATTTTGTGATTACAAAAAAAATAAATAATAATAGTTTGAGAATTTTTAAACTGAGTGGTATTACTCTTTAACAGGGCTAATTGTGTGAGCCTGACTTTTGTCTCATTGGTGGTGCTTCTAAAATATATATTTCTTTACAATGTTTAGGTACAACCTTGGTATATGAGCAGACATAAAGAAAAAAAAATTGAATGTGTTTTTGCCCAAATGAATTTTGGGCTTTGCTGACTTGTTTTTTCATGAAAAAAGACGAGGCCACTTGGGGCCGGCGGTCTGTTCATGAGAAGGTGAAACAACCTGCCTAAATGTTTCTTCATGTGAAACAATCAGATTGCAAGGCTGCTGTCAAGGTTGTTTCTGGCATTTGGCTCAAAGTTTGCGTGCCGTCCTTTCTCCTTGAGATCGTTGAATTGTCATATTACAAAAAGAAATTTGCAAAAATAATGAAGTAATCTGCCACTGATTAAATTCTAGTTTTCTAGTGATTGTGAAATCCTTCTTTAACCTAAACACTGGAAGAGTCAGTCGCCCAGATGATCTCAGACTGCATTTACTTTATATGTGATAAGGAATTGGTAATTATAACATAGGTCACAAGCAACACAAACTGACCAAAATGAAAATTGCCAGGGTTTTATTGTAGTGGTTATTTTATCAATGTGAAAATTATAGATATTGTTTATTTTTTGCTGTGAACTGCTACATTAGTCATGACATTGAGTGGTGTTCTGACATGTGTGCCAAATAATGAATCCATAATTATATTAAAGATTCCTAAGCCACATGAAATAATATCAAATTAAATTTGGATGGATCCTGTTACATTTTTTAACCCAGTTTGTTTTTTGTTTTACAAAAATATGGATACATTTAATTTAGCTCATTTTGCTCACAAACTTGTGTCACTAGTTTCTGACACAGTTCCACACTGCTTGAACTTCTGTCATTACATAAAATGGACTCATGGACAATTTGCATTTCCCATAATAACAGCATTGATATAAGCAATTCTACATTTTTAAAGACTCAAATTTAAAAATTCCCATTTGGGCATTAGGACATTTTTGTCCAGATAAGGAAAATGTGGAACTTTAATTGTTTCAGATATTTCAAATATTTAAATGTCCCTGTAGCTCAGACTATTTGCAGAAAGACTCTGTTTTCACTGGGCCATTGATCTCTTCTAATCTAAAAGTAAAACCTTTACTATCACAGCTAAAAACTCAACAAAACAATCCAGTATGTTACTGCTTTACACTTAAAAGCCAGAATGGTGGCTCACTGTCCCCACCCTCCCTTTGAATGTGCCGCAAACAACTAAGCCACAAATGTTCAGAATTGACCTTTGCTTGTTGATACAAATTGTATCTATACCTTGAATGTAAAAAAAAATATGAAATGTATAATATGAAAATAGTTTTATTTAAATAAAGAGGAAAACAATCAATGCCATAATGTTTGTGACACTGTGTGTCACTGGGAGTAGCCCATTGGTATGTACTAACTCTTACCGGGTACAGTAGTTAATTTAGAGGGACATTTACCTGCTACCTACCAGTGCACAGATACCCTGTGTGCAGCAGTAAGCATCGTGTCCTCTCTGTACATAGTCACACATGTGTGTGTATATATATATAGAAAGCGATTTGTTAATGTCACAGTTACTTCAGTTGTTCAAATACCTAAATAATTTCTGTGTTGTACCCTGTGCACCTTGGATAAGTGCATCTATTTCCTCTTAGCTGACGTGTCTGCTTTATGCTATTTTAATCAGAATTTCAATATTTTTGAATATATCTTGCCTATAATTAAATATGCCAAAGTTTTTCTTGGGTGGCTTTGTCAAATGTAAATTCTTACGTTTCAACTCACGGGTTGTCATGCAATGATATATATTAAGAAGGACAAAAGGATTTATTTTCCATGTCCTATAAACTAAAAGTAAATTAACACCAAACACAAATCTGTGTCTCGTCTGACATTTAAATAACGATTAAAAGAATAAGAAACATTTCAATCTGTGATTGGCAGGTAGTTGCGTGCCAGATGACGTCACCACATGATCAGAATGAAGCAGATGAGTTTATCACAGACAGCCTGATGCTGGCTGTTAAATTCAGTGTCAGGTTTTACTCAGATTTATGTTTAATGTTCTTTCAAGATACAGATCCTTTTCAGGCCTAAATTCAATGAAGTGTTTGGCAGTTGATTTAATGACTAACCCTGTATGTTGGCAGAGCAAAGCTGTGTTGAATTGTGATTAATATTGAATTATTCACCATCTGTAATTTAATGATTTTTTTGGTGTCTGAGGCCAGTTAGCATTAGACCACTGCTTATTTCCAAATGCTGAGACTGATAAAATTACTTTAAGAAGAGAATTGGTTGTTAGTGGCTAAGATCAAGACCAAAGTGATAATTGAATCAAACACAAATGTTTGTGGTCATTTGGTGTTTCGCAGTTTGAATTACAGTATAATTAAAAAAAAAAAATACTTGGTGCAGAAAATGCTTTGACAGAGGCACACACATTTTAACAGACTGTACATATATACAGTGTATTACTCAGGTTACAGACATTTAAAATCACTTGGTTGTTTTCTAATTCTGAGAAATTGAGTGGTCACCTTTCTGAAGTTGTGTTGGTCTCCTACAGACCGTCTGTGTCTGCAATGTGAAAAGGGAAATATAAAAAGCAAGTTTTTTTTTGTGTTGTGATGATCTGCAGTATTGTAATCCACACTAACTGGAGAGAATTGCTTTTATAGACCAAAATATATAAGGATAGATTATTTGGGTCTGTGGGCTCAAACAAAATGTAAGTCTTAATGACAAAATGTGTTTCTCTCCATAAATAAAGAAAAACTGTTCAAGCTGTGTTTTATACATTGTTTTTATTTTTAGTGAGCCAAGACACCACACTTAACAGAAACACAATTGTGATGAAGTTTTGTGGCAAGTTCAGTTTTTCATGTTTCTCAAGTAGAGCATCCAATTTGGAAAATAGTTTTGTGCGTGGAGTGAAGAACTGTGAGAAAATATCTTGTAATGTGTAGTAATTCTACAGTTACTGGGAATCAAACCTATTCAATAACTATAATCTAGAGAGTCTAAATACATTTTAAATTCTTTATTTAGGTCATGGTTGAACAATGACATGCCTTCTCCATGAAAGTTGACATGGTTGCCTGTTGAAAGTATCTATTTTAAGAAGTTAAATAGATAAGGAGCGATGTAGATAATTAACGACATGAGTGTTTGACTCTTTCTCAGTCTTAATATTGTGGAAGTAAAGACTCAATGTTTTCATAATTTATCTTTGAAAGATCATAAAAAACATTTGAACTTATCTTGAAATCAGTTCAACATTTTTGTATAGTTCTTCACAGGTTGATGCCTAATATTTCCAGTCCCTCTTTATATGTACAGGGGCTGTGGCTCCACCTGCTGGTTAAGGGTTAGGGTTAGGTCAGTGCATGTATCATTGAACTCATGACTTTATGAGTTCAACTGTTGCTAAAATGGACTGTTACTTTTTAGAACTAACAAATTGAAACATTCTCTAAGATATATACTATATATAATGCTAGATATATATATATATAATCTGATTCCTAAAACCCAGATTGATGTAGCTGGAGATAACACTGAATTCCTGGTGACCTTTTTTTCTGAGATAAGATGATAGATAATAAGCTTTACGCCTTCATCAGTGTACTGCAACACATAATGTTACATGTAAAAATGTTAAATATGAAATGTTTTTTTAACACCACAGAAATCATGCAACCCTGGGCAAAGTTAATTTACTGGTGAGAAGCTCATTCAGTGAGTTGAGACTGCTGGAGGTCATCCTGCCATGTGAGTGAAGACATGACTCATCATAAAAGTACCGTGACATCTCTGCTGCTTTAATACTCCCAGAGAAAGCACATCAGGGTCAGTCTCCAGTAACTCCATCATCTACTAATCATTAAAACTTAGAAGTTGTCATCATTTCCGATTGCTCATTTTTGTGCAATCAGACATTTAAATATACAAATAGCCTAAAGGATATACTGGTAATACAGCAACATCTTGGACACAAACTAAAAGTAACTTTTTTAACTACAATGGCACAGCAGAGCATGCCTCTGCTAAGGCCCAACAATTCCCTTAAAATCAATCAAACTGACCAAATTTCCCACATATATATTTCTATATATATTTCTGTTCCCTAAATGTGACAAAAAAAATGTCCTGGGATGTCCTGGGAAATTCCTATATCTCAAAAAGGCCTTATCTCTTATGTTAACGAAACAATTCCTACATCTGCCCCCTGATCAGATCTCCACAAAAATGTTATGATTCATACCACATCCTTCCACCAAGTTTCTTAGTAATCTTTCAAGTGGTTGTGTAATCCTTCTTACAAACAATCCAACGAGGGGAAAACGGACAGGAATAACTTTGCTGGATAGAGTCACGTTATAGAGTCAATTTAACTGCATGAACTAAAAAGCTCTGTGACATGGACCCTGTGCAGCAGGTGTAGAGGAGCTTAAAGGTTCAGTGTGTACAATTTATTGACATCTAGTGGTGAAGTTGCTTGCTGCAGCTGAATACCCTCATTTCACCCTCCCCTTCCAAACATGAAGAGAAACTGTGGTAGCCTTCAATCATGAAAACTCAAAAGATTTTCAGTTTGACTACTGTAAAAAATATGGTGGTCTCCATAGAGAAGACCCGCTCCCCATGTAAATATAAAGTATTTAAATATAAAAGACCCATTCGAGGGCAAAGAAAAGTACAATTCATACAATTTAGACACTAGTGAAAACATCACTAGGATTATTTTATATTCAATTTCTGCCAATAGATCCCTTTCATCTAAATCTTATACACTGGACCTTTAAGAAACAGAGAATAAAACATCATCAGCTAGGGGACACTGTGCTGGGAAATGTGCACTTTAACCGTAACCTGCAGTGGTTTTTAGCTGCTGTGAAAAGAAAGCGTGTGACCACAAATTCTCATCGTGGTGTGATCGAGCATGAAGTTTCATCTAGAGCAGCAGGGGCCTAGATGTCGTGACCGAGCATCAGGCATTTATTGCACGTGCAACAAAGAATTTTATGAGTAAAGCAGCATGAAGAAGACATATTTTAGTCATTTAAAGCAATGGGAGAAAAATATGGACCGTTCGATGACTCATCATGCTCCATCTGGTGCAGACCAAAAAAAAGTCAAAAGGCCTGAAGCCTCGTCTCTAACGATGAAGCAGTCTACAAGTGAAGGAAGTGTTATGTGACGCAGTTTAGGCCAGCTGTTTCTCTGACAGAGAAAAATGAAATTTTAATAAGTGCTGCTCAGGGTGATCGGAGGGTCGCCCTTTATGGAAGAATTTCTGACCAGAGTCAGGCAGTTTATTTATGGCTCCACAGGGTATGAGTGGTCACAAAATGCTCATAGTCCACTGCCACCCTGGAAACCAAACAGCCCAGCTGGAATTCTGTGGTGGAGTGCCAGAAATGATTTTTCCCATGCACCACAACAAATATTTCAAATAACTTGCTAATGTGTGCGGTAATAGTTATAATATATACATAATATAGTTTGGTATTTTAGTTAGTTCAATATAATTTAGCTAGATTTCACGAAAATAAATGTTATTATCTAAACTAGTTATCACATGCCGAGTGTAAATATGTGTCATAACGTGTTGGTAGATTCTAGATTACTCGTTGTAATTTGTTGTTGAGGCTCTGACCCTTGACATTCCTCTTTTCTTTGCAGTTCTGGCAGCTGGAATTTGGCTGCTCTGTTAGTTTGTCTCTTTCTGCTCTGAAAGCTCACATGTGAAAGCATGGGTACAATTCCAACTAGATTTACTTTCACTGACAGACCATTAACCCTTGTTCTCTCACAGTCCATCTATCAAACTCCAGATGGGAAAAGCTCTAAGCCACTTTCAGTTAATACTCTACAGTATTTGAGCTTTACAAGAAGTAGAGAGTGAAAAGTAAAAAGTGTTTCGCAGATTTAGTCTCTCAGACAAAATATAGGCGGGGGGAGCTTGTCGGAGCCGTATGTGTGTATGTGAGATCCACCACAGTCTGAGGGCTGAAAAAAAAGCCCCTCAACGCCTCTGCATTTCCAGGTAATAGAACAAAACTGATAAAACAACAAAATAAATGAGCTGCTTTGATTTTCATAATCCTCCTAAAAAACACAAGAACTGATCAGCAAGAAATTATCTTACCATTTTTTATTGAGTTAATTTTGACATTGTAAACTATAGTTTGAGTTGAGTTTGTCAAATAATTTCATAAAAATAGTATAAGTAAAAATATCAGGTCTCTATAAAGGAAATAACATGTATACCAACATTGTTATGGAACACTTAACTCATTATTTTCTAGGAGATAAAAAAAAAGAAAGACAAACCACAACCACCTTCGCCCACTTCTGTGATCAAACCTACGCCCTTGTGTGAAAGCTAGGAAAACACCTCTGATAATTGTGCTGACTTACTGTATGTTCAACCTTATTTAACCCAACTTTACAGAAGTGAAGCTATAAGGTTAATTAAAGTGCATTACTTACATTTGATTCAAACCATATTTATCTGGATACAGGTGTGATATCCTTGTCGTACATTATCACTGTCTCACTGAATTAACCCTCTTTGTGGGCAAATCAGACGGAGTGCACACATCTGACCATCAGATAGAGGTTCATTGAAAAGATGAATGTAACCTACCACAATGTAAACACAATGACAACTCAATGTACTGAAGTATAATCAGTCTAAAACACAGTGTCTTAGGTGTGCAAAAATACAGCAGCCTGAGATATAAGACCCAATAATTTAAAATGAAAAGAAATATATTGATTGGGAATATGTACTTCAGCTGAAGTGAATGTTAACAAATCAAATATTATTAAATACGGTTTAATCTAAGAAGTAGGTTTATATCACCATCTAAATAGACCTTATCATTATTATCTATTATAGATGTGTTAGCTGCACACTGCTCAAACCCTCAAATATCATGAGTCTCTACTGTTACAGTAGTTAAAATATATAATAGAAGTTAATGTACTTCTTGGGCCTTAGTGCACATTATTGCATCATTCATTTTTGTGTCCTGTTTGTGTAATGCAGCACTAACTAGAGAGATAGTGTCATATACTGTATTCAAACTATGAGGTAGCCACTATGTAGTTTTAATCTCCATCTAAACAGACTTTTATCATTGTATTATATATTATAGCATTTGTGCTAGCTGTTAGCAGACTGCATAAACCCTTCCAACATCATGGGCATTGTGTTTAAAATGTATTATAGAAGTAATTTCACATATTATTGCATATTTGTATTGTTTGTTTTCCTGTTAGTTTAAAGCATAACCAGAGGGAAAGTGTGTACCATATTGTTTTTAATATACTGTATGAGGTAGCCAATATGCAGTAGATTTATATCTCCATGTACTTTTATCAATATTATATACTGTGTTAGCTATCACTACCACTACAGTGTCTACATTGTGCCCTTCTTATGTCTTATGTACCAGTGGTATAGTCCACGTTAATGCATCCTTGCATTTAGAAGTGTCCTTGTTATGGAGAGCATGGTTGAGCAGAGGGATCGTGAAGTGACAGAGCAGCTGAACTTTCTCATCTGTGGAGCAGCGGAGCAGCAGAGGAGCAGAGCAACAGAGGAGCAGCGGAGCAGCAGAGGAGCAGCAGCCATGACGATGCCTACGGCAGCAGGCGGAGTCTGGTGTGGAGCCTGTGTCTGAGTTCTGCTGCTGCTGTCCTGTCATCGGCCTGGGTGTGGTTTTACAGTCTGTGGTACCGTTAGCAGGAAATCCAGCTCCGGTCCATTCCACTGTAAAGCGAAACAAAGGAGGACAAATCACGACATTTGTACGGTTGAAGCCAGCTCCTCTTCTTCCTCCTCTTCTTCTTCTTCTGCTCCTGCTCTAAAAGTAGCGCTGGGTAGTTTCCTGGAGACGGAAGACGTTTGTTTGGCGCCGTTGTTCTGATGGGAAAAAGTTTTCTGCGGCTCTCGCTGACTCCTCGTCTCTTTTAACAAAGTCGAATCATTTTTTTCAACGTGAAACGGACGTGAAAGGAAGGAAAGATGCCGAAAACGGTAAGAATGAAACGACCTTATTGTCACGAATCCCCGTTTAAACAATGTGTCCCTGCCTCTGTTATCCCCTAACAGCTTCGGGACTGAATGTTTCCATTGATACGCAACATTAACTTAACATTAACGGAACATTAAAGCGGATTCTTGGTTCATTTGACGCTATTTTTTTAAAATCCAAACTCACGCTGGGGTACTTTCCGTTAGTTGTGTGCGCGTGCGCCCTCCCGCCCGCTCCATTAAAAATTAGCGCCTTTAAATGAGAGCATTGATTCAGACTGAAAACTGTGAATCATGACTGAGCCCGTGTCCGCAGCTCGACTCCCTGAAGTCACACTTCATCCTCTCGGCTCAGGCTGTGGGGCCTAGGGTAGCCTCGGAGCTAGTTCCGCCGAGGCCTGCCTCCCCTCACCGGGCAGGGATGTGAGGTGTCAGCCGGGACGGGACCGAGCTCCGTGCTGCTCGTGTCTGGAGCTAACGGAGTCAGATTTAACACAGGGAGGTGACGCTTTTAGAGCCATTATCTCATGGTGTGTGTGATAAGAGAGGAGGACAGGGCTGGGTCAGTCCTGAAGAAGAAGCAGCTCAGGGGGATGCGTGCTGCTGGGTGGGCTCTGAACAAAGAGAAGAGGGCTCCACCACCACACACTGATTCACTCTCCTTTTAATGAAAGGCTCAGATTGCAGCTCAGGCCTTCATGGGGGCCAAACAAGAAGTGAAAGTGGTTTCCAACCCCATCTCTCCTCTGTTTGGCCCTGCTGAGGGTGTGTGTCTGTGTGTGAGTGTGTCTCTCTGTGTGTGTGTGTGTGTGTGTGTGTGAGAGAGTGTGTGTCTGTGTCTGTGTGGGCCTTTGAATCAGCACCATGCTTCTTGAATTGAGAAGATAATACAGGAGCTGTTGAATCTGTGTGTGGTCACTTTCATTTCTACAGCAGGGTTGAAATAAAGGGCAGTATAGCAAATGCATTTTTTCTGTGTACTTTATCTAGTGGGTCACTGATTGTCACCCAGTGTCTTATCTTCGGGTTTTATTTATTTTTATATTTGTCTCATTTATTTGAACAGTGGATGCATAATTGTGTCATTTTAGGGCTCAGATTTCACTCATGTGTTCCATAGTCTATGATGTACTTTGAGTGTAATTTCCTCTTTTCTAAACTTTCTATTTTACAGAAATAGAAATGAATGAGTGAGTGTGAATGTGATCCTCACCTAAAGCCATTTACACAGATAGAAAGTAATTCACCAAATCAATGTTTACCATGTCTGATTTCCATTCAGGGTATATGCTTTTCTCTATAAAAAATACATTGTTGACTTTACATATCATGACAATGGACTTGTGAACTCCTACACATAAAGAATAACATGTACTAAGGGTTGTATCTGTTCTCTTCCTGCAGTATTGTTTCTACGAGTACTGTACTTCCTCCACATTTTTTCGAGCTGACAGCTAGAAATATGATATAGCATCCTGGCATTTAAAGTCTTTAGTGCCCTTGTCTTCCCAGAGGAATTCCTCTAATCACGTCAGCATTTCAATATATTTTATCATGACTTTTTGTTTTAAAGGGATTTGCTGAGTAGTAAAAGCTACAGATTATTAAGTAGTTATTTGCAACAAATTGGCAATGTTTTGAGTTTCATTTCAGTTTTTGCAAGTCAAGAAAAACGATTGCATCCAAATTACATTTTAAACAACAATGCCTTATTGATCAGAATTATAGTAGGTTGATATCCTATTTCTATGAAAGGGACTTTTAAGAGTTATTGCTGTCACACATGAACTTTATTGTTATTTCTTACACTGCAAGCGTTGCAATGATCTGCAATGATCTTGACATATTTTTAGTACTCCACTTAGTGTCGGCCTTTGTGCCAAATCTCTGGAGAGTGCAGCTGAGACACTGTTTGCCTCGACAACACCAGGGTAGCAACCTACAATACTGAATGTGCAGCAGCTACTGCAGTAACAGCTCGGTGGAAGCTGTTTGGCAGTCACAATCAGTTCATGAGCACAGGTACATTGCAGCGTCAGTGCAGCTCTGTTGCAGATATCTCAGCCTACACATAATGAAGAGTAAGAAAAGGGGAAACTAGAATAGATGAATGACGACAGGGAAGGATTGTGGGACATGTTGGACAGAAAGCTTTATATTTACTAATATGTAACCTGATATATAAACTAGAGAGCGATTTGAGGAGAAACAATATTTTCTTACTTTTCTGCAAATGCAGCAAAGCCAAAAGCACATTAGACTATATTAAGTTACAGAGTTATTGCTTTCTGAGATCATTGCACCTGGTGGATGTGTTATTGCAACACTGAGTGGTTTTGTTTGAACTTGCATTTGAAAGAAGGAAGCTCGATACTGATTCAGCAAATACTCAAAGTTCGGTTCCCAGTTTGATCCCAGTACATCCACAACAAGCTGTCACAGAGAATAAAAAGGGAGGTTGGGGCATAAAATAGTTTTTTTCCATTAACTGTTTTCATTTCCTGTTTTTTTCAAACATAGATTATTTATTCAGAGTTTTGAGTTAAATACAAAATAATTAAATGTTTCACAAAAGCAGTAATTATTGAGAAACTCTGCCTTGGCTGGACTCCCCTTGGCAGAGCCTCGGTTTCCCAAGGAAGTCATGTTGTGACTCAAGGTTTCTGCACTTACATCAGTTCCTTTCTGGTAATTTCCTCGCCTGCAGCCTTATATGGACTTTCACATTACAGTCGAGTGTGCTCTCCTCCCTACCAGCGTGTTCGTCAGAAGCCAGCCTCCCCCTTAGACTGCATTATAGCATTGCTACAAGTTCAGGATTTGCTGTTTATGTGTTTGTCAGCATCTGAAGTCTATATTTACATCGACAAGAAGCTGTATTAGTTTAGATTTAATTTAGGGATGTTACAGATTGTTGCAGTTACAGATTATTAGCTGCTTTTTTTTAAGGGGCAAATTTACATACAATTACTTTTAAATTATTTTAATTTCAATATTGCTCAAGCACAAAAGAAACACAAAATAAAATTATCTTTTGGTTTTATTGCTATTTTCTAGTTCACCAAACTATGTTGCTGAATGGACCTTGATAGTTTGTTCCTATTTTCTTTCTTGTTGAGTAACTGCAGCAGTCGGCCTGTTTTAGAAACCAGTTTTTCTGGTAAATAAAGTTAATCACATTCATACTTTCATACCACAAATACAGAAACAGTGAATTATTATTATTACCAAACAAAACTCAAGCATAACTTACCATTTCAGCTGATGAAGTTTTCTTGTAGCAGGACTCTTTAAACAGTGTGTCTATGGAGAAATGGTAAATGGAAAGAGCCAGAGGTATTTGAGTAGGGGATTAAATGAGTGTGTAGAACTACATAGCAGAGCAGATTAACAGTGTAGAAGGGAGAAGTGGTGCACAAACTACAATCAAGACTTCATGGGTTTTCATGCACGCCGCTAGTTTAATGTTTTCTGTGCTGACTTTGTGAGAAAGTCAAACTTCTGACTGTAAGTACTTTGCTGTTATTGATTGATTCTCATTCGGATTTCCTGTGTATTTTTTTGGTTTCAACTATTTTTAATATAAACCATCTAATAATTAGTTTAATATCCTACTGTTGTAGAAGTTGACCGTTACATATTACAGTGGTATGGCAGATTAATAAACTATGATTGATTGGCTGTAATTATATTATAGTATCAAGTACAACCTTTGAACCAACAAGGTTCAAACTGTGTACTATAAAAGAATAATTTAAGCAAAGCAGTCAAGTGAGCACATTGCAGACAGACCGGCATGTGGTTTGTATCAGTCGATGTCTCGTCTTTCTGTGGTAAACTTTGTTTCCTTCCCTTAATCTCCCGATGATCCTGAGTCCCTCAGCACAGACCACCTATAGATCTGCTGCTGTGTAGTAGTTAATGCGTGCCCCAGTTAATGTGTGTAATGAAGTAAATACCACTGACCTGCTAAAATATGGGCTTAAATCTACTAGAATGAGTAGGAATCAATACTACATACAAAACACAATAGCAAACAGCATTGGAAAATGGAAGAAACATACATTTTGTAATGAAAAGTGAGGCGAACACACTGATGATACGAGTTGAACACACTGATGATACGAGTTGAACACACTGATGATTCGAGTTGTCAGCAGAATGCAGATGATGGTCGAGGATGAAGCAGCAGTGTCTACGACTAGAGGCTGTTTCATTATACTTAGAGGGAGATCTAATGAACTTAAGAGAGCAGTGGTCGTGGGAATCAGCTCTAAAAGATGTGCACTGTCCCCCACTTAGAGAGAAACCACATCCTCCTCTCCATCCCCCCCGTTCCTGTCACCCAGTTTGTTCTCTTCAGCCACCAACATCTGTTTTCAGATGTAAATTAGTGAAGCACTTTTGAATTGTATTGTATTGTATTTTTGCTCTATGCTTAACCTGCCTTTTACCTAGAAATGTAAGTTATATCCTGCTTACATATTTTCTGCTGTCGTACTCCAAAGTCAGTATTCTAGTAGAGGGTAATATACTGCCTGTGCAGGATTAGTATCTTTCTATAAGAATCTCCTTATATTATTTGCTTTGTGCCACATCATAACAAGGCTATCTTGCTGTGCTTCACAAAGGATCTTCACCATCACAATTTCACACTTCAAATTCAGCTTGGCATTACCTAAACTGTTAACTGTATGTAAGTGGCTGGCAGTGACACAGATAGAGGCCAGATTTTTCAAATACTAACTGCAAATTTTTCACATAACCATTCAACGTGAGCCGATTAGATTGTGTGTTTGTCCTCTTTTTGTCTACAGTTTGTCTCTCAGATAAGCTGAGGCAGCGATGGGTTGTCAGCATGGTTGCTGTGGTTACCAGGGTGGATCCATTGTTCAGGACTTGTTGACTTATTTGCTGAACTTGAATGACTATTAGGGACGGCATGACTGGGAAGTATGACTCAGATTTATCAGTTATCATATGTTTAGATAGTCTGGCTGTATTTGTTGCAGTGAAGATGGTTGCTGTGCTCAGTTGACCACTCATAAAGAGGTTTGCCCTTATATTGTTACACTGGACATCTTTGGGGTGCAGGTTTGGTAATATATAATTAACCAGGATTATTTTTCTCTGTACTGGGGGCCATTCTTAACAACTTAGTCGTATCTCTTTTGTTGTCTTGGCTTTAGTTGGAGGGATTGTGGCTTTGAGCTGACATAAAACTAGTGTGGCAGTTTAAGGGTGGTGACCTTACACTGTATATAAAGATGAACAACCCAAAGGTGAAGCAGAATCATGGACCAAACTAAAATGTCAAAGTAATTTAAAGTTAAAGGCAAAGATGGTTACTGTAATTACAATGATGTATATTCAAGTATTCATTTTGTTTATTTTTTATTAGTTATTTGATGCTATAAAAACAGGGCGAAACTATTGATGGACAGCTGAGACTGATATGCGATTGGTCAGGCGTTGGTATCGATGGGACCATGATACCACAGCTCCACACTAGGATCACTACTCTACAGATTTAGCTCGAAATGATATCAAAAGCACAAAATGGCAGCACACCAATATTTTAGCTTAATTTGTTCATCTTCATGTCCATGATGGTGACTGATGGAATGCTGCAATGTGTAGTGTTCCCGGCAAATGTGTTTTACTATTAATCTCCCTGTCAAATTGTCTCTGTAACTTAAAGTATATGGTGTGCGATTGTTTTTTAAATTGAATCTCAGTAGATAAAAATAGTATAATAGTATCCTAACCATACTTACATCACAGTTTCAGAGCTGTTCTGCAACAAAAAATAAAAAAATCACCTCCCTAGTAGTTTCCCCTCCTCTTCCAGAGTTGTTTGTAAGGGTTCACTCTTGGGTTGACCTCTCCATCATAGAAGTAAATAACCATATAATTATAAAACAAACTTCTCCACTCCCTTCAAACGATAGTCAGTACTTATAATTTTCTGTCTTGATGGGTTGATTCGGTCATGCAGCTCTCATGTTTTCTGTTTTAGCCTTCTTCCATTGGCCAATCAAATTAACTGAATTAACTTCTTACTGTGCAGATTTGTGAATTAAAGTGAGTTTTAGCCATACTAAAACACAAACTAAAATGCTGAACATGGTATATGTTGTCTCATACCGCTGCTAGCATGAGTTTTTATAGCCAATCATGTATTTAAGTCTGGTTTTGTACAATTATCTTGTGAAAACTATGTAAATATGATTTGATTAATAGGTATATTTTAAATAACATGTTACCTATTAAAGCATATCATTTTTATATTTCGTATAATTTAATATCAGTAATTAGGTTTTATTTGTGCTGTTTGTTTTGTGGTAGAGGACTTAACAAATATCAATTGTATTGTGGGAGAAAATCACATCATGTTTCATTAAATGAAGTGAATCAGCCAAGAAGAGATGAGTTAGTTTGATAAATCAAAGACCAGTTAGATCATCGCATCTAAGGATAAAGTAATAGTAAGGATAAAGCAAATGTTAAAAATATCATGAAGTCTCAGTCAGGGAAACACAGTGTTCTCAAAGAAAGCTCTGTACTCCATAAATCATTAAACAAACCAATTACTTATCATCAAGTACATTTATTATAAATACTGTTTTTATATGCCAATACTAACAGTATATAGCTTGTTGAAACTTGAGAAACTTTTTTTGTTGAGAATAGTTTTGGTGTGATTAAAAAAAACAGTGGAGAACAAGTCATGGAAACAGACACGTGGGTCTGAGAGGGGTGTTACTGAGCATGTTCTAATAATAGTGGGTTGTGTTTTTTAAATTCTCGCCATGAGAGACACACCCTAACCAGACAGAACATTGCAGTTCCTTTTTCATGCGAGGTTGGCCTCTCAGACTCAGGAAATGAAAGTGCTTACACCTAAGCAGGGTAGTCACAAGCTGAACGCCTATCTGCATTCATGAAAAAATGTTCATCTAAGGCCGTGTAAATATTTGTTTGTTTGTGTAGATGATTCTAGACATATGTAATGTTCAGTGTGGGCCCAGATTTTAGGTTTCACTCCAGCTTAAACTGTAGGTGATGACAGGAAGTGACAGTGGGGCAAGTGTCCTGAGCAGTAAATGGGGTCCTGCTGACATGAATGGTAAAGAACGCAACTCTAATCAGCCAGTAACTAGGAGATAATGCATGCCATTGTTGTTGAGGGCAGGCGTGGGCCTCAGCCTGCGCAGTTATTTCCCAATAGATGTGCATGCTGCCGTTCTCCACATCTCTAAGAGGACAGAGAAAATGAGAATTGCCTACATAGTCTGTTTAGTCAATTTATTCTTCTTATTGAGGGGAATGCTGGTAATCAATAAATGTTTTCAACTTGTGACATATAGTTTGGCAATCCACAATAATAAAAAGGTATCTCACTGCATATAGGAGCATGTTAACTGCAGAGGCAGCAAACCTACTTCACAGCGTGTCCTTAGCTTAGCATTAAGCTGACAGGTTGCATGATACATGGCAGGAAGTGCAGACTCAAGAGAGCTCAGTGTTCAGTAGCAGCAACAGCAGCAGTGGTGCCTCACAAGGCCCAGCCACCAGAGGATGTGGTCACTTCCTGTAGATGTAGTTCTATACTGAGACAGAGCCACACTGACACATTTATCAGACACTGTGTGGAGCCAAGACATGTGATCCCTTTGTAGATATAATATAAAATAATCTTGATATGATTATTGATTTATTGGACTGTGAAGTTAACTTGTGTATTGAGGGTTGCTCTTTGATTTATTTAGCTGAATTTAAAGTCAAAATAGATGCGTCTTTATTGTTGGATTAAAACTGTGGAACAAAGCCAATGTAAACTTAAAAATTTCTAATTAGGTGTTGGTTTTTGAAATATTGTTTGACTTTACTTTTGGGCTATGGAGGGTAGCTTAATTTGATAAGAATATAGACAGGCATGTACAGTATTTGCTTCTACCTGAGCCTTTTCAGTCAATTTAGACTTTGTTTACATTATATTATTTATACTTGTTCAATGTGTGATGATGACTAAATTTAAAATCAATCAATCAAAAATCAAACCATGTTTATAGAAAGTTAAGTGGTAATGTGAACTTGACTCCAGATGCCTTTCTTTTGCCAGAGGTATTCCCTGGAAAATCTGTGAAAATGTAAAACGCCCTTTATTGCAATCGTAAAGAAAGTTAAAGAAAAATTCCTCTATTCATCCCCTGATCCAGATCCTCACCAAAATTTAATGGGATTTCCTAGACCCTTTGATGACATAGTTTTTGTTTAATCCTGCTGACTCAGAAAGAGAAACACATATAAACATAACTTTCATGTGTGAGGTATTAAACTCTTGATCATGGTGGGAGTAATAATGAAGAATTTGATGGCTGATGTTAACACAGAGATGTGATATTTGTACAGTATTTACTTTCAGTGACCAGAAGAACAAGATTTATCTTGAAAAATGGCTCATTCTTATACTTTGCTCTCCTCTTCAGATTAGTGTAAGAGTCACCACGATGGATGCTGAGCTGGAGTTCGCCATTCAGCCCAATACAACAGGAAAACAGCTCTTTGACCAGGTATAGAAACTTCCAACTAATGATGTGACCAGAATTATATGATGTCCTGCCAATGACAGTAACAAACCTTTGAATCAAACTTGATTTGGAAGCTGAAATTCTGAATATTCAGATTTTAAAATGTTTGTTTGTTTTTTCTGTGTAATACTGTCAAAAACCCAGCACTTATTTTTAAATTATACTTTAAGATATGCAGTTATGTGTAGATTTATTTTCTAATTATATTATTATTATTATAATTATTTATATTTGTTTTTTTTTTCCATTTTTGTGAGGAGTGGAGGATACTAATGATCTGGAGTGAAGAAACAGTAATAGTCTGCTCATAAAAGTAATACATTATTATTAATGATTCTGCTTTTATGTTTGAAGGTGGTAAAGACCATTGGGCTGCGAGAGGTTTGGTACTTTGGACTCCAATACCAGGATACAAAGGGTTTTTCTACATGGCTCAAGCTCAATAAGAAGGTAACTCGTCAATATTTACGAATATTTTACTTTACACCCTTTGCTCATCTTTGTCAAGATTTAACTATTCTGTGTAACTCAGGTCTATTTCCAGAAATGTAACCTCTCATCTGTGTCACGTTTTATTTTAGGTGACAGCCCAGGATGTGAGGAAGGAAAGCCCGCTGCTGTTTAAGTTCCGTGCCAAATTCTTCCCTGAGGATGTTACAGAGGAGTTAATCCAGGATGCCACGCAGCGGCTGTTCTTCCTGCAGGTGAAAGAGGGAATCTTAAATGACGACATCTACTGTCCTCCAGAGACGGCTGTCCTGCTGGCCTCCTACGCAGTCCAGGCCAAGTATGCCGACTACAATAAGGAAGTCCACGTACCGGGCTACCTGTCGAGTGAACAGCTGCTCCCTCAGAGGTAACACAGGTTTCATCATCACGATCCTCACATCAGTCTGACACACCTGTGTGTGTGTGTGTGTGTGTGTGTGTGTGTGTGAGTGTGTGAGAGAGACGTGTTCCTCTTCTGCATGACTCCTGACACTCGGATGTCTTATGTTCTCAGAGTCCTGGACCAGCACAAACTCAACAAGGAGCAGTGGGAGGAGAGGATCCAAGTGTGGCACGAGGAGCACAAGAGCATGATGAGGTAATCAAGGGCACACATGTTCACACACACTCACAAACACGCACACATATACAGGGAAGAAACATCTTTGCCCCCTTGCTCTGTTATTGCCATAACAAGAAGATCTTTCACACTTTTGCTATAATGTACATTTGGGAGACTATTGTTACCTGATATTGTCTAGGGTGTGTGCCAGAGTTTCTCTTTAGTATTGCATTTGGCCTTTGGAGCTTTATACAAACACCAGGTCACAATCTCTCCCTACAACCTTGAAAATGTGTGTCTTGTTCTTTCCTCTTCATTGTCACGCTCTTGTCAAGGCCTATTTTTGGCTTCGTCGCTGTACATTTCACACATCCCTGCCACCTGGAGCTCAGTGTTGTCTGATTATTTGTATTCGTGTCCGGGGTAAAATATGCATCTTATTTGTCCACAGAGAGGAATCCATGATGGAGTATCTGAAGATCGCTCAAGACCTTGAGATGTATGGAGTCAACTACTTCAACATCAAGAATAAGAAAGGAACAGAGCTGTGGTTGGGAGTTGATGCACTAGGACTCAACATTTATGAACAGAATGACAAGTAAGTACATTATTGGTGTACAATATGATCACAAATTCTTGTCCAGAGTAATGCAGCTGACCCTGACTTTTTACTTTCACACTATCTTCAACAGGATGACACCCAAAATTGGATTTCCCTGGAGTGAAATACGGAACATTTCCTTCAATGACAAGAAGTTTGTCATTAAACCAATTGACAAAAAAGCGCCTGTATGTTAACCCTCAATAACATAACAGCTTACTACAACTAAATACTCAATACAAGTCTGTGTATGAGTTGTGATAAAAACCTGTCATGTTGCTTTTTCAGGACTTTGTATTCTATGCTCCAAGACTGCGCATCAACAAGCGCATTCTGGCTCTGTGCATGGGCAACCACGAGCTGTATATGCGCCGCCGCAAACCCGACACCATTGAAGTGCAGCAGATGAAGGCTCAGGCTCGGGAGGAGAAGAATCACAAGAAGATGGAAAGGTAAGAGTCACAAGCTTTCGTCAGAATAAAGTGCAGACATTTAACTCATGGATTTGATCACACTGTGTGACTTTTAGTGTTATAGATCATTTAGTATATTCAAGAAAAATATGTACAAGAAGAGGCTCAGTTTAGTTTTTTGCCACAAGAACAAAAGGCTGTTGATTCTAACACTGAAACGCTGCCTTGTGTGTGATCATTTTTTGAGACTCTTCCATAGGGATGTGTAAACTAGTGTATTTTTAAATACCCTGTGTATAAAATTGTGATTAATGTGTGTTCTACTTTCCAGAGGACTCCTGATTGCTGTATAGTACATCTTGTGTTTTGTTTGCTCTCTGTCCATCAGAGCTCTGCTGGAGAATGAGAAGAGGAAGCGAGAAGTTGCTGAGAAGGAAAAGGAAAAGATTGAGAAGGAAAAGGAGGAATTAATGGAGAGATTAAAGCAGATTGAGGAGCAGACAAAAAAAGCCCAGCAAGGTGGGTGACTTGTCTGTATTCAAGAGAAATCTGTTGTCGTGCAGTAATGAATGGTGGCCATGTTTCTCTCACCTGACACTTACCTGTTGTGCCTCTGTGTGTGTGAATGTGTGTGCACAGAGCTGGAGGAACAAACACACAAGGCTTTGGAGTTGGAGCTTGAGAGGAAGCGAGCACAGGAGGAGGCTGAACGCCTGGAGAGTGAGCTGATGGGTGCTGAGGACGCCAAGATGGCACTGATGCAGCAGTCAGAGAACCAGATGAAAAACCAAGAACACCTGGTCAGTTATTGCAAACAATTTGTCTTATCACACATGTTAAAGCTAAACATCCAGATGTACGAATGTGATGGCTGAAATATTGTGTGTTCTCGTGCTTGAGATATCAATACAATGTCCTTGTTTCAGGCCACAGAGTTGGCTGAGCTGACTTCAAAGATCTCTCTCCTTGAGGACGCCAAAAAGAAGAAGGAAGATGAGGCGGCACAGTGGCAACACAAGGTGCGGTTTGAGATACTACAACTTCAGTATAATTCAGGGGTCATCAGATGTTTATTGTATTTGTAGATTTTTTAAATGAAAGTACTGAAGAGCATAATGTGTTCACTTGATTGTCATAGATAAAAAGTTTAATCACAAAATCACGTTGAAGTCTTTTTACATGTGAAAATATGAATATTTCATGTTATTGAAACACAAAACCTTCAAGATTAAATACACAGAAACACATTTTAATATAAATTTATATCATCATTTTACTACAATTAGTAAAATAGATGAATGATTTGATGAATAACAAATGAAATGGCATCTGTCTGACATTGTGCTGGTGATCACTCAGCCCCTCCCTTGTGACACAGCGAGGACACACATTCCTGGTGTCCTGTTGTTGTGTTGTGTGTGTGGTTCTTTTGGGGGGGGGCAGGGTTGAAAGCTCCCAGCTCGCCTCATGTCTTTTTTGGTAAAAAGCGTGTGTGCCAGCCCAGCCCCTCCATGTTTTTTGGCCAGTGTGTGACTCACACTGTTTGTGGTGCTGACAGTTCTCTTTGTTTGGAGGAAATCCTGTTGAACTCTTTTGCCCCATTATGATGTCCTGGCTCATAAAGGACTGGTGTGCTAAGTGGTGGTTTCCACGCTGGTAAAAGTTCCGTTGAAGTTCCATTCTCTTTTTAATTGGCTGTTTTTCCACCAAGCACAAACACTGAGATTTATACATACGTACCTGTATCCATTTCAATCATTACAAGTTGACAATAAAATAAGAAATATTATAGAAAACAAAACAGGCAAACATGGCATTAAGAAAAAACGCTGATATAGTGAGTCCAATTGGAGTGTCAGTCAATCTTTGGATTTCTCAGTCCTTTCTTAGTCAGAATGTTACACTCAATAATAATTTTTAATGTCATTTCAACACTTTACTATTGCAAATGATTTCCAAACTTCTTTTTATAACGAAAACACACACAAAACATCCAGACCTCTTAGGAATAATCCAAAGCTGCCAGTCCACAGCACTATGAAAACAAATAGAAAAAAACAGGATAAGGAAAAGGAGAGTTGTATTTATTCATTACAGCACTTGAAACCAATTCTGTGGACGCCAATGATTGATGTCTGAGCATCTGCTTCTCTGTACTTGTTCTCATCCATTTGCATTAGTGATGACTGTTTTCTATTCACTGAATCTCTGTTCACATAACACATATGACCACCTCGTTATTCTGTGTTCCCTCAGGCCACCGAGGTGCAGGAGGACCTGGAGAAGACCAAAGAAGAGCTTAAACACAAAGTGATGGCCACTCACGTTCAGGAGCCCCTCAACGCAGAAAACGAGCACGACGAGAATGACGAGAGCAGCGCAGAGGCCAGCGCCGAGTTCACATCTGCTGCCACGTACAAGGACCGCAGTGAAGAGGAGCGCATGACCGAAGCTGAGAAGAACGAACGTCTGCAGAAACATCTACTCGTAAGTTGCTCATTTCTTGTATGTATGCGTAATTTAAAAAATGCAAAGACTGCATGATGACAGTTTATAGCTATCAATCACTAAAATAACATTGTTTTAACACGGCGATGACTGTATTTTAGGCTTTAAGCTCAGAGTTGGCCAACGCTCGGGATGAGACCAAGAAAACGGTGAATGACATCATCCACGCAGAGAACATGCGAGCTGGACGAGACAAGTACAAGACCCTCAGACAGATCCGGTCAGGAAACACCAAACAGCGCATTGACGAGTTCGAATGCATGTGATGTGACGTACGCATTCGCCAATGCAAAAGCCCATACAGCTGGGCCTTTCTGCCTGGACTGCAGTCCTGCCTCACTCAAGCTGTTTTTTTTCTCTGTGCGCAAATAAATCAGATCCATAACATGACGTGGCTGCACAAGCATAGCACAACGTACAAACAAGGATCTGGAAAATTCCATTTGTTATCGTTCCTAACTTTGAATTTAGGCAAGTCACTGGTTGAAAAGGGACATACTGTATTTTATAGTGCATTCCTCACAAAGGGGTTTATGTAGCATTTATAGTAATGGGCTCACACCTCATTCCATGACACATTGAGTTAGCAGTTTTGATTTCTTTATATACTTCTGTCACATTTTTCTATCGTGATTTCAAAGACTCAGAGCAATCCAAAATTTCAGTGTAAAAGCTTTGCCTAGAAACTTTTTTTCTGCTGAACACATGTAAGCTGAATTTTTCAGACAATGATAATTATCCCACAACTCATAGTTTTACACACATATCAAATGCACTGTAGAGTTCATAAGCAAAAATATATGGAATGACTGAAGTCTTTGGTTGAAGGATTCATAATGCAGTATTATATTTTGTAAAATTACAATTGATTTACTTTTATTTGACTCTATTCAGAATCTTCCAGCTGTTACAAACATCACAGTATTTACACCTGAATGTGAAATCAAAGACAAATGTCTGTTCTTATGTTTCTTAACACCTTCAACTCAGTTTGCAACTGTAAAGCATCAGTGTAAAATTCACTGAAGTAAATTGTTGAAGAAAATCCTAAAAATTAAATCCACAATTTAACTTTCGCATGCAAAATTAAAAACAAATTTCATTTCTGTTACAGATGCAAATATCTAATGCAAAATGTTTTTTGTAAAGAATTAGATTTTTTTATCCTACTTACTCTGAGGAACAGATTTTAAATTGTTGTCATCAGATCAATGCAACATTCAGTTAAAAAGGTTTGAAGTTGATTTTAACTTTACCATAGATGTGTGACTCTTATTTTACATTTTAGGATCTGCTCATTAGTGAAACGTTTGTTTGATAAAGAAACACATTTTAATCTTTTGCATTGATGCAACCAGCACCACAGAAGGAATTACACTGTAACACCAGTTGTTAAGTTGGGTTTTGTGAATGAGCAAATGCCAAGAAAGTTTTAAAAGTTGGAGTTCAGTTTTAAATGCTCAACTATGTTTTTTTTCTCAAAATCTTCCAAGAATTTGATACATAAAATAAAAAATAACTTCATTTAACATGCACTGGAAAACTTTAGAAAACTGCTATCCTTTAAGGGCACTATTTCCAATGCATGCATTATTGATTATTGGTATACTGTGTGTATTTAATTGCATTTGTGTATTTTGTAATTGGGATTTTTCAGATATGATAAAGGTGCAAAAAAGGACTCCTCTGAGGATATTTTTGTATGATCAGAGTCTTGAAGTATTTCAGTCAGAGGTGAAAGTTTTTGATTCAAAATGAAAAGCATTTTGAAAATAGTATTTTATTATTAGGTCAATGAACAGCCCAGTGCTGCGGCTGGAAGCTGATGGAACAAGTCTGTGACATGACTCGTGAAATGCCTGATGCCACAGGAATTCCTGTTTCTGGTATATTGATTGAAAGGTAATATAATGTACCAAAATACCATTTTGCATGAAAACTGAACATTTCTTTGTGCCATTCATTTTTGGCATTCAGCCACGTAAATAATTTAGCTTGTTCATAGATTTTTTGAATTTAGTGTTTGAGATTTATTTACACTATTTTGCAAAGGTCAAAGTATTTTAGTGATAAATAATTTGAATGTCTGTTATTGAATCAACATCTGTCATTTGTACCAGGATGCATTTTTGATATCCAGTGTCTTTGCGTGTAATTATGTGCAGTAGTTCATGTATCAGCCATGAAATGTAAACATGTAGTTGTTGCTGTTATGGGACACCTCTGTCTCTGTGTGTGTCTCTGCTTTCGACAATAAGTTTCTATGATGCTGCACTGAATGATTTACCGTGTGTCCTAAGCCTTCCTCTAACAGTCTCAGAGTGTCATTTGGACTCCAGTCACCACGAGTGGAAAAGAAATGTAATAAAACATGCTACTCAATATCTTGAATCAAAAAACGGACTGAAACATAATGAATACAGTAAATTGACAGACAGTGCCTTGCCCAGGTTATTCATCAGATCTTGCTGCTTAATAGTCTTTCTTTCATAAAAGAATAAAAGTCAGATTAAACTGATTACTCTTTCTCCTGTATTTTATTACGATGTCTGCATTATGTGAAACATGAAAACATTTCATCAGAAATGATTCTGCTTTTGTCCATGTGTTTTACAAGCTTCAGTCCAATTTACTATGATTCATTTTACAGTTGTAGTTAGTGTCGCAATGAGCCACTAGGTGGCGGTGTACCCTCAGTCTACAATGAGGATGACATGGCAACATGGACTGTATGTGTATATACATAATTGTAGGAGTTCTCACAATTGTACATTTGCTTGTACAATGATTATCATATAGAGGTCTCACAATATTTACGTAAAAGAATAGTCTTGTGAACATATATAGTTTAGAATATAGGACAATATGGTTAATACATGTGAATATGTAAATTTGTGTTATATATATATTTATGACAAAAAGAAAAAGGTAGTTTATGGTGCATGCACATATCGCAACACATACTATGTAGAGCATATCATACATGTTGCATATTAATACATTTGCATGTTTAAAAACAGACAAAACTGAGTTTACCAAAGCAAACATTATAATTTAGTAACATTAAACATCCAAAATTACCCAAAATTTTAAAAATCTACTCCTGATGTCTCTACAAATGTTTAAAATGATGATCTTATTTACTTTGTTTGCTTTTTTTTTCCTTTGGAAAAAGACTCTTGAATGGCAGATTTTGTCTTTTTTGAGATGCTCCCACTTGGAGAATTCAGGTTTAGACTCCAAAAGTCAAAAAGTGGTAAATAATAAACCCAGTGACTGACAGCTGAGGAAACAAGAAACTCTCTGATCTGCAGTTTAAACCTGTGAATGTGAGCGCAGAGTGCAGACAGCTCCTGCCTCTTCAGTATATGAGCAAAATCCTCAATTCAACATCTTCTCATAGAGTCGTGTCATTAGTACGTTTAAACAACTGCAGATAATTTCTCTCAGGATGTGAGCAGCACTTCCTTCTTTGTAGTGGCTGAATATTTCAGGTGACGGTAGTTTGAGGTAGTTATTGTACAAGTACTTGATGGAAATCAACCATTTCTTTCTCAACACCAAAGGGAGGTGATGTTTTTTCATCTCCTACTTCCTCAAAAGTGTGTGGTATTACTGGCCTAACAGGGGTGTTGAAATGATTCACACTCTGAGCTGCTGCTTCGAGATAAGCTACCACGAAACTGACAACTCACACTAAATACATGTAGAATTGCTCTGTGAATAGCTGCCATTCGTCTTCATGTTGTCAGATATGCACCTAAATCCCAATTATATCCTCTATTCTGAAACCTTCATATCATTTGTCAACTATTTTGTTCAGTACTGTTCACTGGTACAACCTGGGAACGAGCACAAACATGTCATATTCCGCTCTTCAGTGCCTTTCTATATGATCATGTACATGTTAAAAGAAGAGTTGAACATTTTGATAAATGCATCCTTCTTTCTGCAAGTTAAATATGTCAGTGACTTTAGAATTGCCTCTGCCAAAGCAACACACTCCTATGAAAGCCCATTTTGATTGTGTTTTTTTTAATTGGATCTGCACCAAATTGCTCGCACTGGACATCAGCCCCCTAAACAAGACTCCTGTTTTTTTTCATCAACATCCATTAATCATTTCTCTGAGAACAATTTAAAAAAAAACCTTTCGATCTCTAACAATGTTAAAAAGTGAAAATAAATCTGGATCAGCACCAAAATTTACTGGGTTCACGGCCCATGTCCCATCCTTCAGTTAAGTTTGGTAAAAATCCATCCTGAGTTTTTTTGCGTAATCCTGTTGACAAATAAACAAACGAGAAGGGTACTCCTCCACCATACCTCCACCGAAGCCCTACAGTCCCCTTAAGCTCAATTAAGCTGCACCAAATTGCACACACTCATAGAAATCGTCAAGATCCATGAATTATTGCCAGTGAAATGAATGGAAGTGTCAAAAATAACGCCTTATCTTGCAATGTTAAAGAAAGTGAAATGTCCTGGATCTATAACCAAATTTGATAGATTCTTCCCTGACTCATACCACATCCTTCCACCAAGTTTTGTGAGAATCCATCCAGTAAATTTTGCATTTGTAGCTGTAGATGAAAAAGTAACCGTGCTGGTCGAGGTGATTATCAAACCATTTGAAAGAATGATAGTGAACATCCTCTGAAAGGTTGCTCCTCAAACCTCTAGGCTGTTCACCCCCGAGGAACATTCACTTAGCTTTACAGATGCAGATGACATGTACTTTTCTTTTTGCATGTCTACTGCACGAGACATGGGATGTTAGCATTAAGCTCAAGTACAGAGCAGTGTGCATTCCTGTGTCTGCATGTGTCGTGTCATACATTGAGATAACGATGTACAGAGCATGCACACTGAACTCATAGATATTCAAGTTCAGTTTAGGCCTTATGCCCTCTTTGGCCTCCCCCAGCTGTCTGAGCTCATCACAGCCGTCGTGTTCCCTGTTTGAGAGAACACTGATCTGCAGAACACATTCAATTAGGCTGGCGCGCACAGATACACTGTAACAGCTGAGCCTCCCACTCTCCTCTCACACTGCAGTCCACTCTGAACACTTATTATACATTCAGGGTTTATGCTCTACATACAGTACAGCTGTATCTGTACAGGGAAGTCAGGCCAGTGAGTCATGATGCACTGTGACATGAGGAAGTTACTGAGCGGCACGGTGTGTGGAACGTTCTGGTTGTTCGAAATGATGATGTTAAATAAGATGTCAATAAAAATATAACTTGACTGTACGTCCATCCTGAAGTTATGAAATGTTTGCAGGGGTGGACTGGTTATGTCGTCTGACAGGAAGTCGTATGGGCGGACCACCACTCAGCGGTGCAGACCAAACAGTGACGCTCGTCCTTGGAACAGGAACGATGACGGTTAACAGAGCAGGAGGAGACACGGTTTAAAATTGCAGAATAAATTATTATCAGTGTAGAATAAGCAGCCCAAGGCACTCACTCAATCGTTTTATTAATTCTTTGCACTACTTTTTATCATTGCACTACTTGTGCATACACATTAGCTGAGTCATGGTGTATTCATTCCACACTCATCACTCTTTGTATAGTCTATTGTTTCTTTTTTTCGCGATTCTTCATCCAGCATTTTAGAATAAATATTGTCTATTGTTTCTTTTGCTGCTATTCTTAATTTGATGTTCACTGCATGTTGTTTACTATGAGTACATTCAGAGCAAAGCTAAACCAGAGTCAAAGTCCCTGCATGCGCTCACATACTTGGCCAGTAAATCTGATTCTGATGGTATTGGGATGAAATCTTTTATTGCACGACAGAGATGAATTAGTCATCAATTCGTTTCTACTGTACATTACTACTTCCATGACAATTTTCAGTGTCATGAACCTGTACATACAAGCACATAATGCTGAATAGTAAGATAAAAAGAAGCCAAGGAAGTTGAGCCCAACTGACAAATTCATCTCAGCAAACCATTATCTCCAAAGCTGTGAGCCACGAGAGCCTTCAACGGCATTTCACAACCATGACATGTTGACACTTTATTTCCACATATTTCCTGAGAGCTAGCTTTGCACTTATCTTCCTTGTTTTGACTTCCTCTTTGTGCTGCTGAGGCTTAATGGTCAAATGAATTGTCTTGTGCACACAGTGTCATCACAGTGAACTCCAGTGAGGGTAGAGGCTCAGCGCTCGGACCCCTCTGCCTCAGCAGCAACAGGTAACAGACTGGCATCTCATTTCTAAAATGCACAGCCAAGAGATTGTATCTTTGTGTATCACGTCTTGTGATTTGGTTTGTGGTGGCAGCTTTTTGTTCATTTATCCTGCAGAGCCACCGATCAGGCCCCCCACTTAGTGTATTTGACAAGCTGAATTGGACACTCTGTTTCAGTGAGTGTCAGTTTGTCAAATACCCCAAGTGAGGTGTCACTTGTCTACAAGTCAAGGTCATCCCGGGTTTCTGCACAGAGCGAGCAACAACTCCAGAGGACGACCAACACAACTGAGGAACCTGGACACACACAGAGGCAAGAGATGTTTTATAGACAAGGAGCAAAGAGGGCGAAGTGCTAAAGGTAAACAGCTTGATCACTGTATCATCTGTTAATCTAAAATAATCGAATTGGCATAATGGTCACAAAGATCATTTTATTCCTCAAGACTCAAAATATCTGTAATCCATTAATCCATAAAGTCCTCACAGAGATGCTTACACAGTATGTCTATATGTTTATTTACAAAAATGTCTGAGCCCAATGTAAAATATTATGTCCAATTTATTGTTATTTCCAGGTTTCCATCATTTGTAATTGGCTCCACAGGTTAAAATAACTTTATGAAAATGTTGTTCAACCCTCATTGCATCATACACATCGTAACATACACAATAAAATAAAAATGCATGTTTTTGTGTAAAACCAAATCTCTGTACTTAACTGTGATGCTAATACAGTATGTTGGTATGAAAAACCCTGAACCTGATGTTTTTAACACAGTCAACTAATACTGTGCCTCAGTAAAATCTGATGCATATTGTTATTTTCAGATTTCCAAATGGCAGTAGAGGTTAAAATAAGGTTATGAGATTTGAGTTTCATATACAATGTTATGTTGCCTGCGATGTAAACAAGCAAAAATAAAAATGCATGTCTTCACTGTCTTTTTGTGTAAAAGCAAACCCATGTATTGGAAAATATGTCACAATCAGTTTCAACCAAAACAAAAGTGATGATTATCTGTGAGGCCTGCACATCTGTTAACTGTTCAGGTTTTTGCTTTATTCACTATTTTTGATTCTGTTGTTCAGCCTTGATTAAAGTGTCCTGTCTCTCCTGACATCTTTGACCCCACTTCCTCTATATTTAACAGATCAAATGCAGGGAGGAAGAAAACAGCCCAATAAAATATGACCTGTGACCCCCGGAGCCTCGTGTGTATTTATTTGTGTGCGCTGGCTCAATCTGCTGATCTATTTGTGATCCCTCCAGTGTTTATTATATTAATATTCTGTAGACACGCTGCATCCAGAAGCTTTTAATCTACCTGACTCTAAAGTTGGCTTGTATCGCTCTGACTTGCACTTCCTCTTCCTGTGTGGACATTTCTTGTGTTGAATCCACTGACACCAAATAAGGCTTCATTGTCATTTGAGTTTTTAAAGGTTTATTGCCTCATGATGTCCGTGACCATCACTCACATATACTGCCACCATCCATTACTAGGTCCATGTATTCCTGACTGGTTACACATGGTGGAAATCATGCACGCTCCGTCCTGGTTCCAGAAATGAATGTTCTTTTGTTTTACTGCTATGTTTCACATCTGCATTAAATATTTGCAGCCAACTATCACGTGAGTTTCGCTTGTTTGCAACAAACAAAATAATATGTGTGACACTCAATCATGTTTAATCTGCACAGTGTGTGCACATTTTGTTTTTATGGCACTCATATGTACAGTTACATCAGCCAGCTGCATTCTTCACATTGCATCTTTTCTTTTCAAATTCTAATTAGAATATCAACTCTATCAATAGATCTATTTATCTGACATCGTTACAGCACCGCAGCCAAAAACTGTATCATGTTGCTGTTATTGATTTGCAGATAGGTTTTTGTGAAGGTTGTCCAAATGTCATGTTGAGCTGTACACTGCAGCTGGCTTTTGTCTGGCCTCCAAGGTTTGGTGGAAATGTTCTTAAATTAATATCGGTCTGGCGCACGACTTCAGCACATGTTTTAAAGCCAGATGAAGAACTCTGAGTCTGTAAAGGGATCCTTTATATATATTTATTATCATAGTTCCCCATTAACCACAGCGCACACATTAACAATAGGTGTATCTCAATGCAATTTGTTGTTCTCGACTAATACGATTGCAGAGGAGAAACTGGGCCTTCGCTCAGGCAACACTTCATTTGTGTTACTGCACATCTGATTCCAAAGTAAGTCAGAACCACACCACTACCATCGCTGGGACCACTAGTGTCAGACATACAGTTACTGTATGCACATTTCACATCACAAGTTTTTAAGCACGGTTCACTGACTCCACACTTGATGCCATATCTTAAACTATAGTGAGTGACTCTCATGATAAATGAGAGAAGTGAGTGACAATTATAAATAAGAAATTGGTGACATTTTCCCCAAACAATGTAGAAATCTTCTGTGAGATCTAGTTATTTCCTATCTTCCTTGCCGTCCCCAGTCGGGCTGTATCTGCTGCTGTTATTCAGTTTGCCCAGTGAGTGGTGGCAGAGCTCCACTGTTTGATTTGTTCTGTACAGGGGGTCAGTTCACACATGTAGGAGTTTCATTATGAACACAAATAAAGCAATTTTACACTAACTTTTTTAAATTTTTTATGAAACGTTCACACTCGGGCTCAACGATGTTCTTTGTTTTTTAGAGATACACAATCTCTATTAAACAGGTCAAAGACATGAAGGCGGATTTATTTAGTAATATTAAATATTTATAGCCTTGTGTTATTCATTTTCTCCTTCATAATGTACAATGTTTTGTGCTAAAATGTCTGCATTCACTTTCTAAACCATGTCTCCACCTGTTTTTATTACTGTTTGTCTGTTTGTCAGCAGGATTACCCAAAAACCACTTGACCCATTTTCTTGCTACTGGGTGGAGGGTGGATCTGGGCAGACGTGTGAGTGTGTGCAATTTGGTGCAGCTTGATTGCATTTAAGGGGACTATTGGGCCTTGGAGGTATGAGCTGTATTGATTGACAGTCTAGTGTTTTCCTTTAGATGAAATGAGGAGCTAACCAGTCAAGCATCCAATAATTGCATAAGTTGCATTGGAAGACGCCAGTGTAAGACACTGAAAAACAATTTAACAAATATTACTCCCTAAACATGCCCAATTTTCTTTATCAAGATCAATAAATCATTTTCCGAGAAATCACCGAAAATGTTGAAAAAACGCTCTGTCTCAGAAAGTTAAAGACAGTGGGAAAAAAGATTCCTGGATCCGACCGCTGATCCAGAGCCGCAAATTGAATGAGCTCTTCTGTCGCCCATACCAGACCCTTCCACGAAGTTTAGTGGTGATCCGGCCCGTGGTTAAATCTTGCTCACAACCAACCAAGATGAAAACATACCTCCTTTGTAGAGGTAATGATCAGATCTCTTTGTATTAACATGTGATATTACACAAGAAAATATGCACTGCAACAATACAAGTACTGCAGCTGGGAACCCATGTCAGTGAACAACCATGGGACTGTTGTGGCAGCACATCACAGATGTCACTTCATCACAGGAAGCGACCACAGCACCTCACCTCATCATGTTCTGAGTCTGTGCTCAGAATTTGTAGTTAAACTTAACATAAACTTCTGGTGAGACTCATTTACCTTTAACAAAAACAGTCACAGCTCTCCGCACATAAGGACTCCCAATAATTGGTGACATGTAGCTGTGTGCTATTATTCCTGACACTTGAAAGTCTAATTTAAATAGTGAAAAGGATCGCAACATGAGCAACACCTCAGGTCAAAATTGTTCCCTGCAACTTCTTTGAACTTTAATGCCGTTGTTAAGATGCTCCCCAACCGCCGCGCTCACCGCGAGTAACCCGAGAATCATGGGATGTCGTTTGGTTCCAACGATATCAAATACTGTACACAGGCCTGCATATGGTATCAATTTGAGATATTGGGGGAAAAGAAAAACTTTTGAACTTGGGGACTAATGATTTTTATCTGGTTTCTTTCGGACAACGTGGGGGTGGGGGGTTTTAAGGGGTGGGGGGCTGCAAGCAAACAAACCCCGAGCAAAAACATGATTTACTTCTATGCAAATGCACAACAAGACTCTCCAGGCTGACAACAAGATGGAGGTGAAGGTATACAGTTTAATGCAGGAGGAGCCTCTGTGTGCTTTCATTTCATCTCAAAGTACACAAGAGTTTTAATCATAGAGTCTCCTCTAAGAGAATAAACATATTTTGATTACTTGTGTTCCTGGAATGTTGCCTAGTTACCCTGAACACTGTTATAGCCACTTTAGCCACATTGTGTTTGTATGTACAAAAATAACTGAACAACCCATTTACAGATTTTCACTAAACCTGGTGATGTAACTTGTTTTACATAAATGTGGTCTGAAAAGTACAAAATAGTTCCACAAATATCAGAAAGCTTGTATTACCCAGAAACTTATTTCACATCATGTGATGTCATAAAGAAATTAGAAAATTATCTCATGCAGTTAAAAATATATATATTTTTGAGGTGTCTGCATCCAATAAGAATACAGACAAAACCTAGAGCTGTGACTCAGGAGGTAGAGCGGGTTGTCCTCTAACCAGAAGGTTGGCAGTTCAATCCCTGTCTCCCCAATTCCACATGCCAAAGTGTCCTTGGGCAAGATACTGAACCCTAAATGTGTGTGTGTGATAGAGAAAGTTCTGCGAATAGATGCACTGTATGAATTTGTGTGTGGATGGGTGGATGGCAAAACTGTACTGTAAAGTGCTTTGAGTGGTCATCAAGACTAAATTTATGTAGATCGAATTTATTTATGATCATATAAAAATATTAATGTCAATATGAAGTCAGAAAATATAATAATATATAATCAACCAATCAAATTTTATTTGTATAACCTATTTTCACAAATCACAATTTCCCTCATAGATTCATCCACTGTCCTAAACATAGAAACATGATCTAGTGCTGATTTAAACCAAACATTCATCATCATACGGAGAATGACATCATGACAATATCACTATGAAATGTCATTGTTATAATATGGAAAAGGTAACGTTGCCTGATTGGGGTATTTACAGCAGGGTATAGATCCTCACTATGTTTCATTCATTGTGTTTTGTTCTTTTAAAATATCAGAATCCTTCACCAACAGTTTCTCCTGTGGAAAGAAAAAAAACTGTCAAGATGTTGTGGTGTCTATGTCACGTTCACCTTTATCGTTCGCTTCAAGTATCTTTGAGAGCCGTCTCAACATTTTCCCACCACAGTAACAATGGGCCCAGTGAGTCTGTGGGATACCACACCGCCTCCCGTGTTAATGACGTCCAGCAGTTTATTGTTTATATGTAACAGAGATAACAGAGAAACATCCCTAAAGATGGAGAATGTTGAATGAACTGATCTGGTTTCTAAGAAGAATATTTCCTCCTGTCCCAACATGAAACTAATAATATTAAAATGACAGCATAGTAACAGAGGAAATAAAAATAAAAAGACATCCTCCTTATAAATAAAGCCAGGGAATCCATACTGACCATACTGTGATAATATATGATTGGTTGTGCACTGACCAGTGTTGGATCTAGGAATTGTCTGAATCAGGGGCCATAAAGGGGCCACAATTTACCACCATCCATGCAACATCCATTCTCAGTTCTTGATTCAGTGAGGTTCACATTTAAGTCATTGCTTAGCTCTTTAGCTTTGAGCAAAGCCACACATCGGTGAATATATTTTGAGAACTGTTCCTTGTTCATGCACAGTACTTTTGTATTTGTCATATTTATTGTTTGTTTTTTTAGCAAGTGACTACTTTATTTTTTTAAATACTTTTCTGATGGGGGCCAATCAGATTTCAGCTCCCTCTGCCCTGCCCTGGTTCCGCCCCTGGTTCTAACTGGAGTACCATTGTTGGGATTATTATCATTCAGCAGATTCAAGAGTTGTCTCAAAAGGGTGCAGACATTTTTCAGTATCATTTTGACAAAACAGGAGCAATGATCTGCCTCTCCAGTGTGAGCTGAAGCTCCCTGCTGCTCCTCTGTAGCCGTTTGCTTTGCCTTTCTGCCCTGAGGCAGCACATCTGCAGTTCCACCTGAACATTTCCTTGGTCTCCAACAACCTTTAATTACTTTCTTGACTTCTTAATACAGTGGCGCTACAGATCCCTGCTCCTACAATTCTGCACAGTGTATTTCAAGTTCAGTGCAGAGGCATGCAGTCCAAGTTTCATTCTAGTTTTGAATGAGTCCTGATGGATGATTATGTTGAAAAGAAAACTTGACCTTGGTGATGCGTTTTACTTGTAGAGTCTGGGTCAGAAGATTAAGTAAGAACTTATGTCATGTGTGATAAATGTTTCATCACTAGAGCAGTATTTTGATATTTTGTGGACTGAGCACTTGACTAAACTACATTTAAATTCACTACATTCAGATTTTTATTTGGATCTGGAATCTGAAAAATGCTCTAATATTAAAGAAAGTTGAACAAAATACCTGGATATGCCCCCTGATCTGGATCCACACCAAAATGTAATGAGTTCTACCATGTCCACATCCTTCCACCCAGTTTCATGATAACAGGTCCAGTGGTTTTTGTGCAATCCTGCTAAATAACAAACAAACAAACATAGGTGAAAACATAACCTCTTTGGTGAAGGTAACAAATAATTGAGTGGTAATGGTACCAGTCTATAATTTACCACCTTACAGAGATTTCCTTCATGGTAGAGCGAGAAATTCTTGGCAGCATTGAAGAGAAAAGAAGAAAAGCAGAGTAACCAATGGCAGCAGGAGAAGACCTCAATCCAGGAGAAGACAAAGAAGTCCATAGAGCTTTCTATGTGGCTCAGTTGGACCACCACAAAAATAACAATAACCTTATGGTTGTTCTGAACGAGGCTGACCAGCGGTTGGAGAGGAGGAGCACAAGTCATCCCTCCTTCAGTCCAGAGAGGAGCTGATGGAGACTCTGCAGGAGTGGGTGACAACAGAGATCTGTACGATGAGGACGCAGCTGGAAGAACTCCTCAGAAAGATTGTTACAAAGAGCGGAGATTTCTTTAGACAGTTGCTACACAAAAAGTCTCCTCTTCATTCAGCTACTGAATATTAAAATAATTAACATAATATTTCTATATGGTAATTGATGATAAAAATCAATACAATATCATGTTTGTTGGTAGTTGTTATGAATGTCACAGTAATATTAAATTTGATGTTTGAATCTGGAATAAGCACTGACAAGTTTGCTTTTACAATCATCGTTTTTGAAGTGAAAAAATTGAAATAACTGTAAAAAATAACTAACCAATTTTTACTTTGCTAGAATTCTAACACAGCACATGATTGTTTTTCATTGTTAGTAAATGATCGTCCATGCACTTCTTCAGGAGGTCATAGAGAGGGTAATAGAGTGGAAAGGGGATATGTCCGCAGAGAAAAAAAGAATAAACAGGGAAAGGATGGAAGAAAGAAAAACCACAGAAACCTTGTTGAGGGTTTGCTGCGTTGACATGCTCTGTCTGTTTTTATAAACAACACTGACCGGCATGACAGACTGGTGGTTTTATGGCAGGCATACACAAATACATCTGCCAATCATGGACTGACACATCTACACTACCTCCCGATATGCAGAAGTGAAACTAAAATATCCCTGATACGAATGCCGCCATTTTGTGCATTTGGAGCTAGAGTCTGCTGATACATGCACTTGACCAATCGTGACCTTTCACAGCATTTTTAATCCATGAAATCACTAATTATAACCAAATTTACCAGCAATGTATTTAATACGCTCTATGATTTTTTGATTTGGCCCATGTCCCATATGTCAACATGGGTGAGGCAGGGTTTATGAACTGTACTGCAGCCAGCCACCAGGTGGCGATCAAGAAGCTTTGGCTTCTCTTAAACAATCTATGACACAGACACATGCATCAGACTGACGAATTCTGAGATTAGGGCTCTGTGGTAGCCACAGTTTCAAGACAGTACATCATGACTGTGTTTGTATGTTTGTACTTGTTGCTGCTGCAAAATTAAAGAATTTAGAAATATCCTTGATGATACTGCAAACCAACCTCTGTCAGAGACGGAGTCAGGTATTGAGGTTTGAGGACTAAATCCCAATCAAATAAATGAAAACCTCAGCATTATTCATTAGTAGGTGAGTGCTGTGTAGGAAAATTAGGAGTTGTCTTTGATCCTGTTTTAGTTTGCCTGTGACCTGATTCATTGTTGCCCTCTCAGTGTCACTCTGACTTGTGCTCGGAGGAGCCAAGCATCCTCTTGGAAGAGATTGTTAATTGAGGTTGAAAGAGGATTACTTGTTCCCAGCCTGCGACTAAAAAAGTCATTCAAATAAAAACATCAGCGAGCTCACATAATTACTTTTTCAGTCTTCACTCATATCTCATGGAATGATCCTTAATTGAGAGTTTTTGTTTGAGTAGATGAGTTTGGTGTTTAAGTTATGTCTGAAGTTGTAGCTATGGTAAGAGTGGCTGCACTTATGCTACAGTATCTGAAAGCTCGAGATTGGGACGACTACACATGTTGGACGTTTTCCACAACTCCCCTTTTTTATGCACACTGAAATAAATGTTGAACAACTTCATCATGTCAAGTTGTTACCCAACATAAATGTGTCGAAATCAAGGTACATATTTTACGTTTCGTTTAAATAATGTTTAAGGTTGATTAGAAATTCAATGATTAAATCAGTTAAGTAAGACAGACTGAAACATGGAACACAACTAGAGATCTCAGCTCCAACACAGAAATAATTAAGATTACTTCTATAACTTTTCCATTTTTGACTGAGTACATGAGGTCGTGGACCAACCTGAGCAAAGTTTGCAGAGGTGACACTGTTTACATGTCTGCCAAATGGAGAAAACTTAGAATAAAGTTGTCTGTTAGAGAGATGATTTTTGCTGCTACTGCCAAAACAAAACTTTTCAACTTGCTCATAGATTTAAACTTCCATTTTGTAACATAGTGTGCTGCAGCAGAGCGAGGACTCTTTCACTGTAAGGTGAATGAAATCCACACACATATTGCCGTCACTCTTCACTTAGAGATTTGTCATAACTTTTTATTGTGACAAGACCATTTGTTTCCCAAAAATCCCACAGTAAAATTTAAACGTTTATTGTACATTTTGTATTAATACTTTAAAAAAACATTGAATGATCATCTTTAAATATAGAAATAAACTTGTTAACTGCACTTTGTGCTGTTATGCGTTGCTCTGCTTCTATTTATGCGACAGGTCAGGTCTACCAGGTCTCGAAGTACAGCATCAAAGATCTGCTAGCATGGCTTAAAACTGTCGCTTTATCTGCAACGTTTTCAATTATTTTTGTGCAGCAGCGATTGGCAAAATCTTGCAATTTACTCAAGTATTTAATTTTGTCATCACCATAGACTATGGACGACAGTGCCCCATAACTACAGCCAAAGTATTTTGATTGCCCTCTGGTGTCTGGCTGCAGTATCAGTTATAAACCTCCACCATGTTAGTGGATGCAACATGAACCAAACCAAAAAAAATCAATGGACATGTGAAATAAAGATGTTTTTTGTGCCATGGTAAGTAGTTCCTATCACATTGATCACATTCAAGAGTTTATTTCTCTGGTAAGTTTAGTTTAAATTAGTTTGATGCAACAAAAACAGTGTGAAACGTCTGGCTCGTAATGCACAAGATGGCAGCCTTCCTATCTGAAATGTTTGGCTTCATTTCTGGATTTTGGGAGGAAGTGGAGATGTGGCATCCATCTTTAGTCATCACCAGGACACTAACATGAGCTAAAGCCAATTTATGTCCACAACTTGTGAAAATGTCTGTTCAGGATCCTGAAGAGTTTCTCATTCAGCACTTTCCATTTTGTGCAGTAGATGCCATGTTTTGTATGTTATATATAAAACACTAACTCCTCTGACATAACAAACTTTGCATTTTAGCAAATTTAACCAATTTCCCTTCTAATGTCCCCTCTGAACTAACTTGCTAATTCATGCAGCTTTTTGGAAGACTCTGTGTTTATTCTGCTCTGGCCAAAAAACGAGGGGCCTTCCGAGGAGAAGTCTTATAGTCCTGCTAAAGAAACTAAAGGCATAAAGATTTCTCAACCAATGAAACAATTTTAGCTTGAGTAAATAACTCTAGCAAGCTCAAATAAATAGCACTTGAAATTATTATTCAAGATCAAAAACCCTAATTTGAATGCTTCACATGTATGAGGCTGAAGCCCTCGTGCAAGGTATGAGAGGATGAGACACTAAATGGAGGAGGACTGGATTAAATAAGACTCTCTGACATCCTTCTAAACCCACACTATTCATTTGAAGGTAATCAACCCTTTTGTGATTCACTCACCACTGAAACCTCACATAATTACTTAGTTCCTCAGATCAATGTGAAAGCAAGAGGGCTGACTCCTTCAAACAACCGGCAGTGTGGTTTCACTATTGTCATAAACTGATCTACAGACTGTCTGACCATGACCTTTAATTCTTAAAGTATAAACATGAAAAAACTGCATGTTAAAGTACAAAATAATAGACCTGCTCCTGTACCACTTCCACTTCTAATTAATGTCAAATTTGACTTTGGCACAACATAGACCTTTTTTTGTTTAGGTGTTGACTTTATTTATATACTTGATAAAATGTAAATAAAAAGAGTATTTAAATAATCACAGGACCAGAAATATCTATGTTTGCTTGGGATGATTTTCAAATGGTTTAAAGAATAAAAACAAAATGTTATTGACAAAACTGCTCATACTGGAATGTAGTTCATGAGAACTGTTTCACTGCAAGGCTCACTGTGCTCGTGCCATTCAGTCATTTGAGAGGTATTTACATAAACAGGCTGCACTCAGGGGTTTTCAAATCGAATTCAGAGGTGGATGTTGAATAGTGGAGCTTTCACTTGATGAAGCAGATGTGAACTAACCGATGGTTCAGAGCAGCTTGGCTCTGGCAGCCACAGATACCTTTAGTTCAGTGCCTCAAACTCCTTCACCTGATTGGACAAGACAGTTCACATACAAGCGGTAAAATTAAAACTACTGCTCCAATTCTTGCTCTCCCAAAGGGCTGAAGTTAAGGTAAAGAATGATTCTGGTATGTTCCATGCAATGTCACACCAACTTGATTTGGTTTCCATGTTAAAACTTTGAAAAATGTATTTATTCCCTAAAAGTGTCATTTATTCATTGTGAACACATTTGGTTTAATTAAAGCAAATACAGTATTTTCCCTGTTCTCTTTCAATCTATGACTTTTAAGATTGATTTAAAACAGGATATAAAACCATAGCTCTGTTTTTTTCAATCTCACTCACGATCATTTCACTATAATCAATTACACTCACCAACAACATTTGATTTGTTGAACTTGTCAGAGTCAATTAAGACCACTACCATATTTTTCTAATCAGTCTCTCTAACCCAACCATTATCCCCAGGTGATCATACAGAGGGTCAGAATAGATGACGTAGCTTAGAAATGCATTCATTTTTACTGATTCATTTTTGTGTTCCTTTTCCAGAGTCAATATTTTTAGACAACAATGCGTTACAAACTGATGTCATCTAAAAAATAGAATCATGAAGAGATGTTACTTACAGCCAAAGTAGAGTAATAATTTAATATAGCTAGGAAAACGAGCAGGGAAATGATGCGTGTGATTAAAATAGAAACAAGCAACAGCTACAAGAATGAGTGTGGTGTAAAACCACAAACTACACACTGACTGAATTGAACACAGTCACCTGACATCTGAAACGGTTTGATTTTGAGGATTGCATGTACAAACTTTATGTTCATGAGAAAATTGGCAATCATGCTAATGTGGCTGCCAACACGACTCTACATTTCTTGTTAGTTCACTCCCTTTTTTTTTGTCCTCCCTCTTGAAGGACTGAGTCCCAGTTGGAGCGAGTACTATGAAGGCCATGAATGGCTGCCAGACAAAAATGTCCCAGATAAGAATGCTGACGGCAACATTTAACACCTGCATTATGTCCTTTTCTCCCCTTGTGTGATTGTAGCCTTGTTAAAGCCTGTTAAAACACACACTTGATCTAACACGTTTTTTGTGCTCAATTCAATTTTGTACTAATTCAAATCCAAGGTAAAATGACACTACATCTGTGCAGCGACATTAAAATGTTCCATTTGTGTTTACATCTTGGAGGCTCCACACTGAGAAAAAAACAAAATGTAAATTACTGCACAAATAATTCCCAAGAATTCACACTAACAATTGCTGTCACTTGTCAAACCACTTTTTTCTGATTCAAGTTAGCTGTATATGAAGCCCTCATAATCCCCCTTTCCCTCGAGCTGAAAGAGCCTGGAGATAAAAGGTGGGAATGTGTGGGAGAGGAGGCGAGGAAAAGAGACAAAGAGGCAAAGTGCCAAGGCTCCGAGTGAAGACCTTCCTCTCCAGAAAAACCAGGAAATCTGCGAAAGTGAGAATTCAAGGTTACGAACAAACAGCTCGAGGGTTCCCAGTATGGTTTCAAAACCCTCACTGGGGGAAACACTATCAGGAGACGATAATAAGGTACAAACATAAAGTAATAATAAACACACAATAAGTGTCACACTCCACTGTATATTATAAACTTTTTCTGTCCTTGCTTATAAAATAGTGGTAAACTCAAACATTTTAATATTGGTGTATTTTATAGTCAAACAGAAATTTGAATTGTTGGTGCTTTTTTCTGCAAGGGAGCATCTAAAATCATGCTGCGGCTACTGTGCCTACTTTTAAAAATGTGTCTTAGATGTATTATTGGAAACAGCATGGCATCAGGTCACTGGATGGACACGAGAAGATGCAGCATCAACTTCTGTAATGACAACAGAGGACGTCACAGCACTGTACATACACATACAGTTTCACCTATTTGGATAATGCATCATTAGTGATTTAGTGGAGGTAGAATTTAAAGCTTGTAGGTTAACAAGCAGCAACTCAATCATACTAATATCACAACTTAACTGTATGTAGTACTGTATGAAGTGCTGTGGTTGCATGACTACCCACTGCTACCCAGTTATTACCTCTGCCAAGGAAGTTATGTTTTTGTCTGTGTTTGTTTGTTCGGTTTTTAGATCGATTACAGAAAAACTAGAATGTGGATCACCAAAGTAAAATGAAGCTGTATTGGTCCAGGAAGAGATAGCTTGAAATTTTGATGCGGATAAAGATCCGGGGGTGGAACACTTTCAGTAACATTGTGACACAGAAGGTTTTAAGGTTGTCGGATAGAGACCAGTTCAATTGCAGGACCACCGTCACTAATCACTAATTCACTTTAATGTAAGTCTCTTATGACAGTGATGTGCATTTCAGAATTGTGTACCGTTTCAAGGCTGTAGTTGTTTGTCAGTTCCTTCAACAGTTTACCAGACTTCATCAAGGTGAATGTGGATCAAACAGAAATATCCTTAGCCTGCGAGAACTCACTGGTACCAAGCCAGGGCTGATAGTCACATGGGCTTTGATCCTTTAACCCTCAAACACTTAGTGGTCCTACTGATAATGTTATCAATAAAAAGACACAAAACAGTTGATGTTATTCTGTTGCCTGTTTTCCATTTACTGTGAATTAGAAGGTACCCTGCTCACTCACAGGCTCTTTGGCTCATAGGAAAGCAGAGAGTGTTAATGTAGAACAACTTGTTTTCATTTGAACAATGAATGGTTGATTGATGAAGGTCTAGAACTGAAACTTTGCAGCAAAATAAATCACTGATTGCAAGTTGGACAGTTTACAGGAGCTTATTACCCAGTTTTTTATCTACTCGAATCTCTTCTACTCACCTGTTCCGCCAAGTGGACGTGCAAAGCATTCTTTGGTATTTTCATCTGAACAATCGACAGTATGACAGTGGATAAATTTTTTTCATATTTAATACTTCAGGGAGATACCAGAGAAAAGAAGCCAGGGCATCTGATTCATTTAGATTCAACAGCTAAAAATGCTCAGGCTGTTTCATTTAAATTATCCAGATTTATCACAAAAGGTTTGAAAAATGTCTTGAATCTTGATTATGAAGTGATTTTCACCATGAAAATACTTTAAAGACATTCCAGTGATGCAATGATTCAATATTTAAGTAAATATGATCTCATTCATACTGAATTGAAGAGAACTATAAGGTTTTGCTCTTTAATATAATCTCAGTTTATTCTTTTCTCTTTAATTGTCTGTTAAATTAATGATATAATGTTTATTTTATCTCTAAATCACCTTTAATCATGGCTTTATATCAAATCTGTTTTACTTTCTCCCTGCTGACAGTGGGTTTAATGGTTAGATAAGGGAGTTATATATAGTTAAAAAAATAAACTCTGAAGGCCACCCTTTAAAAAAGAGTAGTTAAGATCAGTACTCAACCTTAAGAGAAAAACAACCCTTGGATCCACTTTCAGGAGAAGTGGCAAACCAGATTCATAGCATCAAGGTCACAATTTCAAACAGAATTTCAAACATGTCACCGCTGTGGTAACAATGATGCTCATAAGTTAATTAACAGAAGAAGCTATGACAGTGGCTCAGATATAACGTACTACAAGCCACACATGAGTTATTTCATGATATACAAAGGAAAAAATTGGGTCTCTTTTCTGAGACATTACTGAAGCTGTTTACTGAAAAAGTGTATGAAGCAACTTTCATTAATATTTCTGGTAAGACTACATTGGATTAAACTACTTTAAATACCTGAGTTAACCCAGCAGTGATTTCCTAATGAAGAAAACACTTCTAGTCACAACCCCATTCCACAATGTGCTTGGAATACAAAAGGTGCACAGAATTGTGAGTGTCTCAGATGTCCTCACATTAGAGATGCAGACCATGTACCCTAAGTTATAAATGCAGCACCATGGAGATCAGGTGGGCTGTTATGGTTGGGGCCTGCAGGAAACTGTTTACCAGGAACAGGTTCCTGCTTTAAAGGCAACACAACTGTCGGTCAGTGTGGATCACAGATGTGCCACAGTCGGGTCAAGTCATCAGACCAGCATTTAAGACTTTATTGATAAAGCCCCATTAAAATAACAGGGAAGACTGTCATTGACTTTAGACCAGGTTTTCATGGTCAAAAGTGCCTCAAGATAGTGATGTTAATAGTCTGATCACGCCATTTTATGTCCAACACCTGTGTTAGCTCAGATGGGTGCAAATGTATTTGTATTTGGGTGCTGGATGGAATAACAACTGCGTTGGTCAGAAACTAGTAAAGACACTAACTCTGCTTTGTGATGGGTGTGAGACAGGACCAATCGGAGATAGCCCTGATGACATCACTATTACCTCACTTTAGGGAGAGTCACTCAGAGAGGTGCTGCCCTCAGATGATATACACTCACTTTCACAAGTGCACTGCAACTTAAACAGACTTTTACACACTGAACAATGACTTAAGGTCATTACTTTCTCTTAAATGTAAAAGTATAAGAGCATCAGATCCAACAACCTCAAGAACCAACCAGGAGCTTCATATCCATTCTTTACGGGGCGTTTCTATTATTTTGTCCCAGAGCACTCGGCTTTATTGTTGGTGATTGGATGATATTGATGTCGAGATAAAATGTCAATGTTTTCAAACCCTCTTCCTGTTTGTGCAGAAAAAAATATGAGATGCTTTAGGACATTAATAATGTTCAGACCAACCTTTTTAAAGGCCTATTTTGCATTTGTTGTTTTGGATAAAAAAGTAAGCTTGTAGGCAATGAAAACAGAGTGTAAAGTGATATCTGGTTCGCAGAAATTATAGCATCTGTTTATAGTTAAGACTGAGGCCAAGGCAATGGCACATCACCTCAGTGATTTCATCACTTCAATCCTGCGTGTAAAGTAAGTCTATAAGAAGGCCGCGTCTTGTTCATGATGAGGATGAATATATCGTCTTGTACAACACTGCGTACATCTGGTGTGTGTCCACTGTCTGAAATGTATGTAGAAATCATTTTCACTGCACTGTGCTGGGTTTCAACTGTCACCACCTCCAGAAAACAATCGTCTCAGAGCGTCCTTTACATTTGAACCTTCAAATGTCAGTCACGTGACTCATTTCACTCAACAAATCAAAACAGCGTGTTTTAATATAACTGAATCGACCGCTGGTGCCTTGGCTTGCCCTTGTGTTTAAAGTAGCATGGAGCGGCCAGCATGATTGTGTGGTTCTGGCCCTGCTCCTTATCTGTTTCATGGTTGGGGTGGACTGACATGTGTGACTGCCAAAAGCTGCAGAGCGACGAATCCCCCCACGCCACACAAGCACAAACATTAACACACGCACGCAGCATGAGATACACCATGAGATGATGGAGAGTCTCCATTACAACAGACGTTCTCACTCAGAATTACTTCAGCCTGTTTCTGTCTGTTCCTTAAAAGCTACCTTTTACTCCACAGACTCATATCAAGCAGGTTTCAGCATCTAAAATGGTTTCCATGTCTGATATGATTTAAATGCAGCTATAATTGAACAGGAGTCAATCTGTAATAGCGTTATGGTTTCTAGTGTGTGAACATTCATTTTAAGCCTATGCCGGTATAATGAAAATAAGGTATTGTCACATAGAGACCATGTGTACACCATGCAGACCAAGTAATAAAGGACATTATGTAATTTCTCTTGATGCATTATTCAAAACTGTTTTACCATTCCACACAACCTTATAGACATTTTATCAGTGGTGGCTCTAAATACTGCCAATGAATGCTTTTTTATGCTTGGTGGCTGACAACCAACACAACCAACATTTCTGACACTATTTGCAAGTGCATTATGGGTTACGTAGTTGTTGAGCTCATGTACATGTCTGATCAGTTTATTAACTTCTTTCATAAGACAGACGATTCAAAGAGAAAGGAGATGCATAAGACAAATGTATTACCTCAGCTAAGAAATTATTTTTTTTAAATACATGCACATTTGTGCACATAGTAGGATTACGCAAAAACTACTGGACCATGAAACGTGTAAGAAGGATGTGGTGGGGACCAGGGAAGAACCCATCACATTTTGGTGCAGATCAGGAGGTAGATGCAGGAATCTTTTTGTCACTTTCTTTAACATGGCAAGATAATGTGTTTTTCAACATTTACATTGATTTCTCAGAGAATAATTCAGGCATCTTTAGGGGACTGGAAATATGAGTGTGTTCAACTTGGTACAGCTTGATTGAATTTAAAGGGACTGTAGGGCCTTAGTATACATTCTACTTCTCTGACTCGCCAAATCCTTCCACTATGTTTTGCGGTAGTCTGTCCAGTAGGTTTTTATAATCTGACGGACAGGGATGAAAACATAACCTGATACAAAAACACAAATAAATCTAGTTTGTAACACAATGAGAAACTTCTCCCCTTCAGGAGATGAATATGAAAACTGCTTTCTAGCGCCAAACTCACAGGGAGGCTCAAATATCCAAGTGAAGTAAGAATAAAATTCTGATCTCACATGTTATACTAAACTAAAACAGAATTATATCAAATCAAAACCATTTTATTTTTTGGGTTTGCGAATGGTTGAGTTATGGCTGGTGTCCTGTTTAAATCAGAATGACACATCCTGAGAACATATGTTTTCAGTTTATTGAGAGGGAACATTTAATCATCACTTACTCTCTGGAAATAACAACAAAACAAACAGGAGTTAAATGTTGAAATAATATAGTAATGTGAGGAATATGCAGAGAGAAAAAAAAGATTGTGTCCATTCCACGGACAGAGGTTCGAAATAACTGGGTTTTTTTCCATTTAGTTGGGTTGATGATGTTGTGAACTATAAGTTCATTATGTTTGTTGTTTATTGTGACTCCTACTGGACAGATGTGACGTCATGTGAGGATACACATCAGCTCTGGATCATGTGTCACGAAAATAAAACAGCTTTTCGATATTATTGAGGGTGTGTCCAGGTGCAACTACGCTTTAAATGTTGCTGCTGCATTTTCTCCTTTTCTTTCATAAAGAGTAGTTTGATGTTTCCTATGCTAGGATATAAGTTAGGAATCATCAAAGGTCCTTTGCTAATCACTTAGAGAATCCGAACAGCTCTTATTGTTGCGGCCGCTAAAATACTTCCGGGTCATTTCACTCAGTTAGGAAGGTTCCTAAGCAAAATGGTATGGTTCTCAATACACTCCAAATCAAGAAAACACATGCAAATAGATTTTTTAAAACGTGGTTATCCGACATCTGGTGGTCATAAGGAGTATGACAGGAGGGGGCCGGTAAACCAGGACTGAGGCTTAGTCAAACATTTCTGGACGTCAGTTTAAAAAATGTGTTGCACATTACTGAATGTACCTGGTTTCTGTAAAGGCCGTTTCGGTTACAAGTTATTGATCAGGCAAATTCAAACATCTGTCCAACTTTGCCTAACTAGTTTCTTGTAGCTGTTTGAAATTTAACTTAATGAACACAACAGACCAATTTTCCTTTCTGACTCAATTTCAATGAGTTTTTAAAGACTTGCTTATAGGGCCAGGGTTAGGTATTTAGTCATGGGCTAGGGAATGCATTATGGCAATGAGTGTCCTAAGGACAGTGTGTGTGAGTGGCCTATATGGAGACATCACCAGATGTATTAGAATTACCTGAATGACTTAAAGGCTACTCAACATAATACAGTTACATTTCAACAGTGTACAAACTGGGGAGCAATGTGGGAATACATCTGGAAAATAACGTTATTGACAAGCAATGAAAATCAATTTTCTATTTATTTTGTTTAATACATAAATACAAAAATGACTGAAGTATATGGCTAAAACATCCTTGAAAAGTTTCATCCATTCAAATGCTAATAATTTATGGGTATTCTGCATTGACATGGTGAAAATATGTTTTAATACATGTCTAATATGTCTCTTGGACATTTCTCTCCAGTTCTTTGATATAACTCAGTGCAAGTGTAAAAAATTTCAAATTACTCCAAGGGGTAACCTACATAATGTTTTCTGTTTGTAGGGAGGTGTCCATGGCTGAGCAAAGATATAGTGGGTCAAAGTAAACAATAGGGAACCTGAGATGGTTTGACAAAAAATTAAGCAGACAAAGTTCAAATTTGCCAAACTAATCATTCAACATGTTGTTTTTACATCAGAGGAGGAAACAGAGAAGTCATCTGCTGGATCCATGAACAAATCAAATGCAACTTGAGCGCCTGAGCCAGTGAAGATGTGAGTTTAGGAGGAGTTTGGGACTCCTGCACTTCTCTCCCTGGACCTTTACACAAACCTTTCACACAGAGTGAGAGTTGGGCTGAGCAGAAACACTTAGCGGGACTACTAGAGACTGTCTGTCGTGCAAAGTTCGCTCTCTTGGCAAAGTGAGCGCAGTTTTCTGGGAGATGAGCCAAACTAACCGACAGTTATCTGGTAGCAGGGATTGGCCACAGGGGAAAAGCAGAAAGGAGGCAGGAGACGGTGCGAGCGCTCCCAGCATGTCGCAGAAAAGTGAGGAAAGTCGGCTTTACTTGGTGAACACGAGGCGCAGAGAACCAGACAATGCGGACGCAAACGTCTATGGATCCGGACGCATACATCCACAAAGCTGCATCGTGGAGAAACACTCCCGTCAGACAGCTGCTGCTCCTCAGGAGTTGATGAACACTGGCTGCCGAGTTGGCGACTCTTCCTCCTCCTGCGCCACAATCTCAGAGACAACCAGGGAGCTGTGCAAGGCTGTGTCCGTGTCCCTGGGGCTCACCGTCGAGTCCACTGACACCAGCGACATGGATGCTGCTCTGCCCCCGTGTGCTGCCGCTGACCACATCCGCGGAGAGGGTTTATACGGAGCCGGAGCTGTGGCCCTGAGCTGCTCCGGAGCTCAGGCTGCCGCCGCCGGCTACAGGTGCCCGGACCGGGACGAGCGGCCCCTGCCTGGCCCGAAGCAACTGGTGGAAGTGTTCAAAAGTTCAGAGAGCGCTGCGCCCCTGCACCACTTCACCTCCGCTCGGACATGTGTGGAAGAGTCAGACTTCAGCCTGTGTGAGCCTGATGACACGACCCCAACGCGCCCAGCCTCTTGCCCTTACTCCGCGTCCGCGCCCGGCAGCCTGGCGCACTTCAGCCACACGGCACCGGCGAGGCCGTGCCGGGGCTACAAACCGCTGGACGAGGCGCGGGACGGCATGGAGAGCAAGTTCTGCGGTTACCAGCCTGAACGGTACAGCGTCAAAGTGAAATGTGAGGAGGGGGAGAGCACCGGGGCTCTGTGGCCCGGAGATTACACCTTCAATGACAAGTACAACTCTCAGCTGTGGGGCTCCAGACGCTGCGTAAATGCGCGCGGCACCGAAGCGACCGGCGCGTTCATATGTAATCCATACGAGCGCAGCGTCACGCGCTCTGAGCAGTGGTACCCGGCCGGGATGCTGAGGCCCACCTACCCCAACTCCAGCTACGTGAAGGCGGAGGTGGACGAATGGATGGATGCCCCCTACAACGACACGAGGTAAATAGTAATAATAATAGTAATAATAATAATAATGATAATATTGTTTTATCATGTGATTGAAAAGGTATGCTGAGTGATGGGAGTCTGTCCTGTCTCTCTCTGGAATCTCTCCGTCATTTCAAACGTTTTTAGCCTAGTGTAGAATGACAGTTATAGCAACACTTCATCATAATAAGTCAAACGTCACCGCAGGAATATGAGTATTTAATCTTAAAATGCAGCCTGCTTTTTTTCTTTGTTTCTTAAAGACAGATGTTTAAATTACAGTGTTTATATATATATATATATCTGGTTGATTTGATGCATTTAAAAATCTATAATGTTTGGTTAGCATACTGGTAAGAGATGATTTCCATTTGTTTGTAAATGTTTGAAAATAAAGTTTATTCAGGTCAAAGTAGAAGTTGTTAAAATACATTTTCTACTATGCATATTTAATTTGAGGACTCATACCATTATAAATAGATATAATCACAATGAATAAAAAGATTAAGAAATAGAATAAAGTAGATTTTCTCATATAGAAAATCCTATGGTTCTGTTCAAACACATATTTTGGCTTGTACCATAATACAGCTTTTTCCTTGTCTTGTTTCCTTCGTGAAACAACAAATAATGTTTGTCCGGACACCTGCTCTCTCCCCTAAACAACGGAAAAAGGATGTTTTTATTCTTGAATGGCTCCACGGCTCTTTGTAAATGCACCCAGTGAAAAAAAAAAGCCTCACTTTGTTTTCTGATCCATAGCTTTTCTTTGAGATTTTCTCTAAAGGGAATATTATCACTGAATTTGCTGCACGTTTTTAATGCATATGTGTGATATGACTGAACAGACAGAGGAACATTGCAGCAAAGTAATGGAATTTGATGATTTTTTGAGTGGAAGCCTGTGTTGATAGTTTGGTGACATTTTAAAATTTGACAAATCCTATCAAAGGTTCCTCATGTTTTTTTCCTAATGTTGCATTTGCATGAGCGCTCAAGTCTGACCTGACTACGAAGGACACAGAGTGGCCATGTTGACTGACAGGGCAGGTACCATGTGTGATCCAGCTTGACATGTCATGGCATCTGCAGTTTCTATGAACTGGTGAATGATTGTGAGCACTGTCTGAAACCATTGTCTCCGGCTGTTAGAGTGAAGTACACTACGACCCTGCATGCAGTGACTGTTTAGGTACAGTCACTCATAAACCAGGTAGGAATGCAGAGGAAATAGAAATCAGTGGGTTCATGAAAAGCGAGGTCAGTGAACGCAGCCGTCCTTGTTCCTGTCCCTGCTGAGGCGAGATATGACAGCGTGGCCTGTCTTACCTACTGAGCGGTGTTTACTTCATTTGCTCCAAATAATAAAAACCTTGCCAAACCTTATTAACCAATAATAAAAATTCTGACTGCAGATGGCGACATGAAACACTGAAAAGAAAGAGATGATTAATTTGTGACAGAGGTCCTCAGCCACATGTCTAACAGGGATCAAGCAGGTTATATGCTGTTGTGCAGTTTAGATTTCTTGCACAAGCGTAAAGACCTTGGAGCGCTGTTAGATCCAGCTGTCCTCTGCCTTCTCACCTCATGTCCTGCAGCCTGGTCCAAGAGGCAGATTTACTGCATTATCTGGACAATGTTGAGTCGCTGACTAAAACTCAGAGTACGCAGGTTTTTGATGTGGCCTCGCTCTAGATTTGAGTTTTACTCAACAACAAGGGAAACAGCAATAAACTATCCAGAAAAGTGTGTATTTAGCTAAACAGCTGTGATGGTTTTGTTCCACATTTTTTCCTTTTCAAGTGTCTTTTTAACCAATTTAGACATGGCTTATCGCTCCATGGTTCCTTGAGGGTTGTGGTATTATTCTGCAACAAGGACACAGTGGCTTTGACTGGGATGAACGGAATAGGAACAGTTTTTCAGGCAAATGCAGAAAGAGAAGTGCTTCAGTTTGCAAATTTGTTTAAATAATGTTGTATTCAGACAGCACTCCTCTGCATGTGGGCAGCTCTGCATAGACATGTTGAAAGAGAGAGACCCAGACAGTTGAAATATCACGTACACACACGTACACACACGTACACACAAACTGTAAATATGTATATTTGCATGGAGGTAGAGGTGCTATAGCTTCAATGATCTGTTCAGTTGCAACAAGCTAATCTGCTGAACTTCTGCCTGCCACCAAACAGCTGAAGTATCTATTTTGCCATGAACGAGCACCTGTTGCTTTGCTTCTTGTTTAGTAAGAAAGAATATGTGCATTATGGATATGAACAGTTTGTTGTGGTTTCACCTGTTCTCAATGTGTGACATCAAGCTCATATAAAGTTGTATATACTGTATATATGAGGATCATCATCAAAAACATTCTGTTAAAGATACTTTTAGTGATACTATTGGTTTTGTTTTCTTTCATGTGTTAATTGTGTGATTTAAAAAAAAAAAATTATATATTATTTTTACGATTTGTGACACTCAAGACACTGACATTTCAAACTTATACAGTCTGGAGTTATTCTACTGACACGTTGCCTCGGTGTCATGGAACTGTACTTATAAATGTCGCACGGACAAATGATGAACTTATCTTTAATATCCAAACAGATTTTACGAGGGTCACAAGGGGAGAGAGATTTTGATTCACTCCACGTGTGTGTGTGGGGTGAATATCTACTGAAGTGATTAACAGTGATTACAAACTGCAGTGAGAGAAATGTACTGGAATTCAGTGATAATATTTGTTCTTACAGTTTGTGGGATCTGTCTACATTTCCAGCCATCTGCCAAAAATACATGATGCTTGGCCTCCTGTTATTCCTCTGACCAAGGAAGAGCTGCATGCCATTATCTCACAAATGAGTGAAAACAGATGTTTGGTAAACTATGTTTTCACCAAACAACACTGTAAACACAGTTTCCAGCCTCTCTTCTACTCTTGCTACTGCAACTTCATTTCTGTTTTTTATGAATGTGTATTACTTCAGTTAATGATGCGGAGTGAAATGAGGCAATGAAATAACAAACTGAAGTAGGTCTGTGCATGAAGTCGCTGTGCAAACCACAGCACATTGAAACGTGGATTACACAGAGGTGGTGTTCATGCACAATTCTGTTTGACTGATGCTCTCATTAGTTTTTACTGACCTTTAAAGTTAATAAAACATTATATACTTAAGTTTTTGTAAATTAAGAAAAAGCATTTATTACATAAATACATCAATATATTACTATTTTGATACAAAATATTTTTCTGTATAGGATCAGTGAATTTAAATGTGTTTCTCGAGTCTTTACATTTCTTTTGAATTTATATTGTTGTGATACAATAATTCCTGTTAATATATGTATAATATATATTGTGTCTGGTTTTAACTAAACATGATAATTATCACAATATAACGCAATTTGTTTTTATCAGCTATGATGCCAAAATATATTCAAATATTTTCTGTCAAAAACTAACATGAGAGTGAATGTTTATATTGTCAATCTGTGACAGAGACTGAAATATTGCTTATACATTTACAATAAAGTGTAAAAAAAGTTGTAAAATATTTTACAAAAGAAAGAAAGGTGCTATTACGACTACCACAGTATCTTTTATTTATCCCTGAATGGTCATAAACTGAGGAATTCCTAGGTCTGGTCAGAAACACACACACATATACACAAACACACACACAGGGGTAAAGTAGGTTTTCACTCTTTACCATTAAAGTAAAACATGAATTCTTTACGCAATTTTCATATCTTTAAGTTTCATTGAGTTGTGTTTAGTTTAGTCCTTCAACTATTTGCAGCAACAAATAATGTGCTGTATGCAGGCTAGGATTTGCTGACAACACACACACACACACAAGAACAACAGAATCTCTTAAGTTAGTGAATGTTAAGTAGATGTTTCAGTTACTATATTTCCACCTGAAATAAATGAGATATTTTAATATTTACACTGTAAAATGTGTGCAGTGCTTATTAGACCATTATACTATTTTAATAAAACTGACCTTTTTTTATAAAAAATCACACATAACATTATAATCTTTTTTTTATTCCCAAGTTCACCATACTGTAAAAGTTCTCTCTTCACACAAATGTTAACAATCCAGACTGCATTCTGGGTATTATTAGTTTCTGTGTTGATCTGTGGTCTGAGAGTTGGCATGCTGATCCTGACATGTGCATATTATTCACATATATCGCTGATGGATCCAGACCACAAAATAATTCTCTGTCACTACTCATCTAAGCTCAGCTCTCTTTGTTTAAACTGATGTGTCATGTTAATCACAGCCTTAACTGGACTTCAATCTAAGGTCTGAAGATGGCTAGAGATAGATTTGCATTGTTGCACGTGAAATAAATGTGAAACTGTGAACAAGTGAAACAATGCTGGAGCACTTGCCGACGAGCTGTGTGGCAGGATTACGTTGGATTTTGTCTCGCCTGTTTAAATTATTCTGACACCTGAAATGAATCAGAACACAGCGTGCATTCTTCCTTTGAGCTTCTGCTCCGTGCCTCTTCTTTTTTTTTTTACACCAAACCTTGAAATCTAAGTTGCATATCACTGAGGCAACGTTATGTCTGAGCCCTTTCCCTGTGTTTCAAGGCTGAACCCGGGCGCCCCATCGTCCCCCCACCCCCAGCTTGGTTGCGGTGTTGGCGCTCAAATCTTTCCCACACCGTCTTCAGTCATCACACTCTCTGCCCTCCTTAAATCACTTAGCGAGAGGCCGCAGCATGGCTCTGGGGAGAGAACGTTAACTGCTGTTAACTTACAAGTAAAAAACAATTATGGAGTTGCTGTGGTGAACAAGTTGAAGGTCAGGTTTTATTTATCCCAAATGGGCTATTAGTTTCAGAAGACGTTACAGTTGTAGGATTTTTAAAAAGTAGCATTGAGTTAGGAAAAACAGTGATGAATATATACATTTGCTAATACTACCAACTACTAATTGTCAGTCATGATTAGAAGCAACTTGTTTAATCACATGGCAAGCACACGGCCATAGCTACTCATGGTCTATAAATGTCTGGTTTCATATGTTTGACTGCAGGTTTGAGGCTGGCAGAGAGCACATGTTCCCCATGGAGTTCTTCTTTCCACCACAGAGGATGTGCCTGATCTGTTCAGACGAGGCGTCTGGCTGCCATTACGGTGCACTCACCTGTGGCAGCTGCAAGGTTTTCTTCAAAAGAGCTGCAGAAGGTATAAAGCCAAACGGCTATAACTTGGTTTTTAACTAGTTTTTAAGACCTTTTTACATCCACCATGGAGGTTGTTTTTGTTTTTCTTGTTGGTAGGTTTATTTGTTTGTCAGCAGGATTTAGTAAAAACTACTGAATAGATTTCCATGACACTGGAAGGATGGGACATGGGCCAAGAAATTTGACATTCAAATTTTGCCTGGAAAATTGGTGGAAATGTTAAAAACACTCAATAAAAAATAAAACAAACCTGCATCCTGACTTAACCCAGACAACGGTAATTGTGGCTGATGTAATCGTGTTTCTGACCTGAGTGATCCACCTCAAAACAACATTGTTCAAAACCAGCACAGGTGTTTAAACTGTTTATTCCCCTCGTGTTGAGATTGTATTTCCAGGTGACGTCTGATAGGAGTGAGTAACTGTTCACTCATATCTCCAGTGTAACATTCACAATAATGGTTTATTGCATTGTTAAAGAAAATGAAAAGAAAATCCTGGATCTGCCAGGAACTGTAATTGGAACTTTTTTGTTTCATATCCTTGCACCGAGTTTAATGGAAATCTTTTGAGTAGCTTTGCGTAATCCTGCTGACCAACCGTCCAACCAACCAACCAACCAATTGACCCTCTATCCTACCAACAAACGGACAGATGAAAAAGAACCCTCTGGGGAGTTTGTGGTTATATACATAATGTTTTACATTTGCTTTCTCTGTCCAAGTAGGCAAACAGAAATACTTGTGTGCAAGCAAAAATGACTGTACCATCGATAAGCTAAGAAGAAAGAATTGTCCTTCTTGTCGGCTGAGGAAGTGTTTTGAAGCTGGAATGACTCTCGGAGGTAAGATGATTCATGTACTAAAATATGCTTTGATTTATTTTTAGTATTTATTGCTGCTCCCACCTAATATGATATACATTTGTATGGACTATGATAAACAAGGCATACTACATACTGTGTGACCAAAGCACACAACAGAGAAAGTGAAAGTCCCAAAAGTGAAACTATTAATGGTTTCCCAAGACCAAGTACTTTATTCTCTACACTGCACATCTTAGCTGGCTCTCTTCAATTGCAGCATCATCACAATAGGGGATGTTACTGATAATCAAGCCCCTGACTGAGCTGTCATGCAATTTAGACCTCTTCCATTCACTTCTCCTTACTGTCACCCAGGCCTGTTCGTCATGAAGATTGACATGTAGTGGACTAATTTTAGTCTTGTGTTCAATTTTCACTCTCTTCCATTTTCTCATTTTCTCCGGAGGCACAAAGCTGACATGAGACATGTGAATTAAAGCAGCAGACATGCTGGTAATTTCACCACCAGTCGCTGACAAACCCATGGAGGGAAAATGTGATCTAATGCTGTGATTGTCAGTAAAAAGGCACACCTTTTCTAGTTGTGGCTAAAGAGATCCTTTCACTTATGTTCTCATCATGGACATGTAATTCACTCGGGGGATTTCACAGGAAAATCTATGACAATAATTTGTAGCAGTGGAGGCAGGAAAAAATTATACATTTCGTCTTATTATCCCCTTTTTACTCAAACTTCTTCAAAGTGAAATCATGAAATGCTGAGGGAACGGGAGCGTTTTAATTTGACGAATCACTTATTTGAAAAATCACAAAGGTACTGGCAGCTATATGAATGAAGTTATTCTGTTTGCATCATTAGATCACTGTTTGTTTCACTCCTGGTAGTTTAAAAGGTCTGAAAAGAAGCAATGAATCTCTTCTAGTTGAGTTTGTGATCTGTTCAAGATTGAGAATCATAGCAATTGAAATTTTCTTCATTTTTTCTTAATTCCATATTATCCTGGCATGTTAATTATGACCACAAATAGAAGCTGAGCAGGGCGGTTACCTCTGTCAAACCATGATAGTTTGATAGTAGCCTCATTTGGCAGCAGCGTGAATTAAAGCTCTCTGCAAATCTGCACATAGGCGTTTTGTGTGTAAATCCAGATAGACTTCATACATTTGATCACTCTGTCTATCATATGCTGAAAACAGTTTAGAACAATCTAGACCCTGGCTAAAACGAACATGCACCCTTTTCATGAAGTTTCCTTCCAGAACAATTTGTCTCCAACCAACTTTGACACAAAAAATATGAGATGTGCTAAGAGCCAGATCACCTACTGCTTCACTACCAGCAAGTGTCTTTTAGGGTAAATGATTCACACAAGCAGCCAGTACCAAGTGTTTTTACTTTTATGTACCAAAAACCACCTCAGTGTAGTTGTCATGCTCTCACACACTTCTCTCTGAAGTGAACTGTGGCCGTGTTCCAAATCACCCACTAGCTCACCAACTTTCTCTGCCCACAATACATTTTAAATGTTTATTTTATCATTAGCATTAATACTTTTTCGCTAAAAAACACGTTGAATGATCATCTTCAAATCTTCAAATTGTTTGTCACATTTTGTGCTGTTACGCTCTGCTCTGCTCATATTTACATTCATATGCCCTCTGTACGCCACGAGCACAATCAGCCAGTCAGTCTAAAGAGGTAGACATGTTTGGAAACAAGACCAGGTAAAAAATTCTAATGTTTTGTTTCTTACATTTCATATAGACATGAAGTTGACCTCCTGGTCATGGCTCAGTTACAAACAGGCTTCAGACAGTGTTGTCAGTCGATGTTAACTTGGCACGACACCAGTAGTTTCTGCCAGTCACTTCTCACGTTACCATGACGAGCAGCTAGCGGAACTGGATTTAGACACCTGACACCTGAGTTAAGAGTATTGGAGCGGACACCAGAAACAAGCCCCTGTCTCTGATGATGTCAAAGTAACTACTGGTGCCAAATTATCCAAACAATCAAACCAAACAATCAATGCTTGTAATGGTAATACATCCCTGCATCCAAAGAATAAGGACTTTGCATCCAGTACTAAGTTATGGATATTTCATACATGATGTTTTCAAATCATTCCATTATTAATCAAAATAATATAACTCAGTATTACGCCATTATATCAATGTATATACTTCATATTTGCCTATTATGAAAAGTAAAGCTTGATATTAAAATGAATATGTTACGTCTTTAATTACAACAGTACCATCCCAATGTTAAACTATTATTACCAAGCCGTTACCCCACTATTACATATCCTTACGGAGAACTACCATAAATGTGACCCACTGTAGTATGTTATTGTTTATAGCTCATATTATATTATTTTCACTTGTCACATATGATCTTATTTTCTTTGGAATATGTAACATTGAATGTTTTGCAGGAGACTTATTGGACTAAATTGTAAGTCTGATATTGGACATTTATCCAGTCTCTTATCACATCTTTGTCCTTTTATCAGATTGTATGATACAATGCTCACACACACCTTTGCAGAAAAAACAATTTACACCAAAGTGAAACTTAACTGCGATACACATTACAATGAGCGGCGCATGGCCAATAAAGTTCACACACTTTAAGAGAAAGTGGGTCAGGTTTAGTTGGGAATGACAGTATCTGAGCTAATTACCTCTGGACTTTTGAGTTTAACACAGAATCCGTCATTCTGATGTCTGCTCTTGATTCAAGCAGGGAGATCTTAAGGTTAGCTCATTCCAACTTATTTACACTGTACTCTGCAAAGTTCAGATGCCTGTGTTTGTGTTACAGTTGATAAAATCACATGGGGGAATTTTTAATCAAAGATTTTTATTTGTAGTGTTTGTTATCGGATCAGAAACGGAAATGTGAGACTTGCAAATGATCCTTCTTATATAATCTGCTGACGCTGCCACTTCTGACAGAGACTTAGGTTTTATCTATAACTGGCAATTCAATATTTATCAGAGTGAAGTGAAAAGCCTGGCCGTGGTTTTAATGAGATTCTCCTCACTGGAGCTGCAGGAGGCATTAACATTAACATGTCAATTAACAGTTACTTTTTACTTTCAGTCAATTGTGATTCAAAGGGATCAAAGAAATAATACCTTTCCAACTATTTAAGGTTTTCTTTCACTCTCCTTATCTAAATAAATGAAATTAGGTCTTTTTTAAGATTTCGTTGTGCATTCCACTTTGACAACAAAAATGTCTGTTCTGCACTCAGCACATTGTCACCATTTGTACATTTGCCTGTCACTCACTCTGCAACACTGCTGTCACTGTGAAATAACAGTCTGAGCTGAAGCGTAGCTGTTCACAATTCTGACAGAAAACTGTCAGTGATTGAGTACAGTGTATTAAACTTGACTGTTAAAGACTCAATGTATTTGGTTGCAGTTTAGCAGAATATAATTATTCCAGTCTGATTGTATCGCTGCTTACCATACATGGCAGTGTGCTCCACCAAAGCAAAGAGCTGGCTCCAATTTACTGTAAGTTGTAAGTGCAGGTTGTCATACGGAGCAGCTGCATCAGGATTCTCAGCTTTTGTGGGGAAAGAAATTGTCATTGCTGAAGATGGTGGAGCAGAGTTTTCTTTTTATTGGATTCAGTTTTTTTTACTGTGTTTGGCATTTTAGTGTTGTCTAATCCCTACATTGTTAAGGAAAAAATGTTGCAAATCTACATGATGTACAAGTTGAAGAAAATCATTGTAGTCTCTCATTGGATTTATTTTTTTCATTTTACATCTGGACGACCAGGACTCACATGCAGGCTTTTCCTCCATATGAGCCTCATCTGGTCAGAGAATTATCTTCCAAATGGAATTTCATTCAATATCTTCAAAGCTATTAGAAGAACAGCATAGTGTATTGTCAGATATATGATTGATATTTCACTTATTATTTACAAACTGCAGTTGCCGTATGAGACATTTCTAATTGAGGATTTAGAAATTAAGGAAGAACTATTCCTGTGCCTGTTATAAACCTGCCTGTTTGGAATGGGCTGTTCACTTAACCTGTGGTGATGCTGTTTGCAGCTTTCCTTCTGAAACTATAAAAGTGACCTACAGTTATTGAGCTGTGGCAAATAAAGACGGGCTGCTGGACTCGGTCCACAAAACCCTAAAGCTGCACCACCGCACCTGCAAAAAGAGCTGTTGTGTGTTTATTAACAGTTCAGTAAAGCAGATCCTCGACCTGGAGAATCAGTTGTAATGAATGCACATTGTCGTGATCAACAATGTCACTAACCATGAGTCCCAGCAGCTGCTGCCACAGAGTGCTGGTAGTTTGTTTATTCAAAGTTTATCATTATTGAACATATCTCCTGTCCAAATCTCACCTAATTCAACACCGCACGTCCTTACACACTTAATACACATGACAAGTGTGAAGCTAATAAGATGAACGGTTCTCAAGGAGGATTGAAGATCAGGTTTATTATATTGATAGCATAATTATTGCTCGTGACCTGACTCTCCTTCCATGCCTTTGTTTGAAGCACGTAAACTTAAGAAGATCGGACAGCAGAAAAACCCTGAAGAGGATCATCCTGTGCAGGACTCTGCAGAGGTCATACAGAATATCTCTCCTAAGTCGGGCCTGAACTTGAACTCCCAGCTGGTCTTCCTCAACATCCTGGAGTCCATCGAGCCTGAGGTGGTGAACGCAGGACACGACTACGGCCAACCTGACTCAGCTGCCACCCTGCTCACCAGCCTCAACGAGCTGGGAGAGAGGCAACTGGTCAAAGTGGTCAAATGGGCGAAAGGACTGCCAGGTAGGACACTGATAGAGGCAAAGTTGATCACCTTATTGCTTGATGAATTCACCTTATTAATGTAAGTTCTTACTTCCACTCTCCCTGTAGCACCGTCTTAATTCTTAGGGAAATGTCTGACGGACAGGAAATATGTCCTTTTAGTATCACGGTGTTATAGTTTCAGACTGTTAATTCATCCTTTCATTCATTCAGTCATTTGCCTGGCTCACATGCTCAAAATCTGCAGTCATTTCAGACCGTGCTACTCCACCTGATAGCCTCTCTCACTCACTCTCATTCATTCACCTGACCTGATCCCCCTCCCCACTCACATGTGCACCTCGTCTCCCTCCCTGTGTATTTACGTCTTTTTCCACTCTGCCATCCTGATTGTGCCTTTTTGGAGTTTGTGTTATTCGGACCCCTTTCCATTCTTGTATCCCTGATTTTTTATGGGTAATTTTTTCAACAGCCCAGAGCATGAAAACTGAAAGCTTTGTCACTAAAGGTTTTTGTCCTGCTCTGTGGAACAATGAAAAAACTCATCCCCTGCCTTGGCCACAACCAGACCCTTAGGAGGAGGCTAGTCAGTTGGAGGATGAATCCCATATACAATCCTGGGCAGCCTGCCAGTCCCCATGGGAGGAAACCTGATCACCAGGGGGTCCACATTTTTCTGTTCCATTTTTGGGTTAGTCCAAACATTTATGTTGTTGCCAGCAGCTGGAGGGAGGCACAACATCCAGCCCAGTCAGTTCTGCTGACCCAGCTGATGACCCTGGGTAAAATAAATTGATTAAATTGAAGAGGCTCTAAAATTGATCCCTGAGGAACACCACTAGTTATATTTTCTCTGTGTGAGAGACAAAAACTAAATTTCTGTGATAGAACAAATAAGAATACAATGACCTTTCCAGAAAGGTCAGTGTGTTCTCTCAGTCTATGTCTAAACATGTCTAAATAGGTTATTTGACAGAACATCATTTTAGACAATTCTTTTGGAAAAACCTCTTTAGTACAAAATGTGCTATGTTGTGTCACATTTTTTGACGTGGATTCTTTGTCTTTAGGTTTTAGAAATCTCCACGTGGACGACCAAATGACTGTCATTCAGCATTCGTGGATGGGGGTGATGGTGTTTGCCCTGGGATGGAGGTCCTATAAGAACGTCAATGGCAGGATGCTTTACTTCGCCCCAGATTTGGTGTTCAACGAGTATGTACATCTCTGAATTCAATTATGATTCGTAAAAGGATTTTATCAGTGGGTGACCAAAATTCTGTGCTTCTCATTACACATATCACCCCCAGTGAGTAAGCTGGTGCCATCATACATAATTCAGACACCAATCTCTGCCTGACTTCGTCTCTCTCTCTCTTTGTCCTTCTGTGATTCAGTTCATGCACAAACACAAAGACATCTTTAGAATTTTATAAAAGTAAAGTAGAAATTCTCGCAGGCTTTTAAGGACAGTGTTCATCCAATTTCCCCCCTTTAGGTGTTCTATTGTCACTGTGAGATTAAAGTAAGGAACATTAGTTCTCAGCATTCAAATTCTCACGGCTTCAGCTGATTCAGATATGAATATTACAGACAGCAACGGGGTGAGGTCTGTCCGATTATAAGTGAGGAATATATTTTAGCTCCATCAAATGTTCAAAATTCTATGAGATTTCATACATTTGTCTCCAAATTAATGTTATTATATTGATATGTACTATTCATGTTTACTGCAACTCTTATTTATCTGCCCCACAAAAACTCTATATATTGAAAAATACATTTGATAAATAATTCCATTTTTTATTACTATATTGCAATTCACAGATTTGCAAATATTAGCTGATTTTACTTATATAATTATAATTGAGACTTTCGAGAACAGAGTTATTATTATGGCCATTTTTTTATTATTTAAAAAACAAGATATTTGGGCTTCATCTGTTCATGCTGCATACCACATTTGGTTGTAATTACTTCAATTTTGCAGAATAGATTATATTTTTTTCCAGGGCAGAAAATCCACCAAGATAGATTTAATATTCCAGACACAAGTCTTCAAAGAAAGCACAGTTGTTGCCTTAAGAGGAAGTTTAAACATATATCTTAATTAGAGCACTACTTTGAATGCTTGCCCCATGCTCTTTTTTCTTATCAAGCTTTTTGGTAAGATCTCAAATCAAGAGAAGTATCCCTGATTAATTTGGCAGGTAGAATTCCCTCAATGAGAATTTATATTTATGGTATATCTGCTCAATGGGTTAAAGAAAGAATCTTGTGATCATGGGGGATAGGTGGCTCAATCTTGGACTGGCAGGGAAATCATGTGCAGGGAAGTAAATGAGCAACAATACATGAACTGCCCCAGTAAAGCTATTCAGTGACCATCAGATATGACTGTGGTCAAACTGGGCAGCTTCCAGATATGATTGTGTAACTCTAGTCACGTCATTGTGTGGCAGGGTGTTGCTGAAGCATTCCAGAATCAATGCACAGTGAACCTGCGCTGAATAAATCGAGCTTTTAAAAAAAAAAGGTAGTTCAAAACTATCCAAGTGTCAGGGAATATGAGAATTAAGTAAGGGCTTGAATAGTAAATAGTATCCCACATTGACATAAGTGGATACTTTAAATGAGAGAGGACCATTAGTGTGTTGTTTTCTTTTCCCTTTTCGCTGTTTTTAGTGTCCTCGAATATGACGCCACAATCATTATGCAAAACAGCGGCCAAGTTTTTGACAAAGCACAACACTGGGAGTGTAAGAGTGTGTCCGGACTGGCAGGTAGCATCAACATTTAACACAAGATCGTGAAGCAAACACACGGGACACATTCACTTGATGTTTACAGCAAGAGGTTAATCAGTCATTAAACCGTGGACTATATATTGTATATGACTATTAATTGGTTATTAAATTATGGAAATTGAGCGTGAACATTGATTCTTACCATCTTACCTTTATCAATTAGATAGAAAGTGGTGATATGGTTGTTACTTGGGTGTATTTGATTTATTTTAGTATAGCTTCACTAATATTTTATTTTATTATAGGGCTCTGCAGGGATTTAGATCTGGACCTGCATACAGTTGGAAGACTGAAAGAAACAGAATAAGACGGCATCAAAACAATGTCTGAGCCCAATAACGGCTTCAAGGCCTCAGGTGTACACAGTCACTATCTGGGCCAAGACTCTGTCTTCTGTTTGCTGTACTTGTTTGCAGTCCAACAGGTCAACATGAGTAAACATTTATCCTCACACAACACAAACAATGATACTTTTTGTAGGTGTTTTAGGTCCAGACAACATTTTTGTTCATCTCTATTAACGGCTGAAAAGGACTGCAGATAGATCAAGAAGCCAGCAGCCGATGCATTTCGGTCAATCTGTTCCCCCTATCTTTCTCTCCACACAAACTGGAAACTGAAACCAAAAGTCAACCCAAAATCTTGTCCCTCGCTTACAGATTCTGCACTTATTCCTACATTTCCCATGAGTCAGGGGTGTCCTTCATTAAACCCTCTCCACCTCCGAAATAGCATGTCTTTCAAAGTCCTGCCCTCAGTTTGGAAATCAGGCTTTCTACAAAATCTGTGGAGCTCCCCATCCATGTTGAAGACATCATGATGACATATCAAGAAACCATTTCTGATATATGTATAATTTACATTTATACAATGTAACTGAATGCATACATTGCAGTTCATTAGTTAATTAATTACTTGTCCCTCTTTATCTTTATGTCTCTGCAGCTGGTACCGTTTCAATATCAAACTGATTTATTTCACCGTTTTATCTTCAAATATATTTTACATTTTCTGTTCCTGACTCATAATTTAGGCAGAATGATTTCACGTTTTAAGAAATTGCAAACTTTGACATCTTCGTTCAGTCGTGATGAACCTGAAATAACCAATCAGCTGCTGTGATGAAGTTTAAACCAGCGATAAAAGAGGATGATTGTGATAATGTAATGTGGTAATGGTAATCTCACACCAGAAGTCAAAGATCACACAGTAGAAATCAAATTTACCTTCACTGTCACCATTACAACAGTAATACAGACGGATCTAACCTCTGACATTCTTCCCTCTCTTGCTGTCGCTCATTACAGACCAAATGTCCAATGTACAAAGCAATTCATCCTTCATCTTGCGATTTGAACACCCACTCACATCTCTGCTTCTGACCTTTTCACGTCTGCAGGAATCGGATGCACATCTCCACCATGTACGAGCACTGCATTCGGATGAGGCATCTCTCCCAGGAGTTTGTGCTGCTGCAGATCACTCAGGAGGAGTTCCTGTGCATGAAGGCCCTGCTCCTCTTCAGCATTAGTAAGTGCCGTCCTGTGTAGCAAGCATAGCAACAAAGTCAGAAGATTGTCAAACATGACGTCTTAACCGTTTCTGTTACCCACCAGTTCCAGTCGAGGGTCTGAAGAGTCAGAAGTACTTCGACGAGCTGCGTCTCACCTACATCAACGAACTCGATCGGCTCATCAGCTATCGAATGACAACCAATTGTTCTCAGCGGTTCTACCAACTCACCCGACTGCTGGACTCGCTCCAGATGGTGAGACATCACTGCTTCCAAAAATCTCAGGTTAATTGTTGTTGCACGTGCACACGCTCTCTGTCCTCATGCCAGAACGTGTTGTTGCATTTTACCAAATGAGAAGGTCAGGGAAAACAACATTAATTTCACAGTTCAATTTGCCTAAAACATCTCTCTGGGATGCAATTAAATCAAAGATTGTCTTGTTATTTTAAAAAGCTGGTGGAAAAATGCTGCGTTCATGTTCGTACATGCAGAATGTGATTAAAATCTGATAACTGCTGTTTCATTTTAGGGAAGAGCATTAGTTTGGTGTGTGTTATGTTTTCAAGACTCGTGCTTTCTGAGTCATGGTCAGGAATGTGCATGTTGTGAGTGTAATTAAACTGATGTCATCTCTTTATATTTTCTCTCGGTTTCAGACGGTGAAGAAGCTCCATCAGTTTACATTTGACCTTTTCGTCCAGGCTCAGTCACTCCCCACACAGGTCAGCTTTCCAGAAATGATTGGAGAAATAATCTCAGTTCATGTACCTCGGATCCTGGCAGGTTTGGCTAAGCCCATCTTGTTTCACCAGTAGACAGATTTTTTTATATAAAAAAATTACTACTCTGCTGCCTCCATAAACTTTAACCAAGGCTTTGCACTGTTTTTCCCTCCATGTCCAACCTAATAGCACCAAGCTCTGTCCCATAATCATAATTTTATTGCGCAAGCTTTTTTTTCTCCTTTTAGCCATAATTGAGATTGTTTGCTCTGAACTGATAAAGCTTTTATCTGCAGAGCTGCAATTCATCAACCTGTTGACAGCTCTGCTCTTTCAGACTGGAGGCTTGTGTTTTCAGCTCAGCACGAGATGCTACTTTACATAAGAAGCAAGTCTGTAAATCAATATTACAGCAAGCGGAAAGCAGCAGGGTTAAAAACATCAGGTTTTGCATGTGACCTCCATTATACAAACACTTGAGGAGGTACACATAAATATTAAAAAAACAAGCAAATGAGAGATGGCCCACAGAGCAGGAGAGAAATGGATCATCGTAATAAACAGACACTTGTTCACCAAAATCTGTTTTTATAAACTGCCTTCAGGTGCTGCAGATGAAATAGAAAGTGATAAATACAACTTAGAAGGACTGTAAAAGCCTTAAATTAGAAACGTGCATGTATAAGATTTAGTTTTTATCATTCACAAAATTTTACTTGAACACATTTTTTTTTATTAAACTTCCTGATATATGCACAGAGTCCTGAAATCCCTGTGAGGTATTAAAACCTGTTAATAAACTGTTTAATAAGTCATTACTGAAAATCATTTGATTGTTACAATTCTAAACGTAGAGTAAATGTAAAACATTAGATGTTTTAAATCCAATAGTAAATAGTGAAATTACAAACTGAGTATGGGAACTCCAACAAGTAATTACATCACTGTTATTAAGACTTAAGCACTCCAATGCTTGTCAATGAGGCGCAGGAAAATATCACTGAGTTGTATTTACTACATGCTTGGTTTGTCACTAGTGTGATGGCAGAGGCAGCCGTAATTTATTTATGTTTTTAACGTTTGACCTGTTGTAAATAAAGAATATATCTGCCAGATTGTGCTCATTCATTGGTAAAAAAAATCAGAGTTGAAAAAATCACAATTACAATAAAGTCAAAGACTACTTTACCTTTTCTTTAAGAAAAATGGTGGACAAGATGATAGGTCATATCAGATTGTAGAACAGGTGGCTGCCATCCAACCAAAAATCAACATTAAAGACATGTCACTATTCTAAAATCAAATATCATACATCATTTCTTATTAGATAGAGCAAAGTGTCAAATTTGATCCAAGTCACAAAAAAGACAGTCACTAAATATTAAACACTATCTGTCTCCTGTATGTGCGGCACAATTGACAGGAAACCCACTCTTCACTGACACAACTTTTCTTTTCACAGTAAGTCTCTCTGAGCCAAAACAATACAGATATCTTGAAAACATACTTCAGGTTGACAGTCATTTTGCATTTCAAACCTTTTCTCGTCCAGTCTCCTGGATCGGCCCCATGAACCAGATCCGCATCAAAATGTTATGGGCTCTTCATAGACACATATCGCATCCTACCAGTTTTTGTGGAAATCTGTCCAGTAATTTCTGCGTAATCTTGCTTAAAAACAAACAAATGAACCAACAAACAGACAGGGGTGCAAAGACGGTAAAATAAGCGAAGTTCACTCATTTACATACATCCATAAGGTGATTCTATATATGTGGCACAGCCGCCAGATTGACCCCCCCCCCCATCAATTTATTTGTACATTTACCAAAAATTACGTTAAAGAAAAGAAAGGAAGCCCTTCAGCCACTTACCACCGTTCCTCCCAGAAAACACGGTGTTGACAACATCCTGCAGACAAACAGTGGTGCCAGAGACCTCAGATCAGTGCAGAGACCTTCCAACAGGACAATAAATATAAACTCAAAGCCATCTTAAAACTGGAAGGCTCTGAATGTGGAAAGCTATGACATCTGTTGCCAAACCTCATAGATAAAATCCAAGAATTAAAAAAAAAAACTGGAATGCTTTGATGATAACTGAACACAGACACTCGAAGGGGACTGATGAAAAGTGTCACCATTGATCCAGGTGAACACATTCATAATTTTGATATAAATCAAGCTTGTAGATATGTCCATCACTGCAGTGAGAGTAACTTAGACTGAAGTCTTACAGTAAAAGTGTCGTAGCAGATTTAAACTTCTCTCCGAATCCAGCTGCTGCGTTTATGACAATCCAACACCAACAAATCTAACGACAAATTTCTGTGGCTCCTTCTGCCTTGTCCAATCATTTTCAACAATGTTTTATAACTCTGTAAATTCAACACTTTTTTAAAAGACAGTTTCTTTTACACGCCTGTAGATGCATGCACCATGTGTATATCTGTCTTTGTAACTTTAAGCTTTACACAAAGCACTGCTCAGACATCCATGTGTTCCTCCAGTTACCTGTTTGTATTCAGTGCTATCTGATAGCTGTCCCCTGCATTGAACAATAGCGAAACTATCAGGAGGCATGAATGTGTTGTACAGTGACAAGTTGACAGTTTTCATCCATAAACGTTAGTGAAGCTTGTAATTTACTTCATCTGCACAGGTTTTCATGTCTTTTTCTTGTCTTTTTTATACAATGTGAAAAGGGTGGATTGGGGGGAGGAAAGGCGATCGAGTCGCTACAGACAAGTACACTTCATGCATGAGTCTTGACCCCAATGCACCTGCTAATTATAGCCCTGAAACTTGATAAAAATGTGTCTACTGTCATTTGAGACGCTGTAGACAGACGTGTGATTAAGACAGGAACCCAGATTAAATATTATTCATTTGCAAAGGCAGTAACATGATTCGGAGCATTGGTATTTTAAATAAGTGGAAAATGCTTAAGTTTCAATCAAATGATAAACAGATATTCTTCAAGACTTTTTACATTTCCTGAATGCACTATGTTGAACATCTGTTCTTAACAGTTACACTTTGTTTCTCTTCAGTCTTGATAATAATACTGTCCTAAATAATGCAGTAGTTTGTTGCTATTAATCCTGTATAGCTTTATTATGCATTACACAGACTCTGAAGGCATTACCAGTGACGGTGCCTCATGCATGTCAATGAGCCACATACTGTTGATGCTCCTGTACATTTTTGAAACGACTGAATCACAGTAGGCTAGTGTGTTTTTGTTTGATGTCAATGGGCAGTAGCTGGTATGTGCCCGCCGTACTGCATATGAAGCTCGTTCTTTGTACATGAAACAGTAACTGTATATATTGATTTGTTTATCGTCTGTTTCGGTGTCTGGACACTTGACTTTTACAGTCATCTCTTGTATGATTTATACCTTTTGTGACCTGCTGTGTGTTTTTCAGATATGTGTTTTTTTCAAAAAGGTGTAAAGCTGCATAATCTTTTAAAAGCAATTAAAAAATACTTCTGACTCTAAAGATGTTTGTTTTGAATTTCATTTTCATTTTCATGACAAAGAAGCTTGGAGGCTTAATTTTACTTCACTTTAATATTTTGGATCGCAACATACATAAACCGCTCACCAAATTAAAGCTGTGCATATGTAATAACATTTAGGCCTCTCAAAGCCCAACACCACTTTGTAAACAAGCTGTTTTCATCATGCTGGAGAAAATTAGCTAGCATTGTGCCATTAAGGGAAAAACATAGAGGGGCGATTTAACAAGAATCAGGTGGTTTGCAAACCAGTGGAATACATTAGCAATAACTGCAGCTTGGATGCAGGTCTGAAGATCCAGTAAACAGTGAGTCTGCTTCACTGAGAACACACATTCTTTAGTTCTCGTGTGAACGTGTGTGTGCCCCCCATCTGAGAGCACTGCACTTGGCCGCATATTAATTTACCAAAGCTGAAGATAATTATGAATTGGCCTGAAATCAGCATGGGAATTTCCGCATGTCCCTGATGTGGGCCATCCCCCGCTGCTGCCGAGGATGGTACAGTTACAGTAGCTATGAGAAACCTCGAGGCTGTGAAATAGGCAGAGGTGAGGAGGAATGGCTCGGGCTGGCAGCGAAGGATGGAATGTGGTGGGAGGAGTGGATGGCAAAATAAATACAATGTCCAACTGCAAAGAGGCTTTTAATACAGATAACTGCTGAGTGCATAATGCTGAGAGGGGTTTTATTCTTCTCTTTCATTACCAATGTTAGGTGAGGTAGAAAAGTTTGCGCCATTACTTTTTAACTTAACTGTTATTTGGTGATATTTTGCTTCTTTGCTTCTTACATGTTAGACCTGTTGAAACAGGATATTAGTATTGGAGTGAAAGAAGGTCAAACCACATGGAGCCACACGACCAAATACGCTCCTAAAAAGCAGGATGGACGAAGATCAAAAAAGATCACAGTCATAGTCAGAAGCTCTGAGGCTTCAACACATGGAGGGAGGGATGGACACAGTGGGAAGTACAAAAAAATCATAGCATGGGGGAGGATGAACAGTTTTTAATAGTTACTTCAGTCCAGGCAGAAATATCTGTAGAGCAATTTGATGGATTAGCAGTAAAATTGTGTACATTTGTGGTATTCACAGGATGACACCTTCCGGCCATGGCGATTCTTTCTTTTCCTAGATTCACCATGCCATTCACAGTTGTAGCCTATAATGACATTTTGTCAACTATCAGATGAGCTGCTATGACATGGTGATGCTCCTCTCAGGATGCTTTTTAACCATTAGCTCCACAATTAGGTCCAATACTTGTATGTGTATGACTGAATATTTGCAGGATTAAAAACCTTAAATGACCCTTCGCATCAGCTATAATTTGTGTTCCACGCTCATTAGCAAATGTCAACATGCTGACATGCTAAGTTAAGACAGTAAACATGGTAAAATTATATTAGCACAATCATCTGTAAATATAATTTATGTGCATTTTTCTTCAAGCAAAAGAAAAATAACAACAATATTAACATGTATTAGTCAAACTTTTCTGAGCAGCCATTTTTATATGAGATCCCACAGGGTTGAGTGTCAAGCACTATCATCTTTCTTTTTTTTAGATTGCTCATGTATGAATAAAAGCCTGCTTAATTTTAATACATTAAATGTTTCAAAATTTTTATCAGTATTAAGATACACCCTGATTTAATCACCCATGTCATAACTCTGCATACTCTTCTTGCAATTTGTACAAAAGCTTGAATAAAAAAAACTAAACACAACTAACAACTTTAGCAACTTTACACCTGAATAAGTGAAGTAGCACTTTGCCAGCAGATGGGTGTGACGCTGAGTTATACAACAGAGCTGTTAACGCCACATAAAGGAGTGTTAGATCTTTTAGAGAAACTGTTAGCTGCTCTGCAATATTAATATTCATTTAATGCAAATGTGAAACATAATTTATAAGAACGATTTCAAAGATCAGCGACGCTGAGACTGAGACATCAGACAGTAACACAGAAATGCACGATAATACACAGCTGTCAAGGGAAGAGCGTGTTGTGTTTATTATTTTTATTGTTTTGGAAACCGGAGAGCAAACAGAATTTTCAGGATGGGTTCTCCCCCCAAAAAAAATTCAAGTGTAAAACAAACATTTCCATTTTAAGAACAAGAAAATAAAAAGTAAGCAAATGGAGTGTTATTTATATTGCAACAGTTTGAGGCAGTTTTGAAGACAATTGTGCATTCAATACAATTTGAAATGCAAATAAGAATTGACGACAGGACTGCCCCCTAAAAGTTAAGCCAAAATCCTGGTGACTGCAGTATTGGGAATAAATCCTGTCTCAAGTACATGTCAAATAAAAGTTTCTTCTTGACAGTTCTTATCACGCTGATGTTTGTGCAAGTAAGTTTTGTTGTAATTGGTTATTTGATGCTTTAAAAATGGGGTGTAACAGGGTGCTTGGTAGCGTAGTGGGTTGATCCAGCACCCCATGTTTAGAGGCTACAGTCTTCACTGCAGTGGGCCCGCATCGGCCGGCCCCTTACTGCGTGTCATTCCCCTCTCTCTGCCCCCTGCTTCCTGTCTCTCCTTCACTACACTATCATTAAAGGCACAAAAAGCCCAAAAATATACTTTAAAAAAATGGGGTGAAATGTCTGGATTGACCTGAGACTGACTGGAGCACATGTATCAGCTGGACCTCGCCACAATCCCAAATTGCTACTACCCACACTCTGGCTCCAAATATGCAAGATGGGGCCTTTTGTACTCTGGATATTTTAACCTAATTTCTGTATAGTGCGTAGAAGTGGAGACACGTCGTCCATATGTCGATCCAGTCTGTTTCTGACCTGCTATGAGATCCCAACAATAAATTTGTGGTGCAGTTTCAGTAAACGTCACCTCTTCAACTTTAAAAATCTACGACAACTTTTTGTAAAACCTGATCTACCTACAAGAGTAAGACATGAGTGATATCATGTCAAACGTGAGGGAATGTGAACTAGAGTTTTTTAAACTAACACTAGCATTATACTGTATGTAATCAGTGTAAACTCAAACACTGACTGTAATACAGACACTTTTTAGCAAATACCTTTAAATGCCTTTTAAAAAGTGCTTTATTTCTGAGTGACAAGCTCTGTCACAGCTAAGATAATTAATATTAAAATGTTCTTTTCTTTTTAATGGACCAATTAAAATAGCTTTTATAGTCATAATTACTCCATTGTGAGAAGTAGCTTAAGATGAATTCAATGGTCCAGTTCCATGACAGACATTGAAATCTTCTCAGATTTCTTTTTTTAATGCTGGTTTGTTGAAATACTGGTAAAATCTTCGACAGTTCTCTCTCTAAGCATAGTTTGTCTCAATTGCTTTGCATAGCCACAAAATCTATAGGTTAATATATAGACCTATATGCCACATTTTAGTATTTTTGATTTAACTGATCTGAGCCAGTTTGAAGTAATTAATCTTCTTTGGGACATCTATTTCACACTGCTGAAAACAAATGTTAAGAATGGAGATGAGTCATAGCCCAATGCAATCAGTTAGTTCCCACATATAAAAGTTTCATTCTAACAGTTAAACACTGTAAAATGACAACATATTGTGACATTATCAGTGTTGTCTGAGGTGGAAGGCAAAAGAAATACTTTTACTTCATTCAAATTTTCAAACTCTGAAAAAGTTTCTGTACAAGCTCATTCAAATGATAATTTTACTTTTGTGTCGCTTCACAACACGATTCCTATCATCAAGTCCAGTTGTGTCGAGAGCTAATACCTCAGTTTATCGGCTGAGATCAAAGTCGACTGAATTCATCAGCGGTGACTCCCTCCAGCTCAGTGACCTCCCAACAGCACACAAAGAGGTCATGCGATGTGGTTTACTCTCATTAACTTCAATTCTGATGAAACAACACAAAGAAAATGCGTCTTACGTTAATTTTAATACATGATGGCACATTTTTTGACACAAATATAGCGAGGCATGCCCAAGAATAAGAAAAAAACTGAGGAACTCTCACCTCTTTCTTTACATTTGTCACGGCTGATGCTGACGGTGAGGTCGGTGGACTGAATTAGAAGTGAAAAGAAACAAACAAATCAATTTATATCGTTGATGCTGTATTTGCATGTTGGTATTATACCAATAAACAGTCCTATAACAATTTGTAGCTGTGGGACAACAATCACTAAAGCCACAATCAGCAGAGGTCACAGCCTCCTTCATTTGTACACATTCATGTAAACTGGATCCAAAACTGACCAAAGACATTAAAACAAACAAAGAGACTTTCTTTGATAAAACTTCCACAAAATTCTCCTACTCCTTTACAGTCTCCCCCGCTGAACTTGTATTGTGTCAGACATGTCCATTGGACAGGGGCAATATTACATCATGAGTAGCATCAGCCAAAATGGGCCTAATGTGCAACCACTCAGTGTCTGTGTGTCTTTTTAGATATTTCTCTGTAGAAATATGTGTGGAAAAATCCAAGAGCAGAGGAGAAATAACAAGAGCACACATTTCACCGGCATGTGAGGAGAAGAGCTACAGCTGAGTGTTGCACATCTGTCTAGGCAGGAAGCGCAAAATATCTGAATGTAAGCAGTTTGAGAAGCAGAAGAAATCTAAGAAGAGAAACTTTATTTGGCACGCACACACGCGCACACACACACACACACACACACACACACACACACACACACACACACACACACACACACACACACACACACACACACACACACACACACACACACACACACACACACACACAATACAGTGATAAGCACTAAACATTGTAGAGCATTGTGGAGTTAACTCTTTATAGTGATATTATTACTAATTAACAACTATTACACAGACATATCTCATAGGTTTAATATTAAACTGGAGCAAAGAAAAATAAAATGTTTTTACATACCTGCCTACCTGCCTGGACGCATTCTCAAAAAACTTTGTTTTAGAGGCAACGCTGCAAAAAAGAAAAAAAAACAAACGTGTTAGTGTTGTAGATAAACATATGATTCGTCTTGTGTTTCAATCATTTGTGATCCAACAGTCAGCCGTGCTTTTTTATGCCCACCAGTTTTTTGGGTGATACATTTGTGGGATACTTCTCTACAGCAGCTCTGAAAGCGGAGCATTCATTGTAAACTTCTGCATGTTCATACCTAACAGTATGCAGAAACAAGTGGCCGCACAGAGGAGCACTTACTAGGACGTGGCAGAGCTCTCGCTGCTGGCTGCACTTTGGGGCTTTTGTGGAGCAGGCAGTCTGGAGGGGGGCTCAGGAGGCCTCACTGGGGGTCTGCAAATGGCAGATTTCTCTGCAGACTTCGTTCTGGTCAGACCATCAGAATCTCCTGCAAAACAAAGACAATGCTCAAGCTTCATGTGACGATGCACGGTCACATGCAGAAATTAGAGAATTAAATCTCACTATGTTCAACAGATTCTCTGTCTGCTGTTTGGTACAGATCAGGGAGTGTTGATGGTGATTACAGCCTTTTTTCTGAAATCCTCTGAAATCTGTTGCTGCTGCTGGAAACATGTTACTGAGTGTGGTGGCGACAGTGAAGTGAAACTGTCTCTTTTCAGGCTGTAAGACAACAAGAGTGAGCTAAAGATGCTCACTGCTTCAGCATTCACTTGAAGTTATAGGTTAATCACCTACAAATAAAGTGATATATTGGAGGGCTGAAGTCTACAATACGAAAACATAACCTCCTTGGCAGAGATAATGAGCAAAGACTTTGGATCTGCAATGTAATAGTGAGTGGTTCATCATCCACCATAAACTGTAACATTTACTTTCACATTTTATAATTCTGTAGATGATCTCCTTCTTAGTGACACTGTTTGGGTTGAATAATATTCAGCTTGAAGTCTTTATTCTTTTAGAAACCAACTAACTAAGTAAAAGGTGCAGAACCAACTACCTTTACATTTGTTGAGCAAACATCGGGAGCAGCTGGACGTGTTTTAGTTACTACCACAACTAAAACAACAAACAGCAACAATCAAGTACAAATGAATGATTTTGGATGGCAAAATGTGTTGATGAAGCGAGAATGACACAATTATGTTTTGTTTGACCGATAAATCACTTACCAAATTTAAGTTATTATTATTATGATTCTAGATGTGGGCAAACTCATCTGCATATAAGCGAGTAAGTAAGCTTTAAGGCATTTTCAGCTACATACACACAGAGGGTTCCTCATACCTTCTTTGTTGGCTGACGTGCCCTTCGCAGATGGTCTCCTGCTCTGGAAAGATGGTACCCGGCTCACGTAGACTCCAGATTCCCCGTTTGCCACAGAGGAGTCAGGCCTTTGCCTCGTATCGTCTACCTTCCCAACGTCAGAGTCTGGTTGTCTCTCCTGGCGGGTCGATGGCCGGGGCATCAGTGGCACTCTCGGAGGAGGGTCTTTTGGCATCAGCGGAGTATAGCTTACAGGTTTTGTCCGTTGGAGGGGGATGGGGCTCACCAAGACGTCTGCTGCGGAGCTGACTTCCTGACCATCTGTTAGAAAGAAACCACATAACAATTATGCATGGTTGGGACCGGTTAGAGTGGAGCTCAGCATTGAGACAAGTAATGAATAAGTCTGTCAATGTGCAAGATTAAAACAGGAAAAAAAATACAGTGATCTGGTAATCCAACTACTGAGTCAGCACATCACTGATTTAAGATGACAGAAAATATTAGTTAAAGAATTCACCACTCACACACCAAACTCTGGATTGATCATACAGAGGCAGTTATTTGGCTTAACCAAGGAGCAAGTTAAAAAGAGTTAAATATCACACCACACAGGGAGGACAAGCTGCAGGTGCTGCACATTTCTCTGCCACAGTGTATGAGATGATGGAGTCACACCCACTTAAAGAGCACTTCAAACCCAAGGAAAATTACATGATTTAGTCTGAGGCATTTAAATAAAAGACTATGTGAGATATAAAATGTAGAGAAGATAAGTTTATTTGAAATAGATAAAAGCACATGAGGATTTTACTATCAACAATCAAGGGTAAAGCAAAAGAAAATGAGTAGATTTAGTTCGACAGGCAGATAAAAACCTCTACTATGTAAATATGTTATAACTGTATGGAGTATTTTATGGACACACAACAGTAAAGCACAGTTTGTTTGTTTTTTACTCCTGGAGAAATGGGCCTACAGTTATCTACTATATCTTCAGCACAGACCGAATGAGATAATGATGAGGATGACAGCCACAATCAGGCCCCAAGGAGGGAGGCTAATAATTACTCTCAGTGTTCTGGAAGTGGTCGTGACTAAGCGGTTGATAAACACGAGGTGGCCGCTTGGAGATTGTGATGGGCTGCCGCTTTCTCGGGGTGATCCGTGGAGGAGGGACAGGCGGGGCGGTGCTGTCCTCTGGCATATTACTGAAGATCTGTAATCACAAGAGTAAAGAGGTTACAGGCACACTTGAGTTCAGCAGCTTGTGTTTCACATACATGCAGCCTATGATAGCTGTTAAATAAACAAAATGATATTTTGAAAAAGATTGAGACTGTACCTTTTTGTAGTCCTCAATCAGGATCTCAACGACAATGTTTTGGAACTTGATATCCAACATGGCCGCAACAGTCTCCTCCTTCGCCCTCATCAGCGTGGGTCCAAAGATGACGGCCATGTTAGAAGAAGTCATGAGGTTTTCATCGCTGTGGCTGCACACACTGTCAACAAATATAAAGCTGGGCTGGATAAAATGTAACCAAGCAGTTCGCCCAGGCAGTGACACATTAACTCAGAGGACCTCTGTGAGTGGTAGAAACAGTAAATGACAACAAAGCCCAGGGGCGGCACTCACGTCACCAAGTGTTTGATTAGCATCTCCAGCATCTCATGATTCTTCTCTGGTAGTTTGTGGGTAAGAGAATGAATTTCACTCAGTCGAAAGTCCAGATTATCTGACTCTGTGACAAAGAAAACACAAAGTTTACAAAAGGGTGAACCTTGAATATGTAAAGATAAATATGTCAATAAATGATACAAATATAAACATGAAGGAGGATGCAGACGTCCACTGTAATGGAACTAGACTAATAAAACCAAGTGTCCATAACAAAGCCAGGCTCCCATTAATTTAATGAACAGAATTTCCAGGAAACTGAGGCCACCGGTTGTGTAAAGGACCACCTGTAACATCCCAGCGAAATGAGGCTGATGCTATTAAACTCACTGTCGTCTCTGTTTAACAGCGAAGTGGCGTGACAGACAAAAACAAACAGTGGGCTTAGATTTCCTTTAGTGTCCACAGTGATATAATCCTGCCTGAAGACCTGCTGAACCTACAGTCTGCACAGCACTGACATACTGTGTTATACCTCGAATCCAAGTCTCTTCAAGGCAGTGCTTACAGTTTTCAATTATTACATTACATGTCATTTAGCTTTTATCTTACAATTAGTTAGCATGCAGATGGGGAAGAATGAGGATTGAACTGCCAACCTTCTGGTGATACTGAACACTTAAATTAGTTTTTTGAGCTGTGAACTAAATTATGTGAATGTCCTTTGGTGAAATACATCAATTAATATCGTATTTTTTATGGCTCACTCAGTGTTGTCCATCTTGGACATTGCTGGGTCAATGCTTACACAGAGTCAACTGACGTCCCTGCATCATGACATTTATGCATATTTGACTATATTAACAAAATCTAATTTCAAATCATTCTCATTTCGCTGCTGAACCTAAACCCTTAAAGCACAACGCTGGATGAAACAGCTGCCTATCCTGACAGTCTTCATATGACGTTTCTGTCTTAAACGTGTGTCTGCTGCTGCTACTGGAGTGGTCGCTCATGGGGAGACAATGTGGATAACTTTGTTATTGTGGGTTGGTGTGTGTGGTAGCCATGGAGAAACATTTAACCCAAAACAGAGAAGAAGTTACACTTTAAAGTAAGAATAAAGAAGACATACTGTCCAAACTATCTGAAAAGATTTTCTAGAATTCACACAAAGCAAAGGAGAAGTTTTTTCTCTGCATGAATGCATAGCAAAGTTCTAACCTTCCTCACGTCTGTGACATCTAAACAGAGGATGTAGTTGAACACATTTACACATTAACAAAGACATTAGATATTTAAGTGGTAGATCTACAGATGCTCCAAGAGGAGAATTTATAGAGTGGGCAGAGATATTAACACAACCTTAGTTGATTTTAGCACTGGATGATTTCCAAAACATGTCTTACTTGCAGCACACATGAGGTCCCTGTGTCGACCGTAGGTCATCAGAGGTTCAGACAGACTCCTGCACATTAAATAAATAAAGAAACATGAGAACACATCTGGTACAACTCACCACATGAAACACAAAACAAAGCTAAAAGGTCTACACTCACTTATTACACTATTACACTAGAAAGCACTTAGAAATCGAAACCTCTGTCAAAGCTGCATTTGTTATTCTAATGTTGGAGCACTGTGCAACAATGAAATCTACAAAATTTCAGGCAAGTTAGACTAATAACCAATTGTACGCATTCAATATTTGTTTAACTATGATAGGATTATATTTTCATTCATTCATAATTAAAAGCATTTTAATGATAAAGAAAGAAAAATCAGTTTTGATAATTACAACAATTTTGAAAAACAAAAGCTGTCTATTAAGAATGATAGTGTATTTACAAAAACATCTATTAGATGTGTCTATTTATACACCACCATTTATACCCACCTGAGGTAAAACTTCAATGCACTCGTGATGGTTTTAACATCCAAGTCGCTGCTGTGAAGGTCCACATCAGCTGGATTTGTGGGGTCTATGAAGGAGCCAATCAGAACAAACAAGTACCAGATATTGAACACGGCTTAAACCAAATCTCATGTAAAATCTGAAAACCACCTGTGACCAGTAGCTTGAATTATAAAAGACATTAGATATGGCTGTGACATAAGGTAGCTCTGATTAAATTATGATTACAGATATGCAACGTGAGGCCAAGAAGTAAATAAACGGTTAAATCAGATTGTCAGAGAAAAAGCACAGGAAATAAAAAAAAATAATCAAATGAATGAAGGCTGAAATCCATTGAGCTGCTTCACTTTCAGGGATCAGGTGTTATTCATACTCATTACCTCCAGCAAGGGGATTGTTTACACCCCTGTCCGATTTATTTGTTGGTTGGTTGGTTTGCTGGTTTGTCAGCAGGATTAAGCAAAAGCTACTGGGCAAATTTCCACGTGGCTGAAGGATATGATATAGGTCAGGGAAAAAGTGACTTCTGCAAAAAAGAAGTGACGGATCTGGGAATTTGTAAGAGGGTATATCTCGACAGTGTGTCACTTATTATAAGACGATCAATCTTGATTTAAAAGATTTACGGAGCTGATTTCCGTGAGTGTGAGCAATTTGGTGCAGATCCAAGGAAAATCTGGATTTAGCAGATTTAAATGTGGTTTCATAAGGGAACTGTTGGGCCTTGGAGGAGGTATGCCCACTGCTACTTGATGTTGTTTGTGCATTTACAAGTATATGAAAAGTCAACATGTCCGTGTGCTATGGATGAGAATCCCTAAAGATGTAAATCTATTCAACAAACAGAAGTTTAACCTGCAGTAAAAGCCAGCTCTGACATGTTAGCACCATCCAGGAGATATGCAACAGCTTTACAGCTCATTTGTAGTCATGTTTGTGTCCACGGGACACATCTCAATCTATTCATCAGTCCCTTTAGGTGCTAAATGCTCCACTCATAAACAGCAGCCAGCAATAAAAAAATAATACTTTAAGTGATGAGCCGAAAAATGTAAACAATGAGCTGAGAGATGCTGTAAAGCTCTTGAGAACTAAAAGGCACATGGAGCCAAGTCACAGTTCTCTTTTATATTTAGTTTAGCTTTTTCATGCATCCTTATCTTAAAAATATATAATTTATAACCACTTGGAGAATCAGAGCCCCTCCAGAGCAGGTGTACTGAGAGCGAGAGGCCGGCCCCCTCGTCAGTTTTACATCCAAAGTTCCCAAAAAGCTACAGAACCCGTAATGTAGCAGTCAGGTAGATGAGCCAGTCGAGGAGAATAAAGCGGATGGACTGATGTTCACAGGCTTATTTCCTTACCAAAGAAGGCATTTAAGAGCTTCTGCACTTGAATGTTGCTGCCAACTGTTCGGTACACTCCTTCTTGTGTCACTCCTGGAAAGAGGAGAGGAGAAGGGGGGAGTTAAGAAAAAAAAAAGGCAGTGTGATCTGGACAAATACAGATCTGTGGAAAAGTACCACATGCGTCTTTTCAGAGTCTGCATGAGCCTCAATTAAGATATAGATGCTCTTTCCTGATTATCAACGCTTCATTTCACTATTTGGTTTGAGACCGAACAATGCTCCAACGCTGGGATCATGTGTCAAATTACACGGTCATGGTTTGAGCAATTAATTCCATTCTCTGCTAGATTAATCCCAGTAGTGGAAAAACATATTGTGACTGTAAAATTATGACGCTACATCTGCTTTCAAGATGGAGTTGAGATATTCAGTTTGTAGCATACACTGAGAAAATGCATTAAATCAAGGGAAAGATCGTTATTTAAAAAAAAACAGACAAACAAATCTTAAAGGACCTTCTCATCATGAACAAAGGATAAAGATATGATGATTTAAAATCTGACCAATATTAAATAGACCGTATGTCTGATATTTAGACGTCTACAATTGGATTGAGGGGATGTTTTGTTCCTGAGAGCAGCCTGCAGGAGTGGCATCAAAATGACTAATCTATGACTCAACTACGCCCCCTTCAGGGAATAGAGGCAAACTAAGTGAGCGCCATGCTGCAGAAAAAAGCCACTAATAGGAACCATTACCTTTTGATTCAATATAGTTGATGCACTTTCGCACAAATTTGAATCCAGTTTCATTCAGCTCCACTGTGACATAAACAAAGACAAAGAAAATGAGCAAAGAGGGGTTTTCAAACATTACTTCTGATTGTTGAAACGTGAATTTTTCAGTGACATCAGATGTAAACTAAAGACACGAGACATCATTGTGTCTGTCTGCATCGACATCCCATCTTCAGACTGAGAAAAGATACTTACTTTCAGCTTGCTTGTGAATTGGGGAGTGATAGATCTGAAATGAAAAAAATGTAAAAAGGAAAGTGAAGAATGTGGAGCATGTGGAAAAATCCACCAGAGCCGGATTAATGAACGCTACTTTCTTCAAACTGAAAATGACACCAAAAAAAAAAAAGACTTGATGGTGATACAAGAGCACATAACTGCCTCCAGGACACAGTGAAAGATTCCAGGAGAAGTGAGGGGAAAGATTTTCACCAGATTTTGAGTTAAAGTTTAAAAAAAGACTTAAATAACATGTAAATAATAATAATGCAAAAAGAAAGGAAATGGGACGAGTGTGTTAAGTAAAAAAAGAAAGAATTCCTGCATGAAAAACAAACAAATGCAAAGTGACTAAATGCATAGTCTGTAATCACATCTGTCAGATTTTCTACCCTAAATAACTTTTTGTTCTTCTCCACCAATGAAGGTCAGAGGTCAGGGACAACTACAGAGCAGCTGCAGACCACTCTTCAGTTGAGGAGTGAAGAACCAGCGTTAAATTAAGGCAAAGCAAGTGTATTTGTAAAGTTTGTCTACAAGGGCTGCATGTAAAAGTTATTTTCAATATCGAATGAGCTTCAGATAATTTCCCTGAAAAGTTGCTTGGTTAATTAAATCTAAAAAACATGTGACACATGACTTTTGATAAATGTATATCAATCTTTCAAAACAAATTATTTTAACCACAATTGTCCTCTCCATGTATGATGACGGGGACAATAAAACTTTTGTAAAAGTGGATGTAAAAACTCCACACAGAGCAGATTCTCATCCACACTGAAGTGTCAGAGACCTGCAGACTCGGTGGTAGAACACCACAGTGGATATTTGCTTGAGAATATTTGAATAACGAAGCGGTTGGAAAAGTTATTATGAAATGTTTATCATATGCAGAAGTCTTTGAGGAAGTTGCACAAGAGGAGGGCACTGAAAATTGTGCCTTCTGTTATTTTCACATCCTCTAATAGCGACTGTTTGTGTTTATGTGTCCACACCTCATCAAACCAACATCCGCCATCAAACCACAAAGAGAACTGACAGAGCATGACTGTAAGCAAAACAGTGCTTAGAGCTGAAATCAAGAATTAAACCTCTCAATGCAGAGACAGAGCATGGGAGCAGGAGGGTTTGACAGATCCACAAGTTTGCAGTTTCTACAAGGAGATTTCTATAAACACCCACACATGATTTTAAGATTCAAACTGTGAATTACGAAAAGCCAGGAACCATAATTTAGACACACACTGATGAATTAATGAGCCATAATGAGGTCACTCGCACCGATCACCCGAAGTGCTTAACAGCTTTCAAACATGAGCTGTCACTTTTACAATTGTTTATTAATTAATTAATATGCTCAGCTATCATTTGTTCCTGTTTTTTCTCTCCAGGGTTTAATGGATTCATCTTGTGAAGATAAAACACTGTTAATTAGGTGCGATCCAATCAGGGAGCTGTAAATGACATGCATTTCAATAATAACAATTGCAGCCTCTAACAAAAATAGTTGTGATTGTAAAGTGATGTTGGGAGTTAAATTGGTGAGCCCAGTTGCTACATTGCTTTGCAGTATTTTGACAGTAAAGCACAAAAAACCATCCTTAATATAAGAATAAATAAGATGCGAAATAAACTCACAGGCTCTTTTCCATCCATGGCCTCCATCCACATCTTCCTGTCCCCCTCCGAGAGAGCCTGGAAAGTAACGGGCGTGCTTCTATGGAGGTACAGGTAACAAAAACACCATTAAGGAGGGAAAGGTTGCAGTGATTTTTTTCAGTCACAGGATGCACTGCTGCAGGCCGTAACCACTGTGAATATTGCTCCTCTATTTTTCAACCTGTGCGTGTCATGAATCACACACACGTTTTACAGGGTGGACACCACAGAAAGAAGGACTGAGTACGTGTTTGATGGAAGAGATCATCTCCTGTGTGGTGCTGATGGAAGCAGGAGATAAATAAGACAGAGCATGAAGAGATGATGAAAATCCACTGATGCAATCTGTCGACAAGTGAAAGCAACAAAATCAGGAGCCAAATTTTACAGCTTGTAGGCAACTGAATCAATTGTTAACGAAAACAACTGTGCGAGTTTAAAGCTATTTCTGCCAACCTGTAAGTATGAAGACACAATTAAAAACCTTTACGAAGTTTTATAACAACTTTTCTGTCATGTATTCGTTTGTGCAAACATGGATTAAGATAATTTAATTATATATTTCTTGCTCAAGACCAAAGGTGATGGGGCCTGAAAACATATAACAAACATTCAAACATTTTACTCTATGGCTTTTTTTTTTGCTACTACTTATGTTTCTTGTATACTTTTCTTTTTGATGTATAATTGTATCTGCTCTCTTTTAATTTGAAATGACATTGCCTTATTTAGAGTATAGAGTTAGGGGTTACACGGGTTTGTAAAGTAAGAGACATCACTATTCATGCTTGTCTTCTGAGGTTAACGGTCAGGGTCAAGTACTAGAATTGGTACACCGACATTATCTTCTACACTACTCTACTCTTCTACTCTTATCTTATTTTATGAAACTTGCATGTTGAGTTGCTTGAGGTGCCTGGGATTTAAGATTTTCATTGCCAACATGTACGCTGTATCTGTTGTGCAGATGACAATAAAACCTTTGAAACAGTGCCGCCACCTTGAGTTTCAAACAGTCGTCTAGTCATTATGTTGTTCAGATTCACATGCAAAGACACTTTGCAAGCTCTTAATGCATAATTCAAGCAGCTTTTAAACTTTTTAAAAACACCCTGCTGACACTCCAACTCAGACACAAGGAAGTGTCTCTTAAAATGCATATAGTACTGAATGGTCCGCTTATACAAATATGAGCTGTTCCTTCCCCCTGAAATCACAGGGTTTGCCATCTGTTTGCAGCATGCGCCTGTTGCTTAGGGATTGTTTGGGCTACGGTCCATTTATCCCTCACACTCTGTCCTTGTAAACCACCTGTTCACCCCACCGCACCAACCTGTTTATCCCACAGGGCTTTCCTGTTGCCTCATCTCACACACTCTGTCAGATTTGTTTTTTGTGCTAACCTCTCGTTAGTTTCCACGTCAAAGCAAAAGCGCTTGTCTATGGACTCCGTCTTCCGGCGGATGCAAGACTTCAGTGTCAGCTGCGTGGGGCCCTGCGGGGAAAAAGGGGAAAGTTGGAGAGGTGCTGCAACCAGCATCACCACAGGCCAAACAAATGGCCAATTCCAAACAGGCAGGTTTAGAGCCGACCCTGCATAAGTATACATACAATACAGCACTCATTTTCAAAAAGCACCTGTTTAGTTGTAGGCTTCTGTTCACAAGGTACCATGACCAGCAGTCTTCCCTCCTTGTAAAACTTGCAATAATATTTCACCCACGTCATCCCCAAAGCCCCTGTGAGGAGAAATAACAAAACAAGAAGGATAATGTAAGAGGGAATCTAGCAAAAGGAAAAACACGCCTCTGTGTTGTAGAACATGTACTTACATTTCTCCTGACACTGAAGATAACCCTCCATTGGCAGAAAATTGTGCATTTTACAGATCTGCGATGGCTGCTTCATTCTCTTCATCAGCTCCTCCATCTCCTCACGAGTGCTCTCATAGTTGTTTCTCGTCTGCAGCCAAAACCAGACAGCACACAGAAAACTTACAGTCGCCAGATTGAAGGGTATTAAATCTCATCGCTGGCATTGCTTTCTGCCAGTAACAACACTTACATTCTGCAAGCTGAGCTGCAGCTCCTGCTTATATGGCATGAAGTCCTGAGTCATCTCCACTGTCAGGTTGTTGAGTGTTAAAATGCTGTGAAGAAACGCCAGCACCTGTCCAACCAAAGCATGGAGTACATACTTTACTCAACTAAGACAGCAGTCAGAGCAGCAGAGGATTCATTCTGATAAAGGAATGGATGAGTGATGATCAAGAACTTTTTTCTTTCCTACGTTTGCAGTATATTTCCTGACTCACCGGCTCTACCACATCAAACTTCTTCCTGTCCTGCACCTGATGGATCTGGTACACGTACTCCACTGACGATTCATAGAAGTTCACTCGCTCTTTGTCCAACAGTTCATCAGCCTGCAGTGGACAAAAGAAGGTCATTTCAGTCAGCGGCTCTCAGTTCTACATTTTATGACATGACTGAAAAAAATGTGCTGTATATTTCTCCCGACCTCTTGAAGTTGACTCTCTTTCTTCTTGGCAGAGAGATTCAGGTGTTTGTCTAGCTGAGAGTAATATTTTTCACTCTCTTTCTCAAACTTCTTTTTCTTTTCCTGAAGGACACATGTTGGGAAGATTAGAAACATTTTCATTTGATTAAAAAAACATTTTTAACATAGTATAAAGATAAACTTAACTTCATCCTGTCCTCTAATCCTGACTTCCTCTTAAGAACTGTTACTATAAAGATTTTGGTTGATTACAATATTTGAGACCAAGCTATAGCTGCCTGCTGAGATTCTGCAGTTGAAAAAAAAAAATTTTCAGCGCTCTCAAGTGGACAAAGTATGTAATGGAGACACTGTTTTTGTAAATTATGAATAAACTATGATTTGTTTTAAATGATACAGATCCAATGACTGAGTCGGTTTGTGACACATTAACATTAAAACCTGCTAACAAATGAACAGAGGAGACGATATAGTCAGACTTAAATATATAAAATAAAAATACGGATAAACAGTTTTACATTTTATTTAAATGGTAACAACAAAAACTTAAAGTAAATAAATGGCTGAAATAAGTTGCCATTCCAAGTGAAAGTGTAACAAACTTGAATCAACCAAACTTAAAATAGTCTAACTAAAAAGAATCCGCAAAAAATAATGTGTGGCTTAAGAGGCAAAAACATGAGACTCCTCCTCAACTTTACACAGCATGTGACATAACACGTCTTGTCAAAGAGGAAGAAGACGACATCTTTTTGTTTGTTAACCAGGTTAACAAAAAACAGATTTGGGGAAATTGCTTCTGACATCCTGTTCAGTCTATAACTCGGTTCAGAAAAGTTTGACATTCAGTTACACAGAAACACTTCAAACTATGAACCCACTGGAGCAGAGCAGAGTTTCCAGTGCCAACTCAAGACTTGACTTCTATTATTCAGGATAAAGAGCCCAGTTTCACCTGGAATCATAGAAACACTCACTTTAGTTACTCCTATTTGCTCTTTTCTGAACTTCTCCAGCGGCTTGATGAGAAGATCGGAGGCGTTCTGCACCTGGACAAGTAAATATGAAGAGGCTGTTACTTAGGTGCAGGTCATACAAGACACAGATGGGGGACACACCTTTTCCCCAAGATGTCCCCAAAGAACAGATTTTTGCTCTGAAAATTATCCCCGAAAACAGCCTATGACAAACGCACACTTATTCTTCAATCTTCATCATAGACAAAATGAATTCACTAACCTAAACCTAATTCAAACCACAACACTAAAACCAAATATTAAGCCTCCAATGACCTTTAATTAACATGTGTAGAACACGCTCTCAAACAGACTGTCTGTAGATTAAGTGTTACATGAGGAACATGTCAAAGAATTTGGAAATAAACATTAAATTTATTTAATTTAGGTATGAATATGTATTTCCTCCTCTCAGAAGCACAATTTACCAGATGACCTTGTGTCTTATAATTAGATCTGCATCCAGAAAAACCTGTTTAATAGGAGCTGCTGCTCCTTATGTCTCCACTGCTGAATTGTGAGGACAAGACTAAGATTGTGGCTTAAGTTCAAGTTACATGGAAAAACAACAAAGAAAACATTTACCGTGTAGTCAATGCTATTCCAACACAACCACATTAGAGAATGAAACATTTAGAGTTATATACATTATAGTATAAATAAAGCAGAAATGATACAAACAAAAACCGTTCGCAAAAAGGAACATGGAAACCAAAAGAGGAACTAACAAAATCATTACCAGCATTCACCTTAATAAGAACACAGACTTACACCAACATAATGTAAACTGGGGTGATTATATTTTTCAATCAACACGGACAAATGGAATATCTGCTGTGCAAAGAAACACAAACAAACAGAACATTTGTTTGCCAGTTGTTGTGCCGAAATGTCCTTCCAAGTGGTCTAAAGGGGACTGTGGGTGATCTCAACGTGGTTTGGTTGATCTAATGAGGTTTCAATAGGATGCGGAGTCAACATGGAGGAAACCGATAACCCACCAGCATCATCCTGTCGTGCTCCACTTCCTGCAGGAGACCAGCAAACTCATGGAACGACTCGGCTGTAGGAGAAAACAATAAAGATGCTGAGGACCAGAATGAAGACATTGTTATCTCAAGTATCTGAAGCAGGAAACACTGTCAATTTGGAAAATGTCCAGCAATAACATGTGATTGTGATAAGGCTGAAGTTTCTGTTTTTCCAAACCACTTAGTTTCCTGATTCCTCACATTAAAGTTGAGGAATCATCACTCGGCTGCCAAAAATGTTTTTAACAGCTGATTCTGATGTAAAACTCTTTTCACTCTCTAATAACAAATCGAAAGTATTCCTGACTATGCCTCTGCTCCGAGAGTGATAAAAAAATCCAGGTTCTCTAAAAGTCAGTTCATGTCATAATTTGAAAAGTTAATAACATCTGTGTTTTTATTATTAACGTGTCTGTAGGAGCTTACCGATGTTGATCTCATCGTCAGTCAGAGAGTCACCGATGAAGTCGAGCTGGAACATGCCGAGAGTCTGAGAAAACCTCTGCACTGCCACAGAATAACCTATAAAATAAAAAATAAACAAGAGGAAGTCTTTTTGAGATCAACTGACTGGAGCTCCACAGGCCTCAGTCACAACAGTAACGTACAAATCTTTATCGTTCTTTACATCCACCTCAGCTCTCAAAATAAAGAGCAGTCCAGGATTATTATAACTGTGCATTTTTCTTTTTGTCTCTGGTAGGAAAGTCTGAAGTCTGAACGACATCCTTGGCAGCACTGAGCAGCAGCAGCAGCAGCAGCCAGTGTGCGGCCGACACAATATATTGCCCCTGCTACGTCTGGCTTTTATTACTAAAACAAAACAGATTCAGTTAGATGAGTACTGTGGATCACTTTGCCTGAGGAAAATCTACTCTCATATTTGAAATCCTTCTCCTAGCAAGGATCCTTTTTATCCAATCATTCAACTGTTACACGTTTTTTCCATCAACAAATTGTGTTTTCTGTTAAATGACTTTGTCCCCATCATCCTGTGTTGAGAGAGCGAATGAGACATTCATGAGTATCTGTTAGTGCAGTTTATCCCAACAATAAGTGCTCGTGACCTCAGGCTATTATCCACACTGAATACAGGACCCTCACCCCTCTGCAGCACCTACAATGACAGTTTGTTTCCGAGGGGAAAGCGTGTGATTGGTTATTAAGGCAGCAGAGGGGACAGAATCTTGGCCAGTCACACAAAACATACAGAGATCTCCCTCATGAGTAGTGCCACACTGACCCACATCTACACATCTGGTCCCTACTCTCAGTGGGACTGCGGCCCAGAACCAACAGCAGAGATATGACACACAGAGGAAAGGGGGGGGGGGACACATAGGAAGGTATGGTTACTGAAGGGGGAAACAGCTGTTGTGGTGCCTCCTGCACATCTGCATCAGTCTGTTTGGCCTGATCCCAGGGGAGCACTACTGGCACCTCCCTGAATGAGCCTCTCCACCTCCCACATGGACTCATACAAAGGGCCCACTGATGCTGACCCCCCCATCACACCACTACATCCACTCTGTGTGCAAAACAAGCTACTGCTCATATTCAAAAACGAAGTCATGTCGGTTGTAAGCTCGCTCACCTCGGATCGCAGTGATGACACTGTTGCCATCTTTGATCAGCTCTTTGAGGGACTTGCTGGTCCTCTCCAGCTCCACCTCGTAACACTTGAGGGTCTCTCTGAAGTCCGGACTGTCCAGGTAGCAGTCACTGAACTCCAGGGGAGGATGCCCCATCTTCTTCTTCTTCTTGATCTTCTTCTTGTGCTTCTTCTTCTGTGTGTGACAGACAATCAGAGTCACTGAGGTTGTGTCGGTGATCCCAGCAGCCTACGCTCCTCCGCTCATTGCTGCTCTGTGGAGGCGCCTCCTCTGTCCCATCTGTTCAGGAGGGCAGCAGCCATGGTGTCCGTGGGAGCCTGAGGGAGCCGCTGGTCCGGAGCGGAGTGAAGGAAACACAGAAGAGGAACACTTCACTTTCACTTCTCTGTTTCCTTCGCCTGACGCGCTGGTTCGACTTTATTATGACCGGAGCCTGCGCCTCTTTTCCACTTTTCCTTGTTGCTCGAGTCGTAACTAAAGAAAGGCGGCCTGAAGCCGTGTGGACGCGTTCCATTCAAAAGCGTTTCCCCCTCTCATGAGTCCTCCTTCTGTCCTTCACCTCGGTTTGACTTGATAATAAGCTACCTTATGAAATCATCCCCTCCTGACTCAACAATCAAATAGTCTTTTAAACAGTATGACTAACTAAAATAGAAAGGGGACACAAATCAAGCCGCAAATATTCGCAAAGAGTGTAGCATTAAGCTAAATTGAACGTATCCAACTGGCTACAGACGCAAAAAGAACTCCCCCTTTCCCACACCCAGGATGTTCTTAAAGGGGCCGCGGCACAGGGGCGGCAATTGTATTAATAATGCTGCTTTCAAGTGCTGGAGGAAATCTTACCACAACGCCTTGTGCTCTCATATATCTACCAAAACAAATCGGTAATTAGGACTGGGGAGGCTGTCAAGATAGATCTGAGTCTACTACACTGGATTTGATCTTCATTTTTCTCTTAAAATAATCTAGGCTTTTAGTAAGTTATCAAGTAAAACCGTATATACAGTCTATGAGTAAAACTTAAGGAACATGCTTTTGGTTGAACAACTATGCATGCAAGCTCTAGGGGGGGGGGGGGGGGGGGGGGGGGGTACATATCACCCAAATTAATAAATCAATAAAAAATAGTTATGGTAGTTTACTCATATGGCAAATTTTCATAGAATAAAACGTAGCTCAATGTGTTTTTCACAAAACAGAACAACATAAACCTGGAAACAGAACATATCAAGACAGTGAAAGATGTTCAAACAAGAATCGATAGAAGAAAAGATTTGGGTGAATTAATTAGAAACCGGATTATAAAATAGGTTTTGATCAGTTTTTTAAACATGTTGACAGGGGATGCATTTTTTATTATACTCATTCGCTCATTCTAGACGTTGATCTTCTGCTTGAGAACACTGAATCTAGAGGGTCTTCATGAGGAATTATCCTGTACTTGTTTTTGTACCTATACTAGATTTTAAGATCATACGGTGGTTGTGTGACTGATGAGTCATGTGGGGTGACTTGTACACTTCACTTCTGTCAAACTGGTTGGTCTTTGTTGACAGTCTGATTTATTCATGTCTCTATACATACCGTACATGGTGTGTTAGTTGTACTGATTTTGCCATTTTTCACTGTGCAGCTTTGCTCAGTTTGCATCTATAAAGCCTCTTTTTCTTTTTTATTAATATGAAGGAAGAACAACTGGCCCAAAAGTTAGCCATATCATGCACCTGCACAGACAAATGCAGCAAATGTAGACGTGTGAATGTGTCATGAGACCCATGTGACAGTTCCACAGTGGGAAAGGATACACCTTTGTCTGACTGGGTGTGTTGCTGCATTCAAGTTTAAGTTGGTTAACCTGAACAGAGGCTCAGTGTGTGCAAGCACTGAAGTTACAGGAAGAGTGACACTAGTAGTGGTCAGCAAAAACACAATTGGTTCAAAGTATCGTGCCATGTTGGGAAAATGAAAGAAAAAACTAAATATGCTTGTATGAAAACTGACTTGATTACATTTCAATCACTGTTTGATGTTGAACCTTGTGACTGTCACTATGTTATCCAATCTGGAGACATGTTGCCTTCCTGGGAGATCTGTTCTGAGATGTGGCATTCCAGTAAATTCCTCTCTACTGCAGTCGTCACTGTTTTACTGCAGTAACTGTTAATGACCTACAGATGTCATCCTTCAGTCTGAATTGAAGAAGCAGTTACCCTGCAAACCATAGACTGTTTATAAAGATGGATGAAATGAGGGCTCCACAATAGTGCAGCCAAATCGACTTGAACACCCCTGGTGGCTAGCTGCAATAAAGGCCATACATCCTCCAGGTTAGTGGATGGGGCATGGGTCAAACTCTATAATCAAAGTTCACGTCATATATATTTTTCTCTGTTATCTTTTCCATAATTTTAGTTATTGTCACACCGATGCAAATTACACTCTTTGTAGCTGACGATATTATTTTGTTTAAATTGAGCCACCTGCTGGTTAATAAAGGTGACGTCCCACAAGGATCAATACTGGGCCCCCTGCCATTCACTTATCATATCTTTCAACTTCCAATGTCTCTTTATGCCGATGACATCATGTTGTATGCCATCAGCTCTACTGCAAACCAAGCCTAACCAGGAAACAGTGTGTCTTTGATAACCTCCAGGCCTTTTTCATTGAACTCGAGTTTGTTGTTGATTACAAAAAATTATAATTTCACAGTACAGATCCTAAGATACCTAAGAATATTGGAACTTGGTAATCGAAAATAGAGTATCATTTTGTATATATTTAGGAGTTTGGCTGGAAATTGCGCAAAAAATATAATAAAAATTGTTTGAATTCACCCAGAAATAAAAAAAAATTCTGTACTGTTGTTGTATCTCTTGAAAGTTATTTCATTTACCATTTAAGCCCTATTCAGATAGTCAGTTGGTTTTAGTTTGTGACTGCATCTACAGATTTTCATCCACAGAAACATTGTGTAGAAATGTTTGAACATTAAAGCACTTAGAGGTCCAGTGTGTAAGATTTAGGTGAAAGGAAGATATTGGCAGAAATTTACTGTAGAATAATCCACATGATGTTTTCACTAGTTTGTTTCATCTAAATTGTATGAATTGTAGTTTTATTTACCCCAGAAAAGGCCCTTTATATCTAACTACTTTATATTTACATCGAGGGGGTCCTCTCTACGGAGGCCGCCATGTTTTTTACATTAGTCCAGACTGAACAAACTAAACACCTTTTGAGTTTTTATGACAGCTAAAGGCTACCATAGGTTCTTTCTCATGTTTGGAAGGAGAGGGTGAGGTGAGGGGTGTTCAGCTGCAACATGCAACTTCAACACTAGATATCACAAAATTCTACACACTGTACCTTTAAGGCATAAGCCATAAATCTCACTTAGCAGAAATTAGTGAAACTCTGCTCCATCCCATAATAACGCGAGCGAGGAGGTTGAATCAGTGGTTAAATATTAGGTGGGCAGCAACAACGTGGATGTGACGGTTGAGGAGAAAAACCAGATAAGAGGCTGATTTTTAGGATAATAAACCTTTGTCCTCTTATCTTTAGATCTTATCGCCTATTCTTTGTTTTAGACCTTTATGTTTTACATTACATTGCGTCAAAATCATCCTCCACTTCCTGTGCAGGACACAGCACAATGAGGACAAGGGGACAGACCACAGTCCCCACACAGATTCCTCAGCTGGGCAGAAATTAAAACATTTGATCTGAATTCTGAAGCCGTTTGTTTGGACCCGGGTGAAAAGGGGCTATTGTATGCAAATATCAGGCAGAGAAGCATATGACCTCTCCAGTGCAGGGCAGTGGCTAGTGTGAGAGAAATCATTAGCAATGCAAAGTCATGGTGCTCTGATACTCTTGTTCACAGTTACCGACTGAAAAAATAGCAATCTGCTTTTGTGAATATAAATGTTTCTGGATGTACTTGACTCCAAACTGCAGCTGAAGGTAAGTCTGTTCTATTTCCCACTGTGTTGCAAGAAGAAATAGTTTGTTTTGATGCCGTTCAGCTGGCTCAGTCTGTGCTTATAGGTAGTTTGTGCTTAACTGTTATGACATTGAGGAGTTTGGGAAATACTTTAAAACTTAAAATTACACTTAAAGGGAAAATAAACGTAGACTATCCAGCAAAACAGAGATCTTCGCAAATTAGAGTTTAACTTCATACTGTCTGAACCAAAGGAATCCTTCTCTCTTAAACGTGTGAGCTAAACTGAGAAGAAGTGAGTAGCAGGCTACAGATGTCGTTATGTTGGGTGCAGATGCCCACTTTGCATGCTCCCCCATGGCGACTGTCACATGACGCATGGTGCCAGACTTCAGTGTTTCACTCTTAAATGGCCTGCCAACTGCCCAGGGAGGGCAGAGAGGCTCCCTTCTTCTCTGGAGTCCCATCCATGCCAAAGCAGTGGGTCAGCGTTGTCCTCTACGTCGCCTCCTATGCCTCTTACACCTCCTGCTGAGCCGGGTAACAACCTTGACTTTGATATCACACTGGAAATACAAACATGTGGAAGACACATGACAAACATCAGCGAGAAAGAGGAAATGAAATACTTTTTAAAAATTGAAAAAACAATTTGAATAGGTGAATTAGAATTTACCAATTTGGTGGACAGAAAAAGTAAGGAGTAAAAGACAGTTAGACTAAATTATCTTCTTTTGTCAAATTCTGTTTTCTAATCTGCTGGGATTAAATTTTCCCACTATAATTAAACCCTAATCCTAAATTGGCATTTAGACTAAACATTTATTCATAATTTAACTGCTTAATATTTTATCAGATTTATAATTTATTTTTCAAACAATTCTGTGAAGTCTCTGGTGTTCACCTGACTAGATAATAGATATAGATATAGATAATGATATAAATTATATTATTGTATATTCAAATAATCTGCAGAATATTTTCTTGATTGTTTCTTTTATAAAATATAAGATTGTCTTCTCAAATTCAATTTTTTACACATCAAAACCCAAATATATTTAACTTTATATCACATAGGACAAAGAAAATCCTCACAGTCCAGAGGTTTATTATTTCATCTTGAAAAATTCCTTTTTCCTTTAATAATAATAACAACAGCTTTCTATTAATTAACTAATCCATTGATCATGTACTTGTTCCAGCTCTAATGTTCTCTTTTTAAAAATATAAAGATCTGCTGTGACAATGGAGTGATTTTTGAGTGAACTATATGTCGGGTGTATATGTACTAGTACTTCTTGATTATAGAAAAAATCTACCTGCTCAGTCCTCTAAATACAAACAGACTATTTTTCTTCATCACATTGACACAGTGATTATAACTAAAGCCATCAGTTCAAAGTTTATGTCAAGAATTCTACATTTTTGTCTAAACAGTCAGGAGGCAATTATCTTACCTCAAAGTTTAGGCTTTGAGTGAGTTCACTATATAAAATAATGTTTAAACGTTTGGGTGGTATGACTGTTAATTTTAAAGGGACTATAAACATGGTGACTGGTGCCAGACGGGCAGTTAGAGGTGCAGAAAATGTATAGACTGCTAAATTACTCACAGGTAAAACAATTAGTTAGGAGGGGCTGTTAAAAATGCAGAACATGGGACCTGTGGATAATAATAATTGTTAGAAGTTTAAAAAGAAAGCAGCGTGTTTTAATTCTGTTGATTTTTTCTTTATAGCTACTTTTATGGGGACATTTTTGTTCAGTTTATTCTGTTCTTCGATGATTTACTGTATGATTGTTTTGTCTCATGTTACATTATGTTCTGTATTTATTTGAAAAAGGAAAATAATATTCAGCATCATCCTATTTCACCTGATGACCTTTTCACGTGTTTTTTGCATTTTTCTTCATCAGACCCAGAACCAAAGATGAACTGGGCATCATTTTACGCTGTCATCAGTGGTGTGAACAGACACTCCACAGGCATCGGTCGCATCTGGCTCTCTGTCCTCTTCATTTTCCGCATCCTGGTGCTGGTGGTCGCAGCAGAGAGCGTGTGGGGCGACGAGAAGTCCGGCTTCACCTGTAACACCCAGCAGCCGGGCTGCAACAGCGTCTGCTATGACCACTTCTTCCCCATCTCTCACATCCGCCTGTGGGCGCTCCAGCTCATCCTGGTCTCCACTCCCGCGCTGCTGGTGGCCATGCACGTGGCCCACCGTCGCCATGTTGACAAGAGGCTCTACAGGCTGTCAGGACGGGCCAACCCCAAAGACCTGGAGCAGATAAAGACCCAGAAGATGAAAATCACAGGCGCTCTGTGGTGGACGTACGTCATCAGCTTGTTCTTCCGTATTGTCTTCGAGGTCATCTTTATGTACTTGTTTTACATGATCTATCCTGGTTACAAGATGATCAGGCTGGTGAAGTGTGACTCGTACCCATGTCCCAACACGGTGGACTGCTTCGTGTCGAGGCCCACGGAGAAGACTGTCTTCACTGTGTTCATGTTAGCTGCGTCTGGGGTGTGCATTCTGCTCAACATTGCAGAGGTGGTCTTCTTGGTGGGGAAGGCCTGCAGTAAGCATTTGCATAATGCTGGAGACTCAACTATGGGGGCCTGGATCCAACAAAAACTCTGCTCACTCTAACAAAACACTTAGATTATAAAGATCAAACCTGCACCAAAGAAAGTGACAGAAAGAGTTAACTTATGGGGAAGATACATACAATATATTGTCATACTACAAAGAATTCACTGTTCACACATCAGTGTAGTCCAGACATTCTCACTGGCTATGCAGAACATACATATATTAGAACACACCAAAATCACTGTAAACAGCTGCACTTACACCAACAACAATATAATATAACAGGATATAATAGCTTTGGTAATTGATGTTTGGCCAAATAAAGAACAGTAATAACTATAGTAATAATTTTGAAAAGCAATATTGCAGCTGACCACATCAGGCTTTAATTGTCATTGGCTTTTTTGATGAAGGCGTTTGGTCTTGAAATGAAAACATTCAATTTAGATGTTATCTGCTGAAAATACAATGTACATCTGATACTTTAATTTATAATATTCTATTGTTTACATCAAATATCATCACAACTGGTATGGCTTTTTTCCAGCTGCTATAAGTCAAATGTTTTACTAATACATGGAGAATATGTTGGAATATATAGATGTTGAATTATATGATATTCTATGTTTTTGTTTAATAGAGATTTATGATGGTTTAATGGCTAATCAAAGTAATGACTTCCGACGACAAACTAAACATTTTATTTCAGTTCATTCGTTTTGTAGCTGGATGTTTGAATATTGTCAATACGCAGATAAAATCAACAGGCGTTTGTGTAGTTGTTAAATTTTTTGTTTCTCACCAAATAGAATTTCAAACTGAGACACACAATGGACCACAATAGTTCTGGTGTATGTTCACAGAATTTCCTGACGAAGTTGAAATGTTCAATATGACACCATAAATCCCCAGAGCAGAAAGCTGTTGTATCATGAGGAGCAAATTAAGTTGCAGTCGCAGCGGTGCCACTTTGTGATTCTTCTCAGCTGTCAGCAGTGTGACTGGGGAAAGAAAGCTGAATGAACTGTGGATGAAGCTTTATTTTATGTTTAGCGTCGCCATCTTTAGACGTGCAATGGTCTCTGAGTCATGGTGCCACCTGTGAGGAAACATCTCAGGCTGATAAAGTTCTACCTCTGAAGGCCAGAGTGCAGAGTATTGGGTGGTTATCAATAGCCTGGCCACGTAAGGGGTCAGTGAGTGGGCGACAATGGTTGACCCAGGGGACAGCTGGACCTGCCGTGACACCGCAAGAGGGCATTTCTCTTTTTAAGGCAAGTGTCAACACACACCATCTACAGAGCGCAGAGTGAAGAGACGCATATCGACAGTGTACCATAAACAAATCCCTCCAATCTAATAATACTCATGTGTTTCCAAATTTCAAGAACTTTAGTCCTGCCTACTCAAAATGTTTCATCATGGGGAGGTTCACACTTTTTTAAACAACATGAATTGTTAGGTCATTTAAATAAGAGTAAGTGTGTATTGGCAGGAAAATGTGCTTGAGTGTCAAAAATACCAATTGTTCAAAATGGCTTCAATAAGTATATTGTATATAAAAATGGAACATTATTAACATATACACTGTAATGAAAATTGTATGACCAACTTTAGAAATTACTTCACTTGGTCACTCATAGAATAATAAAGTTTGTTTAAATTAAATTTTACAAGTTGTATCCACACAATTATTAAGTTAAGTTTGAAAAAACTTTATACATTTGTGTGTTACAAAATGAAGTAATTAAAGTAAAGTTGGTAAACAATTTTCCTTTTTGAGGCATATAAGCTTTTGAATGTAAACTTTTTAAAATGTTGGGTATTAAAGTACAAAAGTAGTTGGGTCATGTATAACTATGTTTAACTTTTAAACTATACTGTGCAGTATATGTAGATCTGATTTGAGTGATTTTTATGGATGAAAGTAACTTGTGACTATAGTTGTTCTAATTGTGGTGGAGTAAAATGCACAATATATCACACTGAAATGTAGTTTAGTATAACTTTGTTGTTGATGTGCTTTGGCTGCTCCTCTGAGGGTGAACAAAAATCCACATATTTGTTTTATTTACATTGAATGTTCCATCCTGACACAAACGGAGTTCAGGGGATCAAACTACCAACAGCAGCTAACCTGCTCTGCCAGCTGAGCCACAGTCCCTCTAGTGGAGTATAAGTATAAAGTGTTTTAAAATGCACACAAGCAAGTAAAGCACTTAAAATTATACTTGAGCCCAGAAGTTGCATATTTACATTAATAAAAAGATAATTTACTTCAGTTAAAATAGAAATAGAAACATGTAAAACTACTAAATTACACGTAAAAGTCCTGCATTCAAAACTTCACTCAAATGCAGGTTACGTAAGTTAAAGTAGAGAAGAATTATCAGTGAAATCTTTTGAGTAAAGTACCATTATGAGGTAGTCTACCTTTAGAACTATTGATTGTTATACACATTAGATATTTGAATATTTGATGCATTTATGTTTACACAGCATTTAGATAGTTGCTGCTCCAGGTGTCAGTTTAATTCATCTATATACATATTGTGATTTGTAATCTCTAGCAAAGAAACATATCTTATATAAATAAGTAAAGTTCAAAACAGTTATATTAACTTATACTTGAGTAAATGTACCTCATTACTTTCCACCACTGTTCTATGGTCTGCACCAGAGCGACACTGGAAACGTAATATTTGACAAAATGACACATAGTGTGATTAACAGAATTAGGTTTGTACATCTCTCTCTCGCTCTGTATGTGATACCACCATGAATAACGGGTGTCACTTATTCAACAGGCAGTTACCCAGACTGCAGCACTGAGGGAAGGCTCCACAGTGTGTGACGCTGTCAAGGGTCAGATCACCATGAGAGTGACAACAAAGCCACTCCCTTCACTATGAATTATATTTAGCCCACCCTGACATGTAAGACTAACCTGCACCCTCACTGGACTCCTCAGCTGCCACTCAGCTCAACGGAGACACCTCTACAGCGAGGGGGGATTTCTACATTTCTACAGCCAATCTTCAATCTGTGCTCGTACAGAGAGACCAGGCAGGGGTTTGGGTTGTGATGGTTTGTAGAGCACTGACTGAGCATTGATCAGGTCAGAGTGGGAGGGCGGCAGGCGGGATCACTGAGCTGCCAGAGAAAACTATCTTGGAGAAGTTTATCTTGGTGCTGCATTTTCCTCAGGGCTTCAGGAAAACATGGCCTCTCTGTGAACTGAAGCCAGGGAAGTGACTCCGGAGCTGTACTGCGGTGGGAGATGAACATTATCAGGTACGTCTCTCTTCATGAAAATAACCAGGATAATTATTTAGAAACATGCTGCTTCAATAGTCAGAGGCCACTTAGTCTCAGACTGTTGGACCCCCGAGTTCCAAAGTCTTTAAAATGGTATAATTATATCATATTATGGTAACACTTTATATCAGGGAACACACAAAGTGAACATATCCAAGCACTTGATTGTAATTCATGTACAACAACTTCCTTACTTACCATCAATAAGCAGTAATTAGGAGGTTATTAAGGGAAAACTGTCAAGTAGTAGTAGTAGTAGTTGCAGAATAAGGTCATTAAGAATAAGGCATTAATAATTGCTTTTTAATGAGCCAATATGCCTCTAATATCCATGCTAATAAGCAACTAGTTAATGGTTGATATGTGTTCCCTAATATAAAGTGTTACCCATTTTATATTTATATGATATCTATTTGTACATTTATGACTAAAATCCTACTAACAAGTGTTACTACTATATAAAACTTGATTTGCTGGATCCTTATTTCTTGTCTGGTGTTATTCATATTTACAACAGGTGCTCTCATTCACAGTCACTCTGAGTATGATCATATTTGTAAGGGATGTTTTATTTTACAGTAAAATAATTTTTGCCATGCCATAACGAATAGTCCCTTGGAATTCAAACTAGAAACCTAATTCTGGAGTTGGGGAGCACTGTTGGGTTCTGTCACAAGATCCACATTGAGGCATCGTGTCTCCCCAGCCTGCTGCAGGGCTTTCTCTCACACACAGTCCGCTGTGTCCTGGTCCGTTTCATCACTGCACACTGGATAGATCGCATCATTTCAGAATACAAATGTTGAACTCATGATCAATCAATGTTCCTATTGAAAAGTGACTTCTGGATTTTATGAAGTCCAGTGACCTGTGGTTACAGGGTGTCTGAATCGCTATGCCGCGAGCAAAACCTGATACAGTATTTGCAATTATACACAGAAAAGTGATGTCATGAGTAAACCTTGAAAGTGTATGTATAGCATCATTTATTAACAAACAAACTTACTAACAGACTTTACTGATAAATTCTTCATGCATTAAAAGAAAGGATACAGTGATGGTATCAAGATTTGGATCCTGCAGTGACCCCTTGCTTTTAATGCTGCTTTAATCATTGGCCCTCAAAAGATTTAAAAAAAGGTCAGTGTGACTGTTTGATGAAAAAAGGCTCTATTCAGATATTTTAGCTTTCAGCTTTGGGTAACTTATTACTGTTCTGGTTCATATCTGACCATTTTAATGGCATCATATCTGCCTCCAATGTGGCATTTTTAAACATCAACTTTAAAAAGCTCTATGTCAGAATTGTATTTGCAGCTTGTTACTGCTGCGTTCAAGTAGCATAATAATCAGGTGCCTCTGTGTAGTTTCAGGACATACTGTTTCTGTCATCCAACTATATGTATAACTATGAAGCTTACTGATAAATTTACACCTTTTTTTTTTTTACAGTCTTACATCCTGGTTTTTTCAATAAAGCTGAGGCCATATCTGTGAGCCAGTATGGGGGACTGGAATTTGTTGGGGAAGCTGCTGGAGAGCGCCCAGGAACACTCCACCGTTGTGGGCAAAGTCTGGCTGACGGTGCTCTTCATCTTCCGCATCCTGGTGCTGGGAACCGCTGCTGAAAAGGTGTGGGGCGATGAGCTGTCCGGCTTCACCTGTGACACCAAGCAGCCTGGTTGTCAGAACGTCTGCTACGACAAGACCTTCCCCATTTCTCACATCCGCTTCTGGGTGATGCAAATCATCTTTGTCTCAACGCCGACTCTCATTTATCTGGGCCACATCCTTCATCTGGTCCGCATGGAGGAAAAGGAAAAGCATAAAGAGAAGGAACTCGCCATCCAAAATGAAAAGCAGCAGCAAATGCTTCAGGGCAAGACAAAGAAGGCCCCAGTTAAAGACAACCAGGGTCATGTGCGTTTGCAAGGCGCTTTGCTGCGAACCTACGTCTTCAACATTGTTTTCAAGACCCTGTTTGAAGTGGCCTTTATTGTTGCTCAGTACTTCCTGTATGGCTTTGAGCTCAAGCCGATGTACACCTGCGACCGCTGGCCTTGCCCCAACGTGGTGAACTGCTACATCTCCCGACCCACCGAGAAGACGGTCTTCATCCTCTTCATGCTGGGGGTGGCCTGTATCTCCCTGCTGCTCAACCTGGTGGAAATGTATCACCTTGGTTTCACAAAGTGCCACCAGGGGCTCCGCTACAGACGATCGCAGGCCGCAAGCGAGGCCTCCAGGCACCTCACTGAGCCGGTCATGCCCTTCGTACCAAGCTACAACTACTTTGCCGGTCATCCTGTGGTGCCCGAGCCCTTCCCCACAGACTCAAAGTACGGCATAGCGGAGCCAAACTCTGCTTACAGCCCCTACAACAGCAAAGTGGTTTACAAGCAGAACAGAGACAATATGGCTGTGGAGAGGAAAGGAAAAGAGGGGGAGGATGTGAAGGAGAGGAAAACCTCCACTCCTGCCATTGAGATGCCCGTTGAAAACCAGCGCAGAAACAGTCAGTCAAGCAAGCACAGCAACAACAAGAGCAGGCTGAATGACCTGAAGATCTAGAGGAGCCTCTGTGTTTCTGACCAAAACTCAGGAAGAACACGCCTTAGCCTGTAAAATATTTGCATGAGTATGGAGCACTGTTCGTGACAAAGCTACGGAGTGAACAGAAAGCAGATTATAGCCATGATCGATTTCCAAGTCAAGATTTGAGAGCACACAGGGACAGCTTTGTGTGCATAGAACAAGTATTGAGTGCGTTTTCCAGAACTCCTCAGCTCACAGGACTTTTTAATGTGAAAGGTTAATTACCCATAGGCGAAAATAAAGGAAATATCCATAGATGAATTCTTGTGGTCTTCTTTTTTTCATGGGTAAATTTAAGCGAGCGATTGGTATTCTGTTTCTAAGAAGGCAGGGGTTGAAAGGGTGATGCCTTAATACATTTTACCTTTCTCTCACCGTCAGTTTGTGGGAGATGCTAACGACATCAACTTTTGGCATCATACGCTCAAAACAATAGTGTGTATTCACTAATTATGCTTTTGCATTCTCTACAACGTTGACTTGCAAATTGACTAACACTCACATTTGTTTTGCACAAGTTCAGTATTTTTGACCATAATTATTTTCATATTTGCGGGGGTCTAAAGTGCAGATTACATGAGATGTTTTGGTTTACAAACAAATTTATTTAAAATTGATTCTAAAACTGTGAGTTGCATGTCAAAACAAAAACTGTTGAAATATCTAAGATTGGATTTTTGGATTGTGACTTAAACAAACATTCAATGATCAATGATGCTTACTTATTTGTGACTGTATTTCAATAAAAAATTGAGCAGCAAACATGCGTTTTGTCAAAATTTCTCATCTTTGTTCAAAGCTTTACCACAACGTATCCACTGCTGGAGGCTGATGATGATGGTGCGATGTAAATAAAAAACAGTCATTATAATGTATGAGTTATTCCACAGGCAGGGAAATGTAACACTTTAAAAGAGCTTAACAATGTTTGCTTTAATACAAACGTCTTATCGGATGTTTATGTAAATTCGGTAAATGTGGAGATAAGAGATAGGTGTAGATTTGAAGTGTTTGACTGTCATGAAAAGAACTTCCACTTCAACATTGGAAAAAATGTATGTGAGCTTTTATGAATAACGTCCTTGTTTGAGTTTAAATGAGCTAACGAGACGTGTGCAAATGTGTATTTCCTGGGCCCCTATCATGTCTTTTTTAACCATACAAGTATTTATTGATCCAAGTGTGTTTTAATCTGATAATACTGGAGAATAACTGTTTTTATGAGGTTTCCCAAATACAAGTAAAGTAAAGGGTTTAGTTCCTTGGCTGCATTCATGTCTTCAAATACTATACACCCCTGATTGGATAGGAGACTGCCAATCAACAGTGAATTACGTCTTGCATTAAATTGATCAGATTGTGACTGTTTTAAAAATATGTACAGACACGAGATCGTATATATTTACATCATTAGGGTATGAACATACTATGATTATTTATGGAGCTGTGTGTGATCATTGCTACATCAGGGTCCACACAGTACATCGATGCAGCCCAGTTTTCTTGCCTTTAACTGCCATGTTTACAGTGAGGTTTCCACCAGCTGACGGACGGAGTAGCCCTGTGGATGGACGCATTTTCAAAACACATACCATCGTACGCCGGTGACTGAGAGCTACGCTTCAAAGGCCTCCTGGCTGCAGCTATAAATAATCCTCATGCACACTTTGGAGTAGCATTGTGGGAGAAACAGGGGCAGGAGGCCAAAAACCACTCGTCCTGCATCTGAAACAATAACCAACTGTTGCCAAACATTTAACCCAAATATTGGCAGAGAGGCTTGTTGTTCAGAGAATAATGAAGCTGCTCTAATATTTGGAAAATGATGCGGCCTTAAAATAGTCAAACACTGGCCAGAGGGTTCAGACAGTCATTTAACAGCACGACTTGTCAATGACAGCCCTGTGTATCATCTGGCCTGGAGCAGGGATGACAACTGCAATAGTTTCTTTCATTTAGTCATACTGTAACTACTTGTTGGCTGAGTGATGAGCTCTGTAACCTTGTGATTTATTACTTTCTCATTTTAAGTTCTAAAAGATAAAGCTGAGGAGTTTTAAATGTAAGAGCAGCAGAATTATTTTAAAGTTAGAATCATTTTCTACAGTCATACTTGGTTAACCAAGGCCAGGGGTGTGTCAGATTAAAGAGCAACCCTGATGCATGATGATAGAACAGTTTGTTCGTAAGAGGAGAGAAATGTCTCCGGTGGCTTTCATTAATGTTGCGAACCAAGAAAAGAAGTCTCTGTCAGGGCAGCCTCATATCCCTTGACAGGACAAGGCTGAAAACTGACAGGTGACGGGGGTTAAGGTTACAGTATGAACTCCGGGTTATAACCAAATATCTGAGCCAGAATAGTTTGAGCGACACGTAGACACCATTCATCACCGGGGTCACACCGCAGCTCTTCAATCAAACAGACAAGAGTCCACACTTTTTAGAATGAGTCAAGGAGGATACATTTCTCGGTTATGATGATTTATTGTGGCCCCAATTATGATCCCGAGTTTCTGCCATTCCATAAAGAGGCTATTTATGTTGCTGCTGTGTCTCAATGTGAGCGGTAAGTGTCGATCACGCCTGCCTTTCAGGTCTGAGTCATTAAAACTTGGCCTTTGGAATACAGAAGCACCATAACTCATTTAGATCATGTCTGCAAGTTCTACACATGATGAGCATGTGGATTTGAAATAAACAAAAAATATTAATGTTTTCTAGTTTTACATTTCTAATTCAGATAACATCCTGCTACCGATCACATGCGGTGTAACAAACCAGTAGTAACATCACATAACGGTAGTTTTATTAGACTAGATATTTATTGTTTGTTGTTGGTGGGGGACTCAGCTGTGGTGAAGGAGGAATTTCAAGACCTGTGTAAAGTTTGGAAACTTGTTACAGATACAGAAATATGGAGTCTTTGCTGCATTGTTAATCTTTTGATTTGAGATATAATGTATATTATGTATATTATATATATATATATATATATGCTACAAGGACAATAGCATAAAAAAACATTACTTTATATGACAAGAAAGGAAGGGAAATTACAAATATGACTTAAAGGTTCAGTGTGTAGAATTTAGTGACCTCTAGTGGTAAAGTTTTATGTTGCAGCTGATTGCCCCTCACCCTCCCCTTCCAAACATGAAGGAGAACCAGTGGTAGCCTGCAGTTGTCATAAAATAGAGTTGTCCCATAGAGAGGACCCACTCCTGAAATATAAAGTATTTAAAAATAGAGGGCCCATTCTAGAGTAAAGAACACTACCATTCATACAATTTTAATAAAAGACACTAGTGAAAACATCACTAGAATTATTTTATATTCAATTTTTGCCCATAGATCCCTTTCACCTAAATCTTACACACTGGACCTTTAAGAAGGGACTTAAAAGACATCACTGACTCAGCTGACCTGATTCCCTCGGGTAGGTCATTCCAAATCCTCGGGCCGTGACAGCAAAAGCCCCGTCCGAGTAGCTACAAAGCAGCTGGAATCATATATTTTTATCATAATGACTTAAGTCTTAGTAAAATCTATAAAAACAATGTGCTGATGTGAAAGGGGTCACTCACAGGATCTTTTGCTTATTGGCATAATGATGTTATGTTTATTTATGTTAATGTGAAATGTTTTTGCCATTCAAATTTTTTTACACTTATATAATATATATATTGCCTGGTGAAAGAAGCCTCTTAATGTCATTCTACCTGAGTATAATGACAAAAAACATCTTTCCATCCTTCAATCTAAGATTTAGTAAACAACATTTCATTACAACAAAAATAACTGATTTGCTCAGAAATTCTAATAAAGTAATTCAAAACATTTAGTAGACTCGTTTAGAATAGCTACAGATAGAGATATAGTCGTACTACAAAAATTGACATCATGCTGGGCGCAGGCGCTGTAGACCATTCTGTGACCTGGAAGAAATGGTGGAATGCCTACAGTGTTGTGCAGCCCAGTTGGAGGTTCATTAGTTGTTGTTTTTTAATGTTCTTTTTCAGTGTGGATGTATGGTGTTTGGTTTTGAATGTGAACCTAAGTAGGTAAGTTTTAGTAGTCGTCGAGCTTGAGTGAAACAGCAATTTATTCATTTTGAAAGATTTGATTGTCAAAAAAAAGTTTATGTAAAGGCAACTTGATTAAAGATACTTGCAGACAAGGTATGACTCTATCACAACCTAATCTCTATCACAACCTGAATGACAGTGTGTGGTGATAGCATCCATTTTAGGTGAAAGAAATGAAAAATGATCCACAGTGGTTGTGCTGATGAGTTTTGGAAAAGTAAACCATAATAAGAAATGTGAGTTAGCAACGGTGTAAATCCTACATAACTTAACCACATGATGAACTGTTCACATGCTTATAGATGAATAAATAAAAATGTACACAGGCTGATACGAACCAGTATTTCTTTTAAAATCATGTTGGTTATGTGTGAGTGCATGTAGAGGTGCTTCACCCTGCAATAATGAACCAAACTATATTAGCCATAGAATCCTCCCTCTTTATTCTGGAACATTTTTATAGAAATAATAATAACAAAACATAATCAAGCAGGTAAACCAAACTTTCTGTTCAACATACTGTATTTTGCAGAATAAGATTTCCATCAAGCTACAGTCTATAAAAGCTGTAGACTTTATTTGCACATAAAATGATATAAGGACTTGGTTGATTATATACTAAAGCAGTATATGGAGCATTATGATGGTTAATGGCATATCTGACAGCATGCCAGGGGGACTGAACATTTCTCTCTTCTGTTCCTCCGAACTCATCTCCTTGAATTTATTTCCACACCAAAACAAAAACCACAAACTTGAAAAAAAAATAATCTCAAGTGCCAGCTTTCAGAAGCGATGCCTGAGGAAATACAGCTAAGAAAAATATTGAGGATCAAAAAGGCTTTTAACCACAGTTCTATATTTTCCCCATGAAGGCCGACAAATTATTTCTTGAAAGCAAACTTTTTTATGTTTTTAAAAGTTGTATCATCAGAAATAGACTGAGCATGACACAATTCTAGCAGAATTATAACAACACACTCTTTTATAATATGAATCTAAAAATAACTTCTTGGGAGTTTGTCGATGGAACAGCAAGAAATGCAGCAAAAAAGTGCAGATGTACAGCCGGACTTAAACACTCAGACCACGGTGACATGACTGTTGTAAATAATGGAGATTGATGAATAATATGATCAATTACTCAGCTCCTGAAGCTCCAGGCTGAGCGTTTATGTTGAAACTCATAACTTTTTCATTATGGCTTCAAATACTAAAATTAAGCCACTTATACTTTTTCTAATTCAAGAAATCACAATACATCAAAGATGACAGGGCGAATTTAGATTATTTTTCCAACATTAGTCATGTAAACAGTAACAGTGATTTTTACTTACAGTTACAATAAGAACTAAGAGGATTATGTACAACATACTTAAATTCTGTGTCAATTAATGCAAAAATATACAATGAAAGAGACTTTTCCCTTAAGTCTTAAGTGAAAAAATAAGTAATTCATTCAGAAAACAAGAAAATGTTCCAAGAAAACTGAAAATTGCACTTGCATTTAAGAAGCTTCTAAAACACTGTATTCCTGTATGCATGCAGAGATAAAGCTCTATAAATTTGTGAATTTGGCCCCAGGAGATAAAAACACGCTGCAGCTGAAGCAGTCGTGACCTTTTGGAATCCAACACCTCTGAGATCTGGCTGAGAGACAGGCACGTATCTGAAGCTTGTGGATCTCAAACAACAGTGCAAATTATTCACTGATACAGAAGCAAAAAGAAAAAATGTACAGATAAGAAAAAACTAGAGGTCAAATCTTTCTGAAGTCAGCAGCAAAGGTTGCTCTTTGTTGAAGGCTAGCATAATGTGGCAAATCCTGTAACTATGCTACACATGCTCTATACTTATGTTACAGACAAGTCGTATGCTCTCTCTGTCTCTATATATATATGCATGTATATATAACTCAGTCATATACTTTACATATCCCAGGTCAAAAAAATTTCCCTTTTCTCCCTTTTTATTTTACACAAATTGCACCCTGAGATTTGATAAAAACAAAATTGCCTTCAAAAAGGTTTAAATTGTGTCCACAAAAGTCTGCTAACTCATATATTACATTTCCAATACTAGCCTCATAAATACAATAATCAAACACCTATTGAACTGACCTATGTGTACAAAACTGCTGCACCTATACACCCTACAATGCAGTAAGACAGACAGAAGCAAACAGTGAAGATCACATTTCTGAGACTATGTCAGAGGACGACACAGGTGGTCTCCCTGCCGCAGCGCAGAGGGATTCAAACTAGTTTACCTGCAAAGATCGAGTAGTTGAAGTCATACTATAACATTGTTAGTGCGTGTGCTGAAGAGAGATGAGCGTGCTGTGGCAGTGCAGCATTCTCTCATGTTATTGCAAATGCATAATACCATAATCAAATCACTTGCGCTTTCAATAAACTCCAACATCATCCTCATCTCTGGAATCTTTCCAGGGCTCCAACACTACAGCTCGTTTACTACCATTTACTCTTCGTCTGTATCGACTGGAAAAAGCTGGTGTTTCTCACAATGAGCTGACATTTACAATATACACTCACGAGGAGACACTTCAGTCACAGGACACATTAGCATTTACAGGATGTTTCACTTTAAAGCAGCGAATAGTGATCTTAGAGATAAAATGTATATCGAGACATCCAGAAGGAAAAACTTCCTGCGTTCTCCCGGGTCACCTCGTCCCGAGTTATTCGTCACGGAGCATGACATCAGAGACAGCGGCGATGACAAACTCATCGTCATATTTCTAAATTCAGAGGACGGGACCGAGTGTGTCCTTATAGAATATAAAACTATAGTGTTTGTCCTCCAGGGCAGACAGGGAAAATAGTTTGAACTACATTTTATATGATATAAAGAATCTGAGGCTACATGAGAGAAAATGCATAATTCAATTTGAGGAACAGTCGCCGGCGAAGTGTCTGCAGCGAAGCTAGCACTGAAAGTGTTGGTCAGTGGACTCACACAACAGTGTTTAAAGTGACTTAACGATGTTGTGCATCATCCAAACCACACACACATACAGAGTTTGAAATTCCACATATAGAGCCCGACCAATTTATCAGTTGGTTGATAAATATGATCAGCGTTTGCCCAAATGAAAACTTTTATGTTACAAAATAAACTATGCAGAAAAGATGTATGTTTGCAGTTTGCATAAAATGTTATCTTAATTCAAATTTTTAATTTTTGGTAAAATGTGTATTATTTATCATTTATACTTATTTATATTAAAGTTTATGGTTAAACCGTAAAATATCAAGCTTCAATTACATTTCTTTGTCATAAGGGTTTAATAAGAACATCTTGGGAATCAATGCCATTTTTAAATACATGTATATATATTGGCTTATATATACACATGTTAGTATCAGAATTTCTTTTACTCCCTAATATTGGTATCAGCATCGGTTCCCAAATATCCATATCGGTCGGGCTCCATTCTCCAGCCATCTTTCTGTCTTCCTCAACAAATCCAACGGCCCTCTTCGAGAGAAATAAATTCATGATGACTTCTAGGTTTGCAAGCAAAGCATCAACTCACTCATATATCCTTTCACTTATCTACCTTCAGCTTCAGCTGGGCAACCTTAGCTTGTGTCAGTTTACCCTGAATGTCGAAGGGCTTTTCGAAAAAGCTGACTATGGTCGGCTCGTTGAGCAGAGACGCCAGCACCTGTTCGAACGAGAACGACCAGTCCACCTCGGTTCCTGCGTCCTGACTGTTGTGGGAGCTGGAGGTGTCGGAGCTCTCCGGGGTGCTGGAGGCGTCTTTGGCTGGAGACTCCTCCGCAGCAGAGACGCCGGAGGGCTTTGCGGACTCAGGTGGGCTGCTCGGCTCCTGCAGCCTCCGTCCCACCTCTTCCATCCTCAGGAGGAGGCTGGTAACGTGGGCCACGGCTCGGTACAGAGATTCCTCCTCTGGATCGCCGTGAAAAATGTTGTATAAGGTCTTGGAGAACTGGATGAACTGAGTCTGAGAAATAAATAAGCACAAGTTACATTTTGTTTGCCACTTCAGGAACAAAATGGTGTCTGTAAAAAAGCAAACACAATGTATATTAAATTACCTGATTGATACGGGGAAGGTCCTTGATGGTTTCTCCTTTCTTCAGTATTTCATTTTGCCACTGTTTCAGGTAGGCCTGCAGGTCCACCTTTCCTCTACCTGTCACACACAATATTATCATACACAACTCTGTTGTATCCATTGTGTGTTCATAGTAAATTTGTGTGTATTATCACCTCTTTCTGGGCTTTTCCTTATCACGCCATCTTCTGGAAGATCAAATGCTGAAATTCAAAAGCAGCATGTGAACAAACTGTAGATTAAAAAAACTGGCTTCCAGGACAATTCATGCATTCACAGATTTACTACAGAATTAAGTGGAAAAGTGAAATTGCAGGAAAGAGAAAGAGTAAAGAGGCTAACCAGTGAGTCTACTCAAGTGAGAGGAGTCTTCAGTCACTGGTATAAAGTGCTGGATTCTTTGCTCCTTTACGTGCAAAGGACTACCTGTAAAAGCTAGAAAGATACTGTCTGTGAGTGCACAGAGACCAAGAGACAGAAGTGACAGAGGATCCACCAGAGTCAAGTAGAGGAAACCTTTGATCGAAGGAAACATAGAAGTGCAGAAACATTGAGTGATCAGTTTATCAATCCCTAAACAGATTCTTTATGTGAATATGCAAAATCTGAAAAGGAAGGACAAGAGTTTGGAAGCCTTCTTGTTTCTGTTTCTTGTTTGACCAATCACGTTTGAGCAGGTAAACAGTCTGTGTGGAGAGCAAAAGTGGTGGAACACTTAATCACTATCAGCTTTTTAATTTACTTGCATTCAAAATGGAAGTCAGAGCCCAAAAGGCCTCTGCCTGTGCCAGAACCCCTGAGTGGCAGTAAGCCCATATTGACCAATGTCCTCAGAGGCTAATTCTTCCTCAGAAGTCAGACGATGGGCTACAGATTTCTGAGTTCATTAAATATGGTCGCTGCAGACTGTATCTTAGTGAAGCTTCTAATGTGAAGTTTCCCCTTTTTTCTCTATGACATGATCTTCTGAGTGATGCTGTGGCCTGTGGTGGTGTTGCATGTGTGTCTGTGCATTATAGAAGGTAACTCATTGTTATGTACAGTGTCATTACATGAGGATAAAGATAAACTTAAATAAATTCTGTGCAAAGAAAAGAACTTGTAGTTTTGAAAACACATTCATTTCTTCTGTAAAATGAATTCTGCCTGTATCACTTTATTTTCTCACTCTGCTATAATGTGGGGAGTCATGTACTTCTTTGCTCTAACCCCCACCACTGTGTGTGTGTGTGTGTCAGTTTGCATGCCTGAATTATACAATTACCCTCACAAGCCAGCAGAGTCATTATATTTGCCCGACAGCTTTTGTGCCTAACAGCGTGATGACTGTCATGTTGGTGACTTCAGTGTTTCTTTGTTATGACATCTATTATTGCCAATAATAATAGATGTTTATTGGCATTCATTCATGACCCAAACATGATAAACATGATTGTGGTGACATTTTAACTATAGCCAGGAAGCAGCTAAACTATCGACCCAAACATTTAATCTAAACTAGAGTGGCATTCAGCAAAATACATACCTTCCCCCTTAAATTCAATCAAGCTTCCCTGACTCAGACCACATCCTTCCACCAAGTTCTGTGGAAATCTGTTTAATTGTTTTTGTGTACGAGCAACAAACTAGAATGACTCTCAGTAGAGTTCCCACCTCCACAGTCCCCTAATGAAACCATAATTAAATTCACTATATCAGATTTTTTTAATATGCACCACATTGCAGACACTCATAAATATCATCCCTCTTAACATGCCGGAATATTTTTTTTATCAAGATCCATGAAATTTTATTTGAGAAATCAAAGAAAACACAACGTTTGAGAAAGTGAAAAATCCTATTTCTGCCTCTTTGTCCCAATAAATCCCCAAATCTTATGGATTGTTTCTTCACCCATGTCCCATGTTGCCACCAACTTTCATTTTAATTCTTGCATAATCTTACAAACTAACTAAATAATGCATCACCTTTGTACCAAATAACAAATTTCAGCTCAGATATAAGATTGAGCGAATTGCTAAAATATGTTAAGGTGCCAGTTTGGTTTAGTTAAGTCTGTTGTCATGAACACATTGAATGTCCACAAGTCGCAGTTTCTGTCTCTTCTTTTTGTCACTCATCATGGGCACGACATTCTGTTGGAACTTTAGTTCAATTTGCAGTACAGTACAGTTTAATCTACACACTTCGCTCTATGACTGAAGCCAGCGCTTTTTATCCAGTTTTTATATGCGGCACTTTTCATGTGTACAACCCAGTCCAGCACTATTCATGTCTTCCTGAGAGAGCGGAGATACAGAGCTGTTAGCAGTGAACTCCTGATGTGAACATTTGTCCTTTCTGCAATGTCCTCAGAATGAGAAACACCCACGGTATGTTCAGCCAACATTTCATACTGTGAGGGACATGCAGATCACAGCAGCAGAGCTTAAGTTTGATTTCATTTCCCTGATCAATGCAGCGTTTGGCCCCGTTCCAAAGCCCCCCCCTCCCAGCCTCTAACCATCTTACACAGCCATACACTTTGATGCAGGCTCTCTCTCTGATCATGAAGGCTCAGGGCTGCCCGACTGTGAAATCGGTTTACTTTTCTTTTTTTTTTTACACTTTATTTTCACAAGTCAACATCTCTGCACACTTTACTTCAGGGATAGAATGAAACCAAAATGCACTTCACGGTGATGTCAAAACGGCAACATCGAAGGGGAACTTTGACTGAGGAAGAAAAATAAAGAAAAAATAAACTAAATGACATTTTACTTCTGATGTCATTAACGAGCACTGTGTGTTAAAAATGTGCATTAGGTTGAAAAGAATTCAGAGGCAGTAAAAAGTAAAAACTTTTGTATCAGGGATGACATTGGAAGGTCATGTTTTCAAATCTGTCCATTTATTTGTGTTTTTCCATAAAATTTGGTGGAAGGTTGGGACATGGGCCAAAAAAGAATCCAATTAATTTTGACATGGATCTGGACACAGAGACAGAGTAATTGGTTGCATATTTTCAAAGTGTAGCCTGCTCTTGGTAGCTTTAATATTATGAGATATGGCATTTTTATATATTTTTACCAATTTACTACAGAACAATTCAAGGGTGTTCGTGAAAAGAAAAAAATCAGGCATATTTAAGGAACTGATATCTACGAGGGTGGACATTGGTGCGGGCCTGGCCAGAGGTATGTTACTTTGAAATGTGACACCTGGATGGAGCCTGTCCTTGGTGCTGAAGCAGTGTGTTTCCTCCATGAGACATGCTTTGCTGCTTGATGTTCACTGACCCAGCACATCGCAAACAGTGACTCAGTGCTAATCTGCCTCTAATCTGTCAGTTGTAATTTGAGCAGCTCTTCCTCATCACAGATCCTCTTTGCGGAGAACACATCGAGTGCAAAATGCCCTCACAGCGCCAAGTACCCATCGTTGCCATGGCAAAGTTCTTTCACCCAACATGGACTATTCTTACCCCTTCCCCTCAAGCACGCACTGCGACATCATGCAGACAAGAGCCACACATTTCAGGACAGTTTCTTCCCCCAGGCACTGTGCTGGAGGAGTTATGAGCTGGATCAGTGAAATGACAACTCGTACAACAGACCGACGACCTTGTGTTGTTATTTTAGTGTGTTCTACCTCTGTGTGTCTGCTGCTGTCATGTCATTGCTATGATGTAATGGTAGAATGTGGAGACTAAAGAATCCTGTATGCTGAACATTTGCGGCGCATGAACTTTGAACCTGCGGGAATCGTCACTGTCGATGTTGTAAAAGAAATGGGTCAGAGGTTGAAGCTGAAGATCCAATCACACAAGAAAGCAGCAACATAACAAGACCACAATGGGTTAGGGGTTAAAGATGTCAATGAAAATGTTAAATGCAGATCTGCTGCTTTTGCCCGTTGCTTGTTACTCACCTGGTGGCAAGTGCAGCTTGAAGAGGAATTTCAGTTTATTTGTGAAAGATCCACAGCACAAAGTGTCTGCAGGGGGAGAAATGGGCAGTTAGCAGCAGAAGTAATGAGGTCAGCAATTACACTGTTGCTGTAGTGAACCTACCCAGGGCCCAGCAGAACTCTTTAAAGTTGATGAGGCCGTCCTGGTTCTCGTCTATCAGGCGGAAGACCCAAAGGGAGAGGGTGCTCTTGGTGGTGCAGAAAGCCCAGGGCTCCAGAAGAGAGAAGAGCACGCTGAATTGTTGGAAACCCAACTGGTACTGCTCCAAATACGCCAGGCTGGGGTCATGATGGAGAAGAGCTGGACTTTGCATTGTCCAGTAGCAGCTGAGGAAATGCTGCCTCTGCACAACGAAAACAAAGAAAAATAAAACTTGTTTGTCTCTCTTCTCTCCATTATGAACATTGGCACTTATTCACGATGACACAGGAAATATTGCAGCATGGTTTTAACTCACTTTGAACAAATTATAAAGCTCATCGAGGTGTGAGGCACTGAATCTGACTTCCTGGGACACCACTCGAATCTGAAAACGGATTTAAAAAGATTCTCAAAGCCACAGTAGCAATATAATTTCACCACTTCCTCTTAAGTCAACGGCCACATACAACATTTTGCTTGGTTGTATCCTCCAGTGTCTGGATCACATAGAGTTTGTTTCTTTTCCTCGAGCTCTCGACCTCCTCTGAACGGATGTTTCCATATTTCTATAAAAGATAAAATTGGTTAAATCGACTATAATACCCGACTTATCCGACTGAAACTGACACTGGAATATCTGGCAGTACCTCGTAGGCCTCTCGGATCAGTTCACTGATATCTACATTCAAGTGGGAGGATTTATCATTATGTCCCACTGACGCTTGCTGCACCGTTGGAGGTAACGGACTGTCTTTGTTTGTTACACTGTCAAAGAATCTGAAAAGAGAAAATAAAGAGACATTCATTTACAGAGAAATGAGGCCTAAAATCTGTCAATTGTGCCTTCACACACACTTGTTAAGGATGGTGACAGCCTCTGCGTCGTCATGGCAGCTGATCAGCGCCTCCATGTTGTAGTCCAGCACAGCCAGGCCGAGCTGCAGAATTGCTTTTATGCCGTCGTAGAAGAAACAGTCGACCACGTTCACGGCGCTCTCTATGGGCAGGACACTGATGAAGAGCGTGAGAAACCAGGACAACGACACGGACGAGAAGAAACTCAGGTCTGTCATGTGTTCCACCAACTGGGGCAGGTTTTCTCGAATCAGGTCCTCGAACACGGCCTGGTCAACCAAAGCACCTAAAGGAAGACGGACAACGTTTGAAAGCACAAGTTATTATCTGAAGTGAAAGAATGATAAATGTCCCAAAATAACAAACAGACGCAATATTAGAATGACATCCTTTGCGTCCCCTTTTTACCAATAATTCGACGGTTAAAGTAATCCGGCAACATCCTCTCACACACAGCCACTAAGAGCCAGAATGCCTCCTCCTCTTTTGCGTAGAGCAGGAGAACCGAGGTGAGAATATTCATGGCCTGAGGAGAGAGAGAGAGAGAGAGAGAGAGAAACACTATTTCAGATTTGATGTATGTTAACTGCAAGACCAGCATAAGGATGTGCGGGTGAGACACATTTGTCTGTGCTTTTTTAAAATTATGTTCAGTGCTTTCAGAGCATCTGTGACCTTTTCTGAATTCCACAGCTTTTTTTACTACTTGTCCTTTTTTAAAAATAACCTCTATTTTTCAGGGTTGCTGCACAATGTCTCAAACTGACTAATCAAAAACAAGAAGAACGAGGTCACAAGTCTGCACCGTAACCTCCAGCTCATCTGTCACTGTTGAAACTGCAAAACACCAAGGAAATGAAGAAAGCATGATCACAGCTTTCAAGTGCATGTTTTTCATGCTAATCATAATGACTAATAATTGTTTCTGCATTTCCTCTCACTACCTCTAATGCTACTTTCAGGTATACTCTGAAGTCCAGACATTTCCCTCAACGTTTCCGTTCTCCTGCAAAAAGGTATCCGGACCCCAGAGATTATCCAGTCACACTCCTCCAGGGAATCTCCTGGTGTTTTTTTCACATGGGCTAACTTGAGGCTGCCAGGAGAAACTCAATGGAACGTCCGCAGCAACTGACCCGCACATTTGTGTTCTCACATACAGCCCCTCCAGAGAAGCTTTGTAATGACAACAGGATTCGAGAGGTTTTGACAATGAGGGCAGATGTCAGTGTCAATGTGCTGATATAAAAAACACTGTGCTTGTCAATGTGGAAATTACACAACATGTACCCAGACACCACCCCTCATTTAAATGTTCTGGACATTTTCCTGTTGTGGAAACGTCTGGCCAAGACAATCTCCTTCTGAGATGTCAACCAGGATTTTTCCTGCATGTTTACTACAAGCCTAAAGAAATCAAAGTACCTGGCAGTATCCGATTTTAGGGTTCCTGTAGGCATAAGCAGTGAGGACTCTGCGTAAAGCTGAGATTCCTGTGTCGCTCTGAAAGGCAGGGTGCTCTGGCAGAGAGCGGTGCAAGTCTCTTTCAATCTCATCTGTAGCCAGAGTGCTCGTGCCCAGAGACTGTTCAACCAGCTCAGTGTAATAACCGGGATGAGTGGCCATGTCGTTCACAGCTCCTACAGGGGGGCGAAACCCACAGTCAGTCCAAAAACAGATGGTACAATGATCACGCATCAGTTCACTCTTTTTCTTAATTATTTATGTTGAGCAAGCAACTGAAAACATACCACTTTCCACCATGCACAGCTTTAAAAACAAATCAAATTGACACAGCATATCATTTACAGGGCATAACATGGGTTGATGACTGAATACCTGAAAAAAGCATCCACAGCTCTCCCCTCAAGGCCTCAGGAACACCACGCACGATCAGGTCTCGTGTCTTCCTGGTGAAGAACATACTTGTGCCACGTCCATATTCAGAGAAATGAATGTTCCAGGACTGCTCCTTCATCTTTTCTTTAAGCTGCCAAACATACAGATAGCACACACCACAGTTACTGTATATACCTCACAACGCAAATTTCATTTTTATTCCGTCCACCCCCTGAATAGATTGAATATCCACCCGCACAGCTCCATGCTGCAGAGCATAGATAAGTAATGTGGTGGTTGGTGAAATCAGACGTAAGCTTGATTTGAAAAGAACTCTGGTATTTACCATTTTGGGGTCAAGGTTTTCAACATCCTGGGGATGGAAAACAGTCATGAGCGCCTCTGTGCTGACAGCCTTGCTGCTGTCTTTCTGTCCCACCATCAGAGTCACATCCTCTGGATTGTCCTCAAAGTGGTTTATGAGTGACTGACATTCCCCTCGTATGGCCTTAAAAGCAAATAATTTTCACTGTCAGAAACAACTGCAATCTTCAGAGTGAGCAACGAGTGTGTTAAGAGTAAAAAACCACGATACCTCTGAAGAAGCGGAGTGCTGAGGGCTGGCACTGATGCCACACCTGCTACGAATCGCGTTGGCAAGCCGCTGATAGTCCCGCACCTCAGAGAAACGCACCGCCCTCTTGCCGCGCACACACACCGTTAAAGCTTTGTTGCTGGAGTCTGGCTTCTCAACGTTAACAACCTGGAAGAAGGCAATGTTGGCAGAGAGGCGGTCACTTTTCAAGCTCTTCATCAGTATGCAGGGTGCAATTTGAGACTGTCCATTATTGGTAGTGTTTTTTTAAAATCGGTCCTGTAATGCTGCCTTCGTTTGACTTTACCTCTCGCATTGGAATGATGATATGGCATTGGCTGCCATCCTGACTGGCAAAACACAGGTAGTTCTCCGAGAGACAGATCTTGCCAAGTGTGTTAAAATGGCAGAAGGGCACCCACAAGAAGCTCTCATGTGCCTCTAACAGGTTTTCCTCTTTGGGAAGCCTGAAAAATGTGCGGAACTGCGCACTCTTTGCATGAGCTTCTAGGCCTCTGCGGAGGAAACAAAAATATGTCATGATAAGAACATCATATTAAAGTGTCTTTATTATTTTATTATGATATTATTGTGGTATATCATATTGTTGTATTACCATAACTATGAACTTTAAAACTATTTCTAAATATTTATTTCCTAAATGACACCTTGGGATTCTAGCACTGGAAAGCTAGAATATGTTTTTAATGGTCAAAGTAAACAACTGAAATGAGTTGCTTTTTAAAATGCCTGACGCCAGTATTGTCTTATATGCTCAAGGCAGGTTAAAAACAAACACAAATGCTACTTGTCTCAAGTCAGACTTGGTGTTTGCTCTGGCTCTTCCAGCTGTTGGCAGCCAGAGCTAACAGGATCATGTAAGGCTGTTCGGTGTAGCGGAGAGACATCACCTCTTGGTAATTTGCATGGGGTCGGAGAGCGCCGGCTCTTTTTTGAAGGCCTCTTTGTCAAAAAGGCGCTTGATAGAGTAGTCGGCCAGCTGCTCCATGATGACAAAGGTTTCATTAAGGTGCAGCAGCATAGAGAAGTAGTGGTCCTCTCCGTGAGCCAGGACATGGATGCTCTCGGTCAGAATGACGTTGGAGGTTTTCTCCAGCCTCCAGATCTCGTCCCAGGAGATGACGAGCTTCACTGCAGAGTGGATGAAAATGAAATCAGTCATTCAGGCTCACAAATGCATGGACAGTGACTCTATGGTCATCGCTGTTATGATTATTGTCCACGTCTTATTTCTTTTTTGTCCAGTTTAACTTAATGATGCCATTACAGACGAAATGCTGATATCATAAAATGAAAACATTTGTCATTGTGAAAATGTCATTCTATGTTGAGTAAATTATGAGTCTCAATGACTCAACTATGAGCTCCACTGTAATAGCTTTTTGACAAGAATGGCAGCTGTAATTACTGAGAACTACTTTATGATGGGAAAATGTTCCTCTCAGCCATAAAAGCCCACTATGTTGGCCATTAGGAGCGCCAACAGTCTTTGTTAACGCCAATCAACACTATAAATACATATGACGGTGATGAATTACCCTCAGCCCCCAGCAGGTATGAATAGAAGCACAGGAAGTTGGTGCTGAGGTAGAGCCAGCCCTGGCAGGGCACTTTGCCTCTCCAGTAGCTGCATGAGTAATACGTGACCAGTTTTTCCTGCGCCGGCAGCTCAAACCACTTCTCAAACCTCAAGAGTGCCTCTCGGAACTTCTCAGGATCATCTTCCAGCACCAGGGACGTCTTCCCTTCCTCAGCAATAAGACCCTAACACATGAAGCATTTAAGGGGCTGTGATCAATGTCTTTATATTAACAGGGGAAAGAACGACTGTGTAATCTGAAACATTTTACTTTTGGTGACAACCCCAGGTTTATGAATAATTGGAATTATGACATAAAAAAAGTAACTGACTAAACAGACTCAAATTTAGAGCCCATTACCAAACTCAGTACTTTATATCGCAATTACATGACAATTATAACTTTGGTGAGATATTAATGTGTTAAATATTGGGCTGTTTGATGTTGTGAGTCCCCGTCGTTATGAGCCTTACTCTTATCTTGCCCTGTACAAAGCTGGTGATGTCTTCGCTGGAGTCGAACACAGAGAGCGTTCTCATGATGTTCTTCTGCAGCCAATCCCAGTGCTGAACAATCTCCTCTTTGGTGACACCTGATGCAACAAGCGAGAGAAATCACACAAACACGCAGAAAAACTGGAACATTTTTCAATCTTTGAAGATAAAGGTCTTGTTTAATAACCCAAAAAATGACATTTACTCTTAATTATTATATAACATGAATTAAGGCATACTGACGTCACTGTGATTGTGACTGAATGTTGCTGGACGTCAGTACAATGAGCTTATGCAATTTCAACATGACTAATCAAAATATATATATTATTTATATAAGAAGAAACGACAGTGACGTACCACATGCTATCGACCAGTACACTTGTGAGTCAGGTGTGTGGTGGAGGATTCGGAAGGGGGCAACTTTGGATGTGGAGTCCAAGACAGTATCCAGAGTTCCCACAAGGAGGCCTGTAACATACAGTGCAATGATTCATAACCTTCAACCATCTGTTGAAAATCAGACAGACAAATGTCAGATTTAGATGTGATATTTAAGACCTATATTAGACTATTAGGTAACTTTTAATCAGTGTATTTACCCATGATTTGATTTGGGCGTGAGAAAATAGGAATAAATGAATCTGATTCAGTGGCTATCTAGTGTTATTCAGTTTATTACAAAACAGACTCACAGTCACTTTACAGTCATGCTGACAGTGGAAAGAGACAATGGCCCTCCAGGTCCATGTTGCAGTCACACATCTAAAATGAGCTAAATCTGTCACCTTTACAACTTCTCCCTGACATGTCCTCCATGAATAATTGATTGTCTTGCAGTGAAATCACTCTCTCATGCACCACATCAGCATTGCACCGGGCTGACCGCTGAACATGGACCTGCTCTCCACACGTTCTCCATGTTAAGGCATCAAAGGGATCTGACACAGTTTAATTTATGTCCTCATCAGTGAAGAGCAACACGGCACAGCAGAGGGTGGGCTTAAACCCATGAAAGATACTTCAGACATATAAAGAGCTCTTGTGGAGGGAGCTTCAAGTGCAGCGTGCTATTAAACTCCACTATCATTAAACCAGCCAGAGGGGGCCATCAGGCCTTTTGTCTTCGGCTAGAACACCATTCATTATCATTCATTATCTATTAACTGCCTTAAAGCTGTCACACTGTGACGTATGGTCCAGAACTGTGCAACTGTACCATCATTGGTGTTTTCAAGTACTACTTTGTGCCATCACGTCACGGTTTTCAAAGACACAAGTCAGTAAAGAATGACACACAATGAGGTTTAATAACACAATCGGTTTTGTTTCATTGGGGGTTCAGCTGGAGTCGAGGACCCAAGCGTGCACTTGATGTTGCATAATGCAAAAGGAGAGTGCTGCTTTTTTTAAGAGTTTACACACCATCAATCCATCCATCCATCACACCACCTATCTTGTCAGCGAATTGCAAGGTTGACATTTAGACACAAACAACTAATCACACTCAAATTCACACCTACAGGTAATTGAATCCCAAGTTACCCTAACCCCATCTGCATGTCTTTTGATTGTGAGAGGAAGCCAGAGTACCTGGAGAAAGCATGCAAACTCAGTGCTAAACACTGCACCACTGTGCTTCTCAAACTCTATTCCCTCTTAAAAAAATATTTTAATAATGAAAAAATGTCTGACTGTTCATGCCCTTTGGACCATTATTCTTTCCAATGACTTGAAGCCAACATGTGTTCAGTTATAGTTCCTCAGGTGTCAACTCCCACCTATCTGGCAGCACAGGCAGGACATAGTGGCAATGAATGTTGCAGTGGGTATTACTCTTTGATTAAACATTTGTTTTCTTTGTATATTATGAGGAGCTCTGTAAGCTTTGACGTAATTCAGGATTCACCGCTAAAACTTGTTATGTTGTTGTTTTTTCCTGCCATGTAGAATGTCAATAAATTAAATTCATCAATCAATATTCAATCAATATCTTATCCTGTAAAGGTTGCACACTGTTCACTCCCTTTGAAAATCCACTTATATTCATATATATCTATTAATATCTGAAAGTACAATCATGTCACCACCACAGGTACAGAGCAGCCAATCAGCAGGAGGTTAGGTCACAGACAGAAAGACTCACAGATGTTTCCCATGTGACCTCTGTGTCAACACAGAAAATGGCAATTTGTTAAGAATTTTATTTTTGAAGGACACAATGTGCTTGAATTTTCAAAATATATTCAATAATGGGTGGTAGGGCTGCCAGTTTTTCCAAAGAGGACACAGAATTCTAAAAAGGCCCTGGTCGTACACAAATGTGAAGCGAATATTGCAGGTGGAAGTTCACCAAGGTAGAATTCCACAAAAAAGCCACGCTGTGTATTATCCTCGCAACAGGAAGCGAATGTTTAGCCGCACGTACGCCCACTGAAACTCGCATATGTGTTATCCATTACTCAAGAGGGCATGCAATAGGTCAAGCTGACAGAGATCCCCCTCTGCTGGATCGGGAGAATAACTACTAACTACTGATGCACTTGTAGACTGTATTTTGAATTCAAAAGGTTCATTAAAGGTCGATTACGAACGTTCTGATAAACACATGAATTTTGAATAAAAAGTGACAGCCCCAATATGTGCAACAGCTGACAGTGAAGGAATGACGTGCATCCTACTGAATCTGGAATTGTGCATGGATGTTGGACATATAATTGGCCCCTCAGTGTAAATTGTGGCCCCCTCTTCATGGCCCCTGAATTAGAAAAATCCTAGATCCACCACTGGTTTAGCACACAGCAGATAAGCCCACTGACACGTACACTAAACACAGCGTCCCTCCTGCAGACTGAACTGTCAGCTGTTCAGTGCCCAGACTGACTCATGCGATTTATAACACTTGGCTTGCACTTGTTGCGATGAGGACATTTATATATATAAATGCGTGTGTGTGTGCGAGTGTGTGTGTGTGTGTGTGTGTGTGTGTGTGTGTGAGTGAGCTACAGAGCAGCACCCGCCCTGCAGTCTGAACACAGCACGTTAGCTTAGCAAACACACAGACACTTAACGAGCTACAAACTGGTTTTCAGTGAACGCAGCTTGATGGAGCAGCAGCGGCGGCAGCAGCTGTCCACAGCCGCTAAACGTTACCTGTCAGCCCGCCGCCACCTTCCCCGTACCCCCGTCTCCTCTGCAGCACGAAGTACTCGTTATCCTTCTCGGTGAGCCACAGTTTGAAGGCGTTCTTCAGCAGGATCTCTTCAGGTTTCAGCCACATGTTGCCAACGTCCCCGACTATTCGCTGTCAAACGCGCCCGACACGCCACGGTCAGCCGCGACGGAGCCCCACATCAAACCCGTGGACATTTGTTTGTGTCCGGATCATCATCCCTCCCTTCACACGTCGACAGGAGACGCTGCCAGAGGCGCGGGGCATTCTGGGATTGTAGTTTTGTGACGAGAGGGCGGGGCTGAAGTTGGTTCTGGGGTCAACTCTATAAAAAATAGGAAAAAAAATAAGAATGAGCTTATTGACTCTTATAAATCTTATAAGAAACATTAAATGATTGTTAATGTTTTGCTATTCTATTTTACTTATCTTTAAATAATAAGAAAAAGTAGCCATTTTTAAGTTGCCATAAAGTTGTTTATACATATAACATTAAATAGATAATTGAATAAATATATACAATTAAATATTGAAATAGTTAAGATAAGACAAGACCATACAACAAGAAGTGCAGAGGAGAACAAACTAAAGAAATGCTTCACTGCTCTCTTGTGTTGAAAATACGACATGACATTCATTCAGCTCTGTCATTCCACCTGTCGATAGATAGATAGATTGAGTGCTGATGTGCCTTATGTGCCATGTGGGGGGCATGATAAGATAGGAGACAGTAGAGGTATATGTGGGGAAACTAAGGAGATGTTTCTTTTCATAATCCTGAGCAACCTGATCAGTTGTGGTTATAGAGCAATAAAAAAGTAACAGGAACCTACTGTCTTGGTGAGTGGGAACTCAAGGTATCAACTGCTACACTTGATATAAAGCATTCAACACAGTCATGACTGGATACTACATAAATCTGCAGTCAAAACAATAAAATGTATGTTAAACTACTACCCCTACTACTACTACTACTAGTACCCATTTTTATAGACTTGCTTTCATGTAGTGTGTAATTTCTTTTCACCTTTCATTTTACTTTCATTTTTATTGTTATATTACTGCTTTTATGTGTACAAGTTTTCCTGTGACAAAGCTCTATATTTATTCATTTCATTTGAACACTACCTTGTTTCCGACCACGTTAACGTAGTTGTCTGGCCTCCTTGTCACATTGCATCCTGCGGATTGGTATTTCTCTTATATTTACTTTTCTTACTTTGTAAAATCTTTTTTTAAAAGTGCTATATAAATAAAGTGTATTATTATTTTCACTAGTAACAATGATAATAACAAAACTAATAATCATCACCATAATGATAATAACAATGATGTCATTATTTATAACTTAAACAACATGTTTACATTTTACCAAATTACAAACAGAGTTGACGTTTCAAAAATATCCGTCGCATTTGATGACGTCACGTCAAATCGACCCCGGACGGCAGCTCAGCGCGGAATTTAAAAACTGTTTTTGTTGCATAAACTTTCCGTCTCGTGTTCCATCCTGACTAAATAATGCGCTATAGGAACTGTAGACATATTAATTAAGTATTCAATTAAGTGAATTTATTTCTCTTTGCGTTAATTTTTTTCGGGACAAATAGTGACGCAATCAAACAGCACCCGCGGTGTTTGTAACGTATGCCTGAGCTAAATATAACTGTGCACAACAAAGAGACTATTTGTCGTGAGATCGATGATCTTTATTGAAATACGATAACTTTAGTCTGGGTAAGTTTCAACGCGCTAGTTACACTGTCAGGCAGAAGCTGTTTGTTTAGCTAACGAGCTAACATGACGTGCGTTGGTAATCGGTGAACCGTTTAGTTAACTTTGAACGATGGAGGACGAGTCGTCTTGTTCTTCGGCGGTGACTGGTGCTGGGACGGTGTCTTTCCTCCAGAGGACACTGGAGCGGTTGTCGTCCACACAGTGTCTGAAGCTCAGAGCCGAGGACGAGGCTCCGGTCGCTGTCGTTGCTCTGCAGAGGTACTTGTCCGATCAGAGTGAGGGGCAGCAGGTCCAGAGCTACACCTACGATGTGACGGTCACTGATGGAGCCTGGAGAGCCAAGTGCTTTCTCCACCCCTGTTTAAACCATCTGGTCCACAGCAACACCCTGAGGACCGGGGCGGACATCAGCATCACGCAGTGCACCTTTGTTTACAACGAGAGGAGGCTGGGACACGGGTACATCTACATTGAGCAGCTCAGGTGTGTTGCAGGGAGATCCGCGGTGCTGCCCCGGGTAAACGATGTCAGTTCGTTGCCCATGCTGATTAAACACGGCATGGAGAGGAGCGTGGAGCTGCAGAGCGATGTTCCCCTCCAGGTGAGCCGCAAACACTACCTGTCTCTGTGGAACAACGACGACCCAGAGGGAGACATGTGGAGCTCCGGTCCCCCCCCCTCTGACACGGTGCTGGACGGTGAGATGCTGCTCTCTGGTGCCACTGTCTCTCACTGATAGTTAATCTGCATTTATATGACTGAGGTGGTCAAATATCATAATATGTTTCACCCTGTACCTTTCCTGCAATGATGATATGACATTTTGTGTAATCAGAATGTTTTCACAAGACATTTTAGTCTATTAAATGAAATTATTAGTTTTAGTTTATTGCTAGTTACTCGAATGGCACTCAGGACCTCTGCAGAGGAACAACTAATTAAATTAAGAGTTTAAAAAGACAACTTGCAAGCTTTGTTTTACAGTTGTTCTTTTCATATATTATATAAACTACATGATATATGAACACCAATATTGACTAAAAGATATTTACTAAATCTGTCTCTCTGTCCACACCAGTTAAAGCCTCTCTTTTGCAAGTACATATTTATCTTCTATGGCTGTAGCTGCCATGTTGCAGTAGAAATCCTGATGATGTGTTGTCTACAATGTTTTCTTTTCAACAGTGTCCAAGATCACACTTCTTTCCAGTCTGGAGTCTTCCTTTAGAAGCTCATGGAATCCTCTGCCTCTATTAGTGAAGATTATACACAAATCCAGATTAAGATTCTACGGGAAGTTTGGTCTGAAGATTGATTACCCCTACCAGGTCAGTATGAACTGTGGTGTTGTTGTGACAAAGTGCAGTTTACTTTCTTCACCTCATGCTCTGTCTGTATATTTCAGGCATACTTTGAAGTTGCTGACCAGAGTGGCACCATGTCCCTTGTGCTTTGGAATGAACTTTGTCCAGAGTTTTACCAGAGACTGAACGTGGGCACTGTGTTGTACCTTCAGAATTACACCCTGAAGCAGAGTTATCCAAACCGGTCACGGCCGCAAATGGACCATCACAGACTGAAGACCTTTAACTCTGTAGGTATGTGCTTAACCACTGATCAACACCTGGACATTTGAAGCTTAGTACCACCACGCTGTTGTGTGTGAAAAGCATTTTTTTCTGAATAGAACAAAGCACAACGACTGTGATATATGGCATAACACTGTCACTGAGCTGTAGTGGTAACTTGTCACATATTTATATTATGAATCAAACAACCTCAACTTATGTCAGCAGCAGGGTTTTGGAAGGTTTTGGGAGTTTCTACATGCATTTGTAATTTGCTTTTAATTCAGCACAACCTAGAGAACTTGTGTGGCTGTCCTGTTCCCTATGATGGCATTTATCTTTCCTTCTGCAGGATTCGACTATATGGAAAAGTTAAAGTATTTCAAAAAAGCCGTGTGTCGTTTAATCCCTTCCACTGATTTCTGAAAGCAGTAGAGAACTACACACATACCGTACACTTTGTCACACTGTCTGCATTTGTATTTTTCCAAGAAATCTGCCTCAACCCTCGCAACCCAGTGTCGATCATCACTGTGGTGTCAACGAAAAGTGTGCTGCCTCAGTGGGGACTGCCTGAGGTTTCCTACCAGTTCACCACCACGTAATGAAACAGTCTTTTTGCTCTATTGTCGTACTTTTGTCCGTCTTTCTCCAGCACGCATTCTGTCATTCTGTTGATTATTAATACTATGCTGGTTAATCTATTATAACTGTGGTTATAAAGACAAATCTGCCATATGTTATGTTTGTGCCTCACAGGTCAGAGTTGGAAAAATTAGCCAACAATTCTGCATGTGATGTCATCGGTTTGGTGACGTTTGTTGGTCGTGTTGAAAGAGTCAAGAGTAAAGGGAACAAGGGCAAGAACTATTCACATTTAATATATTAAATGTAAATCATTTGTGAAGGCTGATTGATTATAATTCAGTTATTGGTGATTGACCAAGTTCACTATTTAGGTCCAGAGAAATACTGGACGTACCGCTGGGTCCACGCTGTGGACGGGACATCTGATCGTCCTTTTATCCTGGAGATTTTTTCCTCTTCTCAACCAGAGATCTTCAACTGTATATGCCCAAGTAAGTCACCTGTGATCTGTGACACGATGGATCTGTTGTCAGACTAAAAAGCAGCTTCACTTGCTTTGATTAAATCACCTTCACCTCTTCCACAGTGACCTACCTGGTTTGCACTCAGATGAGGGTTTGTCAAGTGGAAGAAGGTTCATTGCCCTACCTCACAAGCAGCTGTGAGACAGAGACATTCATCACAGGTCAGTACAACAGTTACTAGAATGGCGCTGCGTAGAACTCATACCCCCGCCAAGGCCAAACAGTCTTCTTAGAAGCTGCACTAAATTTCACACACTGATAGAAATATGTCCCCTGTACCAGGTATTTTTTCAACAAGATCCATGAACTATTCTCTGGAAAAAAGATGAAAATCTTGGTAAATCTATCTCACAATGTGACAGAGAGCATTCAATTCCAGGAGCTTCCCTCTGATCTGTATCCCCTCCAACATTTAATGTGTTCTCCCCTGATCCTTCAACCAAGTTTTGTGCAATCTTATTCTCAACAGGCAGGGATGGAAACATAACCTCTATGGTGGAGCTAAAAATAACGACCTGATGATAAGTGGATGTGTTGGTCACTGCATTTGGAGCTGAACTGTGTATTGTCTGTGTCCACAACAGGCTACCACAAAGGTCAGCCATATGTGAGTGACATCCGAGTGAAGGACTTCATCCAATGGACCAAAACTCTGAAGGACAACGTCGTCCTCCAGAAGACTGCTGTTGGCGGCCATTACTGTTATCCTTGTCCCCCAAATGTTTTTACACAGTCAATGGCAGACACCTCAGGTGAGGGTAAAAAACACAGAATGGTGAACACTTATTTTGTAGTTTTAAGAACATATTCATTTCAAAGGCCAGTCGTTTCAGTCCTCTCTGGACTCTTGAAATGTGAAATGAAATGCTGAGCCCTGCATCAGCACTGAAGCATTATGAGATGCACTCTGTTCTCAGGTGGGCGGCAGGAATCAAATAAAGTCTGGCTCAGCATTCTCCTACAGAGTGAATCTTTATACATTGTGTTTGAATCTTAAAAAGCTTTTCCTACAAGCCACTTATTAGAAGACAATTTATAGACAACAGAACATTCTGTATTAAAAATTCTGCATCTTACAGTAAGAGTGATTGGGTTTATTTGTCCATGGCACATTTGTCATTTTGAAATCTTCCATCTTCAACTCAAGTTCCTCTGGTCGCTGTGGCCGACTTGAAGAGGGAGTTAGAGGCCTTGCAATACAGGGAGCATAAAAAACTGGCAATTCAAGGACAGATCACATCGGTGCGGTACATGAAAACCCCAAAGACCACAAACTCACAAGACACACCTGAGAAAGAGGTAAATAAAAAAACATTATTTCAAAGCAAGATTTCGTGATTAGTGACCTTTTAAAACTATAAAAAGAATAAACTGGTTTCCTGCAGGTGCCAGATGTTTCAACTGTTGTGTGTGAACCAGACACACACCATCATCCCTCAGCAGCTGAGCAGAGTTTGATGGACACTTCAACATCTCCTTCAGCAATAAGAGGAAAAAGAAGAATTCAGACGAGGTAGGATTTGACCCCTGATGTAAGTTTGATATTAAATTTTTTTTTTAGTTCATCAAGCAGAGTTTAAAGCCTGAATTTAATTCAGTAAATGAAATGTGTCATGTGGAAATGTTTTCCAGAAAAGCCACGCAGTCGTCCTTGGATTGTGGTAGCGCTCCAAACAAAAGGTACTGGAGATGCATGTGGTTTTGTTCATCAGTAAACTTATCTCAACCATCCTGAACTCATCTGTCTCTGCTCATACAGAAGAGCCAGACGTCAAAATACAGAGGACGAACAAGAGCAGGAAGAAGACGACAGCATTTCTGAATCTGAGGTCGCTCAGGATGTGGAGAACAGACTGTCATCGCAAAATCCAAATCAAGGCGAGTTACTGGAGCTACAGCTTCACTGCGTGTACCTTCTGCGATTTGATAGAGAGAGTTACATTTGTGACTCTTTTTTTTTGTGCATGTTTTCCACCAGACTTTGATGTTTTCTCCTGGGAAAGCAGCAGCTGGCCGACGCAAAGACAAGAAGTGTCTGAGCATTTGTGTCAAGGTGGTCTTTACAAGGACAGCGTCTCTCAGAGGTTCATGTCTGACGCGAAGAACGTCCTCCTGCAGTGGAGTAACCTTCAGCCAACACACTGGACGCCAGGGCAGAACGCTAACACCATCCCACTTGGGGTTTGTCGAGGATATTACCATGTGACGATATTAGGTAAGGCAGCAGTCTACTAGAATGACTCTGATGCACAAGATGACCCCTCAATGAAAAACACATGCTCCTCTTGGTATAAATTCAATTTCACTCTGCGTCAGAACATCCTCCTGCTCCCTAAAATAATACTGAATCATTCTCATGATGCAGGCAGCATCTCTGTCTTATGATTATCTGTCTAAAGAGGAGAACATCTGCTGTCGTAGTCATTTAACACTGACCGTTCATGTTTTCGTTTTATTACATTTATGTCATTCATGAGTCACATTGAGGTTTGAGACCTGCCCTCAGCAGAAACCCAGCTGCGCATTGTCACAATGAGAAAACTCATCTTACATCTCTCGAGTCGAGGTTTTGGTTTTGTCCCCTTCTGTTGCTTTGTTTGTTTGTTTGTTTGTTTGTCAGCAGGATTGTGCAAAACCTACTCCAAAGATTTCCTTGAAACTTGGTGGAAAGATGGCACATGGGTGAAGAAAAAAACTGTTCAATTCTAGAGCCTGCTTTCAGGAAGGACTGAAAAAGAACGTTTTATAAAATGACCTTTGTTTTTATGTTATAAGGTTGTCGAGCTAAAACTTCCTAAATCTTCCTGACAGGCATCAACAAACAGATTGCGGTCGATGCTGCATATTTTCCTGTTGTGAGTGCAGATGAGCCCAGGGCTGTGGGTCTTCCTCAGTATCCCCATGGCAACACAATGCTGTCCTGCCTTTCTTCAGGCTTCCTCTGTCCTCTCAGTGACACAGAGAACCACAGTGACTCAGCACTTCCCCAGCCAGGTAGGCCAGGAACAGAACCAACTCAGGAAACAGTCGCTACATCACAGACCTGTCAAGTTTTTCTCCACTTATTGCAGGTCATGGTATTTAGTATCATTGTGACAGGTAACGCTGATGCTACAATGTGGTTTTGTGTCTTGCAGAGGAGATCTTAGAGAGTGCCGGTGAGCTGGAGGATAAACATGTCGTGTGTGTTCTGGATCTTTGTCATCTGGGTGGAGAAGCAGTGGAAATCGTGATCAGCAAGATCTACAGAGTTTCAGATGTTTCTCTCAACTAACAGCTACACAAGAACAAGTGCAAGACTGTGGTACTTTACAATCATGACAGCAGAAAGTTATTTTGTCCAGAACCATAACCTTCACTTATTTTAGATCAAACTTCAATTTGATACTTGTAAATTCTCCTGTAACACATGTACAGTAAATGTCACAAGATTTTGTAGTCAGTGAAATATTTTTTTATCGATTGTTGGTCTGTAAAATACGAATGTATTTTTTTACCATCAGAATTCAGCTGTATATTTACTGTGACTCACAGATAAATAAATATAGTCAGTTTATTACAAACCTGTGAGTTTCACTTCTTTGACCAGGTAAAAGATTTTGATAAAGGAATTGTATTTTGATAGGCTGCCGTCAAATCAATACCCAAAAATAAAATCACGTCAAAGATTTTCTAGGTACAAGGCTCTTCCTCAGACCTCACCACCATCTTACATAACCACAATGCATTTTTAACAAATCACAGGATCCATCAGTAATACAGAATATATACAAATCATAGTAGATTAAAAAAAAGTGTACAAAATTACATTGTTGTGCAATACAAGTTTTTAAATATTTGTTGGTTTCCCTTTGTATGCCAGTTCACATGGACTTTGATTCAATGTATCACTAGGATATCTGCTATGTGTATATATTCTGTATTGGTGATATATCATGTGATTGGTTAAAAATGGATGGTGGGTATTTAAGATGGCGACTGTGTTTTTTATCTGAAGTCTGAGGAAAAGCCTTCGTGCTTGAACAGGAGCTTATTATGTGAGTATTTTCCGATTTTCAAAAATTTTGTGATGTCTTGTTTACTCAGAAAAATATTAATTTGACTATTATTTGAAGCCAATAATTAATGTCTAAATAACTTAACTTCTTTAATGAGATCCTCTGAGAAGTGTTGGAAATTATATTTAAGTGCTGGTATCATGTTTTTGAGTGTTTTGTCATAGACTGACATGATCCTGCTTTTCTTCAGTGGAAATGTTCCTGCATTCAGAACACACAGCTGAGAAACACACTTGTACATGAACCATTTGCTTTGTAAACAGTTTGCTCAGAATAACAATACATATGTTTAAAATATTTATTTTCAAATATTTCACAATATCCAGGTCGATTTATAAATAATTCAATATAGCATAATTAATATCAAGATATTTTAGAATGTAAACTTAATTTGTTAATTTCTTTTAAAACAATATTAACAATATTTTTAAAGCTTATTTTGATGGTAAATACAGAAAAAAAAAACAAGCCGTACATGTGACTGTGCAACACCAACTCCAATCCGCAAAAAAGCCTCACCTCCTCTAATAAGACACTTCATTATCTGTTACAAAATTACTTTAATTTTTAAAATCATGTAACATACATATGTGATCTATTAGACATATAAAATAAACAATTATATAGTCTAAACTTTTTTTTACATTCTATTATACAATATATTCAATGTTTGTTTCTGCACGGAAACAACAGAAATGGCTGTGTACCAGGTGTGTTTTGTTCATGTCCTGGCAAATCTCAGACACAGCAGTGATCTGACGTCACGGCTCACACTCGTGGCGTCAGTCACTGTTTTACAAATCAGAAAAAAAGTACAAATGTGACTTAAAAACCACATGCCCTCAAAACAGACACTCGATGAAAAGCCCATGAAGACGAAAAGCTGACAGTTGGAGGAAAGAGAAACAAAATATAAGGTGCAGCAGCTATAGATGTGGAGAGAACTTATTTACAATTCACACCAAAAAAATAAAAGCCCATCCAAACATTCTGGTGATTTGTCCGAAGCAAAAATAATTTAACCCACAGCTGGAGCATAATGCACTGTGTTTAATGAGTAGAACTGAAGTCGCCCACCTTAGCAAGGCAAAACAAACAAATATATAGTTATACAGACATGGACCGAAAATTGGAAACTGAATGATCTGATGTGTGACTATGGGAGGACTTTTTACTTGCACTTCCCGGAAGGTTGATAAATGTCCTAAAATAATGAATGGAAAAATAATTTTAGTTGTCGATGGCACCTGGCTATGGGTCGCCACTTTATTGTTTCTATATTCAAACATGAGAAAGTTCGGAGACTTTTGAGGAGAGACTGACACTTCCCATCTAAAATATATTTTCAATTGCACTTTATCTTAAAAAAGACTGAAACCCATTTAACTGAAGGAAGAAAATGCTTCATTTAATTTTGGCTGAATGACCCTTTTTAAAGACGCAGCTGTTTTTATCACCACACAGCTGTTGCTGCTCTAAAAGTATCTGAAATTCTGCTTGATGAAAATAAAGATTTTGATTCTGAATGTAATTTCTTTTTTCCATTGGTTTCCATTTTTCATGTTTCTGAAGCTAACACTGCGGCACAATCCCACGCAGACTGTGTAATCATTGCGATTGTAGCCTTCAGTGGACACGAGCTGTACCTTTTTAAATAAAGATACCGCTTATATCGACGGCTGAAGGAATGTTAGGATGATTTCATTAAAAAAATATTTCCATATAATTTACATAGTACAATGGCTTATTATACACTTCTATATACATCGTACATCTGTTCTCAAACATTTAAAACCGTATAAATTAACATTCTTTTTCTTTTCAACATGACATTACACATAGGAAGTGTGACAGGGCACCAAACATACACACTGAAAGTGTTCTGACATTTGAGTCTTGTCGGTCTTGAATGGGGCCAATTTGAACTACAGACACGTATTGCATTTAATTTTTCTTTTTTTTTTTTTAACATTTTCTGCTATCATGAAAAAAAGATTCTGCTATTTTTCAGAATTTTGTTTTCATCTCTCGTAATTCCATAAAAACAGAGCAGATTGTTTTTTCCTCGTGTCAACAGAAAATGATCATGTAAATTTAGAAAAAAGAGACTTTTTCTCAAGTGAATGCAATATGCTTCTGTAGGGAACTAACATGTAACACGAAATTGAAGGTAGAAGATTGTCGGATATAAATGATCATAACGTCAGACTCTGACGCAGGCAGGTCTTGCACAGTGCACCGTTACAAGTAGCGTGTGATTGTCATCACAGACAGAGAGGCACGTACGTTTTTTTCCTTGACATTGTTCAACTGCAAATATGGCTCCACCGAACCCCTCCGCACCTCATTCTGTTACCACTGTCATCTCAGCACATCAGATCTCAACCTTTATGTCCACACTGACTGTTTGAGATTAGGAGTGTGGTTACAAGAGATGAGCAGTTGGACGTACGGCTCTCTCAAAAACTAACGGCTCAGGAGATTTTCCCAAACACAGTTAGAACCAGCACAGTGTGTAAAGAATGAGATCTCAACGTCCAGACAGAACCGACTCCGCAAATCACTTTCAGACATATGAAAGACCAATTTTTGATAATTCAACATAAAGACAAATTTAGTGTTTTTGTTGTATTGTATTTCACAAAGTAGCACATTGGAGGTGGCCTTGTTTTCAAGGTAAATGAATTATCTGCTCTTTTTTTCCAATGAGATCACATTCGTAGCAGGAAGCAGTGTGTTATTCACTTGTCAATGAGCCCAGCTGCTCATAATTGGAACAAAATGTCATGACTTCAGGCGTTTGAACTGATGCGATCAAATGACCAGACTTAAATAAACAGGGCAACAGTTCAGAGAAATCACAGCAGGCAGAAAATCTCTTCTCACTGTTTCTGAGATCCTCACTGCTGCAGTTTGCTGCATCGTGGAAAACACACAGATAAGAGGTGTTGCACTCTTCTCATAAAAACATGATGGGGTGAGACATTAAGACCAGTGTTGACCTTTTAATGTCTGTATGAACATTAAATCAATATAAAACTACTTTCTTATCTGATATATTGTTTCAAATATATCTGTAATAAATAAAACATGAAATCATTTCATTAGGGTTTCAGTAAATACTTAAATGAATCTTATTAGATACTATTATTAAAGAAAGATTTTGGAAATACAGATTTTCACGGTTGCAAAAAGCAGCCAATATATATTTGTAATATATCCAATACAAATCTAGATGTCCTTTGTTTTAATCTGATGCTGAAAATAAATTATGACCTACGAAAATATAACTTTGTATTCCAAATGGACCTGAGCTGGATTTTTAAAGCCATAATCAGACTAAACCATCAAACCGCACCACGGTTAAAGGCACACATTGTTTCCCCCCCTCTGGTAGCTTGTTTTTCACCTGAAGTCTCGTGCTGCAGACTTCATCAGAAGCATCAGGACTTCAGAGCTTTGCCATCACTCTCTGTGAGAAGTGGTGTTATAGTCGTAACACTCCATCGTCAGTCCCAGATTGAGGCTTTAAAAATCTAGATAGACCTTTCTAGTTATTGGAGGATCTCCCTCCCTCCAGTTTCCCAGTGTAGCATGTTACATCTGATTACGCCTGATGTTAGATATGATAGTCATCTTATTACTGCATGTGCCACAATCATAAAGCTGTAAAGCTCCTCTCAAGCAACCTGCCACAAACATTCCTGCAAGTAAATCTTTGCTTGTTGGGACAAAATGGGATCAACACCTGAAACACACTCTGATCTCATTCCCTCATGAGATGAAGCATTTTCATCGTTAAGTTCGGACCAGGGGTGATATTATGTTGCTGGGGCGGGGTGTCAAGTTTTAGGTATGAAAACTAATCTCACTGATGAGCCATTATTAGAGAGGAAAATATTTGGGGGGGTGCAAACAGACACTTAGAAGGAAACTCTCTGTGTTAGATGAAAACGTCCACATGTAAACATGTGAAAATTGTGTCTTCTTGAGAGCTTTGATAATCCACTTGTTCTAGCAGCGTCACTGACTGACGACTGAGCGTGAAGTGGGCTCAGCCCCACAGGCTGACGTCAGGTCAGCGCAGCTTCTGCTTGTGGTTTTTATCGCTCCACTCCTTCCTCTGAACAGGCAGCTTCACATCAAAAGGGTCACTATGAGCGATTTTCCACTTTCCAGCATTTGTCTTGCAGAACATGACGTCAAGTTTGACTTCAAATGCCACAACATGGCGACGACACAGAGGGAGACCTCAGCGCTATGACAGAGTCCACAGCGCTACCGGGTCAGCATATTTCGGAAGTCTGAAACACTGCCAGTCTGGTTTTGGGAATGTTGGTACTGCCTTTGCTGCTGCTGCTGCTGCTGCTGTGCTTGCGGCTGTTGCTGCTGCTGCTGCTGCTGGATGTATCCCACAGTGCTTTGCTGTGGAACATTAGTGGCGTGTAAGAATGCTGGAGTAGAACCACCATGTACAAGTCCTTGAGTCATCTATGGACACAAAAGAGAATGTGAACAAACTCAAACTAAATCTCATATTACAATAATAATATTCAACTTAACCTTAATTTTAAGCAAATGTGACTGTTGGCTGATGAAGAACTAGTTACACTCTTTTGAGGAATGTTCTTCATTCCCTTCTAAGTAAATCCAAGAATAAAATGAAGCCCTGATACATGGTTGTTATCTTTTTATGGCACCTGGTAAAACACACCTTAATGATCCATGGAGGATAAAATAATTCAGAGATGATTTCATATCAGACAAAATTCATTTTAGATTATTTCACAGCTAATGATTCAGATGCAGTGTAATGCTTACAATAAATATTATTCAGGAAATAAAAAGCCTGTGCATTAATTTACAAAAACCCATCACAGATGAAATTTAAAGTCTAACATATGTCAGTAGAAACTAAACACACAGTGGCTGATATTACTGCATCGCTACATATAGCGGGTGGTTGCTATACCTGAAAGAACTGCTGGGGCTGTTGTAGCTGAAGGGAGTGCTGGGAGGCCTGAGGCTGAGTGTGGTAGGTTGACTGAGACTGGGGTGGGATGAAACTGTTGTGCGGGAACATGATGGGTGATGTGAATACCGGGGAGGGCACAAGGACAGCGTTGCAGTTGACCTGTTGCATGGAGAACGACGGGGCGAGGATCTGCTGCTCCAAGGTGTATCTGTACAGAGGGTACAAAAAAGAGCTCAAGCACAATGTGATATTTGAGTGTGTGTGTGTGTGTGTCTGTGTGTGTGTAGTTCTCACATGGTTTGGGAGATGCCCATGTTGCACTGGGAAGGCTGTGAGGTGACACTGCTAGTGGGAACCAGCGTCTGCATTGGTTGGTTGAGAAGCATGCTGCACAAAATGAAATGTGTTACTAGAAAAACTCAGTTCCCACACACATTGACACACACACATTGGCACACACAAAAAAAGGAAGTAACTGATGAATAGAACAATTCGTTTTGAATTTGTGTGTCTTTTTTTTCTGTTTTATAGGGCTCTCACCGTAGTTGTCCATCTTGGTTGAACTCGTTGTCTGTGTGTCTTTGGTTTGCATCCTGCAGAGGCCGCGTGTTAGTCTGGGAGAACATCATGGGGTTGCTGTAGAAGGGCATCGTCAGACTCGTGTTCGTCTGCACGGGCAGACTCACTGCCTGTACTTGCCCGTCCCGTGCAGTTCTTTGCTGGACCTACAATGAGATACCATACACTTGTTAGCAACATATAAAAAATACTTTTCAATTATGCTCATACATCCTTCCTTTATGAAAGTACAGAATTATGAAGGAGAGGTTTTAAATCTGTGATCTTTAAGTTCCATCCATCACCTGACAACTGAGGTTTTCATTTTCTCCTCTGTATTTTTGCTACAACGCAAACAAGCTGCAACTGCAGTGAGCAAGGGAAAGAGAAACTGGATTTAAAGCTACTGCCTGTTGTTGTTGTGGTGGTGTTTATATCTTTCGATAACAGACTGTTCAAGGGCTGAATCCATAACCTTTCCCCCATTGTGCCTGAAGTAGGTTATGAGACACCACTTGCTAATTATTGCATGTATTTAGATTATTATATAAGTCAGCTATGTTTAAACACTTCTTGTGTTGTTTTAGGTTTTCATGATCACCTGTGTGGAGGGTGAGCTGTTCTCTCTCAGGAGTGAGTGAGGGGACGAGCTGTGGGCCCCGCAGGCTGGTGGTTTTGGGTGGCCTGAGTGCTGCCTGATCACCCCTGACTGGCTCTGCTGGGCCGGCCTGCCCGGGCCCTGCTGCTGGGCCTGGCCAAAGTCATCGTGGACAGGCTGCTGTAACAGCATCTAACAAATCCACGTACACAGAAAATATAAATTTATCCTTCCTTCACTTTAACAGTGATTTTTGTTGAAAAAGTATGTTTATTATGAAAAGTAACAAGGCTCAAATGCCATTCTGCATATAATTGTAAAAAGATGTGAGTTATTATGTTCAGTGTTTAGTCTGCTTAAACTCACAGCAGTATGTCTATATTGCCCTCAGTTTATTCATAATAAGTCGAGGTAACACTGAAAAATAGGTGTTTGCGTTTCAAATCACAGCTCATCTCTTGTCATCTTCACACCTGAGAGGCATTGATATTAAACAAAGAGACGTCTCATCTTTATTGAACAAACATTATGACACGACAGAAGAATCTCTTCTCTGTGCATGCTATGTAGGTCATGTAGTGGTTTAGAGAACGCTTGGAGCTGAGCTTGTTAGTGCTGGCCTCTTGGTGGGGCCATTCCACCATTACACTGTGAAGTTAGGCAACATGGGCCTATGATGTGATATTGACTTTCTAAATAGTTGACATACAGGTCTGATCATTTGTATGTCAGATGTAATCTGTGGCTAAGAATAAATAACAAATGAATACATAATTACATAGATGCTATACATAGTTTCATATATACTTTAGGCTGCATGGTGTGAGATTTTTTCTGTTTAAGAGTTACCTGGAGGTTAGCCAAGTGAAGCTTTTCCTTTATGTCATGCAACTCCTGCTGCTGTGTCTTAATGTCAGCCTGCAGAATTCGCGTCCTCTCCTCCAGCTGCTCCTTCAGCTGGTTCATCACTCCGAGCTGAGGCTGCTGCAGCTGATACATGGACGACTGTGGCTGAGGCTGCTGCTGTGTTTGCTGTTGCTGGAAAGACATGATCCAAAAAATCAACTGGGAATGAGCAAAACCTAACAGTTTTTTTTTGTACTGCAGCTGTGTTATATTATTTTGTATTCCACATAAAGTAACTGTATGAGGAGACAATCATTTGTCATATAATAATGGTTAATTCTCGTGATTAGAAGACTGTAGACTGTATGTCAAGGGGATAGTCTGCACAAGCAACAAATGAAGACATGCAGCAGCAACAGTCAGAACAGTAAGATATTGTACACAAACAGAACAGAGGAAGTCAAAAAGGCAGGAGAGGAATTCTAAACACTGACCATTGCGGAGTGGTTGCTGCAGGTAGGAGAAAGGGGGAGGCTCATTTGGGGGACGAGGTCAAAGGAATTTTGTCTTTGTGCCAAATTCTACAAGGGGGGAAATGACAAAGTTTTACAATCCAGCACTCTCTCTGACATAATAATGTGCCAATTTGGGTGCAGTTGTTTTTCACTGAGCATTTTTATCTCTAAAGACATGGAAAAGATGAATAAACTGACCTTTGAACTACTAGGCTGGAGTCTGGCAGACGTCTTCTCCGTCCCAATGGAAGCAGACTGCCACGAGGGTGTGCAGGCCTCTGTGTAGGAGTTAGCTGTTGCAGAGGAGAGAGGTCATCTCAAACAAAGTGGACTGGGTATATGCTCAGTTAGATTGTAATCTGTGTTTTTCTCTGATAACCACAACAAAGATAAGTTATATATAAGGTCTTAATGCTCTTGATTAAGTTTTTTATGCATTACTTTATCTGTCAAGTGCTTGCTGGTCAGTGCAAGACACAGTTCTATCATAAAAGGACTTCTAAGAACTTCTTGGCTGCAAATAAATACTAAAATTAGCACCTTGTGGTTGTCTGCCTCTGCCAACCAGTTAAGTTACAGAAAATATGGTCACAATCTTCCCTTCTGTTTCTGAGTTATGTCATTGAAAAGTTGCCAGTAAAGTATTTTTTGCAGAATATTTTGATGCCAGTGAATTTTGATCTTAACTATTTTATCCATTTAGACATTTGTTTTAAATGCTGTCAATCACTATATGAATTCTTGACATATTGGCTGAAAATATCATTTGTGAGGTCACAAGATTTATTCAATTCTATTTCTATCTGTTCCACTTTAAGTCCAAGTTAACGTTTGTGCGAAGTTTGAAGAAATTCCCTTAAGGTGTTCTTGAGATATCTCATTCATGAGAATAGGATGGATGGAAGGACAACCCAAACACAAAGCTCTGCTGCTGCTGAGGCATAGTAACTGGATGAAATGGAAAATATGTTTCATAACTCAGAAAGAAAACACTGTGCTACATAATGCTTATTAATATTTAACTCTACAGTCTCTTCTCTTTCAAAATACTTCCATTTCATCCTAAAAAGAATATCCACAGATTTTCTTCTGCCTTAAACTTATACATTACCTTTCTTCTATTGTTAAAGTCTATTGCCTATAGTTTTGAAAAAATTTCTTTGAAAAAAATGAAACACTGATGATAGGTGAAGGGAAGATGACAACAGCAGCAGGGGTGGCTGGTGGAAGAGCAGATGAAGTCAGAGAGACTGGAGGCTCAGACAAACAGGCCAGGCTAAAGTAAACCTTGGAAACATTTAATCATAGATGCATCATCATCCACATATGTAACAGTGGGTGTTTTATTGACTTATGATCTGTTTGTGTAAAGAGGTTTTAAATCTGATCACAAGATATTTTCAGATTAAAATACAAAGGCTCAACCTTTTTATTTTCTTAAATGTTAATGACGGTGGTTCCTGCAGCCATACAGGAGCAGGATAACTGTACATATTGACTTAGTGTTGAGTGAGTTAGCACTTTAGGGAGCAGAGAATGACTCACATGCAGAGTCTGACAGCGCTGTGTGGGAGGACTTCCGGGAGCTGTGGGAGGATACTGAACGTGCACCACTGTTTCTGTCCCGTGCTGGGTCCAGTGTGGAGCAGATGTCCAAGTACAGCTCTTGAGCCTACAACACAGAACCATGTTAAAAGCAGAAAGTCAGATTTGAGACATGGTCCTTGTAGGCATCACAGACTGTATGTACAGCAAAAGGACTCTTGATACTTTACCTTCACAGAGGAGGGAGCTATCTCAGGTGGAGACAGCTCCTCAAGGCCAAACGCTCTCCTCCTTTCAGCTCGCACCTCAGCATAACTAAATAACAGTAGATAGAAACACCATGAGTGACAGGTGTAGATCAACCCATCTGAATCTAAAACCCGTTATCTTTGCCAAAACAACTGATGACCTACACACAGACCTAAACCCATGTCAACTTGACACAAGTCAAGACTACACCAGGGTAAAAGAATCAGTTTTACCTGACAACAGTGTGAGTGCAGACAATGAACTCAGGTTTGGAGTTCCACTGGTGGTAAGTGATGTAGTAGTGAGTCTGCAACCAAATCCACTGCTGACCTTTGGTGAGGAAGCGATAGTAACACGATTTACCCTTTCCAAACTGCATTACTAAGAGAAGAAAAAAAGAAGACACACATCAGTGACATGTTCAGGCGTCACAGTTCTTTGCACTTGTACAATTAACTCATGTATGTTAACTATAACCTATTTGAGAGAGATGGGTATCTGGGTGTGGTGGTGAAGGTTGGAAAGAAAGATGCAGCAGACAGAAATGTTACTTACACTGATTGTGACACTGAGCTATAAGCTCCAAGTCATCTACATGATAGTAATCATAGCCAGATGTTCCAAGAACCTCAAAGGGTAAATAGCCTATGATTGGTGAAGCTCTGAAACAAAAAAAAGAGGATGATCAGCACAGAAGAAAGATTCCTGTTAGAAAAAAAAAATATAAAAACATGATTGATTGAGAGGAAGAAATACATCATTTACCTGTGATCTAAAAACAGAAACTTCCATTCAAGGCTGTGTCTGGAAGTGAACTCATCACAAGGATCTTCCACATTACACAAATCCTGATCAAAGCAACGGTCACAGAAAGAGGAAGTCATGGTTAAAAGTGTCAAAATAAAGACAGGAATTAAAAGCCTCATCATATTTTCTATTATTTGGTTTGGAGATTTGATACACTACTATAATGTGAGCCAGAAAAGATTTTATTAACAGTTGTACTATGGCATGTTACAGAATAACTTATGTACTATGTACATACTATTATGGAATCATATTTTGTCTGCATGTTAGGATGATAACTAAAACTGGTCTGGGGGAGAAACGATGTAGGGTTCAAAACCTGCAGATTAAAACCAGTATGTGCAAAAGATTTGTCTTGTGTCTGAGAATCTGAGGGAAAAAATATTCCATTTCACATAGTCCAGACATTCATTGTTCCAGTCATTCCATACGGTAAATGAGGGTAATCAGTGTTTTTTTCTTTTACATTTTGGAATAAGTTGTGGGGGAGAATAGAGGTCTGTTCAATAGATCTACTCTCTGAGCTCTTTTGAGGTGGAAAGGTGAAATGGAAAGTCCTGTCATGTTCCATTTATTAAAAACATTCATAAATTCATCTTTTCTAAATACTCTAAATACTCAACTATTATTATTAGCACATTATTCATTATCAGCAGTATTATCATTACTCCAATTGCTGCTGTTATTACTGACATTATTACATCTTTAAGTATCACTATGCTTTTCATTATAACAACTAGTCCAACAGTGCAGCTATTTCTGGTCCCCCCCCCCCCCAGCCTGTGATCAGTTCAGATCACAGGAAGGTTGTAAACATATGAATGCATCTCTAATTGACTTCAGTAACTTGGCAAGTGTCCAGATATAAACTCACTGAGCACCTTTGGGATCAGATGCATCCTATTGATATAATCAGCTAGGAGGGACACAGTGTGCCAGCATGCAACAAGAAATGTCTAGAGAGCACTTGACTCTGTGCAGTCAATATGGAGCAAACTAAATCCCCTTCAGGCCATAGACCACAGCTCGCTGCTGTTTGATTGTTATTGGTTTCAGTATCACCCCTGTTTTCTACCTTTGAGGGTAATGATGCCATATACATGCAACATACACCATGGCTCACGTTTCAAGATCCCAGCTGGTCTCACCTTGACAAACTGTGGAGTGACTAATCGTACAGTAGCAATGAGGCAGACCTGCTCCTCCAGTGCTGACTGTAGGCTTCTTGGTAGCGACATCTCAAGCCCGTTACAAGATCTAGGCACTTTATGACAGAAGACAAGTATATGGGAGCACAGTTAGTTGAGAAATCTATCATAATCATATCCTATAAAAATAACTATTTATATCTTTTTTCCAATCAGTCACTTAAATTATTGCTAAATTAAAAGTATACATGACCAACAATGAAATTAACATTTTATGCAATTTCAAGTCTTTGAAAGAAAACTAAAATCCTTACCATTGTTATGAAACTTGAACTCTCCAACAAACTTGACATACTCGTACACAGGTGGCTCTTTTGGGTCAATGTTACCTCTCGCTAGATGACAGCAAAATTCAATATGTGCCTCACCTGAAAAAAAGGGAGATTTTCATTTTGAAGCCCAGTCATTATACAATATACACGAATATATACAATCTCCGAAAGAAAAACTTTTGATTAATCAAAAACACATTTACTACTGAACTGTGCATAATTTGCTACCATACAGGCATGTGATCATTCTCCAGATCCTCAAAATCATAGAGTTTTGAATAAAGAGGCCAGGATAGTGTGGGCACCACTCGAAGATGCTTTTTTGTTGATTTAAGATACATAAAAGGAGAAAACAAGCAGGTGAAATTGAAAATCCTCTTATAATGAAACTTGATTGAGCGTTGTGCTTAAAAGCTAGACATTCCTTTTCATGGAGGAAGAACCAAAGATTGATGTGTGTTTTTAAAACTGTGCCCAGGAGATGATGGTGATTACTGCAGACATGGCTCCGTGACAGTTTTCTATTTAGGCTTCAGAGGACAGACTGAGACACTTGCCACTCACCATCTCTCTTCCCCAGAAAAGCCTAATAGTGACACAAGATTAAGGTCAGTGTCTTGAGCCCCAGATACTACACTGCTTTGGATTAGCGCGCGAACATAACAGTGATTTAAAGTCTTAACTATGATACTAAGCTAGCACCTATTATTAGCTAAAAGGCTAATCATAGATACACACTAATCAGCAATCCAATAAAGTATAGACCCCAATTCAGCAACTTGCTCTATATTTAAAGAGCTTGAAGAGGTATTTACAGTGTCAAAGCAAAGTTCAGAGATGTTCTGACACACAAAAATGCATCTAAAAGAATTTGGCAAGACTGCTAACAAGAATGAAGTGTTGTGTCTATATTTCAATTAAAAATGTCACACTAAATTAAAGAACTCACAAAATTCGGAGCTACAAAATTTTAAAAAAGTACAGAGGATTTTATCCGCATTCATCCACAGTATTTGACCTTTCTATAAGATGGGAGACAAATCTACAGACTTTAACCTTTCAACTGTCAATGCGATGATGACCCAGACGCAGTGTGGTGTTAGACACAGACAAGGGCCAGACGTGCACAGAGAGGCCACCCAGTAGGATACTCACTGTCAAGGAAGTCAGCAGCAATGGGGTCAGTCATCAGCATGTGGGAGGATAGCAGCTTATACACCTCGCCATGTTCCCGCTCCGGGAGGAAATTCAAGATATTTTGGTCCACCATATCTGACTGGTGCAAAAAAGACATGAGAATGATGGTCAGTATTTTGGGGGAGTATGCAGTATATAACAGTGCTGCGATACAAATATAGTTACATGTGATATCATTAACCAATGCAAGGTTTTAGTATTTTAAAGTAAGTTCAGGTAAACTTAGCAGCCATGAACCTAAATGTGATGTTTATTCTATTGCTCTGAAATGTGAATGAAATGAACATCAACACATAAAAATGTTCTGGATTAGACCAGGTGAATAACAGATCAATTCATAAGCAACATAAAAAAACATGATTAGAATAAAAAAGCACATTATTTATTATTATTATTATATGTGCTTTTTTTCCTTATCAATTGTATATTTTGTATGTGTGTATTTGTTTTGTATTTTGCCATTTTTTTGAATTGATTAAAGGATCAAAATAAGAACAAAAAAGGATAACAACACCACAATGCAGAGTAAGCAAGAGGGTAAAGTAACTCATTTAAGCTTCCTTACTTACCGGTAAATGGCCAGTAAGTGAAGACACACTGTCAGATACGTATATGATGTTTCCATCTGTAGTTAATGCTACCAAGAAGCCATCTAGGGCCTGTAAGAGGGGAAAAGTGTCAACTTGACAATGAGGCTACAAATATGTTGAACAGCATTGTGCAAATGCACATTTACACTCGTACACTTTCACATGTCATCTACATCTGTGGTAGATAATTGCATAACAAAATCATGTTGACATGTTATTAATGTGTTTGCCTACTCAATTGCCACCACAGTTCAATAGTTCTTACATTTCATACAACGCTCTGGGATAATATAATTGTGAATATATAACTGAGCCGAGCGTATTTCATCTTGTCCAGTTCTCCATGGGCATTTTAGAGACTGTGTCTTTTTCTGTTATCAATATTAGTCAAAGCTTAATCATTGTTGGCTGTTCTACAAACACATCCTCCTGAGCTTTACCTCCAGCATTAGCTGAGTGAACTCCTCATTACTGAGGAACGAAGGCTTCCAGTCCTGTCTCACATCACAGGTTTCATTCTGTGCAGTGATGTCTAAAGAAGATAGAAGATAAAATAAAAGACAAGTATTAAAGTAACTTCATGACGAAAACTAAACATTATTACTAAGAATTGTATTCGTTAATTACTCAAAAAAGTGGGGAACTGTATAAAGGAGTGTCTAAAAGTGGAAACAATTATAATACAGTCTGTCAACATTTTGCAAATGCTGCATACCTTTTGAAGAGTTTCATTACATGCTGTAAACTGTGTTTATCTGCTATGTATATGACAATAAACATCTTGAATCATACCATAAATTTCGTACCTTTCTGTTTCTGCAAGAAATCAATAGTTCTCTGCAGTATGGTGGACTTGTCCATCTTGCGTGGATGGCCTTGGCCCTGCAGCATAGTGCATAGCTCCTTGATGAGCACATTGAATTGGTCTCTTCTTTTCTTTTCCGATTTGTTACGGGATGCCCTTAAAACATCAACACACGAAACCAATGATCAATCAGTGGACTTACAGGCAAAAGCTCAGCTAATCAGGAAACTTGAGTCCATCTATTGAGAAATACTTAAACCAGTATTAATAGTTTTAAACTATGTACATTTTCTTCAAACGTTATGCTCAGATAGTCTTTAAATTCAAAGACTTAATTGAAATGTGACACTGAAGATGAGCCAAAACGTATTATTATTACTAAGTATTATACACACACATATTACCTTGAACCAAACGAACATACAATCATAAACATACACACAGGACTGAGTACCTTTTTGCCCTGTCTTTCTCATCGTCATCCATTAAATCCTCCACGCAGCTGTTGGTGCTAGAAACAGAGTGGTACAAGTTAAAATGTTGTTTCAGCTAATGTTATCTTCTTTACTCATCATCACAAGCACATATTTACTATCTCAAGCCTGAACATTATACTGTAATGTACTAAAACAGGTTCCTTAAAGAGATAAGCAGTCACAAAGCATAAAGATTTGGGGGTATGTATACAAAAATGTATTGAAAAGATTATGTATTAGTAGCAGTTCATCTCATTTATTTCACAGGAAAAGACATAAATTCATGGAAAACAATGAACGAATTGTTCAGCAGCTGAACAAACGTTCTTATAGTGCTCAGTTTTATGAATGAAGAAAATATGTCAACCACTGAAATTCTGTGGAGGAAGTAAGACTAACAAACACTGTGAGACATGTTTTTTTAACATCTTATCTGTGTTATCAGTTTTCAGCCAGAAGCCCTTGCTATACCTCAATTTCAATGAGCTACAATAACTTTAATTATATCAATTAATAATTGACTAATTATTAAACATTTACCCATAAATGTGACTCATAACCATTAAATCAGGTTGTTTAAGATTTATTTGTCAAAGCCAAATTACTGAACTACTTATGTTGTGAGTCATCCACTACATGAGACACTTGTTAAAGCAAAGTAAATGTTTGTGCAGTGCATGTCTGACTACATACAAATGCACATGTGAATAAATCAAGTCCTGTATATAAAAACAGATCACAAACTGAAGGTAAATTGATTTGATACTCACTCCCAATCCCTATGGGCAGACGAGCAAGGGACACCAAAGTCAGAAAGGTTGTCCATTCTCACACCCTTTCCCAACCAGGCCCTTTCTGAAGTCCTATAAGTCCCATCCGCGCTGACCTTGTCTGAACACTCTTTTGGAAAATCCTACCAAGGACCAGCTACCCACCACTGCCTCCAGTCCACCAAAGAAACGCCAAGTCCTGTGAACATAGACAAACTGATGACAACCTGAAAGACATGTTGTGAGGATGATAACAGTGCTTTATGAACTCATGTTAACATATTGTAGGAAGGCTTTTTCTATGAGACCTGATTTAAGGGAAATACATAAGATCCTCCAGACATCTATGAAAATCATCCATCCTCTTTAACAATAAGGATATAGGGTGTGATGCACCTATAACACAATGTAAAGTACATAAACCCCCTTCAGCCTCCATCTGAGTACTGTACTTCATCACAAAAGAAGTGTTGTTGCACAGAAGGAGCTCCCCTGACCTAGAAAAATGAGTCTGAAGACGAAACCTCTTTTTGATAACACTGTGTAGTAAGAGCCACCTAATCCAAACCAAGAGCTCACAGACTGGAGCTCTGTTCGGCTGCAGTTAAATGCACACAAACCACCTACTCCTCCCTCCATCCCATGTCCTGAACATACACAAACATGTGAGAATCATTCAAATGGACCATTATTATATTGATGTTTCCCAAACTAACCCTGACTATCTATTCATACAAAGCACCAAAATAAAATGTTATCTCTGAGGGTAACACTAATGCATGATCCGAAACATAACTTCTGCATTCCCTGCATTGCTGTCCACTGATAATTGAATTTACTGGTAAAATTAAAAATCTACTCAAGAAATGCACAGTTTTTGGTGCATCAGGGATTTCTTCACCCTCCAACATCATGTAAAATGAAACCTCACATTTCAGCCTCTATTCTTATAATGTATTGAGGTTAAACCACACCTTGAAAGGTTAACAGCTAGACAACATCAGAGTCTAGTTACACTTGTGCCCTCAGGTATTTAAAGCCTTTAACCAGCCACCTGAACTCATGGTAGAAGGCAGTACGGTCATGTTCAAGTTCACAACCAAACTCTGTGTAGGCTATAAAAAACATGCAGACTTTCTTATTGGTCATAACCTTCCACAGAGGAAACTATATACAGGAATTACAGCGCTTTATTTAAAATACATATTAAAATATTTAATGGAGAAAAAAAAAACCTGCTGCCAAAATGTCTCACACTCCACCTTCCCTACCTAAAAGCTCTCGTGGGATAATGCTGTCCACTTGTATTTTTAATTTAAAGCCCAGTAAATATATTTACAAGCTTTCCTAAGGCAAACAGCTCTTACATGTTTAATGTTTGCACCCAGTGTTGTATTGCTCAACATCTTCTAGTCAATCTTAAAAGTTACAACCAGTCTTTTTTTATTCCAAACACCATTGTGCAGTCATTGAAAACATCTGATGAATTTGATGTGAAAAAGTCTGGCAGTGTCACTTCCTGACACTAGACAGCTCGTTCGCTGTTGAGGTTATAATATTCCACAGCAGGAATAATAAAAGCACATCTGCAAAGCTTAAATTTCCTCTACACTTTTGTTTCTTTGCCTTTCTCTGAAACGCACAATTATACTGAGTAGCACTGAGTTACTCACATGCTGCAGCCACATTCCCTCAGGTAGCTGTGTGTTATCTCGTAAATACTAAAATTTTAAATACTACAACACCGTCATGTGACAGATCATTCACGGATTATGAAAACCTTTGACTATCTTTGAGTAATTGGTGGATTATATCACTTGTGCAAAAAGGTGATAGTGTCAATAACTGTAAACTCACAATGGCTGGTGAATGACACGGGCACAGATGAAAGATTCTGACAGCAGTTATTTCTCAAGACAAAATACTGTTTTACGTCAGTGCATGGGGTGTGGCTGACATGCCAATGTGTCATCGTCAACTCAAGAGGATTTAATATTGATGACACAGCATTTGGTCACATATACATTTAATTCTCCTTCATTAAATGAGAATAAAGGCCTGACTTTTCACCTCAAAGAACTGTGGATTGTTTCCTGAGTAATTCATACAGCAGTGCATTTATCTGTAATCTACTGTAAACCCACAGACCACAGAAAACCTGCTTTGTTCATCTATTTTAGAATATAGGACAAAATGGTGAATATCCCTTGTACTGGCAAAGAACTATATAATTATATTGACCTTAATATATGGAACAAATTAGAGTTAGAGCTTCCACAATTACCTTGCATCTAAATGGACCTAGTTTATTAATATTTCAACTGGGATTTTTCTTTACTTTGTTTTTTTCTGAGGGAGAGACTATGGACATTTTACAGCTGTCAGGGATGTTACCACTTACATCTATCTTCAGGCATATTGAGGATATTTTGGGATCATTACTAATAATGTGAATAATGCACATCAAGAGACATTTTTCAGAAGCAGTATTATTTTCATCAGTGTATTGTATAAATAAAACAAAAAATTGCTGGATCAGCCAAAATAATGTCTATATTTTACAGTAGGATTGCAATTAATGATTATTTTCTTAATCAATCAATTAGTTGTTTGAGCCATAAAATGCCAATCTGTGTTTCCCAAATCCCATTTTTTTATTTAGTTGTAAAAAATGGCTTAATTAATGGTGGAGAAAGTATCTAGTAATGTAATATAAAGCAATTATAAAAAATTTGTAAAAACAATAAATCAAATTCTAGACCAAACATGGGCAAATTTGAATCTACTAAAATCTCCAGATTGAAAACTCACAATAAATGTTCATCAACACAATGTTGGCCATGTTATTTCCATGTCACTAAATGGCAAATTGAAGTGAAAGCCTGTAACATACATGGCTTTTTAAAAGTGGTACTGAAAAATCTTCTCCCTGGAATAACAATAAATCCACCAATTACATGTTGCTGACCACTAATGTTACCAAGAGACAACATTTTCACTGGGTTTATGATGTTTCACCTGCTCTTTCCCTCACTCACTCCCTCACTCAACGACACAGTGAGAGCTAGTAGTGAGAAAAAGCTACGTGAAAGCTTTCTGAAAGCCAATAACAGCCTTTCAAAAGTTATTGTATTATTCTAGCTCACACTGTTTTTACCTCTCTTGTGCTGATGGATGAGTACCTTAGGGTTATTTGTTCAGGCTACTTGCCAGTCGGGGATGCTACTGTCTGCTTGTCTAAAAGTTTACATTTCCAGACCACCTGCATCTGGTTTTGAGGCAGCAGGTCAAGTTGTCAGGTAAACACATGACTTAGTTTCAGTCAATCTGGAAATTTTTATTTCTTTTTTTTAGAGAAATTCATAAAATCACTATTGCTTAACTGTGCAATGTCCATAAAACATGAAAAACTATATTTGTGGTACTTACTCAAGGATAAACTTTTGTTTTAACATATCTCAGTCTGTTTTCATTGGCTTGGGCTGTATGTAATCTAAAATCATATTTGTACACAATTATAATTCATTCACTTGCTTTATTTCCCCATTAGATGGTTATAGTGGTTAAATATTAACCTCAGTCATATTAACTTAAAAGCCCATATAAACCACATACACACAGAAAGTGGAAACATAAACAACATTTCTGAATGCTTTAAAATCCATTTCATCATTATTAACAGGTCAATTTCTAAATTTACATAAGATAGTGTCTCAGCTTTCTGACATGATTTCTAGAGAAGGGAAGCTCCCCCTTCAGTGATAAGGAAACAGGAGGCACTTCTATTGGTTACACACCTACAAATGAAAAACACTGGCAGGGCAATAAATGAACTCAATGAACCTTGCTTCCTAGTATGTACATGGTAAATAAGTAATTCTGCCACACTTCATCCCAGGGTCAAACAGAGGAAAACCATGTCAGCTGCACAAGAGAAGCATAAAATGCCTTAAGGACAAGAAAACAGCAGGTTAGCCAGAGAAATGTGAACTCCAGTAGACGTAAAGCTGCCAGGTTGGGTAACATCAGCCTGACCTAAGCCTGCTGAGAAATTATTTAAGGATATCTTTTCCTGTGACATTTCACATTTGGCTATCTGGCAAGAGGCATTAACGAATATATCCCTCCAGTGTTTTGCTATGAATGTCATCAGCAGTGGTGCTACAGTGAGGAAAATAGGTTATTTAAACGTTGTAATCAGGGCACTTGATGACTGAGAGCTGAAAACACGCAAGCAACGTTCAAGAGCGCTGGGGTTTATGTAGCTGCTGACACACAGACTCCCATATCTGCCAAAAATACAGTATATGTTGAGCCTCCACAGTCTGGCTCTGGTAGACAATGATTAACTAGGTATTGACAGGAGCTAATCGTGTGATCGGCTAACTCTACTTTAATCTGCAGAGAGGCCACTCATGAACTTTGATGTTACGCACAGTGCAAACGGGTGGCAGCGACACGACAACATTTTGCGCTCTTGTCAGCAGAGGAGACGCGAAACTCAAAGCTCAAATGAAATCGCACGTACCTTGAAAGCGACTCTCCAGCAGAAACAAAAATCCACATTTAACTTTCAGCGATCCGGTCATTTTTTTAAAGGAAGAAAATGAAAAACTACAACATAGCAGCTGATCGCAGCAGCTACCAGCGTCGGACCGACCAGGCGAGAGCGCTGAAAGCGTTAAATTGTATAACAACGCCTAAGTTATTAACGTGCTGTTATTAATCGCCGGTGAGCTTGTCTGCGGCTGTGACAGTCCCAAATTATCAACAACACACGACAAGATCCCCCATTCGTGGTCCTGGTGGGCTGTGTCCGTCTATTTTCCAGGCACTGTACTCCACATCCTCCGCTGGCAGTGGCTTGTAAACAGGACTGAGTGGCTGAGAACAGAGGAAAGTAGGTCAGCTGGTAGCTCAATACTCGGCTAACGACGGCAGCAGCAGCATAAGCAGTCGGCTGTTCAACACAACCGAGAGAAACCTTCAGTGACCGGGAGGAGGGGGCAGATTGTAATCTTTAACACGTGCTTAATACATAGCTAATAGCACCACACTAAATGTCATTTGGAGAACTGCAATGGACAATCGCCTGCATGTCTAATGAGGGTTTGCAACACACTTTTTTCACTGGGTGTGAAATTGTGAATGGTACGGTCTGAAATGAAAGTCTAATACCACTTGGCCATGGAGGCATGACAAGAAGACCTTTAATTTATTAGGTCAGCAGTATGGAAAAAAAGAGTGTGGCTGACATGATGAAAACTGCACCTTAAATGGCCACAGGTAGACTATAAACCGCAGGCAACCCTAATGTATGGGTAAATGTAGTCCCCTTGCTGTCAGACAGAGGTGACTAATCCTTGAGCAAGGCAAGAGGATGAGACTTTTGTTTTTGCCCTGAAGTACTTCCCCATACACTTCCTGTGTTTTGTTTTTGAGTACTTCCTTGTTGCCTTTCCCCAAATGTGGGTCAGCAGTGTGCATGACTAATTTCAAGGGCTCATAATGGATCCACCTCAAGTGTTTCTGCTTCTGTCAAATGATCAAACAGATGGGTAAAGGTGCAGGGATATCGTCTTGCTGAGAACTTACAGAAAACATAAACAAAATAATAAAAGTGAGCATTTAACTTTAGGACACTCTGTTGAGACAATAAGTTGGTGGTGACGCCACAATAAGCTCAGCTTTGATTGTAATAATCATCAGTAATCATTCCATAGTTAATATAGTTTTGCTGTCTCCACGGAGTCTGCACAGAACATAACAATTGTAGGCAAGTCCTGAATTTGATAATCAAAGCTTTTGTTTTTAGTGAATAAAGCCAGAAACCCACTGATTATAGCCTGCAGTGGGATATGATAACTTCTAACTCAGGTAGATGTTCATTGTTTTATTTTTTTTAACAAACCTGAGTGTGATCCTGTATTTTTGCCAATAAAATAACACAATGCGAACTGAAGCAAATTAGATCTTTGTGAGTTAGTGGAAAGTTAGTAAAAAAAAACCTGACCCGGAGCCTTTTCACAGTCTAAAGTCTCATGTGCTTCTTATCCAAACAGAATACTTGTTAACACTGACAGACCACGTTTAATCTGTGTAATTATGATTTTTTGTAATATTTAATAATTAATCTAATTATGTTTAAACTCACACAGATTAAATCCTGACACAAACTCACTTTTCCAACCTTCAGGTCGCTACTTGCTAGGGTTGGTAATGCTGGAAAAGCTAGCCAGAGCAGGCTACACTTTAAAAAGTGCTACCGATACGTCCCAGCCCCTCCCACTGGTCCTTGCGTTATGGTACAACCATATGAACACTCACAGTCTGACAACTGCTAAATACAAAATTTTCCATAACTCACTGACTTCTGACCATTGTCTCAGTTTCAGCCATGTATGTGTCTCCGGCTGTCTCTCAGCTCAATAAGTGACAGGTATGCCAGTCCAAATTAAAGGATTCATTGTGTTTATTACAGTCCTGCGGGGGCCACAGAAACCAGCTTTTTATCTTGTTTTTTTTCCAAGAAGACTTTAATTGTTGATACTATCGGGAAAAGGATTTAAACAAAAAAGTATTTCAAGAACAAATTAATAACCCTAGCTTTAAGTATTGCACTGAATGGATATGTTTATGGCATATTTGAATAGAAAATAATCATTGATTTGCATCAGCTAGCTAATTTAACAGTATTAATAAAAGTGTGTTATTTCTCCCCCTTTTCAGTAATTTGTTTACAGTGAAACAAGACAAATAGTCTAGAGTTATAATAGCATCGCAGTGATGCTTTGAAGTAAATGCTAACATGAGAAATATATTATCTACCTTGTTCACTATTATAATTAAGCATGCTGACATTCTTATAATAAGCATTAACACAAAGTTCAGCTGAAGTGGATGGTAATGTCATAGGTTTTGTACCAATTTATTGATAAACTTGATCTAATCAAAATATTTACGGGATGAAGGTTGAAAAGATAAATTACCACAATTTATCCTAAGGAAAGAATGAACGTCTGCACCAAATTTCATGGATATATTTCTGTCTGGAACAAAGTGGCTCATCAACCAACACAATGTTAGAGCCATTCATAAAACCACACCACTAGCATGGCTAAAAAGCACTGGTGGAGCGTGACATGCAATATTTGTCCAGGGTCAGATTGAAACTGGATATAAGGATATAAATAAAATGTACATGGTATGACTGTAATCTGCCAGCACACCAGCTGCAAAGCTGTTTGTAAATCATGATAAAGGATTTTTCCCTGTGGCCTGTATTGACTTACTAATGGTTGAAAGACCTCTGACAGAGAATATGAACTTCTCTTACAGATTGTTATATTTGGACAAAGTCTTAGTTAAACTAGGAGTTAAAACTCAGTTTTAAACTCACTTTCAACTTTAATTTCAATCTTTGATGTTCAGGTTGCACAGAAGACTTTCCCTTATAAGAGACAGCGTCTTGATAAAGGCCACTTTTCACGTGAGTGAGGAGTTCAGACAACAGAGCACATGAGAATCAGCTGCTTGGACAGGTCAGTCCATGTCACCAGAAAACAAGTGCCTGTTCCCAATTTGACATATAGAGCTTGTCAAGAAGAACCTTAAATACTGTGACTACAGTATAATCTGAGCTGCACAAAAATGATCTTGTTTTCCAGATCTTTTTTTGAGCACAGATTTTAACATTAAGACAGCTAAACAGACAAAAGAAAATTTGTTGTAACCCAGACAGAAAAGAGTATGTGGTCATGTGATTTCAAAGTCAAAGCAAACCAAAGTGATGCCTCTGGCTCTGCCAGTCCTCCGTGTTCAACATTTTATGATTCGGATTTCTCTTGAGATGCCCATGAGTTGGAGGCACACAGTTGAGGCAATGCTGAACTTGAAGATCACTTACCTCAGTGATCATCTTCATGTAAACGAGTCACACTTTCCCACAGCTTTTTCTGTCTGCAGCTGTTGCAGATGTCCAGATTTTGATGACTGATCCAGCCTCTGATTTGGTACCAGTATAATGTCATTTTAACCAGACCATGTGAGACATGGTGTCAGCAGAGAGACAAATGCTAGACCAAACATGAGAGAAACACAGTCAGTCTCACTGGGCCTCAAGTGACATACCTCATAAACTAAATAACCACATCTTTGTCCTCAGAGGAAACTTAAGTCTTTGGCATGATACCTCTTGTATTGAGGTGATAACATTTCCTTCAGGGAGGTAAAACTAGGATATACATTGTCAGAGTTTCTAAACAAAATAACAGTAAATAACATAGGAGTGTTCCACAACTCTGTATTGATTGCAAGCATCTTGCAGTTCAGCCAGACTAAACAGTGAGGCCACCAGACACTACAGAACCACACACACACACACGCACACACGCACACACACACACACACACACACACACAGTCAAGCCAAATTCAATTCCGAATGTTGGCCCTTTCTGTGTGAAGCTCCCACTGTGTCACACTGGTGTTCCAGTTTCTGTGAACGTCAGGTGGAGGACAGACGCTGAGTTGGTCGGCCGCTGGGCAAAGCCAAATTGCAATCTTTTTTTTCAGTTACTATGGTAACTTCTAGGTGTTGTTGAAAAGTTACAGACCAGGTTGCAGTGCATACAGGGTAGGTCAGCCAATCGGAAGGCAGTTTGCTTGTACATTGCAGTCAACCATCAGTAATCACTAGGTAACCACACACTTGTGAAACAGAACAAAAACAGCATGTGTAATACAGCAGGAATGATGAATTATTGTTACTGTACCCTCCCAAATGAGGAAATTACTAGTATAAAAGAAACAAACAACAAAGGTGACTCAGCTCAGACAAAGACACTATACAAAATATGCTGTCAGCCAGAGTAAATGAAGACTGGAAACAAAACTATTCCATTCAGTCACCTGGAAATGTATGAAAGAGCATGAAATTACACTTTTTCCACCGTCAACAGCAACCATAGGGCTCATCCAACAATCATTTTAAAACCTTGCGTTAAATCTTAATAATAAGTAAATGTTAGAAACATTTATATTTCAATTAAGAAGTATTACTTTCCAAGGTTTTTATTTGCTGGCTGCCTTGCTGAAGACTTCACACTCAAAAGCAACCACAATTTTTTCTTTGTATCATAAAACACGCACAAATGCGAGTAGAAACCCATTATGGCAGAGTTCAATCTTTTCATTTAGCTAGATTTGTTCAATTGAATGGGTCCATTCAGTGTGCAGTAAGCATGCTGAGTTACACCCAGGTGCTCTGCTTTCCCTCGCAGAGTCTTGCAGGTTTAGTTGATTGGCGATTCTAACTTTCCCATAGGTGTGCAGCCCTGGATGACTATGAACGTGTTCAGGTTGTACCAAGTCTCTCGTCCAATGTCAGCAGGGATTGGCCACTGCAATGATCCTTAAGTTTAAATGAGTATAACTAATGGACAGGTGGGTATTATGGTTTCTTGAGGCTTCAGTTCAAACCACATTCTCATGTGGTTTGATGACCATAAACCCATATCTAACACAGAAATAACAAGAACAACCCATAACTCACAGTAAAATGAATTTGGGTTTTTTTTGCCATTCACACACACAATCATACAGTGCACCTATGGCCAGCACTTTCTCTGAGGGGCAATTTGGGGTTCAGTATTTTGCCAAAGGACACTTCAGCAAGCAGATGGGGAAAACTGGGATCGAACCAACTATAATGAATGGACCGCCATTGGATAAATTGTAATAGCTATCAGACACAGTGAAATGTTCCAAAATGACTTTTCATCCAGAACCTTCATCTGCTCAAATTTTCCATCTGTCTAACAGTTTTGTTTATGAACATATATGTTTTAAATTAATGACATCCCCATCATCCTCATATATGTGCCTATATGTGTACCAATTGTTAGCATCTTAACAGGATAAACTAAAATAGTGAACATGGCAAACATTAAACCACACATGCAACCTCCAATATGGCTTTGAACTCTTAGCATTACTACATAAATATCTCAATTAATATGCTGAATCTCGTAAGTGAGATGCTAAAGAGAATAGTTCAAAAAGGTGTAATGATATATGAATGCAATGTCAGCTGCTGCTTGTCATGTAACATATCTAAAGAACTAATGCAAAAACACAATACATACATTTATTGGCACCAAAACAATGCTAAAGAGGCGAATAATGCAAGAGTGATGACACAAGATCATTCTGAACCAAATTGTTGCTACGTCTGTGACCAACAAGTGTGAGACATCCAAGATTCATAAAGATCTCCCACATTTTACTGCATTATTCACCATCCGCCTACATAGAGATTAATTCCGCTCTTTTATGTAGGTCATGCTATTGGATAATGAGATGACATTTAGTGCTCATAAGCAGACCTCACTACGTAGTAAATGCTCTAGGTTGGGGTTCTTTACATCCTGTACCTTTGTCCAGGCTGCTTGCCTTTATGTCAGTGAAAAACTGGATTATTTTGATGATCGCTCAGACATTAAGACATATTGCCTCAAGCTACTGTACATCTGTGATACTGGTATCGATGATGTCATTGTGGCCCTCTGCTGAGGCACTGACTGTCATTAATTAGACTGTGGCACTGCTGTTCATTCTGTGTTCCCATGGTTACAATGTGTGCTGTATATTTTTCCCCCAACCAAGGTAGTGATGTCCATTAAGCAACTGGTTTCCATTTTACTTCAGGTGGAGGATATTTTTTCATTCATATTAATTAAGTGGCAGACAACCTTTCTGGCTGCATGTTTTCCTCATTATCACAACCAGAAGTCATTCTTAATGCATTGTAATAGCAGTAACACAACATTTAATACTGGGCACATAGATATGATAAAGCGATATCACTCTTGCAGCTTCAAATTAGAATCCCCTACTTTCTATATTAAATGTTATTTGATAAAAATAATTTCTTAAAATAATATGATATTTATAAAAATCTTAAATGCCTTGTATGGATGATGTAAGATAACTAAAGCAGTATTTTAGAAAATGTGCAATTAATAAATATATGAAAATGAAACATTTATTTCCCTATAAATTGAAAGATTGACTTTGGTGAATGCTTCAAACTGCTGAGCTCTGTCTTCCCTCAAAGAAAAAAGAACATCACAACAGCAGTAGATGTTCTACCTGCAGCAACTGAACCTTATCACAGGAAATGGTGTCTAATTTTTTACATAACCATTGTTCCATCCATTCAGACTGGTTGGTTGGCTTAGAGTTACGCAATGTTTAAGTCAAGGACATTTTGTACGATGTAATTCAATATAGATGATCCTAGCCCCATTAGCTACAACTTTACACAACAACAGAGTAAGGATGCTGCAAGGAAATGACTTGTTATCTACTTAATTCTTTCTATTTCCATGCATTTGTAAAGCACCTTGATTTGCTATCTATGTCTCTGGATGATAATAAAAAATAACATGCCTTGCCCTGACTATTTGGCGCATTTGTCGCCACAAATAGCATTTTCTTCCATTAAGCAGCCAATGGAAAAAGGCACTGGTCAGTAAAGAAACAAATCTTTGTGCCCCTTCTGAGCTGTGCTTTCCCGCAAGTGCTGTCCATCTAAGGCAAACAGCAACTTCACAATAATTCTCCCTTGGGCCACAGCTGAACCTTTGCACTGACTGAGCTCTACCCGCGCTGGACAATAGTCACAATAATCTAATACATCCTTACCTGCTGTGCACTAAGGAAAAAAGACATGCCCTTCCCTAAGCTCACCATTACTGCATCTGTGTAAACAACCCGAATTATGGTGAATCAATTACTAAATCTAAACATTACTTTTTGATGACTCAACAAAGCATTTTAGTCAATCGATCAAAAATACCACTGGTGTAACTATCAAGTATTTTTAAATTTCATTTTAATAAATTACACCACAGTTGTGACTAATAACTAGATTGACCTTAAAAGTTCAGTGGATTGCAACTTGAGAAAAAACATTCAAATACACAAAATGCAAGCAAACTGAAAAAGCACGCACTGCAAATACACACAACAAAACCAAATAGACAAACATGTTGCAAATACACACAATATAAGAAATTAGAAAAACATATTGCAAATGCACACAACACAACCAAACAGACAACGCACTACAAATACCCTGCTGAGATCTCGGTGCAACCATGTAAATAATTAATTAATTAATTACTCACTTACTGTGTTCATTCATGTTCAGTCTAACTGCACATTTTACGTAGGTTTCTTTCACTCACTCTATATTTTACTTTTGATGCTTATTCAACAACATTTGTCAATGATTTTGGTGATACTTCACCCAAAGTGCCTTATAATTACACATTCACCACACGTCACAGCCTCATGGTGGGTGGCCACATCATTTCCATGAGAAAGCAGACCCACAAAACAAACATCCTTTCACCAGGTAGATCCACTCTCAAATGTCCTTATAATTATATTATTTCAGTGATTCTAAATGAATCACCAAATTATTTCAGGCCTTTTATTGTCTGCTGCTGCTCAGGAAAAGATGCAATTACCTAAGGCAGTGTGTGGGCAAATATGTGGGTCACAATTCTAGGGCATGGGTGGAAAGGGCAATGCAGCGCTTTCTTTGTACTGCTGTCTCAAGCTCAGATTGTAGGCAACATCTTTGATTAAATTCCTGGCTGTGGGAGTGTATTGATCGTTTTACAATGCCACCCAAGAGATATTTTGGGCTGATTGCCAGAAAAATATGATAATTTCTGATTTCATCAGTGACCGACAGTAAAACCACAAGCATCCACTCTCTCATGCACAGGCTCTGAACTGAAATAGTCTTTTGCAAGCAATCCATGGAAAAACTGACCCTATGTCTCCATTTCTAACTATTGCTTTTTCATTTTCCTTGTTATGAAACACTGCCATCTTGTTAGAATCAGATTTGTCTTGATAGAAGAAAGCATCTAGTAATGAAAAGCTTCATTGACAGAACAGGTAGACAAGTAGCTGAATATTGAATTGCCTTATGACCAAATATCCATGTCTTATTTTGAATCCAAAGAAACCAAAAAGTGCAGGAAGGTTGATATTTTCCATTTCCAGAAAGAGCATCTGACATATAAACTGATGTTAATGACAGCTACACATTAATAAATATATTTGTAAATTAATAAACATTTTAGAAGAACTACTGGACACAAAATCAGATGTCAATGATTCAACTAGGGACAGTTAACATTGTTTTTTCTGTTATTTTATTATGTCTGAAGAAGAGGTCACTTTGGCTAGAACACTGTTTACTCCTGAAACTCCTACAGTGTTTTTCGGACTCAAACACTTCACCCACCCCTCTATCTACCCGCATAGTGGTGAGTAGATAATGATTGAATTTAAATTTGTCAGTGAAATATCCCTTTAAACCTTTAAATCATCCAGCTCTGTACAAGACCCATGTCCCCTGATCTCACTGAGAATGGAAGAACATAATTTTTCTACAGATTTCCTGAAAGCTATCACTTTTTTTTTTGAGAGCTCTTAAAAGATGCATATTGTATTTAGAAATGTTGTAAAATACAGTAATAGATTAATATAAATCACAAAAATCCAGAGGGAACAGGAAAACAAATGCACTACACAGCATATGCCAGAGAATACATGTTGCACTACCAATAGGTCTTTGCTACATGTAACCAATTCAGGTTTCTCATGATGTTATCTTGACCTAGCTTGAAGATAACACTCACATAGGTGTGTAACCTCCACCGTTTCAGGACCAGGTTTTTCCTCTTGACACAGACAAAAATGACTTACTCAACATCAAAATGACAGAGAGATCTGTTTTGGGAGTGGTCTTTTCATTTCAGCATCAAACCTGACATGCCCATTCATGGCCTTTTGCCACACTATGTATTTTACACCACAAAAACAAACAGAGTTGTGCACATTCAGCCAACACCCTAAGTTAAAGAATTGAATCACATCTAGGTCACACACAGTGGCTAGGCCTGCACATATTATGAAACCTTTTTTTCTTCTTCATCTGAAACACTAGGTGTAGCCACACCCATTCTTGACAGTGACCTTTTGTCATGAAAGAGAGAAAGGTCCTGTGAATCAGCTGTATGAAATAGACAGGGTTTCCAATAAAAGGCCCGGTGCCCATTACTCAAAATAGAGCAGACAATCCCAGGATAGTAAATAAGTAAGTAAAATGGATCATTATTCTCAAGGCACATTTAGACACAGCATATGCTGACTGGAGAGCTGCACCAAGGATACCAATGGTCTTAAGCCTAGATTTAAAAATAGAAATGGATGGAGCATATCTAATTTATGACTGGTTCCACAATAGTTGAGCAGCATCTGCAAGAGCTGTGTCACACATTAGTTTTACATGGCTGAATGCCAGTGAATACGTTCTATGATGTAAGGTGGACCCTGACTATTTAGAGCCTGTAATGAAGACTTGAATTAATTTTTCCACCTAAACCAAACAGACAGTAGGCTTGAGTTTGGAAAATTATTATTAATAATTATTTTTAACAACAGAGCTGATATTTTAGTTGAGACAAAGCTCAGCATTTAAGTGAGGTGGCTTCTGGACGTAGACAGACCAAAGGTAATGACTTTTGTTTTACTGTTTAGCTGAAGGAAATTGTTTGCCATCAAGCTTTTTATGTCCTTGAACAGCCCATAGAAACTGGAAGGAAGATATTAATTTGGTAAAGGTATTTTATTACAAGGCTATTTTAGTACAGAGGTTTAAACAGAAAATCTACTGGCATTTGCCGCTTGGTGGGTTTTCATTTCTTACTCTGATTAAAGCAGTGTCTTTGAAAGGGTTTTGCATAATATTCTGATGTTTATACAAGGTATTGCCATTCCTTCCATGCAAGGAAAGAAAGGGAAGAAGCAAATTCACACAATGTCATAAATCTTAGCGCCAGAAGAAAACTACTTTTTTTTCAAATCAGCTAAATGTCTTAATCATGCCCCAGTGATTCTGAGCCTGAAGCTACTGAGGACAATAACTGTGTGCTTTGGAGCAAGAGATCAGCAGCAAGGATGATGACGTCTGTAGAGGCAGTTATATAACTGGAGCTGAACATTTTGTCTGTCATAGTTACGAGGTTAAAGAGGGTGACATGAATACCAGTCATAGTCTCAAAAGTCATGTGCACCTCATCAGAATAGTGCAGTATGAAGCAAACAGAAAACTCCATGTTATCTCTTTGGACAACTTTCCTCTGTCAAGGCTTCGAAGCCGCATTCAAAAGAACACTGTCTTCTCAATGGAGACACGGCAGCTGTTCAATAATCAAAATAAAGCCTGACAAGGCATTTTAGGCCTTCGATGATCCAGATGATTCTTAACATTCAGACTACAGTTAGGATGTTACAGACTTTAAATTCTAAAGGATTGACTCAAAAAAAGCTGATCAGCATTTCTAAGTATGGCATAAATGCTGTGATCCATAGAGAAGAATATAAAAACAAGTAAAAGGCATTAAGTGACAGAAACTTTGTTTACAACTGTTTTTCTAACAATTTTCTAGGTTACCCTCAAAGGTAAAATGCAGTATAGATAATGGATGGATGGATGCACATATTCAGATGCAAAATAAAGAAATGAAATGAAACGCACCACAAAGCTAATGTAAGTATCTCAGTGAGTCCATTAATTGGAGGGGAAAACAGATGCAGTGCACAGTACAACAATACATTACAATAATGTAACAAATTTAAAAAAAACATAGAAGAAAACCACAAAACATAAAAAGAGAGAAAAATAAACGAATAAGTACCTATTCATCAAATACTAATCCAGATTCAATATTCTGATGTGACCATGAATAATAAAAAAGCAATAATGTAATTTTGAGCCAATGACAAAAATGTTGTAGCACAGATTTAATTAGCTCATTAGTTGATGACCAGTCAAACAGTCCTACAAAGATATCCAATCTACCCCATTCTCTAATTACTTTTTGACTCTATATAGGAATCTACTCTCTACTTGTTGATAACGCATTGCGATGCACTTGATTTGCTCAACAGTTAATTCAATCAATCAAACTTTATTTGTACAGTACCTTTTATACAGGTTAGTGCAGTTCAAAGTGCTTCATATTTGACGAGCCAAGAATAAAACAAACGTATGATGCCATTTGGGATTATTTATTTCGAAATAAGTTTTTTTCTGCGCAACACTGAACTTCTAGTACAACTCCCACAAACGCTTTCACATTCACTCAAGCAGCACAAAGTATTCTAGGACTTCCAGGACTGCAATCTGTCTTGAAAGGTTGGACAGAGGACACACATGACACTTATCAGAGACTTTTGTTACAGGCTGTCAAGGAGCATGGGACTCCAGTCTGGTTCTGATTAGTATCACAAATACTTTAAATGCCTGTTAAATAGAGTGTGTGTCCCCACCTCTCTCAGCTTTTCCTATTGTATGACCTACTATTAAATGCTTTCAGAGTTCCATCCATCAATCCATCCATTATCAATATCGCTTATCCTTTGAGGGGAGCTGGAGCCAATTGCAGAGGACATTGAGTGAGAGGCAGTGTACACTCTGGACAGGTCACTAGTATGTTTTTCAGTGTTGCTTTGTTGTCTGATGTCAGTGTCAGGTATTGCGTCTACCATATATGGAATGACTGATGTTTCTTGAACTTGAACCTTGTTTTTCCCAAGTGTACTACTTTTACAGCCAAGTGTGATAAACTACAGCAACCATTAAGACTATACGTTAGCATACAGGAATTAAGTACAAAGGTAAGTTTCCATACACTGTACAAGAGTAATTCTTGCACCCAGAGTCAAAAGGTTTGAATTATTTAGAGAGAATTAAACTCAAAGATTAGGTAAAAAAGAAACATTGATGCCAATGTAAGTCAAATGTGACTATGTAATACTGTAATACTATTAATATAGTGTGGACACCAACAAAGGGCTTCTCATGTTGTGTATAATGATTATGAAAAGCAAGGATGGGTAATTTGCAACCTGTAATGTAAATCAACCTGTTGTCAGATTTAACTCCACTTCATGTGTGTTTGAGATGAATCACCATGGGTTGAACATTGAACATTCATTCTATGTGGAGCGCTGCTCTGTTTTCTTAAAGAGACAGGGGGGGTGAAATGATCCCTTCACAGCAGCACAGACCTGCACCATTTGTGCATGCCGAGTCACACTAAGCAGCTCTAGCAATATTCAGACTAGCATTCAGTTTAAGCTTGCAGGACATGGCCCACTAACCTACTTTCCCCACAACATGCTCTGTAACATCAGAGACGAGGCTGTGTGTCATCAGTTAACTAACGTTCACCACAGCATAGTTTCAGGAAAGAGGAACAAAAACCCAGATACAGTACTTCTTAAGCACAAACAGAATATAAATGATCAGAGTTGTGTCTCAGAAAAAAGAAATCTCCATCAGGCCCCAAGCTTGGTTTGCCCTTGGAGGTGAAATATAATGCTGTAAACTGATATTGCTTGAAACAGCAGTGGAGTGGAGATAAATGAAAAATAAAGACCTGACAAAATGTAATGTAAACAAAGAATAAAGGGAGAAAAATCTTAACCTGTAACTGAGACAGGGTAAAGTAGTGATATGCTAAGTCATACAGGAGTAATTATGTAGGGTTAATTATAAAATATGAAGAAATAGATGTAAATAAATAAGTTTAACTTATTAATGAATCAAACCAACTGTTAGGATTGCTGAGTGAGGATATCTTGGGTTTCCGCTATGTTCTCATGGGCACACCCCATCACAATCCAAGAATTACATAAACCACACTATAAACTGTTAAACCCTGAAAAGCTTCATTGACACCTGATACCAACAAACCATTGTTCTAAGTTACAAGGCAAACATAAAACAACTACAGCAACTGCATATGTAGTGCACCACCCTGTGGGTGGCTGCTCCTTCCAGTAAACAAATTAAATAATTATGACGTGGCAACATATTGTGAGTGCAGAAGAGACTCTGGACTTTACTGAGTGCTGGCTGATTGGTTATATGTTTGATTATATGTCACAGGTTGTTGTAGCTATTATCAAAAACTGCAGTATTAGTAAAAGTGGATTATTAAAAAGATTGGTAATTTCTGCAGTTCAATATATTTAGTTTATTGCCAGGGCAGTAACAAGTGGCAGAAATAGACATCCATATTGTAAGTGAGATACCTGTCAATAGGGGGCAGCCACAGTGCAGAAAGGATGAGGATCATGATTAACCTCTGACCTCCATAGGGGCAGACTTTAATCCAAAACGGAATACACAAACTCATCACGCCCAGGATAAAAATTCAGATTGATAAATTTACAGTAAAACAGAGCTAAAGATTTTGCCGGAAGGGAGGAGAAGATAGCATTAGTCATCAGGCTGGCCCAAATGTTTCGCAGCATGATGTAAAAAGGAGTGTATGGTGCTTAACAATCCAGTCAGTCATGGGACAGCCCTTCATGTCCCACTCAGCTGTCAGCACATGTCCTGATCACTATTCATGTCTGCTGGGCCAACGTCAGCACTGATGCAGCAAGCCAACAGAGTGGATCAGGCCTCCACACTAGTGTACATCATGATCCTGACCAAAGTCACACACTTGTCATCAGATACAGCAGACACTGACATACGTATAAAAACCTGATTTTCAATCACTCGAAACTAGCCTATACAACCTCAACTGTGAAATTGCTCTTGCTCAATCACATAATCCAGCATGTCCCACTAATTGAAAAGGTCCAAGTAGCCATATCTCTACATGCACAAGAACACCATTTGGATTACTCAACCACATATAGGCCGTAGTCATATTTCACCCTCCTGGAGTCATACAATATGTTTGAATGTCCCACATATGATGATGTGCCTGTACATAAAGTCAACCAGCAGCTGCTCTCCATACAGCCAAGTCAAGACATAAACTCCATGGCCTCCCAACACCGTTTCATTGGCGTCTAGTATCAATTACTCATAGCACACTGCCTCTCATCATATTAATACAAGAGAAAATATTAAAACACATTTGAAAATGCTGTGTATCTGCAGTTTACAGTCAGTCAAATGTCATCCTGATATTAGCTAAAAAAAAAAACACAAGCACCCGTTAACTTAATGCATTAGCTAATTAGCCTAAAACAGTCTAAATATCCACTGAGGAAAACAAATATGTTTTGTGTATTTGTATACGACTGCTTTGAATATTGTGAAGCAAATTACGTCGAGACAAGACTTTGGTGAAAAACAGACTGTGAGTAAACTGTGTTTTTCCAAAGAGTTTCTACTTTTTACACCGTAAATGTTTCGCTAACGTGAAGCTAGGTTTGTGGGTAGAAGTGACGAAGAGACGCTGTGGACAGAACCGAGAACACGGAGGTGGAAACTTACCTCAGACGGAGCCAGACGGGGACATGTGGGAAAGAGGCTGTAACCGGCAAAATGATCACAAAAAAAAATACGACGTCTTATATTCCCAAAAAAAAAGTTTCCCACAGATGAAACTTCGCTGCGCCTCCGTGCACAGATGATTCTTACCGGTGTGTGAGAGAGAGAGGGGCCGCCTGTTGAGAGGCAGATCCTGATCCAGCCCAGAGCCCGTCCCAGCCCACACACTTCACACCTCACAGCTTACACCGTTTTTCCACAGAGAGGTGCTCACAACGTGTCCCGTCCACTGACACACACACTGACACACACACGAACACACACGAACACACACGAACACACACGTGAACACACAGTGACAGGCAGATAGACGAGGGGCTGGCTGAAGACCTCTGTGCAGCCAGTGCGACCACACTCACAGTCCCGCCCACTGGACTGGATATGCTCCTCAATAAAGTGTGTATGTGTGTGTGTATGTGTGTGTGTGTGTGTGTGTGTGTGTGTGTGTGTGTGTGTGTGTGTGTGTGTGTGTGTGTGTGTGTGTGTGTGTGATTGCCTCTACGTTCCATAAACACAAACCTCATGAGGACCAAAGCTCAATCCTAATGAGGCAACAAAACATAATTTCTGAGGTCCTGGATAAGGTTTTGGTTAGGCCGTCCAAAAAGAATGGAAGCCAATGCAAAGGTTTAGTTAAGGGGAAGGGTTAGGATAAAGCAAGTAGTAACCATGGTTAAGGTTATAGCTTCCAGGTGTCCTCCAGAAATCCATGTAGGTCAATGCAACGTCTTCTCAAGTCATGGAAACATGACTCTGTATGTATGTGTGTGTGGAAGAAATATAGAATTCTCAGAGAGAGCCACATGTGAGGGGTCCCTCTCCCAGGACAGACAGAGGTGCAATAGACACCACGTTCAGCAGTGTACAACAGTACTGAGTCTGGTTCCGTACATGCACAGTACATTGGTGTGCAGTGATTTGAGTGTGTGAGTGACTCCGTGCCTTTTGGTCTCTGAGTCATACTTTCAGGCCGTCATGTAGCCAGTCATCACATGTTGGCAGACACAAGCTTGGATTGATCAAAGCAATTCTGAAACTGTAATGGGCAAATGCATGAGTGCACCAACATATGGACATACGATTTGGCGCCACCCTTAGGTCAATGGGGGTCAGTTCCGTTGTGGAAAGAGTTGAGATGCTTAAAAGTTGCAATACTACAATGAAAAATACTCCATCGCAAAAACAAGCCCAGCAGTAAAAGTTGTAAAAGCACAGCAGGCACAATGCACAACGTTCCTTAGCAGAGGTTTCATATCGTTGGAATGATTATGGAGATTTGATTGATTTTAGAGCATTATTGCATTGATGATTCAAGACTCTATCTGTTGATCACTTGAGAAAGAAAACAACCAGTAAATTGTTTCACTGTGGTGGATTTGGTTTTATCTTGGTGATGAAACAAAAGAGTAATGATCCCAATTAAGAGCTTCATGGCAGTCAGAGGTGAACACATTTTGGCTCATGTTGCTTAATATACACACCTTTTGAAAGTTTAAATGTACAAGCTACACTCAACTCTGAAATTTACCAGGCAAAGCATGTAAATGTATTGTTGTGACTTGAGGTTTCAGATGAGCTGCAGGGCCTCTGAATGTTCTGCCATGATGAATGCCTTTCTAATAATGTCTCTGAACTACAGTCTAAGCAGTGTACCTGGTAAAAATAAATGTTCGTGAACCCTGCAATATCAGTGTCCCTGTGCAAACTGCTATTGATCTTAACATGACAGAGATAAAAAAAAAAAAACAGGATTTTGAATTGCATATACATAACGTTTGGAATTTTTAATACAGCTTGATAGCTTCCCTGCATGTAGCTTGATTGCATCTCTCAGTAAACCCTGAGAGTGCATGGGTCATACCCATGCGTCTCACTCTTCCAGTTGGAAACTATAGTTCCCCAAAAAATAAAACCAGTTACTCAAGTGGTGTGTCATGAGTTGTTTTTATCAGATTTGACCAAGTTCTTACAGTCACAGGAGGAGCATATTATGCAACAGTTTGCACCGCATACGTAGTAGGCTACTAACCATAGTAAACTGACTTTGACATGTAAAATCAGTGGAATGCCCCTCTAGATAAAACAAGATAAAATCAAATCTATCAATCTGCCTGTATGCACACACAAAAATGCAACTACTAGTTCTTGCTTAATTTAAGGTGTTATTAAAATCAAAAAGGGCTTTAACATGAAGAGACTTTTATCAACAGCCTCTGGGTGTGCAGCACTTCTTTTTCGAGATTTACATTTGGGCTTGTTAGACTTGTTTTTACCATTGTTGCTTTTATCCCTGTTTCATCAGCCTATTATTATATATTGTCTTATTGATGTCCTGATAAATAAAATGCATTACTATTATTTGCATGTTCCAAAGTCTGGAAAGATTCACATTTGTAGGTCACTGAAAAGGAAAAACTGCAGTCTGTTGTTGAAATTCTAGTTTGTGTGTGCGTTCAGTGCTACGTAACATGTGTGTAACTCCACTAAGCAGTGAGAACAGGTAAAGGAGAACAGAGCTATGAAGACATTCCGGTTCTGTGATATAAGAGACCTGCTTAATATTTATTCAGGTAACTACACTTCATGAACTTCCTTCTGCAGAAACATATAATTACACACAAGAGAATAAGTATTGAACAAAAATTTTCAGAGATAAATATTTCTCTGACCTCAACATTTCATCTTTTATTTTCTTAAGAGAGAACATTACAGCTCAAATTCAATGGCATGTCATCATAAACACACACACACACACAGCGAGGTCATATGATGTGTAAGAGGACATACACTGCCAAAGCACTCAAGCACAATTAACGAACAGACCACTTTACAAGCTGCTCAAGAGAATTTCCTTTTTAAGTCCATTTAAGAGGGTCAGGGCTGAGAGAGTGAGCATGTGAATCCACAACTCACAATACCAATAACAATCTGGTCGATGTACCAGGCTCAGTTGGATGTAACATCATCCATGACCTTCCTCTTTGGACCACAGAGGTGGAAAGGATAAAATACAATAAAATAAAGTATTTCTTAGTTCTTCTTAGTTTTCTAAATTAAAAAAAAAACTTGAATCATTGGACATTTACTTTCAGTTTGCCAAATGACGTCACCATTGGTTGTTAGCTGAGACATGTCCTCAAGATTTCCATTACTGTTTCTGTTCAAGCAAAGTAATGTCTGAATAAAGACAGAGCTTTTTCAACAGTTTATGCTTTCTCTGTCCGGGTATGATCCTCATGGACTTGGTGGTTTTTGCATTGTGCAGGCAACAACCTACAATAACAACGACATTCTGAAGTGGTAAGTGGACAAATGAGAATTTATTTTATGGATTGTATCCCCATTATCATAAAAGATGGGTGGCTAAAATGTGTCAGTGAAAGTGCTGACATAACCACCTTCATAATGTGCAAAAACGGCATTTGCAAAATACAAAACAAGCATGACACTGTTTTCTGTGCAGTTACAGAAAACAGTGTCATGCTTGTTTTGTATTTTGCAAATGCCGTTTTACATCTTAGAAATACATTCCCATGAATATCCATCGTCTAATTTCAAACTATAAAATGTTCTGTTACATTTTTCACCAAATTAACCTAAAATCTAAAACATCTAATCTGTTCCAGTTCCCCTTTTGACATGATCATATAGTTTATTTTTTATGGTTAAAGTATCTGGGGTTACCTGGTCCCTGCTGCTAAGCTTGAAAATGTTTAATTTATCATTTCACTACATTACCTGCACTTTTTCTCTGTTGTCACCGAGGTCAAGGAGGTCTCTTCCAGAATTTAACCCAGATGCTTTCCCCAGAGTGACAGTCTCCAAATAAAGTCCTCGTATCAAACATAGGATTTCAGCATTTTTGTTAGAAAATTAGTTCTTGGTTCAGCTTTTTGTACAGTCAACATGAGTCCAAAAAATGTCAAGATGATTAAGATTTTCATAACAATCTCAAGTTGATCCATGTGAAAAGATAAAATAATGCTTTTAAGTCCCATTATGGGGAAGTTTGCCATGTTATCACGGCATAGGGGATAATGACATTAGAAACATCAGTTAAGTAAAACGTACGTAAACATACACTATGAACAGGAGGACATGTAGAAATAGAAATAGCATATACAATGCAAACTGAATATACACAGTTGTAATTGTAACATAAAATCTTTCCATTAAATATGCAACTTATTTTGAATCTTCAGAAAACAAAAGCAGGTGAATACAGTTATCAAATCTATAATTACATCCTGCAACAGCAGATACATTCCGCCTGAAAGGGTTTTGCTGTACAGTTTAATATGTAAATATGTATTATAGTTATTCACTTTCAACAACAAATGACGTTCAGTATAGCGCAGCATCACTGGAGGGCGCTAACACAAAGCACCAGGTGGTCTGGAAACAACTTGAGGGAGGAGGAGGCCATTCACTAGCCTGTTTTAGCTACACACACCTAGCTACTGTTAGCTAGCCGGCGGCTAACGCGCAAGCTACAACATCAGTGTGTCTTAATGTCGCCTGTCTTATCAAGTGATGGCAAGAGAACAGTGTTCACAGACCGAGGCTGGTGAGTGCTGAGCTCACGCTCGACCCGCGACAACACATTTTGCATGTGCACAGTTTGCAGTAGCGCTCCGGGGATAAAGCTAAATAACCCGAGTGCACCCCGGAGCTAGCTAGCGTTAGCTCGGCTCTGTAGGAACAGTGGTTGGTACCAAGCTAATACGCGTCTCTTTCTTTTCAGAACTGTATTACCTCATTGCCAGATTCCTGCAGTCTGGGCCGTGTAAGAAAGCAGCGCAGGTAACACCCTTCAGTTTGCGAGATATTAACTGGTTACTGGTTCTAAATCGTAGAGATTAGCAGCTGGTGCTAGCGGCTAACGCTAACTGTGTCTGTGTGTTTAGATACTGGTTGAGGAGCTGGAGGAGTATGAGGTAGGTTCAGCTGCACCTTTCTGTCTTTATTGTCATGCCTGGTTTCCGTGTTACTGCCCATCTGGTCGTTTTTTAAAGTGTTTACATTTATTAGCCTCATTAGCCGATGGTAGATAAAGGAGCGGGTTCCGGGACGATAGCAGCAGTTTGGTGCCATGTCTTAAAAAGCTTGTCTCTTAACTTTAGTTGGTTCCTCAACGATGGAGTTGGGACGGACTGAAATACAAACGGACCTTCCAGGACTGGGTGAGTGGGGATTGTCATAATTAACGTTTTAACCAAACGAGGCTCATAACTGGGATTTAATTTGATAATCACCACAGCGGATTATTACATTTTTATTGATTGTTAATGTGGAATAGACGCGGCGATCAAATGTTTACGTTGATTAAAATCATTTAAACATTAGTGATCGTACAGGCCTGTTGATGAATAACTAAACACAGGCTTTACTATTGTGTGGACCAGTGGGAGGAGGGAGCGGACGAGGACAGGTCGTGATAGGCTTAGCTGCATCCAGAGGCCTGTCACTCTGCTCTTGCATCGAATCAAGTTACAGTTGTTCTTCTGAGTGATTCGCAAGAGACTCTTTTGATTGGCCAGGACTTTTTTTGGTCCCTCCCCTTTCCCCTCGCTGGTTTGTTTTTCAGTGCACTGCATCACAAAACCACACATTTTATTTATGACCTGTCTGTTCAAGAAATAAAAAATTTAATTCCAAGAAGTTGACTTACATCCTTGTATAAATGTACCCAGCTGCTTTTAGTGTAATTTTATTGTAGAATACACGTTGTAAATAGAAACAAATCCACTTATACAGTCATTCACTTAAAGGTCCTGTGTGTATGATTTAGGTGCAAAGGACCTATAGTCAGAAATTGAATGTAGAATAAACCTAATGTTTTCCCTAGTTCATCTCATCTAAATTGTGTGAATTGTAGTTTTAGCCCAGAATATGCCCTTTATATATAAATACTTTATATTTACATTGAGGGGGTCCTCCCTTTTCTACACACTGTACCTTTAAATTTCTGAAAATTTATTGCAGTGGTTAGTTTAATTCATATTGATGTGAAGCCACTGCAGGCTTAAAAGCCGGCAAACATGTTAAAACATTTTTTGAAGTTAAATTTTCTTTAGAATTTTCTTTAAGGGAAAGTCAATAGATGTTTAAGTAGATCTAGATAGATACGTAGTACTACATTATTGTCACAATTCTTTAAAAAGTTAGTTCTTATTGATGTATCATTGTCAGATTTTTACATCTCTAAAATACCTATTAATAGTAATTATTCTCCCTGTTTTTGAGAATGCTTCTAAAATCATAATGTTCTTGTGTGTGTTGTTAAATGCTTTGTCACTTTGTAACAGCAGTTTTTGATTTTTGCAGGTGAGTTTGAACCAGCACATTCCTGCGGACTATCTGCTGCGTGTTTGTCAGCGAATAGGCCCGCTAATAGAGAAGGAGATCCCACCTAGTGTTCCTGGAGTCCAAACACTTCTGGGTCTTGGAAGACAGTCCTTACTTCGCACCACCAAAAGTGAGAATATTCCTCTTATCCACCATAGTTTATTTTTGTCTGTATCTATGTACTGTCACTCATGCAGAATCTGTTGTAATTGTGTGGTCTGTTGGCAACACATCTGTTTCCTAATGAGTTATTAGGTAATTTCTTTATCTTTATCTTTCACCCACTACCTGTGTAATTTAGGTTGTAGCCACAAAGTATGCAGTGGCTCAGCTGTTGCTGCACTGCACCGGGGACGTCCACCAGAACCCCCAGTCAGCGATGGAAATGCTCCCAGTGTTGGTGTGTGAAAGTTTAACTTTTTTTTTATCCTATAAGAGTCCCTAGACAAAATAAGTTAAAGGTGCTTTAGCAGTCTGTTGTCTCAACTAATCCTTCTTTTGTGTCTTTATTTCAAGTGTCCATCATGGGTGCTCGCCAGGCCACAGGTACAGCTCGTTTTGGCCAAGCTTTGCCGTCTTCCTCCTACCAACACATGAAGATACACAAACGTATCCTTGGCCACCTATCCTCTGTCTACTGTGTAGCATTTGACCGCACTGGTCGTCGGATATTTACGGTAAGCTGTGATCACTTGTTTTACTGTAGCTCACTAGTTGTGTTTCCATCTGTCAAGTCATACCTATGCAAACTGTATTTTTCCTAATGTTTTATGCTTTTTAGGGTTCAGATGACTGCCTGGTGAAAATCTGGGCCACAGATGACGGCCGGCTCCTGGCAACACTTCGTGGCCACGCAGCAGAGATCTGTGACATGGCTGTCAACCACGAGAATACGCTCATCGCCTCAGCCAGCTGTGACAAAGTGATCAGAGTTTGGTGCCTACGTACATGCGCACCAATCATGGTTCTGCAGGCCCATGCTGCCTCCATTACATCCATTCAGGTGAGACTAATGATTCAGGCTTTATTCAAACAACTCAAGTTCCAGTAAAAATAACCTGGATTATGCAGCAAATGCAATGTTTTGCCAGCAACAATTTTATTCTACGTCTATAATTGTATATTGGTTAAATTCTAATCACCCCTGACTTTCTGTCCCTTTAGTTTTGTCCTGCTGTCAAAGGGACAACACGGTACCTAGCCTCCACAGGCGCAGACGGTATGGTGTGTTTCTGGAAGTGGCACTCACTCAGCATGAAATTCAAGTAAGTGTTTCAAACTTCTTTTGTCACTGTTTTTAGTTGCTCTTTTTCATGGAATGGAAAAAAACTACATCATTACTTTTTCTCTGCTTTTCCACAGTGATCAGCCAGTCAAGTTTGTTGAGCGGTCACGTCCAGGAGTACAGGTCTCCACTTCCTCCTTCAGTAGTGGTGAGTGTATTATCTTTCCTGGTAACTTTTTTAGTTTTCTGCTTTTGTGTGTCGAAGTATTAACAACAGTCCTAAAGTGAATGTTTCGACAGTGTGATAAAACTAACTGATCAGACATAAATATTGACATAAGAGCAGGTTATGCATTTACAGATATACATGGTCACTGATTGTGTTCATGTCACTAACATCTCCATCCGTTCACTGTTAATAGGTGGTATGTTCATGGCTACTGGTGGCACTGATCACATGATCAGAGTCTATTACCTTGGTGCTGAAACTCCCATGAAGGTCTCTGAGATGGATGCCCACACGGTAAGAAACAAAACACAGTAGCTGTATCATCCTGTTCATAAAACCTTATTTCAACAAGGTCTGAATAACTTAAAATATGTTTCTTCTATTTTTAGGACAAAGTTGTTGTTGTCCAGTTTAGCAATAACAGTGACAGGTGAGTGTGAGTACTGAGATCTGTATAGACTTCAAACAGTTTTTGTGGCTCTGGATAAAGTTAAATGTGTTTGCTTGTTCAGCTTAAGGTTTGTAAGCGGCAGTCGTGATGGCACAGTCAGGATCTGGCATTACCAGCAACAAGAGTGGAAGAGTGTCAGTTTGGACATGGCTGCCAGGCTGCCTGGGTAAGAGATAAAAGAATTGTTGAAATGTCTCTGTGAATAAATCTATCTCTCAACTGATGGCCTAATTTCCTGCAGGAGCACTGTTGCTAATGGGGATGATAAAACTAAGCTGGTGGTGACCATGGTGGCTTGGGACAGAGCAGATACCACAGTCATCACAGCAGTTTCAAACTACCTACTTAAAGTGTGGAGCACAACATCTGGACAGCTGCTGCACGTTTTATCTGTGAGTAGCATAAGTGGACGTTTCTACTGTGCAGCTCCTTCAAGATATGAAAAATTGAAACAGTTTTTACAAATGCATCTCCTTTGTTTTTGCTCTTTCTATTCCAGGGTCATGATGATGAGGTGTTTGTGCTAGAGGCTCACCCATTTGACTCCCGCATCATGCTATCAGCCGGCCACGACGGTAACATTTACCTGTGGGACCTGACCAAAGGAACCAAGATCCGCAACTTCTTCAACATGGTAACTAAACATGAATCAGAGCTTCTGCTAAGCAGTCATGTTGCTTTACATCACAGAGTTCATATTGAAATGTTTGTTTCCAGATTGAAGGGCAAGGCCACGGTGCTATTTTTGACTGCAAGTTCTCTGTTGATGGACAACATTTTGCCTGCACTGACTCCCACGGCCATTTGCTCATCTTTGGCTTTGGCTGCAGCAGAGCATATGAAAAGGTAACTGCACAGGGCCATTCAATTTTCACATATATACTGTTAATATTGTATATACTTCATGATTTAGTTTTTAAAAGAACAATACTCTGAATTAATACAGCTCGGCCACATGGTTTATTTTGGGTTGTACACAAGTTGTAACTTGACTTTTTTTTTTGTAATCAACACAAAACTGCTCTTGATTCACACTAGATTCCTGACCAGATGTTCTTTCACACGGACTACCGGCCTCTTATTCGGGACTCTAATAGCTATGTCCTGGATGAGCAGACACAACAGGCCCCTCACCTCATGCCTCCAGCCTTCCTCGTGGACGTTGATGGGAATCCTCACCCACCTCACTACCAGCGCCTGGTGCCAGGAAGAGAGAACTGCAAGGAGGATCAGCTCATACCTCAACTAGGATACATGGCTAACAGTAAAGCCTGCTTCCGCATTACTCGTATCATTCAGAATGCTTGCACTGTTTTGATTAAGCATAGAGGTTTACCCAGCGTCTGTCTTTGTGTGTCTTAGATGATGGAGAGTTGGTTGAGCAGGTACTTGGCCAGCAAACAGCAGAAAATGGAGAAAACCTATTGGATAATCTCATCAGACAGTTACAGAACGAGCAGGACGTGCGTCACAATGCCGAACAGGCTGAAGAGGCAGAGGGTATGTTTCACTTTAGATTTTGTAATCAAATTTTACAGTGTTATTTTTTGTTTTACCGATGTACTATGAGCATGAGCATTGTGTGGATACTGGATGTAACCATATAAACCTTTATTGACAAAATGCCATTTTCCCAAGTAATATATTGTCTTTCTAATGTTTCTTTTTATTCTTAGCTGATGATGCAGCAGAGGTCGAGGACTCCTCTCCGACTGATGGACAACACAGAAGCAGGCAGGTGGACGGTGTTTGGCAGATGCAGCATAATGCCCTGCGCAGTCAAGTTGCTACAGAGAGGGACCTGCTGGCCTGGAGCCGCAGGGTGGTGGTCAATGAAATGCCGCATGGGGTATTCAGGTGAGGTGGATGGAAATGTAATTAGAATTAAGACACTACAGAAAGCAGATATATAGTTATTTATACAAATGTATGTATTGTATGTGTTTTTAGTAGCAGTGAATATTTGGTAATGGAAATAACAATTTGTTTCTTAGAGTTTCGGAGGAGTGCAGACAAGCCAAAGGTGACATGGAATGTTCTCTATACAATGCTGAAAGAAGGAAGAAACCAGTAACATGTTCACCCAAGGTTTGTTATTCTTCATCTCACATATGCTGTCCCAAATCAAAAAATACTGTTTATGCCAATTCACTTTTCTCTCTTTATTTCCCGCCCACCTTTGTCACTTTATAGAGCGATCTACTGACCTCACGGCTTCGCTCCCGGCGGCCGACTAAGAAAAGGCAGCAGCGCCACGCCTATCAGACCCGCTCAGCTCAAGTCCGCCGTCCTGGGAGCAGGAGTCGAACTTCCAGCAACCGACGTAGCACAGACAGCCAAATAGACTCTGAGAGCGAGGGAGATGTACGTTCTGTCTTTCTTTACTCTGCGTATTCAAACATGAATTACAAATTTCTTAAGTAAAAAAACTATAATTTTAACTGGCTGAAAATTAAAGTCTCTAATTGCCCAAAAAATGAAAACAAAGTCATAAAGCCAGAAACAAACACACTCTATTAATCATAGATGATGATATTAACAGTGTTTTCTGTTTGTTGACAGGCAGCAGAACAAGCAGTGCAAAGTGAGGCCTCCTCTGACGGTGAAGCTCAGTGGCAGAGTGAAAGCAGCTCCAGGTTGATAACTTTTAAAGGGAGCAGTTTTTTCAAATTGTAGTGACAGTCGTTGACCTAACAAGGCACCTCTTTCGTTCTTAGTGACTCCTCAAGTGAGTATTCTGATTGGACAGCCGATGCTGGTATAAACCTCCAGCCGCCAAAGCGACCAACCAGGAGGTCAGTACAGCCATCAGGTTACAGCAGCTCTGAAGAAGAAGAAGGAGGCGAAGACGAGGAAAAGGAGCCCAAGAAGAGGGAAAGTGAGAAGAAGAAGAAGAAGCTCAAGGAGACCAAACAGGTGAGCTAACGTGACCTTTAGCTCATTCCCTCAGAGCATAGGAGCTTCTCTCTTTGTTACCAGTGTGAGTTGTGCTCCACGTTTTACATGTTGTCTCATTGTTGCCTGAGTACACAGTACAGGAGGAATTCTTTATTTGGATGTTGTTCTAACTAACTGTAAATACTCAGAAACCCACGTCCTCTCTGGCTGGACTCAATGCGGAGGAGTGGCTGCCACCATCATGGATAATGGAGACCATTCCACGACGTTCTCCGTTTGTTCCCCAAATGGGAGATGAGGTACAGATTTTTACTTTTGACAGCAAACATCATACATTACTGTGGTACACACATTCTAATTGATTCTTTTGTCCTCCTCCAGCTCATTTACTTCAAACAGGGCCATCAAGCCTATGTGCGGGCGGTCCGCAGGGCGAAGGCCTACAGCATTAACCCCCAGAAACAGGCATGGAACAGACTCAACCTCAGGGTAAGTCACTGTTTCATTTACAACACAGTATTGTACAGAAACTCTCACTTGTTCTAATAGAGAAGCTGCTTATATGAAAACGGCAGCCAGTAACTTTCTGAAACTGACACTCTGATGGTTAGGTCTATTTCTACTGCAGTCACCATGGATGATATATTGTGTAGGGTTGCAAGAATCTAGAATGTATTTCAACATGAGTGTGCAGAATGTCACAGGAATGTCACCACAAATCTCCATCATTATAAATACTTTGTCTCAAATTAGCTTCGACAATTTTATTCAAATGAGTAGAGAATGTTTGTAGCCATAGTTTTGTTTTTACATTTTTTTGAGAAGCTCTTTGTTTTTATTTTGCTCCTCCAGGACCAGGAATCTGTAAAGGTGGTTGGAATCAAGTATGAAGTGGGACCTCCCACCCTCTGCTGCCTAAAACTGGCTTTCTTGGATGCAGTCTCAGGGAAAATGACCAATGAGTCTTTCTCTTTAAAGTGTGTATACATGTATATATTCAGTATAAACAAGATTTTAAAAAGACTGACATCTTGGTTCATGTATTTCACTCCTTTTATATTTCCCACAATCCCCAGATACCATGACATGCCTGATGTTATAGATTTTCTGGTATTGCAGCAGTTTTACAACGAGGCTAAAGAGCACAACTGGCAACCAGGTTAGTTGATCCCCAGCTCTTTTGAAGTGAATTGTTAACCACTCGTTCATTGTCATTGTGTTCATTGTCATGTAGAATGTACCGTCATTCACTTATAATGGATCCTACTTGGCTCTCGACAGGTATGAGGTTCCGCAGCATCATTGATGACGCGTGGTGGTTTGGGTCTGTCGAGGACCAGGAGCCTCTGCAGCCTGAGTATCCAGACAGCCTGTTTCAATGCTATGCTGTAAAGTACGTCTGTCTATCTGAGGTTTTCTGCTCCAACTTAACACATCAACACAGCTTTCTGTTGATATGATGTTCCTCTTTGTTGACCCAATGTCACTTAAGAGATAAGCAATTGTAATCTGACGCTGCAGGATTGAATTCGGCGACTAATTTATGTTTTCTATTCATTCATCAGGTGGGATAATAGTGAGCGGGAGAGGATGAGTCCCTGGGACATGGAGCCTATTCCTGAGGAAGGTCAGTATTTATATGAGACTTCAACTTGCTAATAATCCGTAACTATTTTAAATGGTATTTAATTTTTATGAATTGTTTAATTACAGACAATAACCATCAACCATTTATTATTTATTAACATTTTTGTATATTATATAATGATAGCTAAATAGCAGATAAATATAAACACAATATGATAATAACCCTTTATAAATTGGACGACATATGCAGTAAAACTGGACACCAGCAATGGTTGTAAATCCAAAAACGGGCTGTAATTGAAAACAGCTTTTCATTTCAATAATCTCATAAGAACCCCAATTTTTGGAAATGAATAGGAAATCACAAGTCAACAACACAAGCGCACATTAAAAAACATTCTGCAAAATATAGTAAACTGTCAGTGCAGAGCAAATAAATCAAATATCGCTCAAAGCAACTACAACAGGAAATGCAATAGATCTGTTCCTTAAAATCAGTTGTGCTGCACCATAAAAACCGTTCAATGATTTATCAGTTTACTTTCCCTAAATGGCCAAATACTTTCTGTACAGAACGGCTAAGTGTTTTTAGTATTTTTAGACTTCTTCTTCACTGCTGGCATATTTATTTGGTCCTCGAAGACTTGTCTGTTCAGTAAGTATGGTGAAGCTCAGAAAAACCTTTTTATAATATTTCACGTTGTTAATGTTGAAAATGGTTGAAATAGATTTTTCCTTATGAAAATTGAACCTTTTAGCTGCATACAAAAGTATTTTATCAGATTTCTGCTGCTTACCATTTTATAGTTGCATCTTTCTTTCTGTCTGTGTTGACCAATTAACTAAATACCACAATTTTTCTACATTTTTGTGACTCCATCAGCTGCATTACCTGACCAGGTTGGTGATGGGGTGGAGGTGGCGGAGGAGGAGCTGAAGGCTCTGCTTTACACGCCTCAAGAAGGAGAATGGGGAGCTCACACACGGGATGAAGACTGTGAGAGAGTCATCCATGGCATCGATCAGCTTCTTACTCTAGGTCGGTCACCAGAGGGTTGATAACAGCTTGTTTGTTTCATTGTGTAACATCATTTTGCCACTTTTGATCTTATTACCATTTGTCCACAGACGTCGCAAAGGCTTTTGCATTACCGGTGAATCTGCGGGACTACCCTCTGTACTGCACTGTGGTGGCTTACCTCACTGACCTCAGCACCATCCGCAAACGACTGGAGAACCGCTTCTACAGGTGGAGCTGCACACAGACACATTTGTTCCTCACCATCAATTCAATGTCCTGATGTTAAATTGCTGCTGTTTGAGTTTCCATTTTCCTGATGCTCTTCTCTGCTGCAGGCGAATCTCTGCATTAATGTGGGAGGTGCGCTACATTGAACACAATGCCCGCACTTTTAACGAACCCGAGAGCCCCATTGTAGCAGCCGCAAAGGTGGTGACTGACGTTCTCCTGCACTACATCGGGTGAGACTCTGCTGAGATACAGTCACCTCAACACTGGAGGTTAAGTAACAGTGACAAATACTTCTACATGTGTCTAATTCCTTGGCCCTCTGTCTTCTTTAGGGACCAGAGCTGCACAGACATCTTGGATCTGTATCACAAACTCAAGTGTGAGACTGGCAGTGGAGGGGAAGCTGAGGTGAGATAGTTGTTTTGTTTAAAGTATACAAATATTTTTTACACTGTAGATCCTGCTTTTTCTTTAGATTATTGTTAATTAGGGTTTATATTCCTCTGTAGGAGTTGGATGTCGACTCTGACAACCCTGGGACATCTACAGGACATAGGGTAAGTAGGACCGGAGTCGCACAACAATTTATCTGAGAATTTAAAATCAGTCTGTTGCTCCAGTCTTAATTTAATTTCCCCTATGCCAGGGAGCAAACTCAAATTCTGCGACCCGTGGTGTGGCTTTGGATGTTCAAGTATGGCACAGCCAATGTCAAAAGCTGCTGCGTCGCATGATTGTCTCCCCAGATTCAGAACCCTTCCGACAGGCTGTGGATCTCTTCGAGTATCCGGTAAAACAATCCTGCACTTGCAGTCATTAGTCTACTGATGCCAGAAAGAATTTAAAAGAATTAGTCAATTATGATGTGATATGAATCCCCTGAGTCTGTGAATGTTGGTTATACTCAGGACTATCGGGACATCATTGACACTCCCATGGATCTGGGAACAGTGTCGGAGACGCTCATCGCAGTGAACTATGAAAACCCGATGGAGTTTGCCAAAGACATTCGCCTCATTTTCAGCAATTCAAAAGCATACACTCCTAACAAGAAATCACAGGTGGAGTAGCATCTGTTTGATTAAAAACAAGCTGTAATGTAGCTGTGTAAAGTCCTGCAAAGTACTAGTCTCAGCATTTCATAACAGTCTTCTTGTTTTATGTCTAGATCTACACCATGACCCTCAGCCTGTCAGCCTTCTTTGAGAAAAACATCATCTCCATCATCTCCGACTACAAGTCTGCTCTTCAGCATGAACGGCGGAATCGTCAGAGACTCAGTTACAGGAACAGACTGCACAATGGAGGCAGTTCACCGCCTGTTAGTCCATCCCCAAGGTACAGAATCTCTTTCACAAATCTGTCACTTGACACTCCAAATCAAATGATCTTTTTCATTCCAGTGCCCACAATGCTGCATTTTAATCAAGGCCTTTTTTAATCTTTAGAAATCAGCTTTAAACATTTAGAAAAATTGTTGACTTGTTTTTTGTCAGTTATTTTTGGTAAGATAATAATCACATAATGTAGATAATTATTCTTAAATGCTCCTTCTTTCTTCTTTTTTTTCTTGTGTCCAGCTCTAAAGGGAAGCACAAGTCAGGGAAGGTATCAAAACCAAAAAAGTCCCAGACTTCATCAAAGAAGCGTTCACAGAGAACATGTAAGGGTACTGCTCTGGCTTCTTCCTCTGTTGTGTAGCTCCTTTTTTTCATTTTGTGAGGAATCTTGCTGCTAACTGATGTGTGATGTGCAGGATTGCTGTTACAGTTCTAATAATTAGTAATAATCACTGTGTTGTTGTCGCAGCTCAACAAAGCAGCAGTGTAGCAAAGGATGAAGACAGCCAGCCTTCTTCCCCAAGTTCAGGGACAAGTAGCGGGAGCAGAACCCAAGGGCCGCATTGTTTGACCCGCAGCCAAGCCACTCCAGTGAAGAAGTCAGGTATCACAAGCAATTCATACTAACTACAGTTTCATCTCTGTGTGGTGTTAAAAGTAATGATGCAGAAAATAACCACCTTCCCTTTCGTGTTGTATCAGGGCGACAGAGTAATCTGCATCTGAGCAACGGCTCCAGACAGCGCCCTGGGCACGAAGTGCTGCAGTCAGACAATGATGAGGAGCTGTCCGGCTCCTCGTCAGAGTCATCATCCTCTTCGTCGTCGTCGTCTTCCTCCTCATCATCGGACAGCGAGAACAGCTCTGATTCTGAGGAGGAGAAGTATGTCGAGGGGGGAGATCACGACTACAGCAAAGCCCCCTGTCTATCTGTACGTCTGTCGGCTGAGGGTAAGGTGGCGGCCTCAGGGAAACGGAGACACAAGGGAGGAGAGGACCTGGCACAGACACCTAAAAGAGCACGAGTGCAGTTTCCGGAAGAGGAGGAGGAGGAGGAGGAGGAGGAGGAGGAGGATGAGGAGGTTGATGATGATGAAGAAGAAGAGGAGGAGGAGGAAGAAGAAGAACAGGAAGAAGAAGAACAGGAGCAGCAACAACAGGTAGATGTAATTCAGGAGGAGGAAGAGGAGGAAGAAGAGGAGGAGGAGCCTGAGGAGCCTGAAGAGGAGGAGCCTGAGGAGGAGGAGCCTGAGGAGGAGGAGCCTGAGGAGGAGGAGCCTGAGGAGGAGGAAGATGAAGACAATTCTGACGAGGCGCAGTGTGGGTCTGCAGCAACAGTAGCGACAGTAGCAGTAGCAGCAGGTAGCAGTCCAAGACGCAACCAGTGCAAGTCTCGGCGGGTCAACACGCGCAACCAGGGCCGCAGGACAGTTCTGTACAAGGACGAGTCAGAGGACGATGGCCATGGGTCGAAGGATGACCCCCTCAACCTGGGCATGTCCCGATCAGGACGGGTACGGCGTATGACTGAAAAGGCCCGTGTCAGCCACCTCATGGGCTGGAGCCACTGACACGTCGCCCCTATCCAAACCTCAACACAAAACATGAGAAATACTTCAGGGATTTTTTTTCTTTCTTTTTGTACAAGTATGTATATATATGATATATACATATATAGAGATATATGTGGTTTCTTTTTTATCTGAGACTGCTTGTGACTCTCAAACTGATAGCAGGTGCTCATGAAATGTTGCCAAGGAGTTTTCATCCCTGGTGGACAGAGCTACTGTTCAACACGGACCTGCTCCAACTGGTCTAACTCACCTCGGCCTTACTGTTCTCTGGAGGAGCCTTTAAGATGCAGCACTGCTCTTCTCCTCCTCATCCAGGAATGAAACACTAGATCGGCTCCTCCTCAACCCTCCTACAAACTTTTCTTATTCCTGGTCACCAAAGAAGGATGCGGAGAAGCCAAAAAATGGTGCTCAAACTTTATTATGTCTTCTTTGTTTGTTTTCAAAAAGTAAATCACCAGAACTCTCATGCTAGTGGTTATTAGCTTTCACAACCACACCGAGAGAGATATAGTATCACTCATGGTAACTGATGTCAATGTTATTGGTCTTTCTTCACAACCACAGGCCTTAGTTATCAGATCACACATCATTTAGATATAGTTTGTGGCTGGAGGCAGGTCCAGTGTTGTTTGGGAACAAACAGTACTGGAGAATCATTGAGGTTGGTCAGTAGAATACAGACTCATGATAATATCCCTCCTGACGTCCTTGGCCGGTGATGTTAAATGTTTTTCCTGCTTCTTTGCGCTTTGATTCACTTAATAAGTCAGAATCTGGTGTTTTTAAAAAAAAAAGTGATTTTTCTTTCTTGGGTAAATGAGGCCACTGCATCCTGATTGTGTTTATACTGTTGTGCTCTCCGATGGATCAGACCCTGCATCCATTCATAGCTGCTTCCACGACACCCTGCTCCAACTCTGCGGCATGAAAAGGGGCCTTTGGCCAAATCACTTCCACAGACGTATTTATTTTTCAATTGTATTATACTTGGTTTACGAGTTGTTTCTTACATGAATAGTGATGAGGAATTGAAATATTTGCACATTTATCGAATCCACAAGGCAGCTGATAATAAAGATGGTAGAGAAAGATAAATGAGACAGCCTGTTGATTTTTGTGTAAAAATGTTTTTGAACTGTGCCAGCACGCATTCAATTTATTATTTTTTAAAGTTTGAACAATTAAACAGGATATAACTTGAAACCTCTTTCAACCTGTGTATGGTGAAGCTGACAGTCTGGTATGAATCTTGTGTTCTTTTTATCTAAAGCAAGCGTAGCAACTACAGATCAGCCCTTTTAATTGAGTGCGTTGAACCATTTTAATTTTTTCCCATTTTCCAACATCTATGAACTGATGGGTGTCTCACTTTGAATGGATCAACTACACATGATGTTTCATGTCCATGATATACAATCAGGTGTTAAGTTGGTGTCAGAATCACTGTGTATACTTTTATAACCATGACAGACTAGTTTATGTTTCTGAAATCGACATGGATTGCACCGAAAATGTTTACTTAAGAGCTTGTGCACTCTTCGGTGGCTAAATCCCTCAAGGAGGAACCAGAATAGTTGTCATTTCAAACACCGGGTGCTCCGAACACACCTCCTCACCAATCTGCCTCTGTGAGGTCACTGGTGGGAGAAAGAGGCCTCAGAGGTTCTGTTTGGTTCGTGTCAAGGTGCTCAGCGATAAAACACACAAATCAGCATCCAGGGTGCTCCAAGTGGCAGCGTTAACCGGCATCTAGAAATGATCCTGGTAGAGTGTGAGGAGATTATGCTTCACATTTTTGGGATGTTATTTTCATATTGTAGATGGCTCTTAGTGTTGCCTCAAAGTTTAAGAGTAGTTGACGACAAATACAACAGTAACTTCTGCTATAGGTGGAATCAGCGTATGTGACTGTCTTTTATACACAATGTTCTGATTGTATGTTTTTTTTTTAATAAAAAGAACAAATTCCTCGTTACAAGTGTTTGTCGGTTTATTTAAAAATAGATTTCCCATGTCTGACAATAATTTCTGTGCATGTTTAACCAGCACACGGATTTATGACGGGTCATAAACGTGCACCGAAGGCAAAGATGAGGACATTTCAGATTAAACTGTCTGTCGGTCATGATAAACAGTTGTAAATCTGGTCATACCATTTGCAGCTGCATTAATGCGCTGGAACCTGGGGTGAGTCAGACTAGGAACAAACAAGGTTGAGCTGTGACGCACGTACGCTCTGCCACACCTAGAGACTGCAGAGACACTGGAGGATCATGGGAGTTAAAATCAATGCATAAAGAGGGAAAGGTCACTTTAGTGGATGCTCGGGGGGTGGGGAAGAAAAGATTGACTGAAGAAAAGATAACTTTTTTTAAACATGTAAAATCTGAATTTTGAAAATCACCCTCACTTTGTGATAAGAAGTGTATGCATTGTAGTTAGTATAGCAGAATTCTGATGCTAATTTTCTTTAGACATGATGTGGACCAAATCATTTTGAAATTATATTACATTATATATTATTAAAAATGTTCAGGATTAGGATTATGTTGTCTGAATTCATAGTATCTATAAATGCAAGAGATTTAATGTCGTATTTTTCATCTGTAATTTGGGCATGATCAGTGGAATATGCAAATATACCACTGCAAAAGTGTGTGTAGTGCATATAAAGAATCAAGACACTATAAATACACCAGTAAACCGTCACAGGACTGAAAATAGACAGCTGTCTAGGGGGGAAACTGACGCTTTGGATGAATCATACTGAGGGTTTTATCAGTTCATTCAATATTTCAAGTGTCCTCAGTTTATCCAAGAACAGGATGATCAGAAAAGTGTCAGGTTTGAGGAGGATCAGTGAAATTTATTATGATTTTTTTCAGTTCCAAATTAAACTAATACAGCAACAACAGACTTATTATAACTCTTAATCATCAATTTTTCCCCACACTCTACTGGCAGGAGAACAGCTAATCTAAACGTGTGATGCATGTGTCATATTCCATCTTAGATCATGTATGAGCATAATGAGATACATACAAATGACAAATTACTTTTCATATTCATGTCTGACCACTGAAAAAGTGCCCGTATAATGGCCGATATGTGCCAGTAATATCTGATCAGAAGATAAACAATCTGATAAAACTTGTCAAAGTAACGTGGAAAATGTGACTATCCACCATAATTGAAAAATGCGTGCCAACACAATTACACAAATGGCTGCCCCTGCAGCTTAATGAAAATAAGCCGAGGTCAGTGAGACTCAGACTCCAGATAAAAAGTGGTTATGTTATTTTTTTTATTATCACAATAACACAACAATCTGAGCAACTAGATATTAGAACAGGAATATTTTTGACATTCTCCACTGGTGAAACGATTCCTCAACGATACACATACAACACACCCACAGTCTCAAGATAGATACGTCACTTCAAATCTACATAGGGCACGACTGCACGCAATGTTCTAGATGTCTTCAATACTTCATCAGAGATTCACAAGCACGTCTGAAACATCGTATTCACTCCACAACACGTATGTGCCTTTAGTTACACATGAGTTAGTTTGAACAGCTCACACATCCAAACCTGTGTTTTTTTTAAATACTGAGTACATGAACTGTATATGCAAACACATACACACACGACCTGTCGGAGATGGGATCGGGAAGATGATTTCACATGCACTCTAATTTGTGAACATGTTCGATTTTAAAAACAAGTCTTCATTAAGCCACCAGCAGGCAGGTCCCTGTGATGCTTCTCTCATGAGGAATATGAGAATCTATTTGCCAAAATGAAGGATGAATTCAGAGATACAACCACAGTTCCAAGTCATAACTCAGAGCACTACGTTGAAACGATTACAATGCAAGTACAAGTAAAACACATCCTAGAACCATAACATCTGTCACTGAGAGGGACCACAACAACTCTGAGTTTGCTTTTATATACTCAGGGACTTTATGAAAATGATCAGGAGGGGAGACAGGGTCAGAAAAGGGGTGTTGTTATTAAATCCACCATGGTGTTTGTTTGTTAGTTAACAGGACATTTCATTCACTTTTGTGGAGGGGCGGGACATGACTCAAGGAAGAACCCAGCTAATTTTGGAGTGAATCCAAATCAGGGGTTCAGATCCAGGATTTTTTTTAATTTCTGTGATTTCTCAGAGAGTAATTCATGTTTAGAGAACTACAGGTTAGGGGGGTTACTACATTTATTTTTTCAACGTTTATAGATTAAAGTTACATATCATCTTTTAAATACTTTTTTAACATTTAGAGAAAACTCCTTTTCTCAATCTGATTTTTGTTATGAGTGTTGATTCTTGCGTAAACAGAGGTTTTTGTGTCCCACAGTTTGAATCATTTTCCACATGAGAGATTTGTTTTCTCACTGGTCTGAAGTGGGCAGTATGGTGTGGAGAATGTGATGTCACATATTTATGTAAACCAATCAGGATTCAATCTGTCAAGAGTTTTTTCCAGTAAAACAAATTATAAATAATAAATAAAGCAGATTTTATTTTGTCATGAATATTCAATGTTTAGAGAAATACTTACAGTATTAAGTTTACAGTTATTTTTCAAATAGATTGATACAAGGTTCACCCTGCTTCAGAATCCTCAAATTTTCTATTGTCCATACTATTACTGAATCAGGGTTCTGTTGTTTCTGCCTTAGAAATAAATTATATACATTCACCAATACAGAACTTATGACATCACGGAAATACCACAGCAAGTTTTGCTCATGTATGTCTGCTGACCTTTTTCTATACAATGAATACACACATGCAGATTTTTACTATACAGAGGATGATGGTTCACAAAACAGCTACATGAGGGTTGAACCCCCTGGAAACAATTTATCATTATTCAAACTAAGGTTTTTGTTGCCACCAGATGAATCAGAGATTATGTTTTATATTATGTTTATCTTGTTGCTGTGAAGAATGATCACATGGCAACGTTCTCTTCATCAGGGCAGGGTGACCAGTGCAGAGCCCGACCAGAACTGAGCTGAAACAGCCTCAAACAAAGTCCCTCCACTTCAATGAAATCCTTTCTACAAGCTCAAGGAAAAATTTGACTCTTTGCATTTCTTTCCTTTTCAAAAGCCTTCGTCTTCAAAGGGTGACATGCGTTGCCTCCAGAGCCTGTTCAGTTCGGACCCACCAGGATCTTTCATGTCATAAGCAGGAGGGATTTCAAAGTATGAAACAACACTACGCCCGTGGTTGCTTGTTGCTGCTAAAACTTCCACGTGTGCCTCTGTGTGCAGAACACCATGCTGAAAACTAACATGCCTCCCTGTGGGCACGCCACTGTAGTTACACCAGGCCAGTCTGCATGTGCACGTGGAGAGGGTAGGGGTGGTAGACGAGCGGCGGCTGGGCCTGGGTGATGAAGTAACTGTTGTAAATGGGCTCTGTCATGTACGGGGCCGGCTGATAGAAGCAGGTGACGTTGGCCGTGTTGGGGATGGCGTTCTGCTCACCCAGCACCCTCAGGGCCAGCACAGTGATCATATTGAGTGTCTGCCTCCTCTCGTGTCCCATCAGACACACCGTGCTCTCGTCTATCACGCGTCGCAGCGTCATCAGGTAGTCATACTTGCTCGTCTCCTCGCTGCCGATGAAATGGCACTGCAGGTAGGCCTCGATCTTGCGCTGCTGCTCGCTCACATCAGGAAAGTCGATGAAGAAGCGGGAGCACATGTACCGCTCCAACGACTTGATCTCCGTCTCGCTGGCCGGCCTGAAGTTCCTCACCAGCAGGTCGCTGTACTTCAGCAGGCCCCCTCCTCGGATCTCCTCTGGGTTGTGGGTGGCGATAAGTCGGTGGCGAAGGTGGTCCATCGCCTGCTCAAAGTCTCCGTACATGCACTCAGCTTCGATGGTGATGGTGGGCTCCCCCGCTGCCCCGGCCCATGAGTTTGAACCACACCTGTTCAGGACCGTGTCCGTCAGCTCAGGTTTCTGCTCGACAACCTGAGGCTGCGTGCCGATGTTCGCTGCACACTTGTGGCTTTGAGTCTCTGAATCAGGAGGCTTCTTTGAGTGTTTTGGTTTAACAGTTTGTTCTGTGGTTTCATTTGAGCCGGTGGCACCCTGAGGCATACTAGCTGGACTGCATGAGGGAACTGTGAGAGCATCTTTACCCTCAAAGTTCTCCAACTGGGCGCCCGGTTCGTTTGAGCGATGAACTTGAGCGGTGTCCAGTGGCGAAGGCTTCGGCTGAAGTGGTTTGGGGATTTCTATGGGTGGAAACAGCTGTGTTGTAAGATCTGACAAATCTGTGAGCAGAGACCATTTCTCGGGTTTACTGATCATCTTCCGGGACATTTTTCTTTGTAATTTCGGTGAGGGGCAAAAGTCTGGTACCACTTCCTGTGATGTGCTGCAGGTTTTCTTAGCTGGAGGAGGGAAGGAGAACTCAAGCTGTGAGTCTTGTGGGTCTGAGGTCTTTTCAGTCTTGCAGATTACAGAGTCTACTTTGAACTGAGCATTTTCTTCACAATGGACAACTTCTTGTGGAGTTGACTTTGCTATATGTGTAATAGACACTGGCTGGGAAGCTTGCGACTCACATAGCTCTTCATTGTCCTGGAGCTTTAAACATGTTTGTGTCATCTGTGGATCCCTGACGTCTGTAAATAAAGTTTTAGGCGTTGAAGCTAAAGGAAAATCACTGTGAAACTGTTCTTTCTCTTCTCCAGTTTCCTCACACAGCTCAAAAACAATGTCCTCCTCTGAATCAACATCCTCAATGCCGTCTACTTCCTCTTCCTCCTTCTGTAAGTTAATGCTCTCTGCTTCTGACACCTGCTGGGCCTCATGCTTCCCATCATCCCGCTTCACATCTGCCTGTGGAAGCTCTCTCTCATGCACAGAAACTACTTCTTCCAGACACTGACTTTCCTCACCGGTTGCCATCACTGAGTCTCTGTCAATATCCCCTCCAACATCTGGAAGAACGCCTGCTTGCTCCTGCTTTTTCTTTTCCTCCTCATTGTCTGTTTTAGCCAAATTCCCAGGTTTCATTGGTAACTTCCCTCCTTGCCTCCTCTCAGTCTCCCAGTAGGACTCAAGCATGCGATCTAATATTATCTGGAACGAGTCCACGCTAAACTCAAACTGTCTTCTCAGGGAACTAACAAACCTGAGCCCCACAGTTTTAGCTCTGTTGTTCGACAATGAGATGAGGCTCCATCTGTCATGCTCATTGAAAACCTTCACCATTTTTTGCACATAGGCTTCCTTCATTGTCAGGCAAGTGATTTTCCGTCTGTTAACTCCACAGGGGAGGAGGTCTCGCAGGCTGCCCAGCACCACATCCTTAATTACCTGGAAGTCCTCCTGCCTGGGCAGCTCCACTCCGAAAATTATGTCTAGGTCCCTGTAGCCCAGGCCGTTATTCTTCACCAGGACATGGCTGGCGGTCGCACCATTGAGCCGTATGTCTTTCACCTGGATGTCTCTCTCGACCAGCCGATCCTTCACCACGCGGATGATGTCTTTTGCTCTCACCTGCAGGGTGGGGAAATTTCCTCGTCCGTGTATGGGGATGACCTCGGTCAAGACCTTGTCCAGTGCTTGGACTTGCTCGAGGGTCAAGTTGTGGAACCTCTTCTCTATTTGAAGCGCCATCCTCCTTACCTGTGAAAGAGAGGTCAGACATATTTATCACACCACAGCTAACGTCTGCCATAATCTAACAAACACTGCTTTTTCTTAGAGCAACATAAACCAATAGCCTTGCCCTTTTGTTTTCGGTGCAAGATGCCCTTTACAAATGGCAATGTGTAACAAATCACTTTTTTTTTACTTCGCATTATCCTATCACCTTGTATACACCTTTATTCTTATCCTTTTTCTCTCATTTGCTTTCTTGAATGTCTTGTCTTTTTTGGTCTTCCTCAGGTCCTGAAAGTTTCAAATCCATAAATACATGTGAGCAGCATGTCCCATGCTGACTGCAGTATGTCGATCAAAGGATCAGTGTCTGGAATTATGGAGGATCTATTGACATAATATGAATCAAATATTTGTTGTTTCTATAACTTTAAAACGAGGTCTTTTCATTAAGAACTGGTTCTCCACCATGTTGCACTGCCATGTTTCAACAGTATTGCAGAATGGACAAACCAAACACTGGCTTGAACAGAAAACTAAATAAGCAACAAGAAATTATATCACAGATCATGACTGAATGTTCTATGGATAAGTCCTAATAAAATACTTTTTTAAACTTCTAATCTAATGCAGAAAGTTAATTTGTAAGGTGTGGCTGTAGCTGAGCTATGAATGAGATGACTGGGCCTTCTTTCCAACTCCTCCCAGAATGCTTTGTGAGTTTTAAAATAAACTCTTTTGTTACGGGACATTCCTGTTGCACTGGCCACTGCCTCTCATGCCATTTGACGTGCTGGAAACATTCAGCAGCCGCCATGTTGAATCTCCTCCATGATCATGCAGCCATTTGCTGCCTACAGGTGACTCACCTGCAGGCGTGTCATTCACTGGCTGTCAGACACAGAGACAACCTTGGTTGAGAGATGTATGAGAGCTGAGTGAGCTGCACACGTGTGTTAATCTGAGCACTGAAGCTTGTCATGCCAGAGCAAGCATACACCGCTGTGCTTGTACACTTGACTGTTTCTAATACACAGCATGCAGCTGATTGACGATGTGTTTATCCCTGCTGTTATAATGTGACAATGTATTTGTGAGAGGGAGAAGAGTACGCCATGTTCTCTGACTCACTCACTACTGAAGAAAATGTCAGATTTTTTTTTGTCTATTGCTGGAAGCTTTAAAAGATCCTCACACTCAGATATGTTTATGACAACAGCAGGGATGAGGGATCAGTTAAGGATCCTCAGGGTGTTTTGAAAAATGAATGCTCTCTCATCATCCCTCAACTCGTTATAAAGTCCTTTTAATTATCTTTTTTTCTGCCTTCATGCGTCAGCCAACATCAGCGCATCATACTAAACATTTCTTTAAGGGGGGGGGGGGTAAATTTCACCCAGTTGTCACTGGATTTTTCCTTTAAAACAAATAATTTGGAAAAAATAATCTCACAACCAAAAACAGAAAGGAGCTTGATTGTGTACATTTAAATGCACACCATATAAACTGAAAGGTTTTTTTTTTCTGCTCCACCATAACAATACTCACATAATGCTTTTGCAGAGATGTGTATATCAGTGCAATTCCTAAAAACTTCAGGAGATCTATACTTCTTGAAACATCACTGAAACTACTTGATGGATTACCATGAAACTTGCTGGAAGGATGTGGTATGGACCAGGGAAGAGCACATTCAATTTTGGTGTGGCTCCAGATCTGAGGGTGGATCCATGATTATTTTTCACCTACTTTAACGTTGCGAGATAGTGTTTAGGGGACTGATATTTATGAGTGGGTGCAATTTGGTGCAGACCCAAATAAAAACCTGGATGTTGTGAATTTAAATGTGGATTCTCAAGAGTACTGATTGACCAAGGCAGTATGCACTATACTGAGTGCCATTCTAAGTAATATCATTGCTAATTGTATAAGTATTTTATCAGTTTTTCTGTGAATATTCTCAGTCATCCAGGTCATGGTATGCTTAGGAGTTGTAAGTGTACATATACAGAAGCTGGACTTGCTTGTGTTTCTTGAAGACTTCTCACCTCTCATCCAAGAGGCTTCTTCTATATTATTATTATTATAATTATCATTTCACGTTAAAGATGATCCCTGTTCCATCAAGTTCCTTTACCAGTTTTACATATAATTTGGATGAGCAGATTATGCAACTGTTTAAAATGTGTTTTAAGATTATAGGGTGATAAAAGGTTCGTATAAATAGTTATTATAGAGGAGTAATATTATGTGATATGTGTTGATTATATTAGTATTGTTTTCAAACGGACCTGGCCATGTGATGCATCTTTAAACAGCACCGGATCATCTGCTGAGTGCACAGTGCGTGGACAGCCTCGTGCGTTCCTCAGTTTATTTTGACGGTCATCCCCACCAGTGAGGAGGTGGTTCAGTTCAGTGGCTGTAGATTCTGTGGTCTATGTGACTCGGGGCACATGTGGAAGTGTGGCCCACAGCAGCCTCTAGTGAATCTCCCGGGATACATCAGCTCGGTCCTGCAGCAGGACTGCTCCTCAGCCTCTTGGCTTCTTTATAGATAAGACTATATGAGTCATACAGCCACTGAACGAAGCATCACACACTGGTTCTCCTGGATCCTTTCCCTGTGCGCAAAAAACAAAATGCACCACTTCAGGGGGCCTGACCACTAAACCTGCTGGACTGAATATAGCACATCACAGATTATATTATTCGTGATCTGGTTTTTATATGTGTGGATTTTTTTAAACTGTTACAGCAGCAGCATTTTTGCACAGGCCATTTGTTTTTTTCTTTTTAATGTGGAATCAATTGTGCTCTAAACTTAACACGATGCTTCCAATTAGTTCAAATATGCATTTTACGGTACATTTAACACATGATCGCAGCTTTTAAGTTGACAGCCATCCCAAAACAAAGACTGATATTATGCCTTAAACTGTCTCAACAACAATGAGGTTAAATAACTGTCAGAATGAGACACAGTAAAAAAACAGCTCACCTGCTGTGTGTCCAGACGAAAGTGGAAAGTAAAGGCAGGAGATGAAATAAGCAGCGAGCTGTGGCCAACAGGTTTTTTATCCGACCCCCGCTGAGAGGTTGATGCTGAACTTAACACGGACACTTCAGCGCAGGGAGCACTGTTTCCATGGCAATCAGGCGTCACGAAATATACGGTAAATCACGACGCTCGGCCGCGCGAGTTGGATACAAACCGTGCGCGCGTGTGTGTGCGTGGGAACACTTTCCCTTGTTCTCCCCCTCTCTGCTTTTAAATAAAGTTTGTTGTGTATCGGTGGAGGAGCACACGCACCGACGTGTCAGGCTTTAACTACCGGCGCGCCACCGCACTGCCGAGGAGCCGATGCGGGGTGAAGCATCACATCAGGCGGAGTGAGTCATCCCCTCTCCCCGCCGCGATCCACACCGTAAATCTGATCATCAATCAGCCGCGATCACCGCCCACCTCCCCGCCCCCGCTCCCATCTGGTTGTACCCACTCACACAACAACAAATAAACAAACACGTTGAAAGTGTTTATTTGTCAACAGCTTGTTTTTCTTTCTTCTGCTTTTCATTCATATTTTACGCGCGGGGGGAGGAGGCGCGAGGGGGGGGGGGGGGGGCAGCTCCCTCGTGACGTCAAACGGAATACCGCGGCCACGTGACGATGACGTCGCTGATATTTTGGAAAGACACCCGGAAGTGCAGGAGAACTCGACGACCGAAACCCGAACAGAAGTTTCAGCCAACGAGTCCGGCTTTATTTCCCAGATTATTGTTGGAGAGGTGTTCGCGAGCAGAGCAGCGACATCAACCGAGAGGAGCAGGATGCCTTCCGCCATGGACAGTATCCTTTTAAAAACTGCGGAGAAGAAAGGAGGTGAGACTGCGGTGTAACGTCGGTGCCAGAGCGCTCCGGCAGCGACAACAACACGGTGCTTGTCGGTGGGATTCATGGGCATCGGACGTGTGAAACGTAGATCAATGGGTCTCATGTTCGCTAAAGAAACAACTAATGTCTTTTTAAGGGACCCGCACTGTCTCTAGTCGACTCCAGGCGTCGGAGCAGAGACGCGGGCTGAAGGCCTGACAGGCTCCGATACTCACGTCTGGAAATACCCGACTGCTGCTGACAGCGGCTGGGTCACAGGTTTACTAACGCAGCCAGGATGTGAGAGGATACTCTCACTGAGGAACAACAGGGCCGGTGTGTGTTTTACCTGGTGATCCTTTTTAACACCATGGAGGTTTAACACGAGTGAAACCAACAGGCGAATTAAAGGGAAACTCCAACAAAAGCTGTGTTGGCCTCTGCCTCGATACAAAGCCAAGAGGTGTTCCAAAACTGAACTGACATATTCAGGGGTTTTAGACTTAAAACTGAAATTAAACAAGAAGCTGAAATAGTTAAAAAAAGATATTATAATAAATGTGTAAACGTCCTGAAGGCACTGAATGTAGTTCATGTAGTTTAAAGGTGACAGGGTCAGAGATCTCCAGCTGTTGTTCACATGATTCAAACACATTGATTCAAGAGGCGTTTAACCATTTATTGATGTCGCTGGTTGGGTAATTTGTCTGCGTAATAAACATCATAGATTACGTCATTACCATGCTTACCATTACTAGACAAAATAATAAATTGGAAAAAAGCTCTTTATCAATAATAATACTTGAGTTCAAAATCAAGTATGTTGTCCAATAGGATTTTTTTTAACACAATCATCTTGTGTCTGATCTCTTACCTTTTCTTTCTTATTTATTGTATATATTCACTGTGTGAATGCACACTTGCATCTAGTCATTATCTAGTTGACAAATAAACTTGTCACTGCTCTCTGGTGGACAAACTGCCTGCAACTGGCCTCAAAACTAGTTTGGCAATTCAGTCCTGACATTTCCTGGTACTTATCATCTGACATGCACACCGAGGCCAATATATCAGCATGTCAGATTTATCGGTCTAGCTGTGTATTAAACCTATTAAGGTAAGAAAATATAAATATGGATCCAAGGTTGGATTACAAACTGAGCTAAGCAGGTCATTCTCTATAATTGTTAGTATTTAAAAGCACCTAGAAGGCTCCAGGTTTGATGTGTGGAAAACATTTTGTGCTATAGTGGTGTAGAGCCCAAATTATCTCGAGGTTGGCTGATATTATGAGCTGGGCGGCCCAATACCACAGGACATAACCGATGGCCGAAACAAGAAATTGTTGTTTTTGTTTGGACTTTGTTCTTCCTTAACCTCATGTTTCAGAACATCTCTTCAATTTAAGAATTGCTGCCAAAGAACTCAAAAGAAACTCCACGAAATGTGACAAAGATGAAAAAGCGGAGAAATTGAAAGTTAAGAAAGTAAGTTGCACCTTTGAAATCAGTCATCACAATAACACATTACTGAAAGAAGCTTCCTGGTTATTTTTTTACTGAACCAAATTATTATTGTGTCGTCTCTAGGCCATACAGAAGGGGAATACAGAAGTGGCGAGGATCCATGCAGAGAACGCCATCAGACAGAAGAACCAGTCTGTGAACTTCCTGAGGATGAGCGCTCGGGTAGATGCAGTCGCAGCAAGGGTTCAAACTGCACTGACATTGAACCAGGTACGTTGAAAACAGGCTCATATTGCTGTAAGCCTAGCAAATCAGTTACTGGCTGACCATTAGCAATCCTGACTCAAAGCTTAGTTTTGATTTCTGTTTTGATAATTGAATCTATGATAATTTTGATAATTTTATTTCACAGGTCACTAAATCTATGGGTGGAGTGGTGAAAGGCATGGACATAACCCTGAAGAGTATGAACTTAGAAAAGGTGAGTGGCATTTACATATAAAAGTAGTATTTCCCCTTAGTCTTTTTGTCTCTGAATCATCATACTATTCATCAACCTCTTTGCGTTCAGATTTCAGCTCTCATGGACAAATTTGAACGGCAGTTTGAAACCCTGGATGTTCAGACAGCCCAAATGGAGGACACCATGAGCAGCACGACAACACTCACAACACCACAGGTACATGTCTCTGCTCTTCTGGTCATTCTTGTGGTCTCACTGTGTTTTCAACAAATTCACTGTATATCAATTTTTTCTAATGTGTGTTTCAGAACCAAGTGGACTCATTGCTGCATGAAATGGCCGATGAAGCTGGGTACGTTTTTATTTTATCAATTTTTTTCCCAATGAATTTGTTTAAATAATATAAGATTTATGTATAGATATACAGATATTTGAATTCATAGACTTCAGGCATAGATTGCAGTGTTGTTATGTCAAAGAATTTGACAGACATTTGAGGAATATTTAAAACTGTATTATTTAGTAGAGTGTAAGCAAAGACACTGTGACTTTAATCTAAAAGTAAGTTTGAAATGTCTGTGTGTTTAGATTGGACCTGAACATGGAGCTCCCTCAGGGACAGACAGGATCAGTGGGTACCAGCGTGGCCTCTGCAGAACAGGTACGCTCCTACTTCTCACAACATCCTTGTTTTGCACTTTAGTCACAAGTAAATGTAAAACAAAGTTTGTAAAAACAAAGAATTTAAAAATGCAAAAAGCGTAGCTCCTGGGCCACACCAGGTGCGTGTGCAGCACGTGACGCTGCATCGCTGAACAACTGCACCTTGCAGGCGTTTGTTATTCACGAAGGAATGTGTCTGCTGTTGAGCTGCTATGTGATGTTTCTGGTATGACTACTGTATTTCCTCGAATAAAAGTAGGCCTATGTACTCTGCTAAATGCCAGAACTCTACGGTATGAAACTGAAGAAAAATGAATGGATGAATGAATGGACAGAATGGTTTCAAATATTTATGTTTATGACAAAGTCGTCAAATAGACATTTGAAACTGTGGTAAAAGATCATTTTCACTGTCTGATTTGCTGCAAACTGCATGTGGTACAAAGATAAAAAAGGGATGAGACCCCGAATTTCGAAAGGAAGCACAGCTGCTGATAACATGGCCGACAGTGTGTGATGCACACCTGCCGCTCAGACATCTAGTGTGGCCCAGGCGTAGAGAAAGATATTCTCTGAATAACCCTGATTCTTTTGTCATCATCATCTTCATCCTCTCTTTCTGTCTTTGCTCTCTCTTGTCCAAAGGATGAACTCTCTCAAAGGCTCGCCAGACTCAGAGATCAAATGTAAAGGAGGACTGCAGTGGACGTCACTACCTGAATATTACTCCCAAACACTTTATATCTGTACCATGTCTTCGCTCCTCTTTACATCTCATATCTGTCTGGAGGAGTTACATTATTATTGTTTTTTTCCCACACATAACGGCCCTTACTGGTTCAGTGCTCATGATAACCTCATCAATTAGACACCCCAAGCTAACAGAACTATTAAATGTGTATACTTAAAATCTCCACACCTGAAAATAACTTGGATTGCAACAGTTATTACCCTGTATATTATTTCTATACAAGTTATGCATACTTGTGGTTTATAAGATGAAAGTTTTTGGATAATGGGTTTCAGTTATTTTCTTTGTATGTGCATGATTGCAGAAGGCATATATGCATTTCTCTTATAATCAGATAATGGAAGACCCCCTCTTCCCCCTCCTTACTGGTGAATAGAAATATTGTGTTGATTTGTTGTATTTTTCTTCTGACAAATAATAATAATTTTAAGAAGATATCAGATGATTAGCTTAGGTGTGTTTGAGTCTGGTCATCTTTGGTGTTGTCACTGATTGTTTGGGAGGGGGGTTTCAGTTTGGAGATTACATAAAGTAAGTAAACAATAAAGTTTTATAATACTTTTATTGTTTTGACTTCTCAATGAATTTATAGTTTTCAGTAAATCCATATGAATCTCTCTGTGCAATCTGTGGTGACAAACTCACACACCGTATATCCACAGCTCTGTGACACCTCAGAAATTGCAGTGCTTTTTTCTGCTGAAGTATGGCCAGGAAATGAAAGGTGTCATTAATCAATATTATACAGGTATATGTAACGTTATGTATATATACCAGTATTTGATTTGATTGCGTGTACATTAGCATTGTGTGGTTCCAATGGAAAACAAATGAAAGATTATAGAATAATTCTTCAAGTATACGATTACGCCATCTAAAACGTAATCGTATATTTGAAGAATTATTCTATAATCTTCAGAATATTTTAGGTGATTCTTCTTCACCAGTGATGCCGCTGCAGGAGGCGGGTCTAATGTTACCTGCCTGCACTGATTGGATGAGTTACCAATTCCTTTCTCATTATTATTATATTCGTTTAAAATAAAATAATAATCAAGTATTGAGTACATATATTTATATGTATATTTATTTATATACATAGTGGAGAAAGATTGAAACGTCACAAAAAAGTAATTTACATCCCACCACTGTAACACCCCTGAACCCTGATGGTCTAATAACCTGGTTGCATTATACTTAACATTTAAAAAACGTTAGTTCGTTCATCTTTACACTTAAATTCACTGATATTGAGAAAACTCAAAACTATTTTAGAGGAATGTGAGAAGGGATATTTTTTCTCTGCGTACTGTCTGTAAGGCATTTTAACTCTCGGCTTCCAAAAACGACACATACGAGAGTTACATCTTATCGGATGTCGTAACCTTCACATTATTTTTTCTTTATTAACTGAGCTGTAACATAAATAATTAATCCGGTCTGCTGCGCCTGTGAGACCACACTCGGGGCAGAGGTACGGTTTCTCATCATGTGACTTTGGCGTAAACAGGAAGCAGCTGATCCTGACTTCACTGCCTGCTTCCACCAAGTAACGTGAACAAGTGTATTCTTAAAAACAAGTTAAAGAACAGAGTGGGAACCTGTTTGAAGAGAAGACACGCGGTGAGTAGACGACACGCGGCCGGATTTCAATTTAGCTAGCTTGCCGTTTAGCCTGGCTAAGCTCATTGACATGTATCTGCTCTGTGGTGCTAGCTCTGTTAGCATTAGCTTAGGTGTTTATCCCGTAGCAGAGAAAAGAGTTTATCCAACATAAATAAGATGTTGATTATTTATTGTATGTGTGCGTCAGACTGTTTAATCATTTAGACTCGTCCACGGTTTTGAGTGTTCGGACCACGGACCGTATCTACAGGATCAGGGGACACGGGTTCAGCAGAGCCAAGTGTCAGCTAGGTGAAACATATCTGCGTGTGCTCCGCAGCTGAAGGAGAGAGGAGAGCCGAGTGAAGTCACCTGACCTGCGGCTCACAGCAACACTCCACACCGTGTCTGCTGAGGGGGATGTCAAGCACAGCAATGAAGAAAAAGGTGACTCTTAACTCCACAGGCAGCGGTGAAGTGCAATCGATCAATCAATCGCTCATGAAAAACAATGTGACACAAAGTGCAACACAGAATGAAAACATTACGACTATAAAAACTAGAATGGCTCTCGGAGGAGCTCATACCTCTGCCAAGGCCCAACAGTCCCCTCAAATTCAATCAAGCTGCACCATATTTCACACATAGTTATCAGCTCCCTGAATATGTGATTTGTGAATTATTCCCTGTGGAAATGTTGAACACCCTATCATGATTTAATGGGTTCTTCCCACAGCACATTTCTCTAAGTTTTCTGGAAATCTGAACTTGTTGTTGTTTTTTTCTGTGATGTTACTTACAAAAGAACAGACAAGGGTGAAACATAAACTCCATAGAGGAGGTAACATAATAACATTAACAGGAACTGCTGTTGTAAATCTCATAAACTTGAAATGAGGAAACATCAAGTCAGGTGAGAAGAATTAGAAAAAAAAAGATGAAATAATACAAGAGATGTGAAAAGGATAAAAATAAAATACTATCAGAGGAGTGAAAATATTCAGAGAAAGTATATAAGTCAATAATTGAAAAAATACTTAAATTAAATAATATAAATGTATAACAGTTTAAGATGAACAATTTAGATGAAATTAAATACAATTCAATTAGCAGCTAGTCTAAAAAGGTAGGTCTGGTTTTGCCTTTACAAATATCCTTTTATAAATCATTTGAAGTTGGATCCATCTCCTCTAGCCCCAACATCAAAATGCTCCTTTCCAAAGGAGTATTTTAGCAGTGAGTAACGACAGCTTTAGTGATGGTGTAATGGGTTGTATTTGTGTTTTCAGGTACTACTGATGGGGAAAAGTGGTTCTGGAAAGACCAGTATGAGATCAATCATATTTGCCAATTACATAGCTCGAGACACGCGCCGCCTTGGAGCTACAAGTAAGATCTTTTATAGAAAGGTGCTACATAGCAATACGTTTTTTGGTTCTCTATGATTTTTTTACTTAATCCAAACCTTTTTTTGTCATTCATCTGTTTAATGTAGTTGACGTGGAGCACTCACATGTACGATTTCTTGGCAATCTTGTTCTAAACCTGTGGGACTGTGGAGGGTAAAGTATATCTCTTTTTTATATACTGTGTATATACCGGATTAAATGTACCTGATCTGACAGCCCCTGTTGAACACTCTCTGTGCTTCTCTACACAACAGCCAGGACACGTTCATGGAGAACTACTTCACCAGCCAGAGGGACAACATTTTCAGAAACGTGGAGGTGCTTATTTACGTATTCGATGTTGAGAGTCGGGAGCTGGAGAAAGACATGCATTACTACCAGTCATGTCTGGAGGCCATCCTGCAGAACTCCCCTGATGCCAAAGTTTTCTGCCTCGTGCACAAAATGGACCTGGTTCAGGAAGACCAGAGAGATTTGGTGAGCTTTGACGTTTTCTTCATCGTTCATCAGAGATGCGGCTCTTTTGTAGTTCTCTTTGCAATGTCAAATATTCACACTGTCACTGTCCACTGATTTTACTGTGTTCATTGTCTTTGCAGATCTTTAAGGAGCGTGAAGAAGACTTGAAGAGACTCTCTCGACCTCTGGCTTGCACATGCTTCAGGACATCGATCTGGGATGAAACCCTGTATAAGGTTGTGAATACATACAGTTGTTTGTTGAATTTTTGGGCTGATAAAGTTGATAAAGGCATCAGAAACATGTTAACGTGTGCTTGCAGGCCTGGTCGAGCATCGTGTATCAGCTCATACCAAACGTCCAGCAGCTGGAAACGAACCTGAGGAATTTTGCACAAATCATTGAGGCAGATGAAGTTCTTCTGTTTGAGAGAGCCACCTTCCTGGTGAGAGCGACCACTTCCCTTGACAAAAAAGAAAATCTGAATCTGGAAATGAAAGTCGTCTTCAGAATCAGAAATACTTTATTGATCCCAGGGGGAAACTTGTTTGTTACGATTGCTCCAAGTAAAAGGTAGAAATATAGCATATAAGATTAAAAATAAAATATGAAATATATACAATATTATGCGTACTGTACATTGGATATTTAGTGCAAATGGATGTGCTTGTTATGACTCAAATTTTTTCAGAGGGAGGAGTTATATAGTCATCACAGGCAGTAATGACTGTGGTGCATTTTTGTGATCTGCGTCTTGCACTGAACGTGCTCCTGTGTTTGATCAGCACGTCATGGAGAGGGTGGGAGACATTGTCCAGGATGGATCTTATGCAGCATCTTCTGATCATTAATGTGACGTGGTGTTTTTGTAAATCCAGGTGATCTCCCACTATCAGTGCAAAGAGCAGCGTGATGCTCACAGATTTGAGAAGATCAGTAACATTATCAAACAGTTCAAACTCAGCTGTAGGTAAGTTCACACAAAAACATCACCTTTACTGCCAAAATCATCTGGGACACTTGTATGATGTTTCTCATTTCTTTTTAAAATATCTTAATTCCAGTAAACTTGCAGCCTCTTTCCAAAGCATGGAAGTGAGGAACTCCAACTTTGCAGCCTTCATTGACGTCTTCACCTCCAACACATATGTCATGGTCATCATGTCAGACCCGTCCATTCGTAAGTAGTGAAAATGGCCGTCCTTTGCCTTGAGTGTATGATTCAAACAATAGCAAACAATCAAAATCCTAATTAATTATTTTTCTATTTTCTAGCCTCTGCCGCCACTCTCATCAATATCCGTAATGCTAGGAAACACTTTGAGAAGTTGGAGCGGGTGGATGGACCCAAGCACAGTCTGCACATGCGCATGCGCTAGCTGTCACATTTGTCCCAGTGGATACTCTCAGCAAATCAGTACACAGATCGCCATCAGCATGTCGCGGACTCTCAGCTCCCCAACACACTTGTGCAGCTCTGCACATCTCCTCTGTATCTTCACATTCAATCACAGTTACTACGGAATGAAATCAGTTTTTCTTTTGGTCTAATTTCTACAGTATCTTGAACAATGATGCAGTGTATTGAAATTTTTGTCCTAACTCTGCGCATTAAATAAAATAATGAATAGTTGTGTTTACCGTTGCTGTCACACTTTGTCTGGCACAGTTGATATTTTCTTTTTATGTGATGAGTGAATCCCTGCGATCAGGGATAGTTTCTTCAAATTTCCTTTTTAGATGTTTGTGAGCTGTTCTGTTACACTTTCAAAGTACAAGCAATATAGATATATTCAGAAAAATTCATATGTCATGTGTGTTTTTTGTTCTGACTCAATCATTTTTCACAGTGCTCACCGCTTGATCCTCATTTAGAAAAAAGCCATATTTATGGTAAATACAGTCCAGAGCTAATGGAACCACAAGGCCAATTCCTTTGTTTTGGCAGTTCTCTGTTTGAACCTACTCATTTTGTATGTGAGAAAACATTGGAATCTGTGACTGACAGGTGTTTCATATTGCCCAGGTATTGCCCTAAGAGTGATTGAAGGGCAATTTGATACACAAGGTGCTACGCCCTAAACTGAATAACACAGATCAATATGAATATCAGAAATTAAAATCTGATTGATCTAAAACCCCAAAGTCTTCCGTGTACGAAAAAAAAAAGAAAATTTGTAAATTGGAAACATACATATAGGTACAATTGGAACAACTGTCCTGCACAGAGAAGGTTATTTTTATTTTCATTCAGTGCAGTGTCCATGCACACAAGGCCCCATTGACACTGCACCAGCTGTCCTGCACACATGACACATGGTGGTTAAAGTTTGATGTGGTAGGGTGCAGGCGCTGGGTGGGTGGGGTCAGGGTGATGCCCTGCACCTGTTGAGCAAATCAACAGGGCAGACAGCTGTACAAATAGAGGAACAAGCTTATTCCACAATGCAAAGTGGATTTTCATGTTGATAAAAATGATTTGACATTCAAAACTGCAAAATGATATTTATCAAGATTTAACACCTGATAAATAAGCTATCCAGTTTTTTTAGAAGTTTGTGGGAATATATTTGACGGGCAGTTCATCAAGTATCATGAGATTCTAATTTAAATGCTGCTTAACTCTGATTGGTTCATTGAGAAGTGAAGAAAATCGTTGTTTTTGACCGCGTTTCAATGATAGTTGCATTTCAGTTCATTGCAATCGCTGCTTACATGATATAAAAAACATGTGTTTTCATTTTCAATTCACTATTGTCTACTGGGAATATCTCATGTTAGGGTTACATTTAGGCCGAGACTGAGGTCTTCATGTACTGCTGACAAAACAGAATTTAATATATGTGTCCATCAAGAGCTGTAACAGTCTTTTTTCTTTCCAAAGGAGAGACTTGGTATGCATGTTACCAGCCTAACGAAGGTAACTGGAGATCTGTCCGTGGCACTTGATCCCACCCACGCCTTTAGGGGCTGTAGGGGATACGTATGCACTCATTACCTTCTGCCTCTTTGCTATAGCCAGCTCTGCCACTGAGGCATTGTTCCAGCTGCTCTTATCGTCACTGCTCATGTGGTTCACTTGTATCCTGGAATGTCGAGACTGAATAACTGGAAAATCCCCAGTCCCTCAATCCAGAGGGTATGTGGGATAGAAATGGGAGCAACTAAATGAAAACAAGGACAAAGTAGCTGAGTCATTTTAATATAAAAGATTGGCAAAGTAAATTTTAGAGCAAATAAAAATCTCACTCAACTGCAGCCCATTTGTGGCTCAGCTGGAAAACCAAAACTGGATATTGTGAGTGAGAGCTAAAATTCTTTGTCCTACAAAGTCCAGGAAAATGTCAAACCATTGTCATGATAAAGATCCAAACCTGGAGAATGAGGAGGCTGGAAAATCATGGTGTTTGTGTATGTGAACCCAGCAAATCACCTTTTACCACCTCTCCTCAGACATTTCTCCCAGGAGGGGCAGCATGAGATGAGGTGTTCAGAGCCTGAGTCCCTTTGCTGATGCAATAAAATACAAGATGTTTACAAGTGACCAACAATCCATAATAACCTGCAGTTATTATGGATCGCTTTTCCAGCCAAAAATCCACCCTTTACTTTTATTTAAAGCACATTTACATTTATTTTACGGATTTTTAATGTATTCCAGATTTTATTTTTTATTTTTTAATCAGAGAAATGTAATTTAACATATCCTGGGAAGTTACTTTAAAGCCAACACTTAAACACATTCAACTCACTGGTTTTGGCAAAGTCAAAAACTCAAAATCTGCTTTGGCGTGGCCGTGTTGTCAGATTCTTCTCATGTTTATTGACATGTGGACATCTCTTTACGCTCAGTAAAACTTATGAAGCATTCCAACAAAGGTGTTTAAGAGTGTGTCATGAGGTTTTCCTCCTGTCTAAAATCTCCTGGGTGACACTTAATGTTATAATGTCGGCCTTTTCTTGTCCTCTATTTGCACATTATTCTGATGTGGAGACCTATCTGTGTGGGCAACAGGCACTGGGTCTGTTTCACTGACTGTCTCTGCAGGGGCGTCAGTGTCATGGTCTGCATCTGCGCCGCAGTCCGTTTGATTCAGCTGCCGCTCCAGTCCAGTGATTCGCTGCTTCAGCCGCTGCTGAGTGTGCGTGTATTCACTGAGTAAACGAGAAAAGCGAGTTTGAAGGGAGTCCAGAGAGGACTCCAGCCTCTCCACCTTCTCCTCTGTGTCCTCTTTCTGCAGCCCAACACTCTCCACGTTCTCATCCAACAGACCCTCCTTTGTCAGGATCTCCCGGCCCCTCTCCTCTAGCACAGTCTTAGCATCTGGATACTCGGTCACTGCCTCCATCAAGTCGTCCTTGGAGAGGCAGAAGAGGTCAGAGTAACCTAAGCTGCGAATGTTGGCTGTCCGGCGATTTCCCATTTTACTACCTTTTATGTTCAGAATGCTGATTTCCCCAAAGCAGCTGCCGGCGGTGAGGAGAGCGTACTGTGTGACCCCGTCATTGCCCACCACAGCCAGCTTACCCTCCTTAATGATATACATCTCCTTACCTATGTCCCCTTTCCTGCAGATGTAATCCCCCGGACTGAAGACCTGCGGCCGTAGTTTGAGCACAAGCTCCACCAGCAGTCCGGCCTCGCAGTCTTGAAAGATGCGCACTTTCTTCAGGGTCTCCAGGTGTACATTTATTGCAATCTCAGCCCGCAGTTTGTTTGGCAAGTTCTTTAGCACCTCCTGCTCGTCCACTGCTTTCTTGTTGGTCCAAAGGTAATCAAACCATTTAATGACACGCGTCTCCAGTTCTTTGCTGACTTTGCGGAAGTGCATGTAGTGTTTGATGGCATCGATGCGGGCTTGAAACTCAGCACGGGTGGCATTCATGTTGGCAATCATAGAGCCAACGTTTCCCACAATTGTGGCAAAGATCAGAACCCCAACAAGAAAGTCAAAGACCACAAATAGGTACTCTTCATCTCGCACAGGTGCAGGCATCTCTCCAATGGTCGTCAGAGTTAGAGTTGACCAGTACAGACAGTAGACGTAACTCCGAGTCAGGGAGGAATTAGATTTGTTGGGGAACACCCAAGTGTCTGAGCCAAATCCCAAAGACTTGGATATAGCATAGTAGATGCAGGCGTTCCAGTGAATGATGACAAGGATGTAAAGCACCAAGTTGCAGATGCGGAAAATGTTGGGGTAGTTGGTGCGCGTCTCTGTGCGGTCAAAGAATTCAAACATGCGAGGGAAGCGCAGCAGACGATTGAACCTGAGCTGTGGCGTGTGGATGCCTGTGGCGATGTAGGCCAGGTCAGTGGGTAAGATGGACACCACATCCAACTTGAACTGCAATGTACGGACGTAGCTGTCTCTTAGCTTGGCGTGGTCCTTCACCAGCAAACCTTGTTCGAGGAAACCTGGGAAAAGATAAACAGAACAAAGATTCAGTTGTGCAGTGATGCATCATATCAGCTCATTATTGTGAAAATCAGAAGTGTCAGAAGAAGACTATCTATGAATCTTCTCTTCACTACCTGCCCATTTCCAGACAGCAGACAGAATAAAATAGCAACTAGATGGAGTTTGGAGCATGGAGTGCCAGATATCTCTCTGAGGAGTTTGTCAAAGCCAGAAATGAGCTAAAGGAGAGTGAATATTAGACTTAGAATCATGTTGCCAAAAACACGACTCTAAATGAATGCTTATGTAGTGTTGTGGCTGCTGGATGTAGGTGACTATTTGCTAACACTTTCAGTGTAATAGAATAGAATAAAATGTTATGTACAAAGTTTGTTCTGCTCTCCACAGAGCAGCTTTTTATGCTTTCATTTACTTTCTCACATGACTCCACTCAATGGCCTTAATTTACAAACAAATGCAATGACTTGTGGGAAGCCCAGTTGCTTTTTGACTTAGTCCTGTGACCTGGATCTTAGTAAGCATATTCTTGTTTAAAACTGGAATCATTCTGCATTTTAATTGAATAGGATTTCAAATGTCGCCAAAACCTTCAGGAAATGGGCTGAAAGTGACATACTAACAGTTCATATAGATTATCACATTTTCAACAAATAGTAAAGTATACCATCATAGTTATTATCTTAAACATGGGGCCTTTAGGTCTAAGCACTTTATTGTGTCTTGAGGGAAGAGGCTGTATTTTGTTACCCGTGCGTAGACGGACACAAGTGTCCATAAGGTACACAGTGTCGGAGAGGTAGTCCAACACCAGCCAGCAGATGTAGTTGCTCACCTGTAACTTATCAAAGCATGCCCTATGGATAAATAAGAGTAATGGTTTACATCTCAGACTACAGCAGCAAACAGAACATCCAGTCTCTGGAGGATGCAGGCCCCAAACAGTTAACGATACAATACCTTGCAACAACAAGGAACCAGTTGTACAGCACCGCTGTGGCGATAACAAATAACCAGCGGTAGTAGGCGTTATCGGATGGGGACACCACAAACAGATTCCACTTTTTCCTGAAAGCATGGAGAGATTGCAGATGACACACTATGTCACGGCTGTGGCTTATGTTTCTGTAACATAGTACATATGACACATTACTGCAAAGAAAGAAAGCAATGCAACACAATAACTGTAATATAAACTATTGTCCTAACAGTTTTATGCTCGTTTAAAGGCTTATGATGTTATCTTAAAATTTTGGAAGGTTTTTCTAAATGTCTTAAACGTTTTTCCTGATATAGAAACAAAATGCATCTTATAATATATTATACACAAAAACATATGCACATCACACCGTTGGATCTACACAATTTTTAATTGTATTTATTTTATACATTTTAATTATTCTCTGTCTCCCCCCCCCCCCTTCTGTGTAATGTAGTGCATATTAATGGTTCAGGGTGGCATACCTAAAGATCCCTTTGGCATTGTTACCATTGGCATCTGGTTGTGTGTTGCTGATGCGACTGGGAGCCGTTCTCAGCTCAGGGCCGCGAAAGCGCTCCAGGAAAGAGTCCGGCCGCTCCTCCTCCACCAGACTCCGGTGTGCCCATTCCCTCAGTCTCACCACCAGGTTCACCATTCTGACACCCACACACCCATACACACACATTATTAAATATCATGCTTCACTCACAACTCTTGTAATTTAATTTGGGCAACAACTTTTAGTTTCACAATAGGACTAGACGAAGATCCAACTCTGGATCGAAAGGTTGTTTAATTAAGTTTTCTGTGGCATGGAGTGGCAGAAGTGTGCAGGCTCTTCTTTATTTTGCACTTTACCATTATATATGAAAACAGTGAGACAGAAGACACACAACTTCATCAAACTGCATAATAACAACAAAATACCAACAATACCATTTAGCTTGATTTCAGTATCACAGGTATAAACAATTCCCCAAATGAATTACAATTAGTCTGACAGATTCTATTTTAAATGGTACAAGTAAACTCATTATCAAATTATTTCGGAAATATGTTTTATTTTGGCATCCTAGAATTTCTGAGACAAGAAGATGGAAAGAGCTGGAAAATGTCTCTTTCTCTGGTGTTATGGTCCTGCTACCTCTCATCAAATTCCACTGTGTACATTACCTTTAGTTTTTTTATCCACCTCAAAAAGACTTGAGCACAACAATTTTAAACTTTGTCTGGAGAAATAGCTGTGGGCATTTCTTTTCTAAAAGCCAGGTATGTTTTTGCAAAAAACAATTAAACAAGCAACAAAGGTCAGTTTTATCTTCTCTGATGACTCAGCTTATTAAAGCTTTCTTTTTCAGTTTTACCTTGAGATGGCTCCGGTCCTCTGAAAAGAATTTCTAGAATGGCCTCTGTGAGGGTCGAGAGTGGCGACTCTCTGCAGCTCTGAGGATGTGTCATCGCAGACAGATGGCACCCTGGAAAACCAAGCAAAAACTCTCACATGTGAGTTTGCTTCTCTTAAACAAATCCCTGAGCCGAGGACCTCACCACACATGATGAAATGAAATGATCACCTGCTCAGAATACTGTCAGCTCTCCCGATCTCCTCCTCCAAGGTGGTCTTCACTGAGAGATTGTGGGACGACTGGTCCATCTCCGCCACCTGGCCCGTCATCTTCAGAGCTGACCGTGGAGATAAACGCTCACATTAAAGCCATGTTCTCCTGCAGCCGACTGTTTTTATCAACATGTTTGCAGATGACCTCTCCTGCAGTGATGCTTTGGCAGGAGAGGGAAGTGTTTATAGTTCACAGCCTCAGTGTTTATGGTTTGTATGACAGATTATAGTCAGGGGACGGAGGGGACGACTGGGACTGTCTGCCACGGTCCCCGTGCTGGCCCTGTCACACAGCAGCTGGTTGCTGTGGTGACTGAAGCAACTATACAAGGAGAAACTCACTCACAGTTACATGCAGATGATTCATTGCTTGAAATACACTATTGAGGTGGTGGGAGTTTATCCACAATCCACTTCCAGCACCCTCATCAACCCACCCCGTCCTACCACTCGAGACCATGATGGCAGTGACACACTTAGTCAACCCTGGTGCAGCGCAGACAGGTGACGGGGTGCTTACACGACTGTTACCATTGTGTGACTAATTGGTGGATCATTAACGAAAACACACACACGCAGTGGGCCTGAAGCTCTGCGGCTCAGTGAGCCAATCAGCTGCTCTCCCTCAGGAACCGCATCACTTAGGAGACCAGGATGTATGTGCTATAAGGGCCTGAGAGCCAAATAAGTGGAGGCTGGGAAATTGGAACTTAAATCTATTCAACTGCCTAAAGACTATTATCTTTATAATGTAAGTGTGGACTGGAAAAGACATTCGACTTATTTAAATTACATTTTTATTTATGTCATTTGTCTGCAGGCAACAAAGAATTCAACAAACTGTAAAAAAGAAGAAAGCTGTCAATATAGAAAATTAACAATGGATTCATCATCTTATCTTTCAAGGCAATTCATATTATTATCATTAATATCGTATTATGTATTACTTAGAAACTTTCCAAGAATATATAGACCTCTTCTTATGGTTTTCTCTTTAAATAAAATGCCAGTAACAAGCCAAACATACTTTTTCCTTTATAAGTGCAAATAAGATCTAATTTGAATGATGTAATGGATAATGAGACAAAGTTTCTGTTTGTTTCACTGACAACACATTCTGTATAAATCAAATAGTACTTTCATTTTTAACACAAGAAGCAAATATACATTATTATAATAATACGTACGGTTTATGTTAAAAAAAAGAAGACAAAAGAAATTGAAAAGTGCATTAGATCCCACATTCAGTATCTTTATTCCTACCTTCAGTTTCCTCAAATAAACTCCTTACAGTAAGTTCCCTTCACAGACACACCCAGAGCGGCTCCTTCCAGGCCAGTCCATCCTCCGTCTTCACAGTGGATGTTGTGAGAGTAAAAATCAAACTGTATCCAAAGTCCCGTTCCTGCCACTCTTTCTAAAGTGTGTTCCCCTCTTCCTCTTCAGCTTAGTAATGAACACGTGGTCCACCTGGGCTGGACTGAGCTCAGCCAGGGAGGGGACAGCAGGCAGGACAGAGAAACCTCTGAATGGTTGAGAGCCCAGATGTCAGCTTCAGACTGAGGAGTCTTCTGGGACGACCTCCTGGCGGTGCCTCTCCTCCGCTGCGCTCTTACACTGGAGAGCAGAGAGACACAGCACAAAGCAAGCAGCCACTTCAACAGGTTATCCCACTGGTGGAAGGTTATTCAGCTTTAATTCAGCTTTAATTCAGCTTTAGACACCCTGGACTTTAATATTTATATCACATCTTGGCCCTATAAAATATTTTATGTATACATTTCCTTAAAAACAAGTTCCTACTTTATTGTCTTCATTTACTTTACAGGGGATGGGCAAAACATAGGATATTAAAAATGTAGATTTAGAGATTAATGCAGACCATGCCAATCAATATTAGAAAAGAGAACAAAAAGACAGTTAAGATAGTTAAGTATAGAACATTTAACACAACAATTTAGAATAGAATAGATAGTGATAGAGAATAAATATAAATAATGAAATCAAACACATTACATAATACCCAGACATCATGGGTGGGTTTGTAATTTCCATCCTTCCAGTCTCAGATCCTCTGAGAGGCTGGAACATCATGGCTAAAAGAAGCATCATCGAATGTTCTGGTTTCCTCTTCGTGAAAAAACTAAAAAAGAAGAACCAGAGGATCTGAGAGGCTGATTCATCAACCACAAACATTTCTGATGCATGATCCATACAGTGCATTATAAACAAATAAAAGAGTTTTGAAATGAATACAAAATGAATACAGGTGATCAGTGTAAAGATTCTAAAATAGATGGGGTGTGTGCAACCCTGAAACCACTATTCAACAGCTTCACCACATATGATGAAAACTGGCTCCACCTCCCCAGCCTCAGCACCTGTAGTCAAGTATTTAAAGACCTACATTGTTGTGTTGGTTAGATCTGAATACAGTTTATTCGACTGTTGGCTGTATATTTTCTGTAATATACATCTATATAATATTTCCTTATTAGTGACAAACTGTGTTATCCTGGTTCATTCTAATCTTTTTCCAGTTTGGATTTGAGACTTGTCGTCTGATCTCTCCTCTTCTCTTGATGAAAAACCATCAGAGATGTGTTTGGGTATTTGCATGTTCTCAGGTCTTGTGACTCCATCCACTTAAATTCAAACTCTTTTTTCCAACTCCACGCTGACACACTCTCCGATGCAAATGGAGCTTGAAGCTCCAGATAATGGAGTCCTCAGGAGACGCAGCCTCCTCCTCATCCCTCCTGCTGTCTGACTGAGCTTGGCAGCTTTCAGCTTTTAATCAGATCCTTGGAAATCTCGAAGCCTGATGAGAAACTCTTGAGGGAGCTGAGCCCAGAGGATTTTCTATGTGACTGAGATTCAGGCCAGTGAGCAGTAAACTACAATCTGCCACTATCAAGCCCCTGATGTACTACAAGACTGTTTATTCAAGAATCATGGCTGTTAACAAAGAAGAAGATCCAGCGATACACTTTAAAACTTCTCAGAATTCCATTAACAAAACCTATCTTATTACTTATTTTTAAGATTTCTTGTATCACTTTTTGTATCACTTCTTTTCCTATTAGTATAAATATAAATTACTGGGCTCAGTCGTACATTTCTTTTTAGATATAAAGACAAGCATCAGTCAAGCTTTAAATGGAGCATCTGGAAAACTAATACGACAACTTAAAATCAGTAAAAGTAGGCAGAGATTATTAAAGATTTTTAAAGTGGTGATGTTCCAAACTCACCTGACTGTGTCACCACATGGTCCATTCAGTAGCTGTAGTGAAGCTTTCAATCATACAATCTGCCTCAGTGGAGTTAGTTTGCTCAGTTGTCATGGAAATATGATTTATTAAAGTTACAGTCAATTTATTCCTCCTGCAAACATCTAGTTACATGACTCAGTCCATTCAGAAATCTACAAATATAAAACCCGTGTTATTCTGTGTCTGAGGTCAAGAATATTTTTTCAGTCTTAAATTCATTAAAATTTTACAATGATGCAAAATGTTTTCTGTTAACATGTGGACCACGGCTTTGGAAACCTGAGCAAATGTTTAAATCACTCCACACAGATACTGCTCAGTATTGATGGTGTTTATTTTATCGTCTTGACCAGATTTTCTCCAACTATTGCCGACGCAAAATATTTCAATATTGATGTGTACATGTTTTGGTCTGTTGGTGAGCAGGATTATGCAAAAAGACATTATCACGACAACATGATACAAATTGATATTTTATCAAATTTGGTGCAGAGCTGGATTAGTGAGTGGAGATTAACATTGGGAGATATATACATTTCCTCAATTTCTCAGATGAAAATTTTTTTATGAAATAAAAATCTGGATCTAGTGAATTTCGAAGTGGTTTCATAAGGAGACAGCTGGGCCTTGGTAGAGGTTGTGCTCTGTTGAGAATCATTCTAGTTTAAATTTGAGTGTTGCAACATTATATTTTTTTTCTATGCACTGTAAAGAAAAAAGCTGATGCACTATCTGGTCTGAAGATGAGACACACAAGCAGTTTTTCAAAGTCATATTTATTGTTACATGTAAAGCACTTGAGTAGATATGAACATGAGACCAAATACAATTTGGTCATTGTCATAGACTATTACAAAGCTACCTGGAATTAACTTACTGTTTATATTTGCTAATGTTGGATACAAAATAAGGGGGAAAAAACCTCAATGCTCAAGTACATGTCATCTTTAAGACAAGAATGCAAAGCAGAAGCCAGGAGAGTCCAGTCAGCCTGCTTCTCATCCAACATAACAGACCAAAGTAAAAAACAAAGAAAATACACCAGACACCCCAAAAACACATTTACCTCACAAAATAATCCCAAGAAACAAGCATCCAGACAGCATACCAGGCTGGTTATTAGTGTCATTCCACCTTAAGGCTTCTGTATGCAGATATGTAGAAGTATGAAGTTTATAGTGCCAGTTATTAAGACATGCTTGTACTTCATTATATGAGAGTGAATGTTTGGGTGTTTTTTGACGTGTGCTGCACCCAAACATCTCAACTCCAACTCTCTTTTTTTTTTTTTTGGCCTTGTCAGCATTTCTTTCATCAGCATTGAATTCAGGAATGTGTGTTGCTTAGTCAAGGATATAATTTACTTTATCAGTCTGAGTAAAAATATGTAAACAACCTTGCAGCTGGAAATATGCATATTCGCTTAAAAAAACAAACATTATTTAAGAGTTCTGGATATTGAAAGTAACAAGTTGTTGCCTGTAACACGAGACCCATCTGTTTTCGAAAATTTAGTATTTTGGATTTTTAAATAAAGAGGACAGCACATCATTCTTTAGTAAACACCTCTGTTAGTCAAAAGAGGCAGGGACACATGCAAATGATTCTGACTTCATCATTCTCATTCAAATAGAAAACCATTCTTCATTTCCTTCAGTTGGGGGAGCTCTTTTAAAACTCTAATGGCTTGTGGGTACAAGTTAAGTAAGTGTCACACTGATCCCAGCCAGTCTCTTAGACCCGCTTCATCCCCCGACCCATCAAGCAGGCAAAGACTGTCATCACCATTTTGGGTTTGACCTCCACGAGGTCCTCTGGGAGAGCGTAGACACGGGCTCCGATCTTCCTTGCCATGGAGACGGCATATCTGGGAAGGACAGAGAGATCATGTAAAAATAAAAAAAAAAGACCAAAATAATTTGCATACGGTTGCTTCTTTTTTTCTGTCACAGGAAGTCTCACTTGGCGTTTTCCAGCTTGTCATCTTCAGAGAGGCTGCCAGTTTTTATCAGGTCGTAGTTGATGCTGCCGGGCTGAATGGCGTCTATCAGTTCCAATACTGCTAAACTGCTGCTGATCTCCTTGTCCTGATCACCACAGCACACACAGAATAAGGGTCTGACACACACAAGCTTACATGACCAATCAGAAAATGTAGTGCCTCTTAGTTTGTACCACACTGCCTCTATGTAAATAACATGAAACTGCTGGTTTGTGAACTTATCTTTTTTGAAAATGGAAGTTTGTTCTTACAATAGAGTATTATGGCCATGTTGAAGAAAAAAAAAATATATCACAATATCATTTTAGAGGGGGACTATTAGATGATCTGCCTGTTGGCTGCATCTTGTGAAGTTATAGTGTAGGGCACACATATAATGTAATACTGAATATTATGGCTCATCAGCACCACATTATAGTATTACAACTTTGAAAAGATTGTGTGGGAAACACAAAGAAACACAGACACTTGGAGGAAATTGCCTCTTTTGTGGAGGAGGAAATGTTTGGTTGTGGACCACTGTGAGGTAATCATTGGTTACATCTGCATGATATTCAGAGTTTCACAACGAGAGACATTTACGATTTTGGATCCAGAAGGAATGGAACTCAGACGAGTACAAGTTCTCCTCGTTGCTAATTTCCTAAAAAAATAGAAGACAACTCTATTCTCAATTTTTACATTCAGCATGGCCGTAATATTCTGTAGTATGTTTTTAACTTTGGGACTAGAATGTGTAAAATATTCTAACTTCACATGTTCACTTTACAAGTTTTTTCTGAGCTTTCAACCGCACCTTAAGGTCTTCATCAACAAATGAGTCAGAGAAATAACACATTGGTGCCGCCCCCAAATATGACCACATGTTATCATATGACGCTGTAAACTTGTCATGTGGTGAAATCTGAGTCAGCTCCCTTCACTGATGAAGATCACGAGGTGCAGTTAAAGGCAGAAAAGACTTTTAAAAAGAGCACATATTTGACGATATTATAAATTCTATACGTAAACAATTTAATTGAATCTAAACATATATGTCTTTTCACAGCAGTGTAAGAAAAAACAGCTTTACCTTAAAGTTTGCAATCGTGGTGGATTTTCCAGCCTCTGCCAACGTGTTGTTCACCCACTTTACAATGATGGCATCGTTTACTTTCTGTCCATCCCCCAGTTCCTCCAGTACATTCAATGTATATCTGAAAGGGTGGAGACACAGCTTGATTATCAGGCACATGAATTGAACAGGTAACTTTTTTTAACGCAAAGATGTGGGAACGTGGAACTGAAACTAAACAAACAAACAAAAAAAACTTGAAACTTGAAAACCGCACAGTCATGTCGAGCAGCATGGACTTTGTTGATTCTTTGGGTCACACAAACTTTGGAAAATCTGACATGAAGAACACAAAAATATGGAGAAATACCAAATATGGCAACACACATCCCTTGTGTCGGGAGCCAAGTGAGTTCATGGAAATGTGGTCTGGATTTGGAGGAACACGCACATACTAACACCACCACTGGCATGAAAGAGAGGTTTATAACTGCAGAGTCCCGAGAAATTGTTTACAGTAAATATGTAGTTATCACAATGAATCTGACAATGAAGACTGATGGTGATTGCAGCGTTTCAAAATACCACACAGACATGCTGACTGAAAAACAAAATGTTATTTGGTGACACCGTTGTGCTCCCAAATATCCTCAGCTTTATGATTCATAAGTTAATCCTTTTGATGTCTTTTTGTATATAAAATAGGTCTTTGTTCTTTGTTGTCATTAATTACGTTTTATGGTCACCGGTGTGAAAATCCAATGCACCTTGCTGAAGCGTTACTTCCCTTTTTTTTTTTTTTTTTTTAATAGTAAACCAAAAATGGGAAGCAGTTTTTCTTTCATTTTAGTGATGCAATTCAACTTCTCTTTTCTGAAGTGACACTGTTGTAGTTATGTTTCACCTTCTCATCAGCTGCCACACCAGTGCCAGAGTCAGGGTAGCGTTGCCATCGTTCAGGTCCTGCCCGCCGATGCCGACAAGGGAGAACTTGGCTGATTTGCCCAGTTCTACCGCGTAGTTACAATTCTCCAACTAGGGGCACAAAATAAAATAGTTGGCAAACGACAAACATACAGATTTTAGGAATCATTGCAAGGGGTTTCGTTTACCTTTTTCATGTTGGTTCCCAGTTTGGGGTAAGGCGGCTTGTTGACTTTGTTGCTCCAGTCAACAAACACTTTAATCTTCTCATAGAGCTGAAGGATGACCATGGCGTCCTGTAAGTCTCTATAAAACAAGAATGCGTTGGATTATTTGTAAAATTATATAAATTACAAGATCACATCAACTGTTAAAACGCTTCAGATGTTACACACAGGAGTGACACAACATTGTCGTGTGTGCAACATACCCATAAAGATGATTGACATGTGGGTTCACTCCCATTGAGTTCATCCAGTTTCGGAAAGTCCTCTCTTCTCTCGTCTCACCTAAACAGCAAAGCATCATGGTATTCAGGGGGTTTCAACCTCCGTTATAGTGAATGGGATTTACAATATGCAGAACTGAACAGGTCCTGGTACTCCTTTTTAGATTTCTGATGCTACTCTAATACTGGAATTACAATCTGCCTTCTTCTGCTCTCCATACCTTCCAACAATCCCCAGTCAATATCCTCATTCTCAGGTTTGGTCAGTGCTGGATATTTGTTGAACAGATTGGCCACAAAGGCGAGGTTGAGTTTGGGGTTTCCACTGACAACGTCAGCTGGGGTGACAAACTGTCGACAGCCGAGCCGGTCGGCCTGCTGCAGCATGGCTTCTGCCCTCTTCATGTCGTCTCTCTCCTGAACAACACACAGAACACATGCTCCACATCAGAGACACCGTACAGCTGTTACCACATGGCGGAGAAAGTCAACTGTGAGCGCAGACCGTTGAAAAGATCTTACACTGAAGCCTGCCATGCTGATGTCTATGCGAGGCTGGTCTTCTTCTGTGCCTTTTGGAGAGATTTGATTCAGGAGGTGAAAATAGGCCCTTGAGTCCTGGAAAATAATGTAAACAAACAAAAGCCATAAGATTTCTGTTAATAAATGAACAAGAAATTGTTCATTGTGTAACATGAGTATATCTTTTTGTCTCCTGGTTCATCAACAGTGACATGCATGTTTCTTCATATGTGCACAGTGTCTACATTAGATTTCATTCATGAATTTGATATTTAAATATAAGTTTGAATACAGAGTAAAATTTAGAGGAGAGATAATAGCTATAGCTAGCTATATTTGTATACATGCATGGTTGTTGTGGAAACGCCCAACATACGCCTGACATAGTAATCGGAGCGTCCTTAGAAATGGGAATTTTGTCAGAGAAACAAAAACAAAACATAAATTTTACCCAGTCTGGACATATATGACATACTGAAACATTTCATAAATATTTGACATTAGTCAGTTAGCTAGAGATACAACTCTTTCAATACTACTTTGGGAGCAGTGGAGGCGTTTATTTGCATTAGCTTGTGCACACATAAGTATATACTTTGTTGTTCAGTGTGCTGATAGATGCCTGTGTTGGTGTATCAACAAAACCTATAGAAACTTCCTGTAATTGTCTTATTTTAGGAAAGTGGTTTCCTGCATCAAGTGTTAAAAACCAGCTGGACTCAGTGTCAGTGTGGAGGGCCCACCTTGATGTCACTGCTGAAATTGTTGATCTTCTGCCAGCCAGCATTTTCCAGGTGAAAGTTTGCCCAGCGTAGCAGCAGCTCTTCTGGAGACAGCTTCATCAGGTCCTCCAAAGTTTCCCCATCTCTCAGTAACGCTGCCAGAGCTGCCAGGGAGCATTTGATGTTTAGTTAAGCTACTTGACCTCAGACCAGGACACACTATTGACAGGAGCACAGACTCAAATATGTGTTATGTAAGAACAGTCTCAACAATGGCCCGTACCTTCATTCCTGCTGAGCTCGATGTCGGCAAACAGACCAATCTTGATGATCTGCCACAGCAGACCCAGTACCAGATGAGGTTTCCCCTCTTTCAGGTCTAAAGCACCGATGTTCACCACATGGCAGCCGATGGCAGAAGCTGAGTTCAGGGCCAGGTTCAGATTCTCCTGTATAGAACAGAGTATCAGCTGTTGGAAGATTTGCATAAAAAGTGATGGGAAAAAAAACCCTTCACCATCATGAATTAATTTTGACTGACCTGTGTTGTAAACGCCGACAGCTTCTTCTTATTTATGGTTCTCTCATCAATAGTGTCTGGAACTGACAGGTTGATCATTTTGCTGTGTAAACACACAAAACCAAACATGAGCTTGTGTCAACGTTGTAAAACAAGGCAGCGATAGAAACACACATGTTCATTGTTTGCAAAGGATTGTGAGTGTGCGTGTGTGTTTATTGTCGTAGTAAATTTGTGAACTCTGGTATAAAGCAACTTGGTGTCAAAATCAATATTTTTGTAGACAACATTTTTAACAAACTGATAATATCCTTTCTAAGGTCTCTGCAGTCACTCACTATACTGAATACTACTAATACAAAAACAAAAAAGGGAGTTTAACTTCTAAATGTCACCTCTTATTGTGAAGGTAAAACCAACATCAAGTGGTTGCAAGCATGTTCTACCTTTCGAAAAAATTCCATAACTGACATGAATCATATGGGGTTGCTTCCTCATTAGCATGTTTTGGCCAACATGCTTTTTTCCAAGCCCTCAATATCCCTGTTAAGTTAACTTCAGCATGTGAGCAGAGTTTTTGTTTGTCATGCAGTTGGAATCTGTCTGGAATATGTGCAGACAGAGAGAACTGGTCTTTACAGTCTGTTTGATGCTGATCCAAATACATGACAAAGTTATCAAATACTACCTATTATTAACTACGGTAACAGCCCAGTTTTGATTTTGATTATAATGGTTACACATTTGTAGATTTTGAACTTTTTATTTCACAAAAAGTATATGTTATTATTTGTAAATATTTTTTATTGAATCTAGTCGTATTGTGTTTGTAATACATATTTTAATATGTATTTAATGCAAAGCAGAATATTGTCATTGTTAATTGTCATTCTCCAGTAACTGCTTATGTTTATTTTTTCAACTGGAACGTGACCACAAGTACAATAACAAGGAGGTATTTGACATTTATATGAGCAGGATAGCTTGGTGACAGAGCTTTAATAGTAAATAGGTTATCTCACCAGAGAACTATGCCATCTCCGACAGATGCAAACAGGGAGCCTGTGTTGGGATCCATAGGCAGGACATGTTGGCAGTCAGGGTCTTTTTCCAGAGCCGTGTTGATCCAGTTCACAAACGCAAATCGCTCCTCCTCTGTAAATGTGTACATATACAAGCATTATTAAAACACCAATGATAAAATACGACAGTTTTGCTCATACTGACTCATTACAGCAGGTTATATTGTATACTATGTTTCTTCCTTGGTAAATGATGCATCCGTGCCTGAATTGGACAAAGTCAACTCCTTATGACAAACATTAGCAGCGACTGGATAAAAGAAGGAGAACATTTCAATAAGGTCAGATTCTTTGAGACTTACCAGAGAACGAGTGTTGTGTGCCTTCGCTCGACAGCTCGGACGTCCCTCCAATGGCCAGGATGCCTTCTTTTCTGTTGATGGCCTTACGGAAGGTTTTTGCTATTTCACTGCCTTTCAGCTCCAGGACGATCTAAAACAATATCAAGGAACACCAGTGAGGCCAATCTCTCCTATACCACACAAATCCTTTGTAACTGCTTTAGGCTGAAAGTCGTGGGATCTTTATTGTGCATTTTGATTTGTGTATGAGCGATTGCAATGTAGTTGAACCAATCAAAAAATAATTAAATGACTATTTTCTGCTAGTGTTCCAATTGAAAGATATAAATTATCAGTAAACAATCAGTGGCTAGTGGCTACTTGATTAGTCCAATCTTATTCAGCTAATCTATAAAGGAATCTCAACCCAGATCAACCATATTGTGGTAATTACATCTTAAGTCAGCTGAACTGATCTGTAACACACAGGGTTACACATATATTCACATATAGGTTTGATTAGACAAATCGCTCTGGGTATTTGTGACAAAGTCTAAGAATTAATAATAAAAATTCTCCAATGATCAAAAAAACTATCAAAAAGTATAAATAGATAATTGGATGGTGAAAACCATATTTCGCTGCAGTCATAAGTCTGTGCTTTAAATCATCTCCTCTCTGTTTCAATACTTTGTTTTCTGCTTTGCTCTCTTATCAGGCTCCAGTTAGCCTTCATGACAGCCAAGGTCACAGAGCAGACACAGACACATTTCTGGAATTTCTCCTCCATGTCTTTACAACACAAAGCCAACCTGCTGGCTACAGGGATGAGATCAAATGGTAATCGTGGCAACAAACTGCATTTTTAAACAATATGAATGGGCTGAAATTTTTTTAAAATTACTATTAAGTCCAAGAAGACACCAGGTCAATGAGCTCATAACAGCAACTGATGTTGTTTAGTGCATTTAAGTGCACGGTAGTGATTTGACTGTCACTGCACATCCAATCTTAGTGTTACAGTGCTGACTGAGTGAGTGCCAGTATGTAATTATGAGTTATCAACAGTAACAGTAAACCAACAGGGCAAGAGCTATCATCACCCACCACCACACCACCAACACCCAAACGCTTGTCCCAATGTCTCAACATTCAATTATTAATGACAATTACCTCTAAATATTAAACACGTCTCAACAACAACTAATGAGAGCACAGAGAGCTCTGTGGTGTGACTGTAGCTTATCAGTAATGTATAACATGTGAGCAGCTTCAGACAAAGCTGCTTTTTCTATCGTGATATGCGCGATACTTCCTGAAGCTGAAGTTATCACTGCTTCATCAGTGACCACAGCCCCACAGGCGTTGGTGCAGCCACAATGAGCTATTCAGTCTGCTACTGAGACTTTTGTTTCACAAGTAGAGCACAAAAATATACACAAGGTCACAGGGTGCCAGCCGTCATTGTATGTGCACTTAAGATTAAAAGCTTTAACCACAAAAAAGACAATCATGACCTTACATGAATGATACAGATTTCCACCCGGTTCTGCAAGTTTTAGTTAACAGCTATTTTTTAAGTTTATGTATATGCTGTGTGGACTGGGAGGAAGATTCCACCAAGGAGGTTATTATGAAACTTGGAAGAATGTGGTATAGGAGAACTCATTCAATCTGACTTCAGATACTGGTAAATTGGTATTTTATGAAACCCTGGTTCTAAAGCGCGCAATTTTCCCAACACAATGGCACAATGCTGTTTTTCAGCCAACTGGGAAATCCCGGATACAGACTCTTCCTGCCAGCACATGAACAATACTTGACTGTAAAAGTCAAATTACAGTCAGCTAATCAATCTGGTGACAGAAATTATAAACCAAATTAATTGCTTGACATTTGTTAATACGGTTCTATTATTTGTACGTTTTTATTTTCGAGTTCTAAACATATGTATATGTCCAAAGTTTAAAATGTTTAATTTTGGAGGATTTATTTCTACTTTGAGTAAAATTGTCCTGAAATGCATTAAGGCTGTTTTCTTTGTACAGAAATTGTTTTAAAAAGGTGCAGTATGATCAGTATACACATTATTATAATATCATACATAAATCTGCCACTTACAAAAGAACACAGTTAAACTCTAGGTCACTGTTGACATCATGAAACCATTAAGTAACTCATATTGTAAGATTATAAATGAGCTCATTACACTAAATGCTTTAGGTCCATTCAATTCCATTTGTCATAATCATAGTTCAGCAATTAATGACCAAAAAGCCACACATCCTACAACAAGACATCTGAACTATTATAGAGCGGCAACACAGCGGCAATCATGCAGTAGCCCCTAATTGACTGCTCCCTCATTACTGCTGAAACTACATACTGGAACTCACACCACTTTGCTGACCTCACTTCCACATTCCCAGAGTGCGTACTGTATGCATATGTGTGTATGTGTGGTCTGCAGAGGCCTTGTGCATTTAGCGGCTGAAAGTTGCTTTGCATAGCTGTCTCACTAGGGAGGGCGAGGTGGTTTGGGGGCAAAACAGAAAACAAAGACCACCTATGAGAATCTCAGAACAGGGGGTAAAAACTTGTCAAGCTTGACGAGGTGTTTGTGAGCTCCATTTTACGTACCGACAGAAACTCGTCAAAGCTGATCTTGTTATCCTTGTTGCGATCTAGTTTCTGGATGATTTCGCGAACCACGTACCCAGGCCGCACATGGCCTGCCTCTTTAAGGAGCTCATTGAGTTCATCATCACAGATAAATCCATCGTTGTCGAGATCTGCAGAAACAAATAAAGACCATTATACACCAGCAGTCATTTATTGCAATTTACACTGCTATAGTTTTAATAATCATAGATATATATAATGAAGGTCTTTTACAAGTTACACAAAAAATTCAACAGCCTGCACACAAGCTGTAGCTAGATACCATAAACTATAAATAAAAACAAAACATAGATCAAATATGAAATTTTAATTAAGAAATAAATAAAGTAAAGGTCGACACTGATGTGTCTGAAAGGCTCATAATGGCATTATTTCTACAGATAGGTTGGTCAGGCCTTAGCTGTAACCAGCACATATTGTGTTCTGCAGTTATAAAATAATCAAATTAATAACATACTGTCAAGATAAAATGTATTTTACTCACCAATTTTCCCAAAGGTCGTCCTCATCTCCTCCAACTCCTCTTTTGTGATCTTTGCAGACATTTTTCTGTGATTGACCTGAGGTGGTCAGGCAGAAAAAGGTGCGACTGCAGAGAGAAAAAAGGGCAGAGTCATCAGCGGGTTCTTGAAATAACAGGAGGTTGGACATGAGAGGAAGCCCCTTGCCTAATCGGCCTTAGTTTCTACCCTTGCAACTTTCCCAGACTGCTACAACCTTCTGCGTCTTCCATGAGCAATTTACACTCCCCCAGTCTCATCTCACTGCTGCTTTGGATCGCTAAAATCACAGAGCGGTCTACACTCTTCTGCCTCTGTGCAAATAGAGAAGTTCTCTTTCAATGCAGAACAGCACAACAAAAGTCCCCCAACAGCTCCTGTCATGTACCCCTCTCCTCACAGATCCTCTTATCTCTCCTGCTGTTCATATCTACTGTTCTCTTTGGCTCTTTTCCTTTTCCAAGCATGTCTCTCTCCCATAATCAAAGTAATTTCCTGTTAGTTCTATTGTATAGTAATGAGCCTGTGTTGTTGTGAAATAACTATGAGGCAGGCTGAGATTGCTTCTTGAGTTTTGTGTCAGAACCAGATCTAACATCCCTTACTAACATCCAGCTACTTCAAATCGACAAATCAATGTAACTGTTATTTCTTAATCTTTTTCCTGCTCTAATAATCAAACAATGATTTTATTTTACTACTAAAATAATTGGCATCATGCAAAGTGAGCTAAACTAACAGTTTTATGCATCAACATAACATCTTTGTCAATTTTGTGTTTCTCTTATGAGAGCTGCTTCTCTATAAAGTAAAGATGTTGGATTATCATGAAGCTCCTTTGGGCTGTATGTTTTTAAACTGTAGCTGAGAAAAGTGTCCTCACGTGGGAGAGAGATTCATTTCAATGTGTAAAGACTAGAGTCACAAAACAAGACCAGTGAGTCTTGCCTTATTTTTCTTGAACGAAAACACAGTGTTCCCAAACTCCTCTGAGGCAAAGCAACGATCCGAAAATCACTGAAAATAAGAAATTCCTCTGAGAACCTCCTTCCCGTTCTGTCGTGGCGGAGGAATGCATGAGGCCTGGGTAAATCGAGCCTAGCTCACAGAGAGGTGAGCAGGGGGTGCTGCCTCGCTCTCCAAGGCTGAACTGGTATGATGGCATTCCTCTCTTTAACATAAGTGTTCAGACAACAAAGATGAGGTTTGTGTGGCAGACTTTTTCCAGGCAGAAGTGTGTGCCTGGTTCCCGTTTCCTGATTTAAAGTACAGACTGTGGATTTTTCTGAGCGTATAGTCAGAAATCCTGGGCAAGGCCGGTTTGGTTTCCACGATACAACATGAGTAAAACCATATTAGGGAGTAGCTGAATGTCCAGTCAGTCAAATGGATCGTGTGTCACCTGATTGTAGGTATTTAAAAGTAATCCACCTCTGAGGTGAGCGATCATCTTTCAGAAAGAGAAACAACAAACAGATACTGATACGTACATAAAAAAGGCAATAATTCCTAAGATGTCATTATCAAACCTTTATGGCAAAGCAGAGTCTTGATATTTTACATTTAAACCATAAACTTTATAATTATAAATATGCATGTTGCTTCTTCCAACTCCTTTCACCCAAAAAACTGTTGAGATAAACTGAACCCAACGAAACTAAAATAAAACTCATATACAACCAAATATTTGGCACTTATATTGAAAACGCTGATGAAGATATTTCTGTAAAAGCCTCATATTGGCCAACAGATATATCAACCATTTGTATCTCTTCAACAAAGCATTACACTTACACAAAAAAATAGAATCAGTTTCTCATCAAATGAATAAAAGAAATCCTGATTTCTTCTATGATTAAAGAAGCCAGATGTAGTAGAAAACGGATTCTATTAACAAAGGCAGGTTTATTGCTTCAGTGTCAGCACTAACCGTTAGGTTTGAATGCCATTCCAAGAAGCACACAGAACAGCGTGTTTTTCTTCTGCAAAGTACGACTAAAACAGGGCAAAGCACAAACTCCTGACTAAACAATTAGGAAAATGACAATGCCAGTGTTGCTATATTTAACTTCTCCTCAGAAGGATGTGAAATGTGGCTGCTGAAGTCAGCCCGTCTACAAGGGCCAACAAACATGACCTCATTTGCCAGCCCATGTCACAACCTCAACAGAGGCGGAGTGGAAACAGAAGAGGGGTACATGGAGCAAGGGCACAGATGGCAGGGGGACAAATGTGAGATGTATCCCTGGTGGTAGAGAAGAATAGAGGGATTGTAATCACCGTCACAAACAGCGCCAATAAATCTTGTGTAACGCTAGAAAATGAGTGTGGAGTGTCAGGCTCCACAGGCAGTTGCCGTCTTTGACAGCTGGTCTGTGTGGTCAGAGGGACGAGGACATTCCTGCACTCATCTGAATGTAGAACCAACCTCCTCAATGAAGTGGCTCATAATTTTGTTGCAAGCACATCAATACTCCTGATAGAGTTCAAATACACTCTTGAAATGTCAGTTCCTAGCCACAGGGCAGGGTCCAATAGATGAGGATGATGCTGCTATATTTTTTTATTAATTAATGGCAATGTTCCCTTATGGTAAATCAAACTGCATATCATAGATATCAGTCCCCTAAATGTGCCTGATTTCTTCCGTCAAGATCCTTGAATTATTCCCTGGGAAATGTTGAAAAATGTCCTAGCTCACAATGTTAAAGAAAGTTTAAAAAGATTCCTCGATCTGCCCCCTGATCTGGATCTACATCAAAATTGAATTTGTTCTTCCCCATACCACATCCTTCCACCAAGTTCTGTGGTAATCCTTTCAGTTGCTTTGTGTAATCTTGCTGACAAACAAACCATCCAGCTGACGAGTGGACAGGGGTGAAAACATAACCACCTTGGTGGAAGTAACAATATGGGGAAAATATGACCCATAAATATCCATAGGAATGCAGGAACACAAAATAAAAACAAATGCAAGTCATCCACACATTCCTCTGAGTAGGTTTTCAGTCATCAAGGTCACGTGATATCCAGCACTAACAAAACAACAGCATCTGGAATTGCTTTGTAGTTTCCTCCTGATTCAAAAGCTCGCTCAGTCCTTTAGCTCTTACTTTACTGCTGGAAATCATCCATGGACAACTATTTCTTTCCGAACACCAGCTTTGACCGATGAGCCAAAAAAACAGCACCTCAGACGAATCTTTCAGTCAATTTGATGTGGAGGGGCTGATCCCAGAGTTAAATGTGCCGAGCTGACACACCCCGTCCCGCCACTGTTTCATCCACATAGTTGCCTGGGAATTGGGAGGCACACAAATAGATTGGGCAGCCTTCCCAAATGTGGTCAAGTTCATATGTGCACACACCCAACGTCGTCTGCAAGAACATGGACGTTTTTACTCAGGCACAATTGCCCGCAGATGTGGAGCGAACTGACTCATAAACACCATACAGTCTGTAACACAGCCCTTTATTTCCCTTTCAGGTGGCATGGAGAAGACAAACAGCCAGGCTGACAGGTAAGGAGGAGGTGACGACAACAAATATTGTATGTGTAGTTTACACATCTCTCAGTCGTACAGCTGCATGCACGGCAACTAGGTTGGTTGTAGTGGTATTATAAAAGCTCTCAATATGGTGAATCATCATGGAAATAGTCAAATGAAACATTAACTAACATTATGTCTAACTGTGAACAGCTACCTGTTCTCTATAGTACTCTACCTTTCCTCAAATGAAAGGATGGAGCTGTAATAAATTATACAAAAAGATTAAGAGGCCTGTGCTATTAGTGGGATGAGCACAGGAAGCCCCGTCCACCATGTCTGAGGAATGTCATTGGACAGGTTACTGAGGTGTTGCTGAAACAGTCGCTGCAGGTAAGCAGCCACACCTATGAGGGTTTGTCATTACTCAACAAACCACTGTAAAGCATTACCCTTTAAGTACTTTATAATCAGACAGCACAATACACACTAGCTGAAGTACCACCCTTTCCTCATGCATGCATTTTGCTGAGGTGCCTCTGAATCAGACACTGGATCCCTCCTTGCTGCACAATATAAAGAAGCAACTGCATTACATTATTAATTGTTTTATACACTATGGAACAGTAAAAAAGTTGCTACCAAAATTTCAACCTCAACTCTGTTCTTGATGTGGTATGTCTTTACAGGAGTTTGTTTTATCAATAATCTTGAATAATTTGATCAAATATTATTCACCTTTTTTGGTACATCTTTGCATTACCAGGCTAATAGGTGGAGCTACAGCAACATGAAAGACCATGAAGTCATAAAGAAATCATCTTTTTTTTCATTTCATCTATAGATACTCAACTGCTGTAAAATATATAACTTTTAATTGGAATGACCTTTATGCTTAATGAAGTTGACATGTACAAGCTCAAGTGCAGCTCACCAGTAACTCAATCGCTCTCACTGCGCTGGATACCAGGTGAAGGCACCTGTGAAAATTCCTGACAGCACAGGAAGCGGGGAAACCTGTTCATTGGCGCAGATAATTGTGTGTGAAGAGGAAATGCTACACAGGCTCACTCCCTTCCTCCTCGACTGTCTGGTTAGTCCTTGTCGAGATAGCATCAGACCCATCATGTCTGTATTTAACAGAGCGACAGTAAGGTGCTCTCATTTTGGTTCTTGGTTCCTCTTTTACCTACTGAAGCTGCTGTATACACCATACATGCACACACAAGGGCAAAAATGACCTCACAGATCACATCAGTGACAAGCGGGGATGAGCTACAGCTTTTTCTCTTTTCCAACAAAGGAGGTACAAACACTTTTTCCAGTGATGACACAATGAGTAAAACATTGTCTCCAGACTCCTGGTGCAAATATGGACTTATTATATTTGTCTTTAGGAATCACCATTTGTTAAATCACCTATTCATCTTAATATACCACTGAAGAAGCATGAGGAGACTTTAACCAGGGGCAGACAGTAAGAAATGCTGACCAGTAAATACCAACCTTGGATGAGCAACTGTATTCACAACATGATTCATGTTCCAGGTCACAATATTGAGCAAATATAAATGTGGGCTTTTCTGGTGCTATCACATATCACACAACCTTGTTGTCCAAAACAGCTTAAACAGTGATCCTGAATTAGGATCCCAGATGTGCATGTGCTGGACGTGGTAGAGCCCCAGATGGGTCTAAAGGAAAAATCTGCTAAATCATTCAGAGCTGCAAAACAACATGCACATAAAACACTGTTCTACACATACGAGTAAGTACACAGGCTACTCCCTTCAGTCTTAAAACAACCACCTTCCCTTCGCAGCACTTTCTAACACTCACTTAAATAAAGATCACATAATAACTATTCTTTTGGAGGATCTCTTTCTTACATCAACTTATGAAACTCCACTTTGCACATGTACCATATCGCAGAAACATGGCACACCGGAGAGGGAGAGGCAGATCTATTTAACTGAGGGTAAAACATTTACTAGAACCGCCCCGTCATCATATAAAGAGTCAACAAGTTAAAAGAGGAACGTGATCTATCATCACACGAGCAAACAGTGAGGAAGCACACGCCTGGAGCAGTTAAAGACCTGTTACAGCTCCAGCTTGTGCACCTACACTGTGTCTGTGTTGATGTGTGGCTCATTCATGATCGGGCTCCACCTGTGCGGCTTCCTCCCTCCGGTGAGAGGCGGCAGAGAAAACGAACTAACTCGCTATTAAGCGTGTGTCACATCCCCAAAGTGTAAATCCCGAGAAAAACGTGGAGCTGAAGCCCACACACAGAAATGAGCACCCATGCTGAATTACTAGTTACTCTCTACGCCAGCTTAGTTGTGTCTCTGAATAGCAGACTAGCAGTTCTCCAGCCACACGAGTTAACACTTCTTCACTTCAGTATTCCAGGACCTCAGTGGGCTACATGAAAGATGCAGCTAAAGCTAGCCGGCTAACGACAAAAACCATGCAAGTTTTATAGACAGGAAACTATCTGTTTACTCTGCAGACCCGCAGCTCTTACCGGAGGAGAGCGGCTATCACGGGGCAGGACCGGAGAGGACGAGGGTGTTATCTCAAATTAAAGAAGCTGATGTAAGCTCAGGCTTTCGGGGAGGTGTTGCTCTAGAAGTCGCCAGGAAATTGTAACTCACCGTCGGTGCGTCTAAAAGTCCAGACAGCGTCCAGTGTGCGGAGCTGCGTCCTCCACGTAGAGACAAAGTAGGAATGTGTCCCCGCCCCGCCCGGTGACGTCACCGCCGGGCGTCGATGCAGCGAGGATGGAGTTTTATTTTTTTATGTTTTTATTTTTTTACTTCATTTTGATTTGATCAGGCAGTGACGTAGAGATCAACATCTGTTCTGCAAGAGAGGCGTGATAACAAGGAACATTCACAACTATTACAACTAAACAATTAAACGCGAGCAAAACAACTAAATTAAAATAAATGAATCAAAACAGTCGCACGATTCATAAAGGTTGAACACATCCAAGGGGAACACAAGACGCTAGTTTAAGGGAGAAGTTTGTTAAGTTAAAGTTAGGTAGTTACTGGATCTTTTGCTGTAGGTTTTACATAAAAGAAGGGAGCTTAGGTCATTAGGAAGTTTTATAGATGAATAACATGATGTAATAAAATACATCCAACCGAGTGATACGAGTGTGCCAAAAGTAAAAATGAAGTTACAATTTTTTTTTTTTTTTTAAATCACTAAATCACTAACACTAACACAATAGGAATATTTAACATGTAAGGCTCTGTGTGTTTTTATGTTTTTGTTTATTTGTTTGGTGCAGATTATATGCTCCAAAGAATGGTCTAATTCTTTCTAATTCTAGAGGAAAATACTGAAAACACTCTTGCTTATTTGTATGTTCTGAACTTATAATTGCTCTGGCAAGCACTAAACTCTGGATTAGAGAATTTAACTTATATATAAAGAAAGAAAAGCTGTGATGAGGACGTGTGTTTAATGACTGACATGATTTGCATTGGCAGTTCCCAGGAAATTGGAAAGTGGAGATCACTATAAAGCATGTTGGTAGAACACAGAGTGTAGATGTTGACAGAGCTGATAACACCACAGTGGGTGGAAGACTAATAGCTGAGACCAGCAAATACATTTTTGTTCATATTGTTGTGCTGTCAATCAAATTTATGAGAAGGTGCCAAAGAAAATACTGTAACACACTTTCAGCCCAGTAGGTGGCGGTAATCAGTACACCAGCTGGTTTGTCAAACTCGAATGTGACCAAAAGAAGACACAATGAACATCACATCTTTGAATGTTTTGTGACGAGATGCGGACTTCACAGTGAGCGCCGTCATTCGTATCTGTTTATTTTGCTGCTATGAAGCGATAAGGACTTGAACGACTTGGTTCGCCTGCTTTGCGACATGTCTGCAGCGATGCTCAGGTAAAAACTGTGGCCTGGAATACTCGTTGTACGAGCGGGAATAACGACGAGCTAGCTTAGCAACTAGCCAGCTGTGGTGGTTAACAGCTAACTGTTGTGAATAACAGATAACAGATAAATAACAGAATCCTGGCCTAGTTAGCTGTTACCCTGAATTAAGTAATATGAACAGGACGGGTTTAATTCTTAATCCAAAATGTTTTGTAGCTTACCCACTTAGGCTGATCACAACACGTAGGTGCCTGTCTGTTTGTAGCAGTCAAAGAGCTAAAGCTAAGTTTATTATACGTATAAATCACAATGTCAAACAATTTTGCCGTTTAAACGTTGTTGACTCGTGCTTCTTATTCGCAAAAACCATTTATGTTGATCAGGGGGCAACAAAAACAAAGACTTGTCTGCAACGCAGATACAGATGACCAGCATCACAAAGATCAGGAAACACAAACGAAGATTAAACAGGGACGCTACAAATAAAACCCAAACATTGTGTTCATAGAGGCAGGATTCATTACAGGTTGTTGTACTGGCTTTGACTCGGAGCTGAGGTTGTGTTCTGATCCTTTGTGAATTTACAATACATGCTTAAAGCACTCTGATACAGTACACTTTGTATCACCTCCTGTATTCTGTGGAAATCATGCCCTGCTTCACAACTAACATGACATGGAAGAGTTCATTAACTTTTGACTTAAATTACAATGTTAAGTCCTCTACTTCCCAAAAATGTCATTACTCAATTTACAGTTGTTTTCTAACATCATCTAACATCTAATGCAATGTGAGGGATCTGAGCTGATCTCAAATGGTTTCTGAGATGATAACGAATTGATTTCTATCTAATTCACTTCATGTTCCCAATGCTAATAAATTGTATAAATCCAGCTTTTAACCAACATGTCGATTGACCAGCTAGGCTTTTCTGAATGTCGAGTTTACCATAACCACACATATCTTTTATGATTTTAGCTCTACCAACAACAAGTTGAATGTATTGGTCAACAAGCTACATGAGTACTTAGCTCATTCCACCGTTGAGGACAGCAATGGCACACCAACCTCAGAGGACGCTGATGGTACAGTTTCTGTTTAATCCACTATTGTTTGATGGAGACATTTTCATCACAGTCATGTGTTTCACTAACATTTGAACTGATCTGTTGTTCGCAGGTCTGAAAGTCAGGAGCTGTTCTGTGGGAGACCCAAGAGGCCAGACTGCAGCAGAGGTAACAAGACATTCTTTGTGTTGTTATTTGAAGATTTGGTCACATTTGGACATTTACAGCAGTGCCACAATAAAGTGTATGAAAGCAGGACTATTTTAAGGGGAATAGCATTTGTTATGAATTAGGAGCCTTTCCTTGCAAAGTTTGTATAAGAAATGTCTCTAGTAATGTTGATAGTTAATCTTTATGAATGAGCATCCTTTCATAAACCATTGCTAACAAAAAAACAAAACTCTTTCACTACTTGCCTAAGTTGTAATTCATCGATGAGAAGAATAAAAGTACTTTGCCACATTAGAAGCCAATGTAAAGCTATAATCAACACACAAAGTGCCACTGATGATACCACCAGTATTGACTAAACTAACAAAGTGTTTTGCCTTGCAGGCAGGTGTGGATACCAGATACTCAAGGAGGTGAGTTTGTATATCCCTGCAAGCCTAGATTAAGCACCCCAATGTCACACAATCATCACGTTGAGTCTCATTTAGTGAGGACAGTCTAGATTTATTTAACCCTACCATGTAAAGTTTTGTTTTGGATGCAGAGTAAAATGCACTGAATTACTTGAGTCAGGGCAGGATTACATCTCTCCCAGGAATTAAACGATTTAAGACCTCTGAAGCCCACTGCTCATAAAGAAACACAGAAGTAGCAGTTCAGAAACCATAACTGTTGGTAACCCTCCGCCTCAATCCATGACTTACATTTTCTCTGATTCATTGATATTTCAGAAAACCTTCTGTTGTCACAAAGCACTCTGGACTAGATGAATCTGGGGATTCGAATGCAAGTGAGGACGTTGATTTACCAGCCACCAAAAATGGTCACCTTGATATCACAAGACTGCCTAAAGGTAAGTCTTCAAGTTTCCAGCTGTAATCACTCTGTTACTTTTGAGAGTGTAGGTTGGTCTCCAGCCTTAGGTCATAGTTACACATTTAACAATGATGAAATATTTGATTGAAATGTTACTATGTCTTGTTCACACAGGCACCATACTGGTCAGGCCTGAGCCTGTCGATAATGGAAGAGATGACTTCAGGGGTCCTGAATTTCGCAGCCGAAAATCCAACGTGCTGCGGAAAGAGTTCTCAAGAAGACGCGGAGGTCAGTCACTACTGCTTTGTCATAAAACTTCATATCACTTCATGAAAGTGAAACTAAAAAGAGGCACATATCAGTGTTCAAAGATGGAAATGCACTTCACCTTGTGTCTAAAAGCAGCTTGGTCATTATCTTGTTGTGAGAGACATCACTGATACACTCACTCTGAAATAAAGTGGCTTCAACAGCGTCACTTCCATTCATCACTTCATTAGGGACATTTTGCATTTAAACCAGTTATCCAGCCCATGGACATCTCACCACAAGAATGAGGTAGAGCTGAGTAGAGATTGAACAGGACAGTCTAACCTTTTTGAAGTCATTATTGATGTGTAATTCTAACCATTGTGTTGTTACTGACTGTGATATGTGCTTTCGTAGGAGTTGAACAAATGGGAATTGTCAGTTGCACTGCATGTGGCCGACAAGTGAACCACTTTCAGAAAGATTCCTTCTACCGGCATCCAGTTCTGAAAGTACTTATTTGCAAGGTGAGTCTGCTCATCAAGATGCCAATATTTTCAAATTGGTTTTCAGATTAATGTTATTATCTGTAAAGCAAAACAAGGCTACACTTGATTTCAACGATTTCAATTAGCCCTTGTTATAAACTAGAGTAACCACCCTCTTTTGAAGGAAATAAGTAAAGTCTACGTCCTTTTAATACCCTTTTTGTCCCAGCTCTCTGTAATGCTTACATTAAATGTTTTGTTTTTGTCAGACTTGCTACAAGTATTACTTAAGTGACGACATCAGCAAGGATGGAGATGGAATGGATGAGCAGTGCAGGTAGGATGTGTTGAACTTAACATTTTAACGGATGCATATGTATATGTACCCGTTAAAATTGGTAACTTTATTTGTACCCTATTTGAAGCATTTAGCTTCCTTGTCTCTTACTCTTTCCTCATGCAGATGGTGTGCTGAAGGAGGCAACTTGATCTGCTGCGACTACTGTAGTAATGCCTTCTGCAAGAAGTGTATTCTTAGAAATCTGGGAAGGAAGGAGCTGTCTGGCATCTTAGAGAGTAAATGGTACTGCTACGTGTGCAGCCCAGAGCCCCTTTGTGATCTGGTTTTGGCCTGTGACAGTGTCCTCGAGAACATGGAGCATATATGGCATCAGCAGCGCAGGAGAAACCGTGCGGGCCCAGAGAAATCTGAACTCTACGACATGTCGCAATTACCATCAAACATTCCTTTGGATAAATGGGATCACACTGGTATGGATGGTAATGTGGTGTTCAACTATAACACCCTGCAGATTTCTAAGGAGGTGACAAAAAAAGCCAAACATTTGGTGGATTCTACAAACACGTTAAACCGAACATTTATCAATTTCATTCATACTGTGACTGCAAACAATCAGAAACCTGCTGTGCGGCCTTTGTACTTTAAGTCTTTTTTGTCAGTTGTTAAAGGCTTGAGAAGATCTCTCGCTGTATTTGAGGAAAACCTCAAGGAAGAATTTAGTGACTTGGACGTATTAAGCAGTTGGGAGAAACTCATTAGTGATGGCTTTGAGACACAACCTGTGACAGACAAAGAGCTGGATATCTCTAATGAAAGATGCCTGAGTGTCTTGCAGAAATTGGCAGCTGAACATTTGGAAGATGAGGATTCTGAGTCTAAGTGCTGCATAGATAGGAGAAGTCCACATGAGTGCCCCGGGGAGGACATGGATTCAGATTCACACAAAGCTGGACAGAGGATGGAAAAGACAAGCCCAAAGCCCACTGAACCAGGGGTCAACATGACCAAAAAACTAGTTGTTAAACTTACACCTGTGCCTATGGAGCAGGAACCCTCCTCTCATGCCCCAAAGGTGGAAGATGACATTCACACAAAGGACAAAAAGTCAAAGAAAAAAGATGTATCAGAAGATAAAGAGACGGGTATTGTGTCTTCTAAAATTGACAGCAAGCTGAGCAATGACAGCACTAGTACATCTCACCTAGAAGAGGAACAAGGCAATAGACGGTCTCCTCGTGTGAAGACGACACCATTGCGTCGACCAAGTGATGTCAAAGCCCAAACATCTCTTTCAGCAGTAGACAGCGACAGCGATTCAGACCCTGAGGAAACTCCCAGCACAGCACCAGCCAAAAACTGTGAAAAACAAAGTCTGAGGCCAGCAAGGGACGACTCTGACTCAGACGAAGTTCCTCCAGCTCTGCTTGAGCGAGCAGCCATGACGCAAAGCTCTGATGAGGCCCAGAGTGATGACAATGGTGGAAAAGCGTCAACTCGGGTGGCCAAGAAATGTCTGTTTTGGCTCACGAAGAACACCCCGATCTCACCTGAGAAGATGCGCCGAAAACGCAAGATGCTGGATCGTCCCCACGAGTCTGATTCGAGCGAGAGAAGAGCCAAAGTCCTGAAGGAAATGGGGACCGATTACTCTAGTGATGATCAAGAGTCGCAGAAGAAAATAAAACACTTGAACACGCTGAGGCCAATAGCGAAGCCTCATCTCATGAAACGAGAGGAGGAAAGTGTGGCCAGAAAGCAGGGGAGGATACAGGCTGGGAAGTCGAAAAATAAATCTCATCAGGAAAAATTGGAATCATCATTCTCATCGAGTGAAGAAGATGACCATGATGATGACTCTGGGAGCGACGGCAGTGATCAGAAAATGAAGCCAATCACTGAAGATGTGTCCTTGCTGGGGGCTGCTGCATTCCACCAATCATCAGGTGAGCTTTATATTTAATATTCAACATCAAAATCTATGCTGTGTGTAAATGAGCAACTGTTGGCTTGTTTATCAACTCAACCAACTCAAAAGAAGATTATAGAGAATACTTAATTTGTGGCTTGTTTCTGCCCCCAAGTGGCCAGAACTTCAGTTATTGCAGGTTTAAACATTGTAGTAAAGAAATTTATTATTTACAGCATAGTAATACAGTACTGGAGTTTAGAGCCATCATAAATGTAATAAGTTCCCCCTAGTTCCCCTTTTTTATAGTAAATGATAAAAGCAATGGCATTGAGATGCTTGTTGCTAGATTTATTCACAATAAACTCCTGTAAAGGTCTTGATTCAGAGAGGGGAAAAAGAAAAAAGTGTGATGCTCATCAGGGAACCACTGTCTCACGCTCAGACAGTCTGTGGGGATTTGGCAGCATCATGTTGAACTTAATGAGCTGCACAGAGGCCATTCTGTGACCAAGCAGTCTGGGTATTTCTTGTCATAGTATAATAAACAAGGGGTAGATTCTCTAGGTGGTGTGTTTTTGTTTATATTAATGAATCTTATTTCTGTGTTTAAAGAATACAACCAGTTTAAATGAAGGAAATGTCTTTCTCCTTTTTTATCTTAATAGGAGATGAGGATCATTCTGGGCCCTCGTGGGCAGCAGAAGATGATGATGATCCAGAAAATAGGTATGGTTCAAAAAGCCTGGATGTAGAGTTTGTGAAACACCCTAAGTGTGAAAGAAGGGCCACAACTTCGAACACTGACTTTTGTGCAAAATCTAACAACACCCGTGTCATTAAGACGCAGTTGCGGTCTATTCAAACACGACCAAAACGTAGCTGCAGTCGAGCCCCAGCGATCAAATACACATTCTAGAGGTAAACTGTGAAGCATGGGGCCCCTGATTATGATGTAGGAGACTAAACCTTAGAAGAGGCTTGTGAATGATGAGCAATATACTCTGCTTGTCTGCCTTTCAGTGTGCAATCAGTATACATATGAACACAATCGATAACGTTTTATTAAGTTGATTAGAACTTTTATAATGATTTCTTATTCTTATACCACACTTGTATCTTCCTGGTGTATTAAGCGGATAGAAATGAGAAAGCATCCAGTTTGCTTTTAACTTTTCCCTTAAAGAGGTCCGAGCTAAACCTGAATGATGATTGAAGCTTATTTTACCTCACAGCTCAACCTGTTAATGTCTCACAGATTTATTGTAGTTTTAAACCTCAATGCACTTTTATGTTATTACATAATGCATAAAGAACTTTTAATAAATTAAGTATTGTTATTTACAGTTGAAGTATAAAGTGTGAGACATACCTGCTGTATTAGTTACATATTTTCATCTCAAAACCAAAGTAAAATTCTAAAGTTATTTTCTTTCCTCCTATATCCATGAATAATTACTAATCCCAAAAGGCTAATGTATGTATGAATCAAGTGTTTCACAGTGAACACAATCTTTTAATGAATAGCCTTCCTGTTGTAGGCCCTGTTAATTTTGGCTGCATATATATCCATCAGTAATTATGCTAGCACACAAGACTTGAGCATAACTTAGGGCTTTGTTTTGAAGAATGTGCGTGAATTTGATTAGCATTATTTCAGAGTCTGGTTTCTTACTATTATGAAGGTTTTAGGAGCACCTGTGGATATCAGGATCTGTTATTGGGCTACTCTTACAGTCTAGTAAGCCAAGTAAGTGCTCTATGGTAACAAACAACCAAAGCCTCCTCAGATCTCACCCTAAAACATTATAAATAATTGTTGAGACTTTTTCTCATTGAGTGTTGGAATTTTGCAAATCATCGTTGACAACAGTACCATCAATTGTAGTAGACACGATTTGTGGTGCATGTCGATTGACATTGCTCTTTTGTTTGTTAAATCGTTTAAGGCATCAACATCGAGCCTCTGGTGTTTGCTTTTGGCCACTGTGAAAAATAAAAGATTTTGTTGTGACATCATACTCGATTACCTGGTATTTAGTGTCTCTTCCTTTAAAATATAAGTCTATTACTGCAGCTACAAATAGCGGCTGCTGCCCCATGTACACAATCGCAGCTGACGTGAGTCTCCCAGCAGCACCATGCAGCATATACCCAGTCAATGCCAGGACAGTATTTGGTCATCTTGTTACTTTATGTACTTGTGCTGCAATAGGCGGAGCAGTCGTTCAGCTTTTCAGCCATTCAGTGATATTTATTGACATACATATGCAGCACTGACCTAATGTCTAGTCTGCATCTTGTAATACTATAAAATATACATACACAAGGTCAAAGTGTTGCAGAAGCTCGACATATACTGTTAAGTAAATAGAGGATTTGTCTTTTCAGGCTTTGTGTCCTCTACCAAAAAAAAGTCATAATTTTGATGTCCTTCCTGTTATACTGACAGTGGTGCCTTCACAAAGACGTGTTTGTTTACTCTTCTCACCATGTGAACACATCGCTTTTATCAATTTACGATATGAAATACCGGAGATTTCTGACCACTCTGGGTGGTCAATTAAATTTTGCTGCTCAAAGCCAAGCCCTGAAGAACCGTGCAGGGTTTGGTGTTGGAATCAAAGACTTTCCCAGCACAAACCATGCAGCTGTGAAACGATGAAGACAATCCATCACCGATTTGCATAAATGACCCTCTGACCAAAAAGTCAGACGTCAGCTCACGTCGGAACCTGCTTGTCTCTAAGTATGTTTTACCCCACTTTCTATGCACAGAGTATACATTAACTGCTGACCATTTTCTTAAGCAAACTTTTTTGACTGGAGATAAAAACTATTTGGGTAAAAAAATTTTCCAGATCAGTGCTTTTAAACATATTTTGGATGTAGTATATCTGAGGATCGAGAGTGGGCTGTGAAACAAACTCTTCTCACTGTGCCTCTAATGACATGAATGTTTCTCGTGTTTTTTCCAGGTCGGATTTTCTGACAGTACAGCAGTGAATGCAGTGCTGTGCTTTAAGACACATTTAAAACTGGGATTTTTTGTGAAATTGTGTCGGCTTTCCCCTTGAAAAGTTTGTTTTAAGCAGTAGTGATAGCACAGGAAAACGGTCAGCAGTTAATGTAAGATTGACAGATTTTGTTTTCGGTGGGATAAAAAATGAAAGTACTTTTATTACTTTAAGACATGCAGCATGTTATGACCAATGGCAGTAATGTCAAATCCCCGTGTGGCAGTATGTTTGGAATTCTTCTTCAGTGTTTTTCTGCTTTTTTCTGTTTCGTCGAAACATGTCAAATAAGATGGAAAGCTCTGGTGTGTTACTGCTTCTGTCCTCTGCCGTTGCTCTACAATTACTCTGCTACAGTACGTCTTTTACAATGCATTGATTGGACGTTGGATTCAGGGGCAGTTATTATGTCCTGTGACCTGCATTGATGATCAGTTTTGATTCGAGGATCAGACCTGTGCTCGCAGTGAACATTTAGAGAAGTGCGATGTGGAATGGACAATTGACCAGAGATTAGATGTACCCGAGCCTGACCCGCTGCTGGACTCACTGTTAATATGTGTAACTACACGTCGTACCTGTGTTGAGAGATAGGGTTTATTAAAGAAAAGCTAATTGTATCACCTAATGTCAGTGATCAAAACTCAGTATTTTCTTTTTAAATGAGTATTTATCATGAACCCTGTCACATTATGTGGATAATTCATCCTCTGGACGATAAAGGGATTTAAACCAGTTGAGGTAACGTTTCAATCTGAGCAAATATTAATGTACAGACTTTGCTTGTTTTTATGTCCCATGTGTTCCTCCCCATATAAGACTATATGAATTGGCCCAGGAGGAACATGTTGCCTCTCAGATTATGTAGCTCTTAAAACAAAAGCTGACATGGTTAGATGTTATACAGATCAACGTGAATATTATTTTCACACGAAAACAATTGACAAATATCTGTCAGAATCAAGCTACCCAAAAACTTTGTAGTGAAAAAACAAAAAAACAAAAAAGAAAATAAACTGTCTTTTTTTTGTCTTTTTCTGTGAAAAAAAACTGTAATAAATTCTTACTTCTTACAAATGTTTCTGTGTCATTTGTATCTTTTTTTAATGTAATACTATTGTTTTTAATGCAGGTCTTGGAGTAAAGTATTGGCACATCATGTTTACTGACTGGTAATAGCTGGAATATTATTTACAATGTATTTATTAGGGTAAATATTGATGTCTAAATGTTAACTACATTTACTCTATTGTAATGTTTTCCTGAAAGTAGAACACTATATAGCTGAAGACAATGTTACTTATCATGAAATGAACTTCAGGAACTTTTCCTTCTTTTCTACTTTTGAAAGAATCGCTAAGAAAATGCTTTTGGCCCAAATCAAAGCCAACTACTCGTCGGGGGATGATATCTCTTCGGACGAGGAAACACAGGAGGAGGAATCTGAGTCTGAGGGTGGTGATGAGGTCAAACAAGGCAATGATGAAAATGGAGCAGATGAAAATGAAGCAGATGAAAATGGTAAGCATTTGTTTTTGAGCAGCACATTATTTGATTTCCACTTTTGCATCTTATCTATAAACACTATTTTCCTGCTTTATTCCAAATAATCAATGGCTGAATCACAACCAAACAGATTGCTCACTATCAGGTGTTTAAATGTTTTCTGGGTGTCTAAGATGGGGAAATTATGGTAGGACATGTCTCTGCTACAGGTGAAGACGTGGCTTCAGAACCCTCTGACAACACGTCTGATGGGTCCATCTTCAGACACCATCTCCTCCGACACAAACTTACCTTAGACGAGGGGACGGCAAGTGACAAGGGAGCAAAAGAAGGTGAAGTTGGAAAGGAGCGGAGGAAGAAAAAAGCTGGCAGCAAACCCCAGAGCTGTAAGGACAAATCTCCAACACTACAAACTGAACTGGCTGATCGCAGAAAATGTACTCTGCTCTAATGTCTGGTTTAATATCTGTCAAGCTGATAGTGAAAGTGACGATGAGAGCGTGGAGACGAATGTGGATGACCTTGGATTGAGCGAAGAGCTGAGTCAATCAGAAGACGAGACCAATGAAGAAAAGCTTGAAAGGTGAATTAAATTAGTGATGTTCAATGTAATGTGCCCACATGTTATACACTCACTCTGAATTCAGGTCATGTTCTTGTAACAAGGCAAGAATATTAATAACCAAAACAACAAGACGACTGACAACTTCATATGGCGGTTAAATCTATTTCTGATAACTATATATTCACTAGAATAACTACTGCAGTACTTGAACATTTATACTTGTCATTCTTTTCTCTTTCTGGCAACAGACTCTCCACTAAAACGAAGAAAAACCTGAGTAGTTCTCAACAGAAGAAACAAGTCCCATGCATTTGGTTGTCTGACACTGACGATGAAAAGGTAGTAGTGGATTTTACATCTAAGTTATTTATCTTTTTTTATCTGTATCATCTAATATCCTAAACTTTAACCATACCTCCCAGGAAAGGAAACTAAGGTTGTCTAATGGTAATATTGCCTGTTTGTTATTTCTGTAAAGGAGCAGAATGATCAGGAGGATGGTGATGAGGGGACTGAAGATAAATCCACTCCAAAACAACGCAAAAAGATCCGTAAAATCATCGATGATGAGAACCTCCGCACAGAGACCCAGGAAGCACTGAGAGAGGAGGAGGAGAGGTGCAAACGACTGGCAGATAGGGAACAACAAATGGAGGACAGGAGAGAGGTATATACATATACAGCCGGTCCAACAGACAATTAAACTTCACTGTGTTGAGGAACAGTAGAGATTTACTGTAACACTGCAGCAGGACTTGAATCAAGTTCCATACTCATACAGGGATTTATTCCTTCTGAGGTTTATTAAGAGGAGGAGCAAACACACTGTCCTTGTTTTTCCAGATCATTGTTATAGAGGATGAGCTGTCTCAGGTGGTTTGTCCCGTTACAACAAAGCTGGTCCTGGATCAGGACGAGGAGACCAAGGAGCCCCTGGTTCAGGTGCACAGGAACCTGGTGACCAGACTGAAGCCTCATCAGGTGGACGGTTAGTGCGAGCCTTTCACTCACACTGACATCACTTTACTATTATTCACAATGCAGGCAGTTTACTGCAACAACAAAACAAACTAATACAGTTCTGTGTTTGACAGCATCAAATATCTCAAAGACCTGTTGGAGATAAAGAACTGAACAGGTTACATTACTCGCTAATTAGAATGGCACTGAGTCCAAACCACAGCCAAGGCCCAACAGTCTTCCTATGAAACCACGTTTACATTCACTAGATCAAGATTTAGTGATTTTAACACATCGATCTGCCCTTTTTATTTTATTTTTTTCCTTGCCCCATGTCCCATCCTTCCACTAGGATTCATGGAAATCTTCATTTTCAATTTTGCTTACAAACATACACACCAACCAACAGACAAACAAACAGAGAGGGGGGAAATCAACCTATAATAGATAATTCATAATAATATTTTAATGCTGTTAACTAGATGTTTATTTTCCTCAACAGCTTACCTCAACATATTCTCTTTATTCTTCAACAGGTGTCCAGTTCATTTGGGACAGTTGCTGCGAGTCTGTGAAGAAGGCCAACTCTTCACCGGGGTCAGGCTGTATACTGGCACACTGCATGGGCCTGGGGAAGACTCTGCAGGTGAAGACACACACATCCACCTCCTGTAGGCGTGTTCGCTTACATTTATCCAAGACTAAGGAATAAACCAAACATTCACCAGGCCAGACCAATGTCCCCTAAACCTGTTACATTTCCATCATTTCCCTGCTCCTAGATTGTGCTTTGTTTTCTATAGTCAGTTGTCTACCCTCTTTCATGTTCTTGGTTGTGTTATCTTATAGATGGTTACGTTCCTCCACACGGTGCTGCTCTCAACTAACCTGAAATTCAGAACTGCCCTGGTCGTGTGTCCACTCAACACCAACCTCAACTGGGTCAGCGAGTTCAAGAAATGGCAAAGCACAATGGGAGAGGACAAAGTCAAGGTTTCAAAGCAATGCAAATATGTCCAATCATAAGTAAGCAACTTAACTGTTTGCTGCAGCTACATGTTGGTACGGCTTTAATACAAATATGTTACAGGTTAGACAACTGGCCACAGTGAAGAACACTCCAGAAAGACTCTGTGCTCTGCAGGAGTGGCACAGAGAGGGAGGTGTTATGATAATGGGATACGATATTTACCGCATCCTGTCATTAGCCAAGAATATGAACGAGGAGTGGAAGAAACAGTTAAAGACGATCCTGGTGGATCCAGGTACACAAACTTTTAATTGCATCATCATATTATTGAAATGTTTCCTGTTCACGGTTGTGATCGGTAACAGTTTTCTCTCTCGTGTATTTTCAGGCCCAGATTTTGTGGTTTGTGACGAGGGGCACATCCTCCGCAATGATTCATCTGGCATCTCCAAAGCTTTGAATGGCATCAGGACTCGACGAAGAGTGGTGCTGACTGGAACACCAATGCAGAACAACCTGGTTGAGTGTAAGTCTGCACCACTGTGATATACTGTGTATTTAATGTGCAAAATAAATATACACAGTCACAATTTTCTCGACCTTTCCTGATATTTCCTTGGTCTTTGTACCGCTGTGACGGTGCATTTAAAGACACACTGCAAATGTTTTTTTGAGCCGTAAACTAAGTTATAAGACTGTTCTTTGATGAAACTCGTGGTTTTAAAATCACAGTAATGTATCATAATGTGTATCATCATGTGTATTTCGTTCCCACAGACCACTGCATGGTCAACTTCATCAAAAAGAATCTTCTGGGCTCATTGGGCGAATTCCGAAACCGTTTCATCAACCCCATCGAGAACGGCCAGTGTGCTGACTCAACGCCGAAAGACGTCCGAATCATGAAGAAGCGAGCGCATGTGCTTCATGCAATGTTGGCTGGATGTGTACAGGTAAAAAAAAAATTACACTTTCAGTTATACACTCTCTATGCATGTGAACGTTTTGTTAGTTTTATATTCCAGCTCACACAACACTGTTCATCCTCTCTTCTTTCCAGAGAAGAGATTACTCTGAGTTGACTCAGTTTCTACCTCCCAAACACGAGTATGTGCTGGCAGTGCGGATTACTCCACTGCAGTATAAGTTGTACCGCTACTACCTTGACCACATCAGCGGTAAGAGTCTGTCTTTGTGGTAGATGTAAAGTTAATACTGTACTAAGGTTAAGAAAAATATGTACTTCCAGAGTGTTCTAATGATATGGTGTTTATTAAATTTTTTAATAACTTTATTATTTTTTCTCTGATGCATTCTTGCGATGAATAATGGATTTCATTGTCTCAGAAAATCTTTATAGTTATGTTTATGTATTCATAGTTATTCATTTAAAAGTATAGTGGGATCCTGCAGACACTTGCTAATGGTAGATTTTAGTTAAGCCTGGCAGAAGAGGGACATTTACTTGTACTGAGTTTATCAAATTCACTAAATCACTGAAGGCTGAGACATGATCATCATCAACGAGGAGGTGAAGTTCAATAATGGTGTTAATCTGGGGTTCAATCACCTGATGTAGATTCCCATTTATTTTTCCAGGTGTGGGTTCCATCATGAACTCTGCAAAGGTTAAGATTGGAGCGAACCTCTTCAAGGACTTTCAGGCGCTCGGCCGAATCTGGACTCATCCCTGGTGCCTTCAGCTCAGCTTCATAAGTACAGAAAAAAAGGTACCTCTAACGCACGTTGATTCTGGATAACTTTGACACATACTGTGTTTTTAAAATGCAAACTTATAAGTGGATTTTTTACAACAGAGACATTTGAAAAAGAAGACCCAAGTAAATGTGGCAGCTCTCCTGAATAACCCACAACCCAGTGTGGCCGAGAGGTGAGGACGCTGTGTGTTATAATCAGAAATGAGGTATTGTGTCGTCTATATTGGTGCCAGAAAATGCATCAACAAGAAACCTCTGTGAGGTGCTCGATGCCTGCTGTGTTCCACGTAAACTGCACCTCTCAAACTTTTTCTAATTTATATTAAATCCTTCTTTTTCTGGTGTAGTGGACTGAAAGAGAACAACGGAACAGGAGTAAACAACCCAAACAACACTGCAATGGTTAATGTCGATGCATCCACAGCTGCTCCAGGAGTTGAAGGTATTAAAGCTTCATGTGTCACTAAAGCTGCTTTTAGACATGAACTTCAGAAAATCTCATTTCTGGGTTCAGACATCAGAGTTTCCCCTTTACATATGGAGAACCCAGGTCCGAACCCCAAAATGTCCGCAACATTCATGTGAGGAGAGGCGAGACATGATGGATACATTCCTCTGTTACAGCACATTGGCCCTTGTCACCAAAAGCTCTCGAATCTCATTTTCATTCCAAGCTGTCATCTTTGTCTTCGACATGTTTGGCTCCTCTTTTTCATCCTAAGATATTTGTATTCTTCCAATTTTGTGTCAAGTGTCAGAAACTCCATCATCATCATGCCCACTCGCTCGCCAGGTATTCTCCTGCTGTATTCTCACATGGACTCACTCTGAACTATTACAGACATTTGACTAGTGCGCTGGCAGGAGACCTCTGAAAATTTCAGGAGAATGTCCGGAGTTCAGTTTATATCTAAATAGCAGCCTAGTACTCCAGCCCTGTAGCTTACACCCTGATGTAGATTAACCTGTGTTAAATTCTGTGTAGGTGAGACAGCAACACTAAGCCCAATGTCCGATGAATGCTGGCACAAGAGTCTGCTCTCTGAGAGCGACGCCAATATCCTGCAGCACTCTGGGAAGATGGTGCTCTTGTTTGAGATCCTCAGGATGGCTGAAGACCTGGATGAGAAAGTGTACTTTTCTTTTCTTATTTGAATCAACTATGAACACAAAAACTGCCGATGTTCCGTCAGAGTATAAATGATCACGACTAAGCAAATCAATTTTCTCATCTCAAGGCTCGTGTTCAGTCAGTCCTTGATCTCATTAAACCTAATCGAGGATTTCCTGGCAGCCTCTCATCGCGCCAGAGACCCATCAGCATTCAAAGGTATTACTCTTTTTATGGCAAAGAATATATTAAAGCCATCACTGAGACTGTCTAATTCAATGGTACTTCATTTCTGAAAGTTGTGCTTTATTGTTAACAGTCGGCAGCTGGATTAAAAACGTTGATTACTATCGTCTTGATGGTACCATCAATGCTACAAACAGGAAGAAATGGGCAGATCTGTTCAACAATCCTGCCAATGTCCGGTAGAGATCAATCACTCGCTGCCTGTTTCGTCTTTTATATGCTGGAATAATGAGGCAGAATGTTTTGAGAGTGTCATGACAAAGTCTCTCCTCTGTCAGCGGGCGACTGTTTCTCATCTCAACGAAAGCTGGCTCTCTTGGCATCAACCTCGTGGCTGCCAACAGGGTCATCATCTTTGATGCCTCGTGGAATCCGTCATACGACATACAGAGCATATACAGGGTGTACCGCTTCGGGCAGCTGAAACAAGTGTTCGTGTACCGCTTCCTGGCTCAGGTGAGCTCACTGGTCTTTATTAATATCAACGAAAACGTAACGTGCAGATCTGTGTCTCTACAGTTTGGAGTCCACTGGCTCTATGGTTCCTGACAATGTCCCTCATTTTTTTATTTTGTGACATGAATTATATTATTCCCCCAAAATGTGTCATGCACATTAAGGTTTAACGATGAAAAAGAATTGAGAACGATGGATGACACATCATCACCAAGGAGGTTAGGTTATTTCCTGAGCTTGTTTGTTTGTTAGCAGGATTACACAAAAACTACTTTTCAGATTTCCATGGAATTTGTGGAGGGGTGGGGCACAAACCAAGAAAGAATTCATTTTGGTGTGGACATTTTCATTGATTGTCTAGGGAACTGATATTTATGAGTGTGTGAAATATCCTAATATCTGAATTTAAATGTGGTTTATAAGGGGACTGTTGGTCCTCAGCGAAGGTACATAGTTTTTGATTTAATTTTTGATAAGCTGCCTTAAAATATTAACTCATGCACAATCTATTTTACAAGGTAAAACGTGTGCTGGGCTTAGATTTCTTGGAGCTGCTGTTTTTCTTTCAGTCCTCTTTATTATTGCTGTCATTTTCATCACCAGGGCACCATGGAGGAGAAGATCTATGATCGGCAGGTGACCAAGCAGTCCTTGTCCTATCGAGTGGTGGATCAACAGCAGATCGAGAGGCACTTTACCCTTTTCGAGCTCAAAGAACTCTACACATTTGAGCCAGATCTGCTGAATGACCCAAACTCGAAGAAAAGCAAGAGGACAGCCTCTGCTTTTCCAAAGGTAACGCCACTCACAGTCCTTGTCAGTTTTTTTCTGCCCTGACGTCTGACATATGACGAACTTGCAGGAAGGAATTATGTTATTTGTGTCTTCTATTCTCAGGATCATATCCTGACACAGATGTTGGAAACCTGTAAAGATCAGATAGTGTCGTACCACGAACACGAATCTCTGCTGGACCATAAACAAGAGGAGGAGCTCAGCGAAGCAGAGCGCAAAGCTGCCTGGGCCGAGTACGAGGCAGAGGTAAGAAGCTGCACACTGCAAAGCACAAATCATCTCGTCTCATCACACCCTTAAAATCCAACACCGATACCAACATTTTACATTCATATTCTGTTCTATATTATTTTCTTACTCTCTGTAAATGTGTCTTTTTTGTTTGTTTCTTCAGTCAAAAACCGCCAGCCTTGCAGCCAGCTCGGGTCAGGACACCTTACAGTTGAAGACCAACGAAGAGCTCTTGGTAAAAATAAACATAATTTTCTAAAACCTTATCTTTCAAATACCTCTGGTGACATTTGAGACTCAAACCACATATGACATAAAAAATGTCCTTGCAGGAATTACTTAACAGGTGCAGAGTAAACGTATCAGCTGCCTTCCTGTCGCTGCAGAGGATGAGGTCTCACACCCCTGAAGAATACATGTTACAAACGGTGAGTGACCTCAATGTTGTTCATAATCATGAATAGATATTGAGTTATGTTGCACATGGTATATTTTGATATATACCTGTGCAGTGGATAAAATGCTTTGTAGCAGATAACTGAGAACTGAAGATACAAAAGCCTCCTAACATCAACCTCATTGCACGCTGTGCAGTTGAGCTTTGCATGCAGTGTGCGCGCCTTGTGTTTCTGAAAAACATCACCTTGTGATGCACCTGGACACATCCTCAGTGATGTTTCCTGTGGTCATTGGGTGTTTCGGGTCTCACCCAGGCGACCCAACCGGGGTTGACCAAGCCCTGGCTTGTATCCAGGTAGCGCTACCCCACCCACGGATCTCCTCCCCTGATCCACAGCCATCTGGATGTAACTTCTGCTGCCTCTGTAGCTGCCTTGTCGCAGCCTACTTGCTCCTGTGATGCCCAGCATGTTGTAGGCCTGCAAACCCTCTGCATCCCACCCCAATGGGCTCACACCTCGCTCGCAACCCGTTGCTTTGGCATTCCTCTACTAGCTCAGAGTAGTTGGCCCTTTTCCTCTCGTCGGTCCTCCCAGGGAACGGTGATCTGGACTTCACTGGCTTGAAGCTTATATGAGCCCAGGTGACCAACTCCTCAAGGCCCTTCAGGATCCACCTGCTCCCCAGAACAGATTTTTATTGTCACAGTGAAGTCATCCATGAAGGCCCTAATGGTGGGCTGTCGGACACAGGACATAGATGAGGGGCCCTCTGCACTGAACCTCAGCAGACTTCACCAAAGTGTAAAAATATCGTTTTTTATTCACGTCACAGCGGCAACAGTATCCTCATCTGCTTGAACACGAGATGAAGACCAAGGCAGAGCAGTGGAGAATGTGTGATCAGAAGGAGCAGGACCGCCGAAATGCCTTTTATCGCGAGGTTCTTTCACAGCAACAAACAGTAAGCTAGCTTTGTGTGTTTGCATGCATTAACGCACACATACGCCATTCTCATGTTTCAATCCTTTTCCTCCACAGTTCACGCTCAGAATCCAGGCCATACTGAACAGTCGAAGAAACCAAGCGATGCAGACGGCCGCGATCACTGTGAACCAGCCTGCACAGATTTGAAAACTCAATTTATGTTGTTTCAGTAAAGACTTGATGCCTTTTTACTTTATAATTGGGAACTAATTTAATTATTCCCGTGTGCCAGTGAATGTATGATTTACCAAGACAGAGTAGAGTACACCTAGCTGCTAAAGACATGTAACATTAGCAAGTTGTCAGCATTTAGTTTCAGATGTGAGGTTGAAGTGAAGTTTGATTTGTGTTTTTAACTCTTAGCACTTTAGCTTCAATAAGAAAAATAAAGTTCAGTTGTATCTGATACAGTTGACAAATACATAATCATCCTGCAGCTGCTTCTTAAACGTGCCTTACTATTTAAATTAAAGGTTTTCTTTATGATTTATACTGAACATTTTATGTTTGTTACCAGTTGTAATAAATTCATAAAATAACCAAAATAAATTAATTTTTGCATGTTTGTGCACAATTAACCAGCATCAGGCCAGGACACTGGAACAAGAGAGACATGTATCTTGTCAGTAATATTATGGTCCTAAATAATTTGGTCTTTTTTGTGCAAATATAGGTTTAATCTTGTGAAAAAGCAGCTTGACGCATTTTCCAAGATACTAAAAGCTGAGTTAACTTTCCTCATGACATAAACCAACATAAGGTGATCTCGCCTCCTGCCCGAGTTTCCAAGCAGAAACAGAACAGCTGTTCAGACGCTCTACCGTTTCTCTGAGAGGAAGTTTATTTGTTAATTACTGAAAGCTGCTGCGGTGGTGAAACCCTTCAAGGCTTCTCTTCACTTCAGCTGACACCAGTGCAAAGGGAAGCAGTGTGTACAAAACTACAGGTCTGGAGAAGATTGCATGCGCTTAAAAAAATCTTTACACCAACAATAACTTTCTTATAAATTAGAGTTTTAAGTGGTATAAAAGCATTCGACTGGGGAATGAGTAACGGTCTTAAACACATACTGCAGATTTTTATACCATCACACAAAAAAAGCACTGATGAGTATTACAAATGATCCAAGATTAAAAATAACTTTGTTTTAGTTTGGGATGTAAATTCAAAAAGGAAAATTAGGTCAATTTACTTTCAAACAGAAGAAAATACACCATTATAATGCAGCATGCAGATCAAGATAAATGTCATAATGGTTCGATTAGAATACAGTGATAATGTTGAGTTCAAGGTCAAAATTAAACCACACTTATGACAAATACAGTTTGAATGACATTTAGCCATGAATGTAGTGAAATCCTGTATGTCATTGACTTTGTTCCTGTGTTTCATGGTACAGCAGCAACTGGAGGGTGTCCCAGCATGCACTGCGTGGAAGAAACATGTCTGTAACAGGTTCGACAACATGTTAATCTAGTATCACACGATCACAATCACACCCATGGACATTTCTCTTTAAGGGTAGAGATTACCCAGGCATGCACAAACAAGGAGAACTGACAACAACTTGATAAAACGCAGCAATGTATTAGGTCAAAAAACATTTTTCAGTAATGACCATGAATGTGTAGATGTACGGTGGGATGAAACCGGCCTTTTGACTTTTCCTGTTGCATGTATAAGTATACATATTTTCGGACCAGATTTTACCCCCACTATAACAATTGTGTAGTTTGTTTGGTGACGTTTTAGAAAGAATAAAACTACACTCTGACAGTCATACTTTAAGTTAATTCATAAAAACTTGGCATATAAAAAATTATTTAAGTCCACAAAAAGTAGTCCTTCACAGTGATGGCTGTATTTTCCTGAAGTCTGACCCTCCAGGGGGAGATTTGGTTTTTCACATGAACACAGGTGAACCCATCTCTCATGTTGGAAGGTTGATGTGTTTCACAGCCTGAGCTCAAATCTGTGTTATTGTCCTGTGTCCAGGTCCCTCATGTAGTCCTGCAGCGCCTGCAGCCTGGCATCAATCTCTGACAGTTCGGCACCCGTATGTATGGAGCTCTCTGGAGGTGGAGACACAGATGTGATGATTAGATGCTGTGGGGGGGCTAGATACTAGATTTACATATGTACAGGAAACACTTTGATGTATCACCTTTTTCTTTCATTCTCTGTGTTGGAGTACTGCACAGTTGTTTCCTGGTTGAAAGGCCTCCTCTTGACTAGGAACAGATTACACATTACAAGAATAAGGCTAGTGACATCCTGTATTTACCTACTATCAAAACAATCCCATGAAAAGACCAAAACAAAAAATGACTTGCTAACAGCTACTGCCTATGTAGCAAAAGCTTGATATACAGCAGTACAGACCTCTGTTAACTCAAAACATATCAGTGAGCCACAATGTTACACTTTCTGTCATTACAATGAACACGAATAGTTTCCCACTGCTGCTATTAAAAGGTTTTAATCCATGACAAAAAAAAAGTGCCGACCGAATGAACGACTGACTCCCTTCTGAATAAAGGCTCAGTTATACTCAATAATAATCCAGTTTACCCACAGTTTGATTTGACACATGCTCAGCGCAGCGGAAGGTTCTCTGCACAGGAGTGTTCACAACAACAACAAATCCTCTGCACTATTCAGGTGAGAGGTGGAGCAGCCAGCTGCAGCAGACAGAGGCAGGAAGTAACGTATTAACTCTGCTGCAGAGATCACCTGGTTTTCTTTAAGTATCCTTGTCTGTGTCTTCTACGTATATGACACCGCATTTTCACTGGGAGATTTTGGGGGGTTTTTTGTTTGTTTTTTTCATTTTTGCATCTGTAGCGTGTTAGATGTGTCATGAACCCTCCCACTCACTCGCAGTGAATCCAGCAGAGATCCCCTGTTGTTAGATTCCCATGACTTTCTACAGACTTTATACTAGGAGGTCAGGCGGAGAAAGTCCAACAATAATCCGGAGCTGCTCATTTGGTTACTTGTGTTCACAGAAGCACCTCCTCCACAGAAAATGTGAAGCATCTGCAAAGTTTGGTGCATGTTTGAAAGCAGCTAAAGTTAGATACAGAAAGGATGGAGCTCTCTGCCCGGAGCACGGAAGTTGAGACGAGGCAGTCCAGCCAATAGTTGAAGTGAGATGAACATAAGACACAAAGAAGAAATTAGAACAATGGCAGAACTTTTTTGAGGAGGGACTTTTAGAGTTGTTGAGATATTACAGGCTTCTAAATGATTTTACTTCAGCTGGGCAGAGGGACAAACAGCCTCATTGGCTCTTTCCTGAGGTAAATGAATACAACCTCCTCTACTGTCACCTTACATTGTTAAAAACTACAGTGCCATGATTTAAGGGGACATTTTGAGACTCATAAAAAAATTGACTTTAAAAGAGTCACACATTGTTGTTTTGGGGTCTTTTCATGGGTTTTGACAGTAAGAAATGTAAAATGCATATACAGATAAGAGATCAGCGATTCATTGTGTGCCAGAGTTACATTATTAACCATGTTACTCACCGCACTGGGTCCATTGTAATTGTAAGTCTGTTTTCTTCCTCTGTTAAGAAAAACACATTAACACGTTAAATCAGCAGCTAAAAAAAAAAAAGAAACACCTATTAAAAAGTGATCCCTTCACCTAAACAGGGTTTTGGCCATTTCGTCCATATCCACTAAGGAGCTTTCAGAGGAGTTCCTGCTCCCTCTCCGCTCCACAGATAAACTCCTGCCTCTGCTGCCAGACCGAACCATCTGAGGATACGCCTCTCTGGAACGTGAACGCCCCCTCTCAGGTATATTGGGCGATGTCAGCATATCTCTCCGTACCTTCCTTTGTCTGACGCAGAAAAACATGGTTACAGGTATGACCCAAAAATGAATATCAGTGCACTGTCAAGAGAAACTAACAGAAACCAACTTTTTTTCCGCCTCTTTCTGTCTGCGATGTCTGTCCTGGATGTATGCTGTCGGGTCAAAGCGTGGTACCCGTGACCCTGGAAGATATAGGAGGGAATCTCATCAATCTCTCTCATCAATGACATTTTGATCTATAAAAGCATCTTTTATGTAATTATTTAAAAAGGGTGAAAGTATGTACAAGTTACAAAACTTATGTTCACAATTAACAGAATAAAACTGTTACACAAGCACACAAAGACAAGAAAAACAGGATCAGTACCAGTAGGAGAGGGTGACGGCCTGGATATGCAAGCACGTGGTCCTGAGGAATCTGCTCTTCTTCCTCTTTCATCTGACCTTTGCACTCTGTCGTAAACCCGTTCTCTGGAGCCTGAGCGAGCCCTGACCGTCCCGTACCTTGATCCTCTCTCACGGGAGAGAGAGCGATATATTTCCCCATCAACCCGAGAGCTGATGTGACCGGACACTGGAGTCACTCGCCTGCAGACACACAAAGAGGACAAATACTGAAAAGATGGACGGATTCAGATTTTGAATGTAAAGTAAGCATTGTACGTGAATGAATGAAAGAGAGAGAAAGTAAAGATATAGTACACGCTGAGATTGTCTAACCCTCTCCGTAGTATCGCCAGTTCATTGGTGAGACTCTTGACACGAACACGGAGAGCACACTCTGATGCTCTCAGCTCCTCCAACTGGTCAGGACAGAGAAGAAAACAAGTTAAATCCAGCTCTAACAAAGAAAACAAGATGAATCTTTTTCAGCTGACTACCAGGTCCACCTGCTCCATTAGGAGTCTCTGCTCCTGGCATCTCTTGCTTGCAGAGCGTTGACTTTTGGCTCTCTCCTTGACAAGCTGTTCCTCCAGTGTCCTGGCCACATCTCTAACCCTCCAGTCCTCTCGTCCAGATGTGGAACCACTTGCAGTCATCTGCAGTTGCTCCAGAGCTTTAGTCATAGCCTCCTTCTCTTCTTTCACCAGAGCCAGCCTTGAAAACAGCAGGAGACATCAGAAAAAATCCCAAATCCCTTCATATCGTCGGTGACTAAGATTAACTGCAACCTACTCTGCTCGTAGCCGTTGTATTTCCAGGTCTGCAGATTTGTTAACTCCCCGAGAGGTGAGAGCGCTGAGCTCAGCCCTGAGGGCTCTGACCTCCTTCTGCAGGGCAGCCGGGTCAGGCTTACCCACATAGGGCAGGGGTAAAGGGTAATGTATCCTAAAAATTCAAAACAGTCAGCACATCAAGACAGTTATCACCAATTAAAAAACTGAACTACTGTGTTCAAAAGAGGGCTTAATACAACAAACACGACATGGCCTGTAAATAATATAAAAGTTACCAAAGAGAGACTAACCTGTCAAACTCCACAGTGTATATGAGGATTAGATATCTTTTGGCAGTGAGAGCAGACGACTGCTGATTTCCGCGAGGACGACTAACCACTCCTGCTTTCCTGTTACGTAGCAGCTCCAGGTCAGCATAGGTCAGGAGGTCAAGTGTAACTGAATCGCTCATCTGAAAAAAAGTTCACTATCAAAAATCTGAAAATAAAGATTACACCACATCAAGACAGAAAAAAAACCTGAATAGAAGATATGTCATGTCTACTCTATTAAAAATATATAAATATAATATTTTTATATTTCACTTTTGAGAATTGCAATGTAATTGTACAAATTTGACTGCTTGACTGTTTTTGTGCTTCATGTAATTCTTTTGTTTTAGCCACAAACAGCCAGGGTGCTGATGTCTGGTGGAGCAGTGCAAACAAAGGTTTTGTGTGTTTGTGTGTACTGTACTTTTGTGTAAGCAGTAGCTCAGCTGGGATGGATTTCTCTATGTACCCAAAATTCAAATTGTTATACTTATTTTCCTCCAGGCTCTTTTCCGTTTAGCCCATGTCCCTGTACAATAATGAAGAGGGAGAATACGACAGCTCGGGCTAACTGTACATTTTTCGCTCAAGTGGAAACGCTGGACACGAATGAGTCTTGCCTCAGCTCACACAGCCTCGAGCGAATGTGTGAGTGTTTGTGTTCACATCGTTCTACTGACCTCATGTTTACTCATTCCGCCACTATTTTTTTTAGAGTATCTGTATAAAAGCAGTGTCACACATACCTTTCTAACAGCGGATTCCAGCATGCTACAGAAAATGGGAAACTGCTTGAAGTTGCCAGTTTTCCGAGTGAGATCCTCAATGTCTAAAACAAATATAAAATAAATGAACAGCGTTAGTGGGACTATTTGTGCCAGTGATGAGAATAAGTCAATGACAACTGTTTGCTACTTACATGCTGGATCAAACTCCCCCCTCCACTGATCCGCTGTCATTGAGTCTGAGATTTCCACCATCAGCAAACCTTTGTCCACCTCTATCTTTACAGAAAACTCCACCCCTCGAAAATCAATGTCCTCCATCACCTCAGAGCCGCCCTCCATTGCTCTGGTTCTGTACAGAAGAAATAAATGTTATCAATGAAGTATAGGCTGCTGAAATCAACTGACTACTATTACAAAATACACCTGGGTAATGTTAGTGAACATTTTTACAAGTTATTGTCTGGCTGCCAAGTCATAATACAACTGAAGCCAGGAACAAACTACTAGATCTATAGCCTGGTCATAACCCTACATTTCAATTGCTTGGAATGGCTGTTTGGACCACAGACAGAAAACAGTGGATCCCATTGTTAAGTCAACACATGTTGTCTCTTGGTGTAGAGACTCAATCCAGATGGAGCCATTGTGTTCATATGAAAATCTGAAATGGTTTCCCAATAGTTTAGAGTCAGAAAGTTACAGGGAATTTCCTCAACAGAGGATCAAAAAAAGTATATCTTGGAGAAAACTGAAGAGAGAAAACTGAGAAAAACAGTCAATAAGTGATACATAGCATGTTTCTGAGTATTTCATGTCCTGAGGGGAAAAAACCCTAGCAAGGATTTATTTTAAACAATATTTAATATAAGCAAGTTATGAGTGCCATAATGAAAAAGTGGCCAACTTTGCTTCAGATTTTCTAAAAAAATCTACAGTAACATCTTCTGAAACTTGACCTACAGACAGTGGAGGTCCCCATGATCAAGGGTGAGGTGAAATATCTGTGTCACCTCTCAGGGATGATAAATATATATATATATATATATATATATAGATAAGCAAGTTAGGAGTGTCCTGATGAAAAAGTAGCCATCTTTGCCTTTAATTTTCAAAAGCACGAAAACATGTATAAATCATATTCCATTACATTGCACTTGTTGTTGTCTTGTGTGGAAATCAAATAAAACATCCGTAATACGTTTCATAAACTTCAGTGTGAGACAACGCATTTCATCTCACACTGCCTGTCCTCATCATAACATACCACGAGGGGCGGTAGTGAGCACACTGAGTGCGTTTTAAAAGGTACCGTCACTTTCATTGAAAAAAGTTTGGTTGATGGGTCATAACATATGTCGAGGAGTAAGCAGATGCATTAGCTCGTGTTTTACGGGGTAAGTTATTATGCTATGCTCCGTTTTGCTGTGGTACAGTCTCATTGATATTTCGCGCTTGGCTTCACTTTCTCCGGTGCACAGTGGGAGCGACAGTGACGGACGGTCTGTGTCTGCTCCTGCAGCACAGACACAAACATCGTGGACCGTGTGGCTGTTCGTTGTTCAGCTACAACAACGTGACACGCGAGGCTCGGTTCCTCTGAGAAAGAAAAAAAACACGTCAGCTGCCACTTCTCCGTCAATAGGTCAGCTAGCAAGACTGACATCTTCGCTCTCGTAACGTTGACGTTAGCTGAGGTTAGCTAGCATGGGCAGTGTCGTTGCTTAACACTGGGTAACTCGAGTTAGTAAATGTGACCCTCGGAGAGCTAACCAAACTGTTCATGTGAAACACGCGAGGATATTCAGCGAGCAGGAACAAGTGAACGTTACCTTTGGCTGCAGTAATGCTCCTTGTTGACGTGAGTCGTTAGCACTTAGCTACCCGTCGGAAACACATCGCGGTGAGTTAGCATGGAGCAGTGAACGTAGCAGCTAGCGGCTTGACCGGTGTTACAGTGGAGCCCATCGCAGTTCGTGAAGCACCGGCACGATGGAGGCTGCAGCGGTTCAACAACCGGGAACCGTTAAATTCTTCTTCGTCTGTCAGCGCGCCCTCCGCTGCCTCTTCTTCTGTCTGAGTTTGATGAAGCCTCGCCGCGTCTCAGGGGCGTTGCTGCCCCCGCTGGTCAGGATGACGCACTGCACCCACTGTACGACAAGAGTTGATGTTGAGAGTAGCGATAGAAGAAGTCAGGGAGGGCTAAGAACCACAGTTCAGTTCCACCCAGTAGAGCACAGACTTCCACCAAGACCCAACAGTCTCCTTATGAAACCACAGTTAAATTCACTAGATGTCTGATTGTTTCCCTCAAGAGCCATTTATTATTATCTGAGAAACAAATGAAGAAGTTGAAAAACGCCCTATCTAGCAATGTTAAACAAAAGTGTGATCTGGATCCTTCCCCTGATCTGGATCCATACCAATATATAATGTTTTTTTGCTTGGGTGCTGCCTCACCCCTCAACAACATTTCATCGAAATCGGTTGAGTAGTTTTTGTGTAATCCTGTGGGGGGAAAAAACTGAGAAAATATCATAACCTCCTTGGTGGAGGTAATAAAACTGTAAATTCTACATTTTAAGTAAAAGTCCTGCACACAATAATGATTCATAGTAGTATCACTGATAATTCAGAAAAATTACTTCAAGTAATTGCAATATTTATATATATACATTGGCATGTTACACTTTATCTGTCTAACCAAAATTGCATTTACAATGATATGATGAACAATGAGAACCAAGTAACTCTTCATATTTATAAAGCTTATTTTCTGGCACAGTTGTGTAAACGCTGTATTACATTGAATCAGCTCTCATGTTGATAAGTGTGGACCCTTTTATGTTCAGCTATACTGTTTGTTTAAATGGTTAATAGTAGTTTCAAGTAGAAAAACAAGTGCTTCCTGTAAATGTTTGATTAACCTGTTGCATAACCCCTGAGCCGACGTCTGCATGTCTTCACTTGGTCTTAGTGAGGGTCCGTCTCCATGGAGACGTTGTTCACCCATAAGGCAAAAAGTAGCCTCAGTGACTCTGAAGCCTGAGTTCGTAGCTGCTCAACTGTAAAAAAAAAAAACACAGACAACACAAGAGTGTGACCTGGAGTGTGTGTTTGCTGAAGAATGACTGACTGAGGGTAAGTTTTTTTGTCATCCCATGCAGAACTCTGCATGGAAAAAACACAAAAGCCGTGGGACTTAGTCTCTCGTTCCCATGACTCCTAAGAAACCTCAGCAGTGGCTTCAAGTGGTCGGACATGCAGGTTTGTTGTCATTTATGTTGCTCTTCTTCTACAACAAAAAAAAATTCACTGGGTAAGTACTGGAACAAATACCATGTCTTGTGTGCTTTCTTTTTGTTGCTTGTCTCACACAGGGAGCTTTCATGTAGGTGATTACGGCACACTGCTGAAGAGGTACTGTAAGGGGGAGCAACAATGTTACCTCCGTCTGATGGCGGACACTCTGAGATCCTTTGTTCCTGCCTACCATGGTGTTGTGCAGCGTGACAAGCAGGATTACAACATGATGGATAACCTGCTGACCCACTTCAACACACCTGCAATCATGGACTGCAAGATGGGCAGCCGGTAATTTCTTTAATGAAACAATGCAAGGTCAAAGGTGGAGACACAGTCAAATAGTAACTTGATATACTTACATATGTCAGACTTTGGTTTTCATTATTTCGAGTTAGCATATTATTTTAGTCATTTTATTGTTGTTCCTATTGGAAAGGAATGTGTTTACCTGCTTTGCATTGAATACAAGCGATATGCCCAAATAACAATAAAATTAATGAGGCACTGTCCTTCACAGCACATACCTCGAGGAGGAGCTGCAAATGGCCAGAGAACGTCCCCAGCCTCGTAACGACATGTATAAGAAGATGGTGGCTGTGGACCCAGAGGCCCCTACATCCCAGGAGACAGCCCAGCAGGCGGTGTTGAAAACCCGGTACATGCAGTGGAGGGAGACGCTGAGCTCCACAACAACTCTTGGGTTCCGCATCGAAGGATTCAGGGTAAGAGCCAGTTCACTGATTCATCCTTTTAAATATGTGTGGAGTGTACTGCTGCAATGCATAGTCTTTAAAAATGTACCAATGAACATGTATTTTGAAGATAAGATAAGAGAAGTGCTAAATTCTCTTGGACATCACAGTATTTGCAGCATAGAAACAATATCACATACATTCATCCATCACACATTTATCTGCATAGATAACAATTTACATTAAGGGCAATATAAAACAGTATCCACATATTTCAGCCTTGGTGGAGTTAATGTCACTCTCCGATATATAATATATACTATAATATAATCATTACATGTCCTGTGCAGAAGGCAAATGACGAATGTCACACAAACTTCAAACAGACCAAAAGCAGAGAGCAAGTGACGGAAGCACTCAGCAGTTTTGTTGAGTCCAGTGCGCACATCATGGTGAGTGTGATCTTCCCTTAAACTTTAATTTTCTTCACCTGCTTCCTTCTCTTTGGTCATTCTTGTATATTAACTTTCAGTGGGGGTATCTGAGACAGTTGAAACAGCTGCGGCAGGTCTTGGAGGCATCCGACTTCTTCAGAACACACGAGGTTGGCTGTTGCACAGTGCACTAAAACACTCATGAGATAAGAAGTAGAAAATGTATGATTATGTTTTTGAGGCTGCTTTGGAGAGGTGTAGGCTGGTGATACAGTGCATTTGTGATTTTTCTTCACACCCGTTTCCCTGCAGGTTGTGGGCAGCTCCCTGCTGTTTGTGCATGACTGGACAGGCAGAACAGGAGTCTGGATGATCGACTTTGGAAAGACAGTAGCCTTGCCTTCACCACTCACCTTGGACCACCGCACTGCCTGGGTAGAAGGCAATCGAGAAGATGGCTACCTGTGGGGACTGGACAACCTCATTGACATATTAGGAAACATGCTGCCGCTGTGCTAAAGGCCACTCTCAAAATGTGTGGAATTTTACACACAAACTTCCCTATAACACTTACAAATGAATTACTGTAGATGGGTTGGCTTCTGAAATGTTGTCAGAATTGTAGGAACAAAACGGTAATTAAAAAAAACAATTGAAGGTGAAATGCAAGATTTGTTTGATAGGTTACAAAAACTCAGCCCCAAAAACAGTCTCAGTCTCGCAGGAGATGTCCGACTGGGCAATCTTGAGACGACATCCTCATTAGTTCGAGAAAAACATCAGGAATAGGCAATTATAAGCTAAAAAATATCTGTTGACATCAGAAATGTAACAATATCTCATTAAAATGTTGCCAAAACTATAAAGTTACGATGTGGACAGTTATTTTCTGCATTTAAAAAAAGTATACATTACATTTGCTGCTCAATTATCATCATTATTCAATCAATTTAAATACATCATATAGACCAGCTGTTTGTATCCTATTATTCGTCTTGATGGTTGGTGGCATTTGGTATGTATACTGTATATGTGTTGTTACTTGTACTTGTATCTTTCTGAGGGATATTTGAGGTGTAGACCTTACTGAGTTATTACATTTTGGGAAAGTTATGACATTTTAGCCTCAAAGGGCTGTTTGACGGCAGAGAATTGCTTTGAAGGTTACAATTAGGTTTAGTACAGGTCAGGGTTAAAACACAGAACCCTCGATGAGTGGTATGAGGCACCATGGGTATTAAAATACATTAAAAAATTCCTCATTAAAACATAATTGATTGGACAAAATCCCACCATGAAAATAAATAAATGAAGTAATTTAATAAGAGAAGGTTTAAAAGACCTCAGACACAGGGCTCTTCCCTGGCTGTTTAATTAAAATACACATGTTAATATGACAAATTCTAATAAATAATAATAAATAAAAGCAATAATAATAAAAACGAAAATCATAATAGGAGAGGTGTTTGTGTAAGTCATTTATACAAAAATGTCTTACACAGGGACAAGCACTCAGACACACAATAATGTATAAAATGTGCTTTACAAATAGTATATATTGTATTCAAACATGTTTTGTTGTACTAACCAAATATCAGATATCAATATATTAATATGCATTCATAGATTTTCAGGTATTAGAACATCATGTCAGAATGATTAATAAGCAGAACTCTATATCTGAAACAGAATATGAATGAAACTCTAAAGTTCACCTGATGCAGGGTTGACTGGTGAGATGAAGGCAGATGTGCCTCTCTGTCTTTCACACCTGCCCACTCAGACGGCAGGCGGAGGGAACCCCTGCCCTCGCCTGCAGCATCAGACAAGATTAAAGCCATGGACAGGCAGACAAACTGAAAGTCATGCTCAACAAATCCTCCCACACAGTCTGCAGCCACAACAAAAAGATCTGTCAGAGGAGCTGGATGCTGCACAGGACAAACATAGTCTGATGTGTTGGCTATTGACCAAATCTAACTCCTTTAATTTAGAGTTTTGCTTAAGGGCAGGATCTGATCTTCCACCTCTCTCCACTCACATTTATCCAGCTAATTATCTTCTGGTCACAAGATGCTTCTCCAGTGTTTGTGCGACAGTTAATCATTATTTTCAGTTGATCATCTACTGTAATCAGGGCATGAAATTCCTCGGTCCGCACTTGTACAATGTGACTGAGGGATTAAAGGTTCAATTATTTAAAATAAACCCTCTGTCACTTGTACCTCCTGCAGGAGAAGTCAATTAAAAACATGATGAAGGGTTGGAAAGAAAATGGATTGCGCTTCTAAATTAAAGAGGTGGCTGCAACAATCAGGGTGTGCTCGAAGACAGAGGAGGGTGTGATGACGTCAGTGTTTGACAGACGAAACATCAGACAGCCTCTCAGTGTGCACAAAAAAAAAAAACTCAAGAGGCTTCCTCTCGCTGGTCATTGTTCAGCAGATCCAAGGAACAAGCTCCGAGGACGAACAACGCTCAGGCTGCGGCCAAGACCAGGTACTAAGTTTTTCTTTTTATTAGAAACCATGAATATTTGATGTATGGATTATAAATTGATTGTGACCAAAATGTTTTCATGAATTGAATGTGTTCTTATAATGAATGTCTTTATAATGTGCTGATTTTATTATTTTTAATAATAAGCAAAAAGCTATGCAAAATAAAATGATAATCAAGTTTTTATATTTTAGTGAACTTATTCCTAATATACGTGTTTTCTTTAAATCTTGCTACAGACTCTTATCTGATGATGCATCTTCTTTTTTTTCTCCAAGAGATGTTTTTCAATCCTAATCTTATCATAGAACCAGATGCATGGCTGTGTATATAAACCAAAAGCGTTTCATCCAGTCAGTGCAGCAGGTGATGTGTCTGACACATACTGTGAGTCTGTGACTCGGCAGCACGAGCAGAGGCAGTGCATGTTGTTGCAGCGGTGTATCTGTGCTGCTGCTGCCGTGCTCATGGCTCAGAGGAGGGCTGCTGCTGCTGGCGGCTGCTGCTGCTGCCCGAGGGCACCCATGAACGAAGACAACGCCCGTTTCTGCCTTCTGGCCGGGCTCATCTTGCTCTACTTGCTGTGTGGAGCGGCCATCTTCTCAGCCCTGGAGCATCCCTTTGAGCTGCGTGCCCGCCGCCTCTGGAAGCATCAGCTGGACAACTTCACCCAAAGGTACAGGGTCAACCTGGGCGCCCTCCACACTCTGCTGCGGCAATACGAGGAGGCAAATGGAGCTGGGATCAGAGTGGACACATTGAGGCCCCGCTGGGACTTTTCTGGAGCGTTCTACTTTGTCGGCACCGTGGTCTCCACTATTGGTGAGCAATCACTTTTAAAGTTTTATACAACTTCATCCTTCTCAGATGCTCCTGTCCATGACCTTTTATTTTGCATTTGTCTCCTTTAGGCTTTGGCATGACCACACCAGCGACCATATCTGGAAAAATCTTCTTGATCTTCTACGGTCTCATTGGCTGTGCTGCCACCATTCTCTTTTTTAACCTCTTCTTGGAGAGGATCATCACGATGTTAGCTTACATCATGCGATGGTGTCACGAGCGCCGGCTGAGGTGTGGTGGTGTCAGGGTGATGTCAAGCAGGGAGGAGATGTCAGGTGAGGAGGACAGCCTGGAGGGCTGGAAACCATCGGTCTACTACGTTATGCTGATCCTGGGAGTAGCATCAATTGTGATTGCGTGCAGTGCTTCCACCTTGTATTGTTCCATGGAGAACTGGAGCTACATGGACTCCCTTTACTTCTGCTTCGTGGCTTTCAGCACCATCGGCTTCGGGGACCTGGTGAGCAGCCAGAGACAGCAGTATGAGTCTCAGGAAGCCTACCGCCTGGGGAATTGCCTTTTCATCCTAATGGGAGTATGTTGTATCTACTCACTTTTCAATGTCATTTCTATTGTCATCAAGCAAACTCTAAATTGGATTCTGGGTAAACTTCTATGCTGTGGGCAGCATCAGCCTTGTTCTTGCTTTGCACCTGGATGCTGGGGCCTCTGCTGCTCCTGCCTCCAAAACAAAAATCACAACCAGAGGCCCCTGGCAGCACACCCCAGGCGTAAACACTTGAAACGTAACACTGTGCAGCCCATCTCATCCCACTGTCCTGCAGGAAGACACCGATACACGGATGGCTCGGAGGAGACGGTGTGTGACAGTGAGACGGATGCAGGCCCGGTGGCTGATGGGGTGTACGTCGGGCGTCGTCTTTCAGGAGAGATGATCTCGGTCAACGAATTCATGGTGTCTAATAAGGTGTCTCTGGCGCTGCTGCAGAAGCAGCTGAGTGAAACAGCTCACCAGGGCCCGCGGCAGAGCTCCAGCCATCAGAATGGATTCTCTGGTGGCGTGGGGGCTTTGGCCATCATGAATAATCGCCTCCAAGAAACCAGTGTGGATAGGTAGCACTGAATAACACACTGGGGTCCTATTCCCCCTTTTTACTTAAGGATTGATTTTTGAAAAGTCAGTAATTTGTTCTCTCAGTGGGACAAAACCAAATTGGGAAAGTAGAATAATTCTCCTTCAATTAGCGTCTGTCTGAGCATATTCAGTGGAAGTCTATGCATATAATAACAGATTCTTGATTCGGAACAGCATTTTGCTCCGTGATGAGAACGACAGCAAGACGACATCTAAAATTCAAAGAATTCACCATCACTGTGAAGAGGGGTCTGATGTCTTGAAGTGATTGACTCATACAGAAGCAATCAGACAAAAGAAGCAGTGAAGGACCACTTACAGGAGACAGCTGATTTAAGAGCGCTGCCCAGTTCCCTGTGCTCCTCAACAAACATGGCTGTATGTGAGGGAGTAGTCAACACACAGACATAAACGCAACATCTCCTCTTAGATAACAGATGGCTGCATGTATAAATCATTTTGAATTGTGATTAGCGCTTAAACAGAGCTTCTTCAACTTGCAGCAGGAGCACAGAGGAAGAGACAATTGAATTTGTTGATTGCACACAAGTCACCCATCTTGTTTCATCAGTTCATGTCATTGAAATGTTTTGTAATCACGACAGAGTGCTGAGATCCAGAGTATTCATTGGAGCTCATCTAATCAAACGTGGGCTGTAGAGGACGTCCTTATAATCAGAGAGATCACAACAGAGCGGAGGGCAAGATTCAGGTTCTCCTCAGCTCGCTGGAGGAGATCCTTTACTATGCAAGACAGTGCATTTCATCCATTTTGTCTCATTCTGTATCATTTTGTCTGATGGACTTTTTTTTTTAAATTTTCCTCTCATGGTCACAAATTGTCTTTATTGTTTCTAACTTGAAAGCAATGTTGAAAATTATTATTTTTTCTTATTTTCTGTTATTGTGAGTAAAAACACTGCCAGTCAGTTAAATATTCTTTATTTAGGTTTAAAACAATCATGGCTCATAACATGTATTGTCTATACACAGAAGTACTTACTGAAACAATATAATACTGCAGTATGATGCAGATAGAAATGACTGAAACTGATGCCGTTTGTTAATCTTATCAATACTGTAAAAGATGAATAAGGCAGCGCAGTACATATCCAAGTCATGGAAAAAATACATTTCACATACACTGAGGACTGTGCTTAGAATTATGATTAATCTATAGAAGGAATTGCACAACATGTAGAACTTATTTTATATAAAATAAATATTGGTTTGTCTGTAAATATTGACCTTAGGGTATTTGGATCAACTCTGTGTAGCTCTTTTTGCTTTTAAATAATCAGACTTTTCATTCCACACTCCCGTCAAGTGGATTTTATTCTACAGGTTTAAAACTAAAAAAGTGAAATAAAACATCTTTGTTATCTTGAGATAAAATGTGAAATGTAATTTTTCTCAATGTGAATGTCGAGACTTACTTAGCAGGATAAAATACTTATATCATTGTTTATATGCCTTTCACTTCTAACCACAAGGAAAAAAAATATATACATTTGTGCACTTACATCAACTGCTCAGCTGTTAGCATTCCCTGCTGACTGCTAACAAATTAATACTGCATGTTAGCTGCATATTTACTAGCACTGACAACAGTTTACTTTCCTGGAGGTGAAAGGCAAATAGAAGTTTTTTTTATAGTAATTCTTTAATTATATCTATTCATAAAACATCATATTTAAAATACAACCCATTCTGTACTAACACTTCTTATTTTATCCAATGGAAATGGACAATTTCACAGTTGGTTATTATTCAGCTTTACAGGCCGTCATCTGTACTGTCTGTTCACTGAATATGAGGCAGAGGTTTGTTGCTGGGTCAGTTTCTGAGATAAGTTTTTACAAAATGTCCTTCTTATATAAATATAAATGTATCAGGCATTAGTTCTATTTTTGCATTGCATTTGTTGTGACAAGATGCTAATTGTTAGCATGATGTAAACAAACACCCCTGTCATCACCATCTCCCTTTTTGTCAAATTGCACACACGAAGGAAACAGTTTTAATATGGACATTAATTACAGTCCCTCCACGGATCCTCGGAGATGAGACCCAGTGGAGCTTCTCAGGAGCCTCCCAGGCCCTGGACACACATAAAGTAGGGAATAATTATAGTGAATTTAAATAGTTTTTACAGTCACAATTGCACATTAAAGGAAGTGACATGGTCAGAATTGGACGTATGTATACTTTGTACTCACATTTGGGACTGATGGCTTGTGCGTCTCTCTTTGTTGATAGTAGGCAGAAATAATGCAGTTCCTTCTGTAACACGCAGAAGTTACAAGGTGTAATTTGATGATGCACACTTATACACGCAATTACACACACACACACACACACACACACACACAAACTTACTTGCTCTGTATGCCTCCCCCTGGTGGTAATCCAGGTATGACGGTGGATGCGAGGACCGTGAGGACAGACAGCAGGTCAGGTTCCTCGCCCCTGGCACAGAGCTCATCATAGATTTCTGTCCGGTTAAAAATATTTCAGAAACAGGCATTTAAAAAAAATTAAGAGGATTTCTCAAGACTTGTACATATTACATACACAATTCATAGTCACATTATCCTTTTTTTCTTATATTGTCAAGAAATTGTCAACCATGAGAAGACCAAAACAAAGAATGTGTTTTCACAGTTTAAACAGTTGACAGCTGTAGAGTTTTCTCAGACGTTACTCAGACTGGAGTAAATTAGCGTATACTTGCAGTATTATTGGCACTATTTACAGTTACATTAGAGTGAGAAGAGTATTTACAACACCAGGATATTGGATTGACTGAGAATATACATTGTATGTGTGTTGCATCCAGAGCAACAGTGTGAATTGTTGAAGACATTTAATTCACAATACGTATAATTATAATACTATATACTTTATACTTGTTATTTTTAGCAGAATCAATTCATTGTTGATTTTGGTCTTTTCATGGGATTTAGTGGACGGAAGAAAATGGAGAACTGGTAAAAGAAAAGTGTTAAAGAGTTTCATGTCGATGAACTATCGGTGTGGATTATTAGACCTAATACCATTATCAACACACACCTGCTACTTTGGACTCCAGCAGGTCATCCAGTTCAGCCTCCTGGTGTAATGCCTCTGCTGACAGCTGGGGGGCTCCAGGGAAGCACAGCAGGATGATGCTGATGTTGTCCAGGCTGCCCTGTGGAGCGAAGCAAAGGTGTCATCAGAGGTGAGTTATGACGGCTGACATAACAAATGTCATCCTATGATACGCTATTTCATTCAGGGTGAACTGTTTCAGAAAAGAATCATTTTCACCTCGAGGTTTGCACACCAGCGTCACACAGATGCAGTGGAGCAGGACATTTGAAATGAAGTGTGGAAGAAGCTGTGACATTTTGAGGTCATTGTGCAAAGCTGAGGACCTGTTACATAACAGAGTGACATGATGGCAAAACAGAGCGTGCATGTGGCCTGTGTTCACCCTGGTATTATTATTTGACTATAATGAGTATACAACAGTAAACATGTTTTATTTTATCAAATGCCTAAAGGTTCTGTGTTCCCTGGTTTTATACAGAGACTAGGTTTAATTACAATGAATAAATAAATTCAAATAAATAAATTATCAATAAATTAAATCTTATTTGTTTAGCCAAATTCAAATCCCAGTTTGTCTCATAGGGCTTAACAAGGTGCAATTCCCTGCCCTTAACCCTCAACAAGAGTGAGGGAAAACTACAATAATAATAATAATCCCTAATATATATATAATATAAACGGGGAGGAAAAACAGAGAAACTTTAGAGAGAGCCACATGTGAGGGATCCCTCTCCCAGGACGGATAGAAGTGCAATAGATGCTGCATTTGGCTGAACTAATAAACAAAATTACAATATTTACATCATTGACTTGATTAGACAATAGAAAATGGAGGAGTTATTGCCAGTAATGGTAGAATAGGTTAGAATAGGCTTACTGTAATATTGTAAATCATGGATAAAACATAAGATAAAAAAGATTTTCTTTCTTCAGTAGTTCTAAAGCCCTTCACTAACCACACTTGAATCTGAAAGCTGCAATGTGATTGGAACTGGCTGTGGTGGAATAATTTTTGCCCCTCACTGGTCTGAAGTGAATATTTATGTATGCAATGCTGTGTTCTAAACATCAACCTTCAACCATGTATGACACTCTCAGTGGCTGAAATGAATAATCCCATGTAACCTGTTCTGACACCTCTGCAGTCTATTTTAAGGTGGTCTGTCAGACTCAGCAGCCTCAGTGTAAATGAGACTAAACCAGTCAGTGATGTTCTTTCAGTCTAATTATTATCATTCAAGTACTCTCTGGTTCACGTTTAGATTTTTGCATCTGTAAATGGACACTGATGTGTTTAAAGCGCCTATAATCTATATGTTTATATTCATAATGTAGCACATGAACATTTTTATGTGAAAAGAGTCACTTTGATGAAGTGGCGTTTAAAACTAAATTGATGGCCCACAATATTACTAAAAGCCCCAAAACACAATGCACACTTCCTGTCTTACGGCAAAGAGACACATATGTTATTAGTGTACAACTAACCTAAATTTAGAATGAATAAAATACTTATATTTGCCAGGTGGTTAAAAACATTATTTCAGAGAAATCCTTAAACCACACATCTGTTTGTGTAGTTTGCTTTACATTTTTTTTATCCTTATGAGAAGTAATTTACATTTACAAATAAATCATCAGACCAACAAGTTACTGGATTTCAATTTCTATGGGCACCAAATATTGAGAGCACCCATCACATTTCCTTGTGGAGCTCCACAACATTCAAAAAATGTGTCTTTTAAAGCGGTCACCAGCTTTTTAAGTATTGATTCAAAGAGAGAGATAAGCTATAGTTGTTGTATTAAACTTTTTTTGTAAATATGCCTTTAAATATGACCACCTGTCTCAAGACTGAATATAAGTCACATATAAGATTGATTATGTATGACTAGACTAGATGTGAATGTGTGTGGAAATGGAGTGACCTTTCAAAAGCTGAGCTCTTCAGATCAAGCTAAACTCTACAAAGTCACATTTTAAGGGATTATGTTATTACATAAAATCCACAGCCCATTAGAAATTATGTAACTCAGTTTTAGAGTGAAATTGTGTTTTTTTTGTGTTGGATTTACAACATGTAGAAATGCATAAGATGCTGGATCACTTGTGTTGGTTCTGACCTTGTAGAGACAGAGGTCAATGACTTGAGTGCAGACATCCCTCAGATCAGTGCACACACTCAGCCGGTTATGGATAAAGGCGCACAGCTCCTCATTGCTGATGGTGTCCCACACCCCATCGCAGGCGAGCACCAGGAACTCATCTGCTGGCGAGCGCTCCACCACAAACACCTCTGGCTCCGGGGACACCATCTGCTGGCTGGGCGGTCGGTTCTCTGCCCCCTTGTAGCTGAAGTCCCCAAGAGCACGGGAGACTGCCAGTGAACCATTGATCCTTTGGAAGGACACTGAGCCGCCTGCGCTCTCAATACGTTCCTTCTCCAGAGGGCTGTAGGGTTTGTGGTCGTCAGTGGAGAAGCAGACCTGGCCAGATCGGCACAACATGGCTCTTGAGTCACCACAGTTGGCGAAGTAGATGTAATACGGAGAGATGAGGGTGGCTATCACAGTGGTGCCACCTCTCTCCCAGCCTTCTCGACGTGCCACTGAGTGTAGGTGCTTGTCAGTTTGCAGGAAACCCTCGACGATGGCACCTCTCACCTTTTCAGGGTCATCCTCTGGTCCTATTCCACCTGGTTAGACAAAGAAGTGCGATGTTTAAAAAGCAAGTGTTTCCTGACACAAGTAAGCAATAAAAACACATCACAACGCAGAATTAAAAAGATATTTGGAGAAGTATACAATCTGAAATGATCCTTGATGATATTGATATTCATCAGCACATATTTAACCAGCTGTCATCAAAGCAAAACTCCATCATTTGTGATTCAATCTTTTACATTAATATAAAGTATGTCACCTGTGGCGAGGATGTGACCCAGAAGGTGCTGGGAGCAGTGCTGTGCCACGGAGCTGCCTGCATGCCCATCAAACACAGCGAAGAAGCTCCAGTCTGCGAATTCTCCACCCAGCTGTGGCACACAGTTGTGGAAGTCCTCCATGTTGGCCCTCCAGCCCTGCATGCTCCCCAGGGCGTAGGTGAGACCCCAGCGGGCACAGCCCTCCTCTGCCAGCTTGTCCAGGACTGGCCGGTCCAGGTAGGGGCTGGGGATGACTTCCTCCTTCTCCCCCTCCCCTGGCTTTTCCCCCTCTGCTGCTCCTCCACCACGGCTCCCCTTGAAGAAAGAGCTCACCTTCTTCTCCGTCTCTTTCACCAGCTGCCGTACAAATGCAGGCATCTCCACGCTGCCCTTCCTGGATGTCCTCATGGCTCCTGTGAGCAGCTGATGTGCTGTGGATCTTTTCCTGTCCCTGCCCTGGTGTTTGTGGCTGGGATGCAGGGCTGAGGTAGGCCTGATGCTGGGCCTGTGCAGTGACTGTGTAGCCCTGCTGCTCCAGGGCTCAGAGCATGGCTGCCTGAGCTGATGGATGTTCCCTGTGCTGGCTGCTCACCCCCGTATCCCTGTTCATCTCCTTCCTCTCCTCTCTGCTTTCCCTCTCTGGAGACCTTCACCGATCAGCCCTTTCTCCTCCACTCATCCTTCCTCTCTCCTACGTGTTTGGTCTTGCCTCTGTGCTGCTGTGATATTACCTTCTCCCTCTCTTTTTCATAGCTCTTCCCTCTTTCACCAGCTCTCCCCTCGTCTTGTTATTTTCCCTGCCTCTGCTGGGATTGGCTGGCTATTTGTGTGCACCAATCGCTGCCTGGCTCGCATCCCCGCTGTCATGTTTAGTGCTCACCCTCTCTCACTGTCCTCCTATCTGCAGCACTGCCCCTCCCACATCTCTGGTAATCTCAACCTTTGATGAGATGGGATTACGGGCTTCCACTGTTGTGGATTACATGACTGTCAGCCATTTAGCACAAAGTGTGTGACTGACAGTATTTTGTTGCGTGTTTCATTATATACAAATCAAACATGGGGACAGTGCACAGGCTGCACCACTGCAGGGATTCATCACTGATCATCCAGCAACACTGACAGACACTTTAAACCTGAAATAAAAGATGCATTTTTTAAAATTTTAATTCTCAATTAAAATAGTGTTTACACATTTTTTTACCAATCACATTTTACTGGTTCTAATGTAGCAGTAAAGCAAAATGTGTTAGAGGCAGGTTGTTCTTAATGGATATACAATTGTTAGTATTCTTCTTAAATGCCATCTCAAATAAAAAGAAAAGAAAGCAAATGTATGTTTTTGTCTTTATAAAGACAAGAGATGTGGACATTTGTATCTGCAACAGGGATGAAGAGGCAAAGACTGGTAAATGTTTTAACTAATTATTTTGTTTTCAACAAGCGGAAACAGCATTTTTCGACTTACTGCAGTCTTGTTTGGCACCGTTCTGCTGAAATCTGTGGATTCAGCCAGGATGGCATCTCTGCATTCTCTCTGCACCGTGATTTCATGATGACATGTTACTGTGACCAGGCATGATGATATATTTGGACAGTTTTAATGTTAAATCATTCAAGTATCATCACTTGTCATAAAGGTGTATATGTAAATGTATATGTATAATTACATTATATAATCATGACAATTTTACATAGAATACTTCATGGATCCAAATAACAAGCTTTCTATAAATGAAGTAGGTTGGGATGATAAGTGTAGTGTACAGCAGGTGGAGATAGCAGCCTATAGACACTGATTTTAATGTTATTAATTTTGATTGTTAATTTTACATTAAAAGCTGTTCCCAGCCAACGTAGCTACATATCATGGTGAGGGCCTCTGGGTGCAGGTCGGCATCCAGAGTCCTCACAGAGCTGTCAACCAAGAGCCTCTGAACGCTGAGGGACATGTACATGCTGACGTCTCAGGTTCCCAATTTGACTGTCTGTGTGTGTGTGTGTGCATGTGTGTGCGTGTGTGTGTGAATCCAAACAGGGGGTATCCAATACAGGATAAAATTAGGCCAGCCAGGCCTTATATTGCTGACTGAGCCCGGGCAGCCAAAAAAAGCCTGGAGTGAAAGCCAACAGCGGGAGCGCAAGGAAGAGAGGAGAGCAGGCAGGATCGCTGCTGAAATGGCCACCAAACGTAAGCAAAGAAATGGTGACAGCTTAAAGTAAAGTGAATCAGTGAGGAGAGCGGGCAGTGGTCAGACTCCACCTGCCAGGTGGGGGGGTAGATAAGTTATTTTTCCCCTCTGCTGGGCAGGTGTGGATACAGCATGTCTGTCATTTGTTGGATAGCATGGGACACAGCTAAATGAGACTCTGTCCCTGAATGAATGTTTGTTGTTTGTTTCATTCTTAAAGATCCTAATGGTCCAATTAGAATTGTTATTGCTATTTTTATTTTGTATTGTTTAAAATAATGAACTTATGGCAGCGTATGGTTATGCCAAGCTTGGAAAATGACTTCATAGGTGTAACAATAGGGATGTTTTCAGATGAGCCATTAGATTAGACTGTTTATGTATATTTTATGTATATATGTTCCACTGGTTCAATAATTGGGTGAGTGAATACGAGACTCTCTTATTCATGCATTGTCTCTTCGAGGACAAGTTGTTGTTGTCGTGTGTGTGAATATGTTTATGTGTAACATTCTCGAGGATTTATTTTAATCAGATAATTGCTGTGATATTAACACTAGAATTAGGAGGCTCATCTGATGATTTGTTGTTTGATGGTCTGATACACTGTGACTCAATGAGAATGTATTTATTATTCATTCAGTACAGAGCACATTATTAGAAGCAATACATCCATTCTGACGTGCTTTTTTCTAGCACAAAGTAATGATTGTAAAGAATCTTGTTCACATTATGAAAGCTTATGATTAACATTATAAATACGGCATTATGATTAGTTGTATTTATTTTACTTTTCATCTTTTCTCCAGCCTCTTTCTTACTTACTCACAATTTTTAATTAATTAACCTCCATGTAGCTCTCTGGCACAGAGGGAGGGATGTGTGTCATGTTTCTGTCGGCAGCAGCAGTTTTGTTTGGAACAAAAAGAAGAAGGTGATCTGGGTCGTTACATTGAACAGTGAATCCACTCAATGCATTTTGATATGACAGAATTTAAGAAATCTTATGAAACAAAATCTGTGCGTCTTTTTATAGAGCCAAGAGTTAAGAGCTGACTTGTGATGACATGTCACAGGCTCTCAACTATACCAAATGGATGATCTACAAACTTGTGTCCCCTTGTTTTGCAGTTGTGGATCTGATGTACTGGCGGAGCGTGAGGTGGACCGGTGTGGTGTTCACAGGGCTGGTGATCAGTCTGGCGAGCCTGTTCCAGCTCAGTGCCATCACCGTGCTTTCCCACATCTGCCTGGGTATCATGAGTGTCACCTTCCTCATACGCCTCTACTACAAGCTGCTGGAGCTGATGCGCTGGAACCCCGGGGTGCACCCTTTCCAGTGAGTCTGTTGATTTGGGCCACGCTGGATGTTCAGTGGTAGAAACATGCTGCTGCACGGATCTCTGGGGTTAAAACCTTCAATCATGTGGCAGTTTTGGCCAAATGTAGGGCCTCGGTTGACCTGTTTTACCGGAGTGAAATTAGATTTCATTATTTTTGCCAAGGAGGTTACATTTTCACCACTGCCCATTTGTTTGTAAGCAAGATAAAATGTTTTTTTTTTTGTTTTTTTTTGCATTTCTGCAAATTTCCAAAAGAATATTTCATGAATCTTGATGGAAAAAAAGCAATATTAAGGAAACTGATTTCTGAGTGTGTGAAATCTGGTGCAGCTTGATAGAATTTCAGTTGTATGTTGGGCCTCGGTGGAGGTATGTGCTCTACTGAGTCCCATTCTAGTTTTTGTATTTGTGTGTCTGTGTGCATGTTCCCAGGTCATATCTGGATTATGACAGCACTCTGACAGATAAGGATACAGTGATGCTGGTGGAGGAGGTGGTGCTTCTGGTTGCATTCGCTGTTACAGAGATCAAACGGCTCCTTTTCATCGACAGCGTGATTGACTCCATAAAGGTCAGAGCATGATAATAAAATAATGATTGAAAAGTTCCATGTGAGCCAAATTAATCAATGTACAGTATCTGATTCATGAAACCTCAAAGCTGAAAGATGAAATCTAAGTCTGTAACTATATTGTAGAAATACACAGGAAAAATATACCATTGAATGTCTCTACTCTCTCTCTCAGTTTGTTGTGCTCCTGTATCTGTTGACTTATGTCGGTGTCCTAATCAACGGACTGACTCTGATCATAACTGGTGAGTTGAACTGATTCCAATGAATTATCCTTCTGGCATCTCTGTGTGACCTTAACTCTTTGTGCTTTCATCCATCCACTCCTACCTCACCCTGAAGAGCCTTTTCACATGGACACATATGAATGCGATGTGACAAAAAGCCGTCTAGAGCTTTACCAGTGTCCTAACATATCTTATCTTTGCTAATTCATTTCAGTAATGTGTTGCACTACACAATACTATGTTTACGAGTCTTTTCTGCTTTGTCCTTGTTTTTCAGCTGTGATCACTGTTTTCTCACTTCCTCTGTTTTACAAAAAGCAGCAGGTAAGACAGTGTGAACTGAACATTTCTTTAAATTATATATCAATAACATCACAAAGCTTCATCTCCTTCAAGCAGAATACAGACTGGTTGGTTTTTCAAGAGAATTCAAGACTTTTCAAAATGATTACATACACTGCGCAAAATACAAATACATATTTACTGTAATTTTTTTCTAAATTAAATATAAATACCATAAAATACAGTACTTTATTAAACATATTAAGCATTCAATAAAAGGCATTATCCATTTATTATCCATAAATTAATACAACAGGAAATCAAATATCTTTTTTTACACGATTAGATTTATTGATTGCTCAATGGTCCTCCTTGATAGTAAAAAACTTTTTGTAAAAAATCTCAAAAATACACATCCTATTGCTGTATATATGCATTTGTACTCGTATGTGTATTTGAAGAACTAGAGTGTATATGAGAATATCTACAAATTTTCTTGATGACAACGACAAATTGTGTTAGATGTACTGACCCATGTGTTATTGTGCTGTCAGGTGCGGATAAGGAAGATTGTTCGAGCGGTAAAAGCTTTTGTGAAGAAAATCAAAAACATGTAAGTAACCTGCTCTTTACATATGATGTTCTTCTATGTTCTTTTCTAAGTTTCTGGTTTCTGGAATTATACATTGCTTTCTTTTATGTCTGTTTACATTGTTGTGTAATGTGAAACCTCCCCATCTCCTTTTTTGCAGGTGCCTCAATCTGTATAGTTCAGTGAGACCCTCCTCTGTTCCTACACCTCCCCCGAAACCTGCAGCTGTACCCGCCGCCAAACAGAAAGCCAAATCAAAGTAACTCGTTTTGTGGTGTTGAAGGCACCCAAGTTTGGGATTTGGAAAATGTTGGAAAGGTACATCCTCTGTGGGGGCCGCTAGAGGGGCAGCTCATTTCCATCTCTGCACCGCGATGTTTGTTCATGAGAGCAAGTTTTAATTGATCCTGACGGCTGAAACAAAACTACCATTCACTCAAGGACGGGAAGGGGAAATGTATGAGCAGAGGAATTTTATTTACAGAGATGTTTTGTTGGCAGTGTTTAGAATAACTAGTTCACACAGTCATGCAGTCCAGCTAGGGACAGCACACAATATCACTGGTTCTTTTCGTTTAATAACATCTTGATTTTTACAGAATGAGAACTGTGCTCCTGTTGATCTGCAAAACATCTCATCATGAAGCTATGAAGCATTATTGCTGCTTTCATTATTTAGCATCAATTAATTTCAGTTGAATAGACATTTGATAATATTATCTGCATCCATCAATTAAAATATTTTTATGCTTGCTATGTTAAAGAACAAGTCAATCCAGCTTCAATATAACGCAGTAGAAACAGAGAATAAAGTTTAGTTCACCCACTTTAATGACGACAATAAATGATATAAAAACTGTCCTGCAGTGAATTACGCTGCTTTACGGTACTAGACAGCAGTAACTTTATACTTTACAGACTACCGTTGGTTTTAAAAACCCCTAACCCTAACCCCCCTAACAGCTGACTGTTGTGGCTGAAAACAAAGCTTTGAGAGCAGTGAGAGATCCGATCGGTCAAGTGTGCACCAGAAAAAAAAAAAAAAAAGAAAAACTCTGCAAAGCTGGGGGAACTGCAGAGTCCAATGATAACATCTGCTGTTCATTATTTATACTTGGATTATATTGATTATAAATGATTAAGTGCTTTAATCCTGCCAGTGTATGTCTCCAGTTGCTCTTTCAAACTCTCTTGGAGCAACAGGACATGCTACTAGTCTGCTGTCATGTTCACAAAAACTTTTACCTTTTTGTCTAAGACATAACTACATATATAACTTTCTTTAAACCATGTTTGAATTGCAAAAAGTTGCTCCATAACCTGCCATCAGAGGACAACAGGAAATAAACAACAAAAATATTCATCTTCATCATCAGACATTAGACACTTACTGACATAAAGGTTTGAGACAGAGGAATGGGTCAAATTAGCAAATTGAGCTGTGCAACATAATGTTGCTGATAACTTGAGAATAACAAGAAGATGAAGAGGACAGGTAAATAGATAAATAGCGACTTTAAGAATCCATTAATATTTATACTCAGACCTCTTCCAATGGAAGGTCAGGCTCAGCATCCTGAAGAGAAAACACAGATTGCTCCTGTGGCACCAAGAAAAGTATTATTTGACTAAGAATAGAATTTCTTTTTAATATTTTTTTTTTGTCCAATGCTCAAACATCTCCTCATCCACATTTTCCAAATCAACCAAACGATTCTATTGTCTTCACTGTAGCTCAGGACACTTCAGTCGTTAACTGACATGGAGCAGTTGGATTTATTTCTGTAACTTTCTGTTCAAGCTCTGGCCGGGGCTGAAAAGTTGCTAAAAATCGTCCAGTGCTTTAACAAATGAGGTTTAATCGATTATTGCGAATATTTCAATTTTTGGTGAACTTTTCCTCTATTCTGAAAACTGTATGGTTTTAGCTGCCAAACCTGAGCCAGTCAACTGTAAGCAGTTATTTCAGTGCAGCTGGTGAGCTACTGTTAGCATGTCAGATTAGTGTTCGTGATCATGTGGCGCTCTCTAGTGGTCAGTGTTTTAGAATTTAAAACGAAGCTGCACTCATACTGCCATGTCTTAATGAGCTTATGTTATTCACTGAAATTTTACATTGTGATGCAGGATTTCAGCAGCATTCAAGCTCAGTTAATATCATTTAACACTACTGTCAATTGTGCAACAAAATAAAGGTGTAATTGTGGTCTTCAGAGAAGTAGAGCCCATCGCTTGAAGCTATAGGCACAGTCTGTAACAGTTCTCACTGTTTTTTTAGGTTTACTTACTTCTATAGGTATTTATTATTTTGTATTGTTTTTCTTCCTATTATCATGTCGCTCCCCGAATAAAAAAAAAAAACTTGTTTACAAAACTGAAAGGGAGTTTGTTTCTTAGTCACTACCTGCAAAGTAAATCTAATTCAATCGCTCAGTTATTTGTTAACTTTTTCTACAAGGACATGATCTTGTTTCTGTGAAACTAAAGTAGCCACCCCTTTCCATTCGTTTGTTGGTTTGTTTCCACTAAATTTGGCAGAAGGATGTGGTGCGGGTCAGGGGATGGAACCAGGTATATTCTTTCTTACAGAGAAAGGGTGTTTTTCAACTTTTCATCTTTTTTCCACGGAATAATTCAAGGATCTTGAGGGAATAATTCTGGAACATTTAGGGAACCTAAATCTTATTGTGTGAAATTGTGTGTGACATGTTAAAAAGGTCTGTTACTCTTACCTTGTGTAAATCAGTGGAGACAACTCAGGACACAGTTAATATGAGTCACATGCTTCAATAGCATCAGTATTTATTGTCTTAATAATCATATTAGTGCATTATTTTAACAAATATACAGATTTGTCTAAATCAGCACTACAAAGAAATATTTCCCTGTAAGATTCCTGATGGGGTGATTTCTTAAATGTCATCTGACATTCATACTTCCCTGCAGTCCAGTTGGATAAACCAGTAAATATGATATGCGATTGACATATCAACTTTTCACATTAACTAATATTAACACTGATTATTATTTCATCTTAAAACTCCAATTGAAACTGAGAAGACATCACTTCTATTATTTTGCTGTAGATGCAGTGATGGTGATGCTTACACTAACACATTTGACCACTAGATGTCCCTCTTGGAGAGTGTCAGCTACACATCCCACTGCTCTGACTGATCTATAGAAATAAATGAATCCAAACACTGTCGTCAATACAAAATGAGTCATGGCTCCTCCAACACAAACACTGATTCATCTACTCTAAATTTTGCTGGGCAAAAAAAACTATCTGTCGTAAGAATCACTGTGGATGCAATGTCACTGTGACCTTGAGATGAATTTTTCTCAAATACGTCAATTCAAACTCTGTCATATCTTTAAGGACTTCTTCTCATTTCTACATTTACGGACTCACAGCCTCCATCTCTGAGACTCACTTTTAGAAGGTTGTTAGACACACTCCTGCAGAGACATCTGATTTTTCACAGCAAGTCAGAAGTTTTTCTTTCTTTTAATAGTCCCCTCTGTTATTACTTGCATGTGATTTTGTGACGTGATGATGGGTTTCATCGCAAGACCACTTACAGAACACACACTTGCAATTTAGTAGATAAATCAAGAAAATGCTCACAATTAACCACATTGGACAAATACATCACAGCATATTTAAAGGAATACCATCAAAATGTAAATATGGCACTTAAAACAGTTAGTTCTCCACTTTGAAATTCATAGTAACCATAGCCTAACAGAGCCACATTTCAGTTTAGGTGCAGTTTCTACAGTACATATATATATAAATATGTAAACACTGATATCAGTAATGTGTCACGGTATTGTTCCCCTGATTAGTAGATTATGACTCTGAGACTGAGGCTACACATTTACAAATCTACAGTTTCTGCTGCTGAAAAGCATTGTGTCATAACATTACAGCAGCAAATCACAGACGTGGGACAGAAATACCTTAATTAATCCCAGCGTGGGTCTGTGTTGCAGTTAGTACATCTGGTCTCAGTGGACCTCAGAAGTTTGGATCTGGCCTGGTTTGGTGAGTTGTGATATGCCTGAGAATACAGAGTCCTCAGATTTATGCTTCACGCCACCCTCTGTGACAAGAGGATAACACAGACATGTGGATGAATACAACCCTCAGCTCTTCTTCATCTACGTTTAAAATCAAGGATACTGCACAAAGTGATCGGGGGGGGGGGCAGATAATGAGAGTTTTGCTCTCTCTGTCATGTGATTTTTAAAACCCCATGTAAGTGATATCAAACACTGAATACTGATGCATTTGCAAAACAAAAATTAAAAAGGAACTAAAAGAATTAAAGGAATGTTTTGACATTTTTGGGAAATGCACTTCATTTCCAAAAGCGTTAGGAAACGTATACTGCAAAAGCCAGGCTAGCTGTTTCCCCCAGTTTCCAGTCTTTATGCTAAGCCAAGCTAACTATGTGCTCGGCTGCAACTACATATTGATTCATCTTTCCATATAACTTTAAACAAGAAAGAAAAGAAAGAAAATAAGTGCATTGTCCAAAATGTTTGAGAATTTAAGATGGTAAGAAAAGTAAAATGTGTAAAATGTAATGAAAAACTGCCTGCAAAGAAAGACGGTACCCTCAATAAATCAGGTGAGTCTGGTCCTCCAGAGTGAATGTCTGTCAGCTGCTTGTTGGACTGAGTTCATGGTGTCCGTCACACATAGTGTTCACGGTGGTTGATGTACACGTGGTCTGTCCCGCTCTGGTGACATACCCACTCCAGGCGGGACAGCTCCTGGGTGGGGCTTTGCAGCCTGGGCCTTGTTGTGGATGGGCGCTGCCCATCACTCAGCTCGTACCTGCGCTCCGCCCTGCGATTCTTCATTTTTTTAAAAACAACAAAGAATCATTAAACACTTGAGTGTCATCATTCATATCCAGCAGCTGCTCTCCAAACCCCCAAATAGTCTTATTTTCCCATGTGATCTCTTATGTCAGAGCCTCAGAAAGTCGTGATACACTTGAAGAGAAAAAAAAGATTGAGCAAGTTGCTGGGTAAGACTATAAGAAACATAGACGTAGAGTAGAGGCTTATGAAAGCATGAGTTGAGCTGAGAACACAAATTAAAAATTAAACTATCTTGCATAGTAAATGAGTTATTAGGCCTCCTACTTAATAAAAAACCGATGATATCAGTTAGTTGCTTATTACTTCCTATTGTGACTCGGTGCTCATTCATTATGCTTATAGCAGATGATAATGTTTGCCTTGTAGATACTAGAATTCATATACACAATTGGAGTTTAGTGTGTGTGTGTGTGTGTGTGTGTGTGTGTGTGTGGAGGGGGTGTTACCTGACAGAGCCAGGCCACTTGTGATGCGTGGACCCCCAGAGGTATGGTCGGCGCTCTCTCAGAATAGGGAGGAGGCGGCTTGTGTGTCGGAGGAAGGTCAATCCTTCAGAAACACAGAGAGAGGATGGAGAGATTTCAGCTTTCGCGATTACCTTTAAGAAGCTAGAAATAGCACCCTGTGGTTTTGTGCCTCCACCAAACAGTGCAGTTTCACTTTCATTATTTTCCCAGATTCGTATAAGGTCACTGTCACCTTTGACCACTGAAATCTGTTCATCCTCATGTCCAACTGGTCAACTTTGGGCTTGAGTTATATCACGTTCAAGAAAACACGTTTTGTGAGGCCATGACCTTCACCACTGACCTATAACCACCAAAATCTAATAAATGAGTCTCTGAATCTAAGTGAACATTTCAGTCAAATTTGAAAATATTCTTAATTCAAGATGCAAAAAAAGAGTTGTGTGAAGTCACAGTGACCTTGACCTTTGACCCCTAAGTACTAGGTCATCAATGAGTCCTGGTAGATGTACCGGATGAAAGGATATTGCCTATGGGTGTTCCTCATATATCACATTCACTGTGACCTTGACCTTTAACCACATAAATCTTATCAGTTTAACCTTGAGTCAAAATGAACATTGAAATTCCCTCAGGGTGAGATAATGTGTTTATAAGAATGAGGCAGACAGAAAACCAGAAGACTTAATGCTGTTGGCCACTGGCTGTCGTCGGCACAGAGGCATATTAATGAGAAGAGAATAATACTTTTATTCTAGTGATTGTTTCCGCTTAGTAAAAAATCAATTACCCAATAAAATGTTATGATGAGCGGCCGGAGGAACTCCTCTTGCTGCTTTTGTTAACCTTGAGAAAATAACCCTGATGATGTCACAGTGATGTCATCCAGGTTATCTTGAGTCGGCCTTAAAGATTACACATTTAGATCATCAGCCTCTGCTGCATTGATTATTTTTAAAACCCTTCCTCTTGCAAGTCCTCTAATTTTTATGGAAATACAATACTAAATCAATCATGTGTCCCTGTGTGGTGGTACCCAGTGATACTAACGGCAGCATGACTGAATCAGCAGGGTTTAGGATATTTGACAACACAGGTATAAGGGTGATGGACTTTCATACATGATAGTACATCTTCAGATTTTTGACAGCTGTTCCTCTAAACCCCTGTAAAACGCTGAAGTCAGAGTCATTCCCTCATTTATTGAAATCCCCGTCCACTACTTAACCGAACCTGGGGACTGACCTTGGCCATTTGTAAAACCATGTCATGACAGGCATTGATTTTTCTAACACTGTATATCACTTGATGCTCTGCTTCTCTTTCATACTTCAGATGAGGGCTGGTAGGAGATTACAGTTAGTGTCTCAGTGACCTGCTGTCCTCCACTCACGCCTGCGTGTGATGACGGAGAGGGACGAGGTCCTGCGTCCAGCCTCCCGCGCCATCCCCCCCTATTATCCCACTGGGACCGACCACGGTCACACTTAAGATGCTAAGTTTGTCACGGCATTGACCACGGACTAACACACAGATAGACATACCACCCTGTAGTGTCAGTATACTGTGATGCAGGGCCCTCTATACCGTTTTTTCCCCTCACAGCTCATGCAGTTTTCTGCCAGTGTTCAGAAAATCAGCAGCAATTGTAGGTGGGCTATTTTCACCAGTGCTGTTACATAATCACTCAGTCTCAAACTCAGTCTGAAGCGTGCACAGCAAATGTTTTTCAAATTTCCCAGAAGAGGCCGCTGTCACTGAAACGAGGATACACAATGTAAAAAGGTGAAAATGTTCTGAGGAAAGAAACGTCACAAATCTTTGACAGGACAGTGAGAAAGCATTTGAGATACTGGAGAGAGGAAACCACAGCTGAGAAAACGAACAGCGGCTGTGGAGTGAGCATGCACAATGACACACTAACAAGGATGGATGAGGGGATCAACCTGCAACCTTGCAGATATGCTCCACAGGTTCATAATAATGATTTGTATGTATGGGGTAGCAGGTCGATCTGCAAGATTGGGCACATATCGTGCACATTTGTGTTGTTGTGCGGACTCTAATGATAAATTGAAGCAGACTTAATCAGAATAAACCCTCCAGGTTTTATCCTTATGGACTAGAACACACAAAAGATCCTGTTCAGTCCTATAATTTACCATCTGTCACAGTTATTTAGAGGAGACACGACAGAGACAGACGAAACAAAGAACAAAAGGCAGGCACAGACACACATACACACATACACACACGGGGAAATGTCAATCATGGGTCTCTGGCAGTGTGACCCAGCTTCTTCTGTAAATAATTTAACCTCAAAGTTCTTCTTCTTTGCTTCTTCTAACATTAACACGAGTGCTGGTGCACTACAGGAACAGATGCATCAAAACAGCACAAGGGCTGGCTGCCAAGACAGCAATCATCTGCCACCCCTCAACCTTGTCCTGCAGCCTCCCTGCTCCGGGGCCGCGCTCCGCCGCAGCTCTCTCTGCAGGGGGAGGGAGCAACTCCTTGAACCCACGATGGGCTCCAGTCAACCCCGCGAGTTCTCGTGTCACTAATATCCAGCCAAGCATGTTGTGCAGCATGAATTATTTGTCAGACTTACACTTTGTCAGTGAAGGCTGGCGGCGGGGCCTTGCGAGCGGTGAGGATCACGATGATGAAGATGACAATGAGGAAGAGGGCGAGGACTGCGCCCATGACAGCTCCGGCCACGGCGATGGAGTTTGACCTCTCTGCCTGAGACTGGTCTGAGACAGAGGAGGGAGAGAGACTCATTATGATAAGAACAACATGAGAGAAGAAGGGACACACTCAAAGGCCTGTGCTGGAGGAAATGAAGCTCATATTGTTTGGATTTTCTGTTAATATAGTCAGGGGCGCATTGGATATTTGTATAACAAGGACACAGTGTCATCTGGGTACATTTAGTTTCAGATCCACCTAGAGGCAAGGGGAGTAACAACAACATTTTTGTCAACATGTTGCCATCTACTGACAAAGCCGACAGAGCGTCTGCATCAGTATCCATCTGCAGTCAGCAAAACTACAAGACAGGGGCGCTCTAAGTAATGCAACAAGACACGTTCACTTGATTGATATCATTGTTGGGTTTTAATGCTAATAAAATTGTACATGAGGCACATACAATAAAAAAAATGTGTCTCTGCAGGTCTTAACCATGCTCATTACTGCTCTGATTATTTCCCCCCTAAAATCTGAACATTTGGGGTTTTGAATGGGTTTTTATCAGATACATGAAATAAAGTCTATAGTTTCATTTTCATGTTTTATTCTTATTAAGAAATAAAACATCAGTTAATATCCCACTTTTAAGCTTTTATATCTTTATCCATCCATCCTGTCCCTCCCCGCTTTTGTGTGTGGACTTGATACAGTTGTTGTGTCTGTTGAATTAGCTTTGTCAGACCATATGCTTGCATATACTCCATGTAGTCCATTGAGGGGATTAGGATTAATCAGTGATTAAGATGCATTAAACTCACAGAACAGCGAGCTTTGGCCAATCAGCTGTAAATGTGTTACTGTTATTGTGGGACACTGAAAAAATCCAAGTCAAAAAGTGACAAGGGAAAAAAAAACAAAATGTGCAGTGGTCATTTCCAGTTGGTTTAAGAAGGTGTTGAGGTGACAGGGGGGGAAAGAAAAGAAGAAAAATCAATAACATGCTGAGACGAGAATCCTAAATAACAGTTCAATTATGATGCAGATTGCACAAGCCGGGACTTTAGCTCAGCCCCTGAAAGCCCCTTCTTCCCCTCCCCCCTCCCTCTCCGCTCCCTTTACAACGTCCTCTCACAGTTAATAACCGCTCGATTACCTTCGATGGCGGCTGAGCTATGACAAGAGACTCTTGAGTTGATCAAAAGGCCTTTATAAATGCAGTTCATTATGTCGTAATGCTGCTGCAGGAGACAGACAATTTCTCAAACATTCATGACGTGACTAGAAATATAAATTGCTTTTAAACCCAACATGTAAGAAACACCTTCAGGAGTTCATGAGGTTTAATCACAGACCAGTCTAAACTTATCTCATATGTTATTATAGGGAAATCCTGAGATCAGATAGAACTAAGGTGCAGCTTAATACATCATTAATCTCCCATAGTGCTTCTTACGAGAGTCATTTAGCTAAAAATAAGGCAATGATATGCGTAAACATATTTATCAATGTTCGGTTGACATTTTTGTCCCAATTGAACATCTCATTTGTTTAAATACCATCCGTTCTGGAGGGGCTCGGATTAGCGGTGTTAGTGGTGGATCAACTGTCCCCACTCGGGGCTCTGGCTCCGGCACAAGAACTTCTCCGTCTCTTCTACTTCAGCACTTTATCACACGCACGTCATCCCTGGGAAGCCGTGAAAAAAGTGCACGCCGATCGCTCATCGAGGTCAGAGAGGCTGACATGCTCATCATGAATTTAACACTGTGCAGCATGGTCAACTGAGGAGAAGCGTGGGAGCAAAGGCTAACCCTAACCCCCACCCCTACCACCCCTGTCCCAAAATCTACCCAGCAGGGTCAAGGGTCAGACAACAGGGGGTGGGGGGGATTAGAGCTGCAGGCAGTGTGTCATCTATTTCAATATTTTTAGCTCAATGATGGAAACAATTTGATCCCATTTCTGCTGGGGAGTTATTATCAAAGTCTCTCGTAAACAGACGTCAGTGCTGCATCCCTCTCACTGCTCGAGACGTTTGCTCGCTTCTTTGTGTGTTCTGAAAAGTCTCCTTGGAAACTGTTGTGTGTGCAGGCAAAAAGCAAATCCACTGATCTTCCTAACAAGTCTCAAACAAACACAAGCGTTGCCGGCTGACATCATTTGTCGCTATATACCGAGCTGCTCCGCTGTGTATTTTCAGACTGTGCATGCCCCATTTCAAGGTCAGAGTGACAACAACTGCTGCGACCATGATAAGGTCTATATAAGACAGCAAGGTCGGCTGAAATAAAGATGTTCAGAGGGAAGTGCGTCTGTCATGAAGACCTGAGGTCCATGCTGAACGGTGTCAAGGTCACATTGGCATGATACGCCCTCACAGCCAGAGGAGCACTCTGCAGTGCAGCAGAACATAACGGGCCATTTTCAATTCCAGTGGCTAATTTTCTGCTCTCGCTTTTCACAGCAGCACATTTAACCTTTTTGCTCCACGCTCGCCCCCCCCTGGCATCCCCTCTCCCTCCCACTTTTCTGTGGCCAGGTAGAGCTTGTGGGAAGACAGCCTCCATCAGCAGCTCCAGATGAGCTTGTTGCCATGGGGACAGTCAATGGGCTGGAGAGTGGGGACTTTGGGCCAGACATAAACACTCAGCATTTAATTTTACCAGCTGGTAGACAGTGGGAGAAAGACACAAGGGGGGTTGAATTCACAAAGGAGAGGAGCTGCAGGGGAGAGCGAGGGCCTTTCTACTCTGAAACAAAGCAAACAAGAAGGCACATAGAGCAGAGGTGCTGCTCGATCTCCGCTCGTACTCCAGTGGACAGGAAGCGCTCACTATTCCACCATTGTATTTTAAAGCAAACCGATAAATCAAACTCCTGAAGCATTCTCAGATATTAAAGCGTAATGGAGATATGGTGAAGTGGACAAAAAAAGGATTGTGGATTACATCATGTATGGCGTCCCACACGTGCGTACTGGGTTTGGGGGGGTGGTTATGCAGCATTATGCGTTAGGGAGTGAGAGATGATGTCATTTACAGAAGCACAAAGAGGCTGAGACTGAGCAGTCTGAGTAATGGCGAGATGGAAAAACCTCCAGAGAGAATCACTCACAGGTGCTAAGGTGCTTTATTCAACTAAAGTTTCTCAGAACGTTTGACAAAATAATGCATCACTGTTGTCACCCACATAAATATTCTTTTTTTTTTTCCTTCTGTATATACAAAAACAAACATGACCACAAGGTGCATTTGAATAATGTGAGACTGAAGTTATTTCTTCAGTCTTTTTAACAACAGTGATTCAACAAAAAACAAAAAAAACCCTGACACATAGATATGAAGTAGAGATTTAACTCATTTTATATTAAAATTCATTTAAGCATCATCTTTGTGTGTGTGTTTTAATGCCTCTAGATTTGTAAATATACTGCGTCATCAATCATCATAGTGACAAGGGCTGAGAAGTGAATATGGCACCACTGAGTCCTCCCCACAAACATTATGCAGTAAAAATCAAAAATGCTAAAGAAAATCAGGTCGCCACATCCAATATTAAGAAAAACACTGAAATGTCTTCATCTAGGTATCTAAGGCACTAGTTGTATTTCTCAACCCAAAGTGAAGGACGTCTCCTGAAGATATTGATGACTGATGTCTATACAAATGTCACAGTACAAAAGAACTTCATTAATCCAGGTGCAGGGCTGCAAACTGACGAGTCGAGCAAAAATAATATATTGATTAGTGGAATTTCCGTCTTAGTGCATAGAAGCAAACAAAACAACGGGATGAGGCTGCTGTGCTTCCTGTTGCTTTCTGCATTCATGTGAAATACAGAAATCACAGGAGTCAGCAGCAACATCACCAGTTCAACCATTTAAATGAGGTTTTGTGGTTCACCCAAGCTCTTTTCTCTTTTACATGTAAATTTGGATGTATAGACACAGGTTTTTACACAAATTTGACCGGAAATAATATGTGGATCTAAATGGAATGAAATCCAACACCTTAAGTAAAATTAGATCTATTAGTTTATGAAATTTGGTGCAGCTTGATTGGTTTTAAGGAGATTGTTGGACCTTAACAAAGACATGCACTGCACTGAGTGCCATTGTAGTTTTTCGAAAGGGTTGGAAAATTACATCAAATTAAAAAAAAAAAGGCAACATCTAAAAAATATATCTCCTTGGTTAATTTGGGTGACAGACACTTGAATTTTTTTTATGTGAACTACATTCTACCACAGAAATAGTCCATATCAAAACCTTTGACAGTGTGTTGAGTAGATTATCAAGTGTAGTGTTTTAGGCAAGAAATCTCAGGAGGGTACATTAAACCAAAACTTGTCGTATCACACCCATAGTGTGAAGGAATCATATTAATATGACTAGAGTAAACTGAAATGCAAGGTAGTTATTGAAATGGGAAGCTTGGTGTTAGTCCTGCTGCACTGCACAGCATCTGAAACACTTGGAATAACGACACAGGTGTCATATTGTCCGCTTGCAAGTCACAGTGGCACATTATTAAATCTCACATGAGAATCGCCACAAGATTCATTTTAACGCCACATGATTCATACCCTGACAAATTAGTGCAGGTTCATAACGATATAACTTAATCCCATTTTCTCGACTCTTACTGTAATATTAAAGTGGCCAAAAAGCATCTTTTCATTTCTATTTCAGGCTACAAGACCCTGTATACAACAGTGATACGTTAGGAATTTATAGAAGCTACGTAATAATAATCAGTTGCTACCTAGTCACTTAATACTTGTGAGACGCACTGTCGTCATCATCATATTCTATCTATACATACAAGTTCAACAAATATTTGGCATCTTACTGCAAATATTGTAAAGGTGACCACACTACTGAAGTTGTCATGTCTTCACAAACACTATAGTGTACATGAAATAAACTGTGGGATAGCCTCCATGCAGTCTGGTGAACTGTTGAACACTTTTTATCTGTGTCAGCCAATCACATACAAAAACTGAAATGTATCTTGAACTCCCTAATAGCTTTGACTCCTGACCACTGGACACTGACATATACAAAAAAAAACACTTTCATCTTAGTTCAGTCATAGTCCTGCAATTGTTTGAGCACCTTAATGGGCAGTAAAATAAGGCTGGAAACAAAGAAATACAGAATTAGTTGCAACTCAAGCCAGATTATTTTATCACTACTCAAAGTGAAAGATTTAATCATCAGTGCACTAAAACAAATTGTCTGTCCCTTCTGATGAGTAAGCACTGTGCTGTGGATAAAGAGCTGAGTGGACAGTTTGATAACCACAGGTGACAGAGACAGCACATCCAGCACAAAAGACCCGATTTGTCTGAATTATCTAATAGTATGAGTTATAATAATAATAATAATAATCATAAATGCTTCAAATAACTGGTTAGTATGATTAGAGTGTGCAGTTGCACACATGGATAAGCCACAATAAGCCTATTAATGCCTCAGATTGTAATTGCTTCTTGTTTCAACAGATTACTGAGAGTAGTGAAATTAGACCATGGGTAGTTATGTGTAATAGTGTCCTGGCTGCACTTCTGAATGATTTCTTTGTCTGACAAAATACTTTGTGACAAGGAGGCCAGTGCATGGTGGCTGCCATACCGACGGCCTGCTTCAAACAAGCCAAACAATTTCCCAGAGTCCTGGTTTGGGGGGTAGAGAGCAAATACAAACATATCCATAATCCCCATGTGAGATAAAAAATAAATGGTTAAGTAATAATATTCTAACTTATTTTCTACAGTGAACAAAAAGGATGGTGTGGCAAATTTGCATATCAAAGCTCGACTATGTGACACACCGAGTCTGTTGCTACAGTGGATTGTGCCTCATGCACACAGGCTTCTCTGCTTAGCCGCTCTCTATCCCGGCCTCCTGGGGATATAAGACGAGCTGAGGGCATACCGTAGAAATGCTCTTAAGTTTCCCACTCTGGGCCATCACTTTTAAAGGACGTTACTAGGACATCGACGGTCAAGTCCTCGACCTCACAAGTCTCCCATTGCGGTAATTTAAATAAAGGGCAGATATTTAAGAAGGAAAGAAATGGTCTGATCATCCGGTTTGCCCATTATTAAGTTATGCAAAAGGGAGTGCAATAATATGTATGAGCATGAGGGAGCATGAGGTCACTAAGCATGGAGGGATATTGATTTCTCAGCAAGACCTTTTTGAATCAGCTTATATAGCCTCTGCTGAGCCCTATACTGAGTTTTGGGGAAAGTTCTTGTGACCACCTCAATTTTATGGATTTATTTCCAATCGGGTTCTGCACCATTCTTGAATATCGGCTAATCATAACCATGTCTTCTAAAGTAAATGTATTTAGTGTAATCAATAGAAACACATATACAATACAAAAAAGCGCCACATAGCCCAAAAAGGCTGATTTTGTTGAAAAACTAAAAATAACTTTCTTCAAAGACAAACATATGTGATCTCAAAGTCCCGAGGCTGTCACACCACTGAAAGACATGAGTAATACTAAATACATTGGCAGTCCATGTAGTAAGGCAGAAACAGCACATACAGCATTGTCTTTTGTGAGGCTCTACACACACAAACTAGTGACATGTCCACTTTTGTAGGCATGTAGGTGTGGAGCTGAACAGTCCAGTCTTTCCCCAAGACAAAGAGAAACATTAAATCAAGTGTCGTCCAGGACGCTTGTGGAACAAGTGAAGTACAGAACTGAGACTGTGTGCGTACAAAACAGAAATAATGTGTTTCTTCTTTCTTATTTAATAAATGAAAACTTCCTATTTATGTAGCATTTCTGCTCCTGGAGAACCAACTTGTCAAACATACCACTCCCTACGTGAAATGACCGAGCCATCTGTGTGAGAGACATAGTCCCCTTCAGGCCCGCTATCGTAGCAGTCATCTGAAAGGTAGGGGGAGCCGTTTCCCTGAGGCTTCGGTGAATGAGGGAATCTGGCCTGCTGTGGACTAGAATACTGTGTGTGTTCACGTTGGTGATTCTGCTGATGGCTGTGGTGACTGCTCTCCCTCATTGCCCTAGTGTAGCCGTTAGGGGGATACTCCTCTCCGTTATAGTCGCTATGGTGACGGCGGTCACGCTCTTGTTTGAGCTGGCGGTCGCCCCACTCCTCCCGGTCGTGGTCTCGGCGGCAGGAGCTGCTGCTGCCGGCTTTGGTTGGGTGGAGCTCGTGCTGCGTGGGGGCTTTCTGGAGGTCATTGGGACCCAAGTACGGCTTGGTGTAGTAATTCCCGTGGAAGGTCTGCTGTTTGCGTAGGTAATACACACCTACCAGAGACAGCAGCAGTAGCAGGAACAAGACCCCACCCACAGCACCACCCACTATGGAACCAAGATTACTCTCAGGTAGGGCTTCGAGTGTGGGGAAGCTGAGGAGGACATGGCCCTTATCATCCACTAAGGTGGAGGAGGCAGAGCCAGTTAGGACAGGAGCAGTAATGGTGGAAGGCATGGTGGGAGGATCTAATGGAGGAGAGGAGGGTAAGAGGGGAGTAGACGATGGAAGGGAGAGATGAACAGACAGAGAAGCAGAGATTGTCAATGCCAACTACATCAGCATTTTACTAAGAAAGGATAAGTTAAAAAACATCAACTAAACTACCACACATACTAAACTATTCAGTACATGGTCTCAGTGAGCTCAGGTCTGCGCTGCCAACTCTTCAGAACTTGTAGCTGCAGTGTTCCATTACTATACAATGAAGAATAGATATGTGTAAAACAAAACACTAGAATTTGATTGGTCCAAGAGAATTAATCCCATGTCTTTCTTTTAATAAAAATTTCTGTTCGTTGTATTTTCTGTCACTAAGCAATTAACTGCACAGTAGACAAACTCCTGTCCGTTTACACTAGTAAGCACATGCCCAGTGTGAATGGTCACATGATATACGTTTTCAGGTGTGCTCATATGGACGGGGTTTATTACTGATACGGAACTATAATGCTTGTGTGGACAGAGATTATTGAGTTTTAGAACACTGTTAGCCTAAAATGAGATTCTGAGGTAACGCAGACGCAAGACCACTGAAGAAACCAAAGACTGAGAAGAGTATATTATGCACAAATTAAAAACATTCATTGAGTTTACCAACAGAAATCAGTCTTAAAATGCTGTGAAAAAGTGAAATTCAGTAAAATATTTCTTCTGGGTTTGCACCTGGATATCAAATTATGTGCACTTGTAACCTAGGTGATATTAACCAACTTTTTCCAATGTCATGACTGCTCCAGCAGGTCTTATCTGCAGGTCAGTATTAGCTCCATGAAGCTGTGTGTTTGCTGTTGGCCTCTAAGTGCACCATTTCCTTTTTCATTTCCATCTGGAAACTAAGAACAGCTTTGGTGATGCCATATTTTAAGATTACTTGGCTCAGTGGAGGACTTTGCCTCACCCAGGTAGTTTCATGTCCATTCAGTTTAATAGGAGTGTGTAACACTTAATATGTACAGCTTTGTAACGGGTCAGTAATTCATTACTTGCTTTGTTGGCAGAGAAGCTTCTGTCTGTGAAACCCGCTCTCTTAAAATACCTGATTTCTGAAACTGTGAAAGGAAATAATCCAAATCCCCCAAATTATTAGTAGGTGAAACTCTGTAAACACGTTATTCTGTCGCTCTGTCAGAATCCTGGTGTCACATTGAGGATAGTCAGTGTCTGATGGATTGTTTGACATGGTTAGAGTCCCTACACAGAGTTCATTAAAATAAAACTAATTAAAATACATATTTTATATATTATAAAGATATTTATTACATAAACTATGTGTGACTCACTGAGGTGAATTAACAATGGAATTTGAAATGCATTTTTGCACAGGAATACATATAATTTTGGAAATTGCATGATATACTTAATATTTTGCAAGTAAAATTAGGCGTTATATAACAATATTGAATTACAACACTATTACTGTGAACTATATTAGTGGTGGAGCCACACAAGAGAAAAGCAAACAGCCATAATCAGACAGAGCTCAAGTAATGGAAAGTCTAAAAGCTCTAATGGAGCTGCTAAATAGCTCTGCCATTTTAACCTCAGTGCCCTTCCAGATGTGAGGAAAAGATTCACATCTGAGAGCTAAGTAACATGAACCCAAATGTTTGTAGTCTCAGTCGTCCAACTCCATGCAGAGGCAGTCGAACTGACATATGTGAGCACACCCACAGCAACACACATACACAACCGAGGGTACACCAACACGTGTAAGCTTATGCATACCCGTACAGGTCCTCTCAAAGGAAAATGAAATATGGATGATAAATAATAAATAGGAGTTGAGAAGAACTAGTTAATGTTTTATGAATCTGGGACATCATCTCCGTCAGGCTGCAGGGTTTTGCCTCTTACTGCTTGACACATGCAGAAATAAAAGAAACACAGAAAGGAAACGAGAAAGATGTAGAGAGAAAATCACATCATAATCAGGGCATCATTCATTGAGAGGGCTTCCACAGACAAGAGCGAGTTTAGGAAACCAGATGAACATGCTCATCAAACACAACAGAGTGACATGACACACTCAGATACCAAGCCAAGAGGACGGAGCAGAGGCAGTGCACGGTGGTCTGAAGAGGCCTTAAATCTTTGCAGCTGTTTGGCAGCTGAACTTCCCTTTTGAACATCTGGAGACCTAATGTTAATCAGCATGCAATTAAAACTCAAGCTAATATTATCACTATTATCAGTGCCAACACACTGTGCCGTGGCTGTGATAGACATACAATCAGTATGTAGAGGATGAGCCAGAGTGATACAGTGTCACGTTTCAGCTTGAAGGACAATGTCACAGGCAGTGATACCCTCCATGACCTGCATGCACGCACAATGCTTCCTAAGGGAGGAGAAGGCAATAGGAGTCAGCTGTGTTCTGGTGTGTACACTCCGCTCACCTTGTATGAGAATGCGCACATCCCGACTGCGGAGGTTGATGTCATTGGCAACCTCACACCTGTAAACTCCAGAGTCATTCCGCTGAAGGGGACGCAGGAAGAGCAGAGTGCTATTTATTATTTCCACCCCTTCTGGCATTTCACTGTCCAATCTGTGACACACAAGAGACAAACATTTAGACACAAGCACACCTACAACAAACATCTTATTATGCAAAATGACATGATAGATTTAAATAGAGTTCACATCAACATTACTCTTCAGTTGCTAATCCTCAATGTGGCCTTCAGAAACCAAGAAAAACTCAGAAAAGGTCACGCGCACAGACATACAGACCTGATCCATCTGAAGTGATGAGCTGGTGGGTTTGCGTTGGCTTTGCACGTCATTTGAACGTTTTCCCGACCCGCATACCAGTCTCCATCGTAGCCCACCACTGAGATGTCAGGAGCAACTACAGAAAGACAAACAACAAAAACAGAGAAATCAGAACCTAAGAAAAAAGTTCTTGTGCAGACAGAACAGTAGTAAATGGTCTGTATTTATACAGCGCTTTTCTTGTCTTGAAGACCAATTAAAGCACTTTACAGCACAATTTTACATTCACCCATTCATAAAGTTCATCTATGTGCAACACTTTTCTCTTTTTTTTCTTCTTTAGAGTGATTTATAAAAAAGTTAAAGCCTCAACTACATTTCTTTGTCACATAGGTTTGATAAGGACATCTTTGTAATAATTGCCATTTTTATTTTTTAACATATAAACAAAAAATGTTTTACTCCAATATCAGTCTTGGAATCATTCTTAAAAACCTGTATTGGTCCGGCTCTAGTGTTAACAGGGTAAACCAAGGTACATTTTCATACGTTAAAAAGAAACAAACAAGATGACTATTTTTTGTGTGCAGCATTATATGGTGTCTGGGGTCGGTCGTGATGTCATCCAAATATGCACAAAGATGTTTAGCAAACTATACAATCAAAACAGCACCTACAGAGGAACTACCAGACATCGCTTGCATGCTACAATGATTTGCACATTTTAAATCCAGGTCAACAACAATGTTCTCCAGTTCTCTTCAGTGCCAAGTTATCATGGGGTTTTCACAGATGTCTATATTAAGACAGCTCCTCTGTTCGTTGCCATTTGTTCAGCTACTTACACTACAGAATACAGGGCATTGTTCCATGGATAAATGTTTGCTATGTTTTATGTTTGGAACTGTCTGTCACTGTGCCGACACCAAATGAGCATAAAATCCTTTGTTGCAGCCATCTGTCACAAAACACTAACTCAGAGCAAAGTTAAAATTATCTGTCAAACTAAAATATTTTCATGTGGGTTATTTTACCCCTTTCACCAGTATGTATCTCAAATAAAAAGACACATTTGTGCCCCTTAAAGTAAAGATATGTACTGGCAGAAAACACTTCTTCTTTTGGCAGTTAAAGGCTACAAATAGTGGCAATGTACTGACGCAGAAAAGCCTATAGACTGTGGGGAAAAAAGATGAATGACAGAGAACACCAAGGACAGCCTTTCTTAAACCATAATCAACACCTGTGAGAAGCATGAGTGGCTAGTCGTTTTCATCCAGACACATTTCATCGCCATCAATTCAGCTGCTTCTAAAGTGGATTGTTGTTGATGTGCTTCAAATAAATCAAACATCAACACAGACAAGGCCAAGGGCTATCAATTGTCTGCTGTAGGAAATTAAATACCATCACTTTTAAGACCGTACTTTGTGTTAAATACAAAATTAAATGTTTAGGCTGTCGTGTATGTCCTCATCAAATGACAGCTAAACTTGGACCTTAATCGACTCTTTAAGTTTATTCTGTCAAGTCTAATAATTGTGCGATTATTATTAAAAAACATTTAAAACAAAGTCATAGATAACAGTTTCATATATGTGCCTGATTTTTTCCAGGACTTATACCCTGCATACAGTGTTCATGTGGAAAAATTGTCCTTAAGAAGTGGGAAAAAAAATCCTGGAACTGCCTCCTGATCCACAACACCAAAATGTAGTGGGTTCTTCCCTGACCCGTACCACATTATTACACCAAGTTTGGTGGGAATCCTTTCAATCGTTTTTGTGTAAACTTACTTACAAACAAACCAACAGACAAGAGGAGAAAACATAACCTCCTTGGCAGAGGAAATGAAAGCCTTGTAGCAGAACAGAATCAATATTAATCTATATCTTTGATATAAGGCTCTTTCAGCCCACAGAGACACTCACACTGCACGTTCAGCTGGTATGGGATCCTGAAGTCATTCAGCAGAGCTGGGTGGCGGACCACACAGGTGAGAGCGTGGCCTTGGACGTGGCGCGTGGGCTGCCATAGGTAGCGCACCTGTGTGCTGGTGGTGCCGTTGACCTCGTCGAACAGCTGCACTTCTGACTGGCCAAACAGGTTGGACTCCCAGGAAACCTCAGCGGGAGGCCGAGCCCGCTCAGCGATGCAGGTGGCCACCACGGTTTCATTGCCGCCATCGATCAGGGCGGTTGAACCTGCTGACACGTAGACCTTCGGCTCCACTGTGATTCAGAGAGAGAACAAACAACAAGGCGGGAGACGCGTTAGAATTTCAACATCCTTCTCAGGTCATCTTTCTTCTTTTAAATCAATACCAGTTTTCTTTTCTCGCAGCTTTAATTCAATTTTCTTCACCTCTTCCACTAAAACCAAAGCCAAACCACCATTAGCAGCTCTAACCATCCCTGTGATCTGTTCTGTGAACAAAGTGAGCACACACACGCAGTGTGTCTGTAAGCCATCAGTGACAACCTGTGATCCAAATGAACACAAAAGGGTAGTTCTTTCAGTAAAATTGAAAACACAGCATTGGAACCCGCTATTACTCAACAGGTCCTTATAAACAAGGGCTAATACTAGACTCAAGGCTAACAAGACTGTTTTCTGATGCTGTAAAACTCATTGTCCTCGATTTGCTCGCAATATCTTCAAATATCTTGTTTTGTCCCGAAAGACAATCAATTTACATTTACACATGCAGTTTATTCACATTTGATATTGATTTTGATAAATATTCAAAATCACACATGCTACAAATACTTACCGAGCACATTGACCGTAGTGGAGGCTTGAGTATTTCCCAGAGGAAATGTAGCGACCTTACAGGTGTAGATCCCGACGTCAGCAAAACCCACGTTTTCCAGGACGATGGTGGCGTCGTGAGAGGAGGGTGAGCGGAAATACAAGCGGTGGCTAAGCTCTGGGATGGAGATGCCATGCAGTGGGTTGTAAACAGCCAAGGTGACGGAGCCTGAAGGTAGGCGGCGCTCCCAGGAACTCTGAGTGAGAGTGAGGTTTGTTCCCACCTCTACCCTGCACTCCAATGTCGCATTCTTCCCCAGCACAGCGCTCACCCTCTGAGGTACCACCACCTGACTGCAACACACACCTGCAAAGACACATAGGAAAACAGGACTGAAGCCACATGCCATCACGTTCATCTGCAAAGGTTTTGGATAATTGTAATTAAACCAAACCTTTATAAAAAAAAATAAAAAAAATTACACTTCTTTCCTTTTATATCTGTTATTTGTTATTTGTACATATACAGAGCCATCCTTCATTGTTAGAAATTCACAGCAGTGAAATAAAAAAATGAGAATCTATATAGTTGCAAGCCTTTTATTAAACACAGAGCTGCTTGGTGGAAAAATGTGTATGGATATTGGAGCTGAAAGTTGAGAAATTTATGAAAAATCTGAAATAGAGAGGTTTTGATAATTTATAATATTTTATATACAGGGTGGCACTGTTGTGCAGTGGTAAATACTGTTGTCTCACACCAAGAAGGTTCGATTCCCAGTTTGGCCAGGAGTCTATGTGCTGACTTTGAATTTTCTCCCAGGGTTTCTCTGGTTTACTCCGACAGTCCACAGACATGCAGACCGCTGTTAAATCTAATGGAGAATCCAAATTGACAGTAGGTGTGAATGTCAGAGGGAATATTTGTTTGTCTCTGTATGTTGGCCCTGGTAACTTGTCCATGAGTACCTCTCCCTTTAACATTTTCATCCCTCAGCTCTTGGTGACAGGATTAGTGAGTATTAAGTTTTGCTAAATGATGTACTATGTACCAATATCAGATCTTGATATCACCACAGTAGGTGTTGGGCTTTATCAAACATGTAACATACAGCTGAGTGTGTGATTGACTGTTCATTTGATTGAATAGTTTCTTCTCTATAGATTTCCTCCTCCCGACCTGAATTCAGAAATCAAAAGCAGGCCGTCTGTGTGGCCTTTGTCCAAATATAACTAGCCCATGCACTCTGTCACCTGCACTTGTCAGAAATGTGGCGTGTCTTGAAAGCAGGCGCTCAGCATCGCGTTGAGGAAAGTCAAAGGGATATGAGGAGAACAGACTGCGACCGGCAGGGAAAGAAAAAAAAAAAAAAGGAAAAAGCGGGGAAGAGATATGCTAACACATGACGATGACATCATCGCTGAGAGGAGAAAAAGAAGGCTGAGTGAGGAGAGGCGAGAGGAAAGTCACGTATGAAACCCTCCTCAGAGGAAATATATATCGCCAGGACTCCGGCAAACAGAAAACACAGGAATGACGTTAGCAATGTAGAAAAGAAAATATAACACCACTAGACTGCCAGAGCCTTCAAGCACATCACTAATTGCAACAAGCTGCCAGCAGGAAGACATCATCGTAAATCAAAACCTGCTGTGCTGCTTGGCAACTGACTCCAAATATTCTATTGTTGTTTTGCCAAAAGCAGCTCCGTCTCTGGCTCATCACACACTTATAAGGCCATGTCCTCAAACAATAATACTGTAGAAGGAAATTTCCCTTCCCATCAAGTAAGGAAAACTTATCTATATATCCTCTTTTATATTTACTTATTAAATTGTACTGTTATTGGAGTAAAGTCTGAACTTGTGAGAACTTGATACTTGTTTGACAGTTTTTCAAGTTTTTGTCAGTTTTCACTAACAGGTTCAGATGTTAATTACAAGGTTAGTTATTAGAGCTTCCTGATTAGTGGGACAGTTTAACCAATTATAGTGATGTATTCACCAAATCTGGTAATAAATATTGTATTGTATTGGTTTCAAAATAATTATGAATCAACTTTTGATAATTGTTTAACAGATTGGGCTGTAAATAAATATCTGAAACACAAGCCAAATATTTAATTGTGAAAATTAAATCTGGAGAGCATTCATTTTTGGAAGAGTGGGCATAATGAGTCATTGTGTTACTCATGCAGAGAAAAGGGAGGAGATATCAATGGGGATATGTGAAGTGTTGGAGTCCATTTCATGTGCAATTTAGAGCAATATATTGATTTCAACTGACAATAAAACACACACAAAAGCACACATTCTTGTACTTCACTCTTTTTTAGGACACTCATTTCATTCTCTAGCCCCTTACACTAACCTTAACCTTAACATCTAAATGCCTAACCCCAACCCTTACATTCACCTTAACCATACAATAGTCTTAACCCTCAAACAATCTGTTGAAGTTGTAAAAACAGGCTATATGTCTTCACTCTGTAAGATCTAACAGTCAAAGATAGAAATACACACACAGTAGTGTAAATTAGCTAAATTCACTGATAACAAAAACTCATAATCAGGGATACGCTGCATTGAAGGATATGTTCACATTTTTTAAGTTTGTCTAAGAACAATAGTTAGATGCCCATAACAAAACAGATTTCTGTGTATATGTTCATGTGCAAGCTACTTTCAAGAATTCCCTCCACTGAAGAAACCATGTTCCCTCGGCAAAAAATACCTCCGACAAAGAAGGTGATAAGATCAGAGTCAATATTGAATGTTTTTTTCCAAGATGGAGACCCTTAAGAGCTGCTAAAGAGGTGCAACTTGACGTAGTTGGCTGTTCACCTGCATGATAAGCAGGTAACGTGATTGGCAATGTGACATTTCGGTTTTCCTAGATGACCGACTAGAGCAGGCGTGGTAATGTTAGCCAACTTGCTGTTACCAATATTATGAATTTGTTTGGCAACTGTTACAATCATTAGTTGTCATAGTGCCAGTGTTGCAATGGAGAATATCATGCCAATGCCATTTGTGGCCAACAAAACATTTTTTATCAGAGATGCGACACCACTCCACCAATTATTTCCCCGTTGGATACTAAATGTTATCACTTTGTCATTTATGTTTTATTTTTAGTGCATGAATTTATGGCTAATAACGTGTTTTATGAGGTCACCATGACCGTGCCCTTTGACAACCAAACTCTTATCAGTTTATTTGAGTTCAAGTGGAAGTTTGTGCCAAATGTGAAGAAACTGCCTAAAGTGTTTCCTGAGTTAGCGCATGAGAATGCGATGGACAAACAGATCAATGGATCTACAACTTGTAGACATAATGGCTCCATCACTGTTGCTGGTGTGGCGGTATAATGACCAGCAAAATGAACCGCTTGAATGAGCCTCCAGTTGAAGAGCCATGCTCACATATATGGCAGCTTTCCTTCCTGATTACTCCCACATCACACATTTTGCACAACACACCTATAACAACTTCCTCAGAGGAATAAAGCTGCTATGCAGATGAAAAATTGGCCCCGAGCTAATGTAAATAAACCAGTGGAAACAGACATAGTAAATGATTCACACTTTCTGAATGAAAACACAACGCATACTATTTGCATTTTGTATAAACTGTGCAAAATGGCACACTTCATTCCAGATGGTAACTGTGCAGTACACTGGGAGTGAACCTATTCCTCAAGTAGAAACTGATTTTTACCACTGACTATTTGTTAGATGTTAGGAATAACAGCTCAGTTAGGTAAAGCGGCTTTATTAAATTTTCACTGGTGACATGACGACAACCTTACATAAAAATGCCCTCATTTCTGCAACTCAGAATAAGGGAGTAATTAAAATAAAAGCAAAGTCTAACTGGTCTTGTATGACGACTATCTGACATAGAAATAACAGTTCTCTCTCTTCGTCTTCTGCCTCCAGAGAGAAAAGTCCTTCAAGTTTTTTCTATCCTTCTATCATCAAAGAGATGCTTTCAAATTGGCTTGCAAATGCAACACACATACACACATGCCTAACCCCCTAAACCTCATCATGTCTTCACCTTAAAATTTAATGATTACATTATCGGGATTTGGACTTTATCCCAATAGGGTCGGTAAAGTCTCTAAATTGTGACTCAGATTCAGGTCCCCACAACATAAGTAATACCTAGACCACACACATACACACGCACAAATATATTCTGTCATCAAGGACACACTGCTCCCCGGGGACACTCTGCTGCTCGTTCTCACTTTAGTCAATACTACCTTCACATGCACCACTTATGTGGCAGCGAGTGTATTAATATGAGTGTCTTGCCAGCGGGCAGCATGTCTTGTTAAAAGTGGAAATCAGAACATAAATAGTGATGGTGTTGGGGTGGAAGTCGCCGAGTCAGCTGTCCAGAGCAGGAGAGAGAAGGATTGAAAATAGTCGTTTGACATATTGATCTTATTTGACCTTCAAATCAACTTTTTTGCTGAAATTATTCACATACATATTCTTAAACTGGCTTCCTGGTTCTGATAAGCTGTTCATCATTGGTAAATCAGCTCAGGGCCCAGTCATTAGATACATTTTTTTTTTTTTTTTTTTTTTAATCAAAAATATTTTTAATGACTACTGATGTGAAAATGATGCTGGGCCAACTTGACACTGTGTGCATTACATAGAATGTACAAACTAAATAAATTACAATATGGAATTCCGTAACAATACTGGTGCTGTGGAGCAATGTTTTGCTCTGCAGGTTTGTTTTACTTGCTTCTTAGGATGTACTTAAAACTGCGAAATGACAAGAAATAACATTCATGTGATACAAATTTATAAGCGACTGAAGAGTTGTAATGTACTATGACTTTGATGAAGTAATAATGCAAAATACTGCATTCAAACTCAAACAATCATGTTATTATAAAAAGGGTAAAAAAAAATCAGGTTCATTATGAAACTGTGACAGAATAAATAAGACTGTGGAGGGCCATGTCAGTCTCTGTAATTAATGTCTGTAAGAGGAAGCCAGTAAAGGAGGGATGTCACTACCTAATGTTAAACACTCAAGTGCTCAAAACTCAACTTAGCAAGTGTTTTGTGCAAGTTTACTAATTAATTAATGCACATAAATATTGTTAATTACATTAAATATGAATACGGTTAACATTAAAATTTAATCTTATAGAAGTATTTAATTCAAAAGGGAACCAGTGCCCTTGTTATGGAGAATTTAGCTTTTTTCTTCTATGGCTGAATGTAGAATTTTCTGAATGGTTGTTCTCATGTGTGAAACATCCACTGTGCTGGATGTAGAAGTAGTTAGCATGTTCGCGATACCAACTTTATAAGCTGGAGACATGACGCGACTCTTCATTCTGTTTTTCTGCCCCCTCATGGTCAGGAATATGATTAGTGCATTTAATGGCACATGTGTACAAGAGAAAACAGTGTTTGTTCCCCTTTAAGACGTTATTAGCTGTACGGGTGTGTGCATCTATTCTACATTCAACAAAGGCACAAGGTCAAACACCTCATTGAAATGTATAGCAGACTTAAAGTGAAGCAAGTCAAATTGACACCGGTCTATGCACCTCAACTCGGAGGTGAAGTGGCTGTTTAGGCCTGAACTTTTGTTCTCTCCAAAAGTCTCTGCAGGTTATGAGAAAAAGAGAAAACTGATTGCAATTTAATACTGTTCAAAATCTATATAGATGTAGTTATGATGTAGCTTGTGACAGTGATGCACTGAACTGTATTTACAGAAAGAGGTCAATATTGTCCTCCTACCTTCAGCTATGGTAAGAGGAAAACTAGGGACCAAATAGTCCGGCCCAATTCACTCATAGCTCAGTGAGACGTGTGATATTGCCAAATTTGAGCCTTATTCTGCCCCCTCAAAATTGTGGACATTTCTGTCGCAGATGCCCCATAAGATTATATAGTAGCTACTGCCCAGTGTCGTGCCTGTCGGAGAAGGATGTCTACAGTGCCGATTCCAGAGGTTTTTGCAAGTACCACTGTGCATGTGGGCGACATGCACAGGCTGAAAAATACTTGTATTCCCCATTAGAATCTGGGATAGTTTTTTAATAAAAATATATATTTGAGCTTGGTTTCATAAGTCCCACTTCATTGAATAGTGCCAATATAGACATTTTCGAATATAGGACTAGATGGTGATGGTATATATTATAATTTTTATAAATAACTGAACTTATTCAGTTCTGACTTTTGTTCTTTTGAGTTTTGTGCAGAAACCCTGTGTCCAGGCAACACACCCTGTCAAATATTGCTTCTCCCTCACACAAACTTGAGCAGCTCAGTCTGAACTGCAGACACATGGTGTCTGATCCTCATCCACCTGCAAGGTGCAGACGTGCAGTCACCTCTCGTGGCACACGTGCAAGTTCCCAAACAGTTTTGGAAGATTTAGACAAACCGCAGCACCACATAACTTTAACAGAAAATGCATCTGAAGCTAATATGTCTCCCACTAACTCTGCATTGAGCCAAATGTAGGTTGGGGATTTGTATATACGTTAATGAATATGGCTGCTTGCTCCTCAGGGGTTTCTATGGAGGGTTTCTATGGCAGCCTCGGGTCGCACCATCATCCGCGGTGGTGCTGCCGGCTAGCTACCTCTTCCAATACGTCCCTGACAACTTATAACCAAGTTTACTTAAACCTACAGAGGATACCTGCTAAACTTAATAAACTTCTACTAATCCCGCCGGTGGTAGCACGCGGTGGTCGCCGGTTTTCCCCGGGATTCCTGCTCGGAGCGAGAGACACGCAGCTCCCTCTCCAAACTTCTGTGCAGCGTCCGCGGAACAAACAGAAAAGGGCTAGCGGGAAGAAAACAGGGCTCACCTGTAATACTGCACAAAATGTGAAGCAACGCGACCACGCTGCGTCCTCCGCGGTGGCTCCGCTGTTCAGACGGGGGCATGTTGGAGAAGCAGCGCAGCCTGCAGCCACAGGACCCGGGCGGAGAGCAGGTTGGATGGTGTGAGCAGGAACCTCCTCAGCAACAACTATCAACTGCATGCGGGCTGTACCATCTGCTCCGTGGAGCGGGGGGACCCGGAGCTCACCTGACCGCAGCAGTGAACGATCTATTGTCGAGGCTCCATCAGAAGCAGCCCCCCTGGAGGAAGCGACCACTAGCATACACATTACGTCATCTCTGTTGATAACCCTACATCTATATTGATTCCTGCTAATGACTTTATTCTTCTTCTTTCTTCCTCTGGAGACACATTTTGTTCTTTGTTTTTCATAGAGAGCTGAACGTGCGTTTCTTTTTTTATGGCAGTCAGCGAGATTTTCTGAAATCACTGAGCAGATTTCAATAAAATGTGTTGGAATGGAGCAAGGATCCATTTGGAGGCAAATGAGGCCATCATGTGAACATTTCAAATAAACAACGTTTTGACTGGAAACAACCTATTTCTTCCACAAAGGATCCAATCTGTAGACTGTTCAGAGTATTTTCTCAACACTTGTGGAAAAAGAATCGGAACTCACTTGACTGACCCTTTAAACAACAATCCTGCATTAGTTTTCAATCACTGCATTATGCATTGGTCCTCTCTATTTATTTATTTGATTTAAACTGCTCCAACTTGTCCTGTTGCCCTTAAGTTTAATAAATAACTTTGATTTTTAACCAACACCTCATTTTAAGTTGTCTCCCTGACCCCTCACAAACTGGGTGGTAACATGCACCTGCACCCATATTTACAGAAAATATGCTCTTTTTGACATCAGCTATATTTTGAATTCAAGTTTATACAAGTGACAGCAGGAAAAGCATAGTTAGAATTATTCTTTGCTTTTGCTTCCATTTGGCAATTGTCAAAGAATTGTAATGTTTTCTCCCGGTGGTTTGTTAAGACTGCGTCTGTCACACGCAGACATTTGTAGCTTGAGTTGCAGCCCATCAGCCAACAAGTTAATCTCTGCAATGCAACTGTGTGTGGGATGGGATGGGGGTGGGTGAGGGTTGTGGGGCTGCCTCAGCACCCCCTCCTGCTGACAGAAGCTAACCAGGTCAGTGCTTTAATTTGAGTCTCAGTACTGTCCTTTGGAGAGCCACGAGGGATACAATTACTCTCCCACCATCCCATTCCACTGTTAAACAGACTGAGCAGAAGTTTTTTGTGCATGTGCATGTGCACACGAGCATAACGGCATGTACTCTTTTTAAATCTGTCTTCAAGTGGGTAAAATCAAATATTCCCATTGTTCTTAAGTTCAGTCGGAAAATTTTTGCCTCAAGTGTAAAGCCTCCACTTGAAAGCCATATGTTGCCGTGACAAAGAATCTGTGATGAGGGGGAGAGAAAAGCAGATTTAAAGATATGATTCGATTTAGAGGCTTCTTTTAAAATCACAGCCACATTAACATTTACACATGATAAAGTTTCCTCCTGACATTCCCACAACCCCTCGACTGCAGCTGCAGATTTTTCCATTATTCCACTTTTAGTTTTTTCTGTCAGGAGCTAATTTTGGTTACTTGATTTCCATTTGTTTTTAATCTACAAGAACTTGCCAAATCGACAAAAACAGTAAAATGTTCTGAAACCACTGGTGTTTGAAGATGGAGAAAATGACAGAAACGCATGTGCAAATCTGTTCACAGTAGTCCTGTGATAAACACAACATCCATGGACACCTCCTTTTTGGGAAAATATCTTTGGTGTTTATTGAAATGTTTCTCTGGCTTAGTGTTATAGTAAAAGGATGCATTGTTTTGTCAAGTGTTTATGCCCATTCCCTGTATATGTACTGTGAAAGGTTTCTAAAATTGGCCTCTTGATAATTTCATAAAACATTTGAGAGCAGCTGTTCCTACTTGCATGTAGCCCAAAAAGCACACTATACACATTTTTTACAAAGATGTCATTAGAAAAAGTCTCTGGGCATTTCCCTCAAACCACATCTCAGTGAAAAACAGTGGAGAGAGTTACACATAAGAACGCAGCGTGTCCAAAACTAAAACTGATGCTGCTTCACAAACCTTGCCACAATTAAACCAAAACCACACAATCCATTTTCTTGGATGAGGATGTGAAGGAGCTTGTGATTATGATAACAACGTCTCCTTTCTGCTCTTGCTCCAAACTAAAGCTTCTCACTGTCACCAGGTACTCTCTCCCTCTGGAATGTTTTTCACCCCCTCAAGTGCTCTTTACTGAAGGCCAGAGAGGTATTGAAGGGGCTTCAGGACTGTGGTGGGGTAAAGATCGGTTAAATTAGTCCACCTCCTGCTCAGACTCTTCTTTTATTCCACAGGTCAGCTCCTCCCTCCCTGTTTACCCACATAAATTGGTTGTTCTCTATGTTCTGTCTCTATACGTTCCCCCACACAAGTGTCCATCTGGACTGTGAGAAAAAAAAGAGGGGGAAGGAATTTCATCAATAATATCATTCGTTTCCGTCAACATCCCTAATTTGCACAATCACACTAAGGTTTCTTCATGTGGAACATAAGTACATACTGCAGATTGAAATGAGATGGGTGCAGTTGGAGCCACACAGACAACAACTATTACAACTATTCAAGAGGCAACGGTGACATCTGCTGGCTAAAAGGATGAACTATTTTCACTGTGATTCAGACTTTACCTGTTGCATTTTACACTTTCATGTCAGTGTCGCTGTAACTTCATGATTTATTGCATTTTGGGTTGAAATCAACCAAACATACAAGAGACAACTTTAAAACATTGACTTGTCCAATCATACTTCAGGTCATGTGCTGAAATGTCACCATCAGATAAGGTATTTTTAATAAGCTGAAAATAAATTCAAATAAATATCAAATTAAAATGTCGATTCTCTTTTTTATTTGTGTGTAAATCTGTTTTTTCAACTCTTTCCATTTGCCTTGTTATTGGCAAAAGCTGTTGTTTGGAATTAAAACGGCAGAAATAAAATTATTATTATTATTCACTGAATTAAGATTTTTCTTTAATGGCAACTGATGATGACATGCTAGATAGTCCTGTTTATTAAATTCTCTGCATAAAAGCTGAATACATGACTTTTTAGGCAAATTGAATTAAGAAATGTAGCTTGTTATCCTTTTTATTATTTACCTAAAAACACAAAACATCCAAAATCATATAGGTTCATTAAAATTGTTTTGTGAAAGTCAAGAGACAGCAGAATTATTAATGATCCTAGCATGAATAAAGAACTTAAATTACATTAAACTGAAGCAAAATGATGTGAATGAAACACTAACAAACCTCATCTGTCAATTAATAAAGGTATTAGAGCTTTAAATTTTTGATGTTTATATTTTCCCCTGTAATAATGCAATTTCAGCATTTGTTGTAGATACTGTGTTTCCCGTCATGTGGCACAAACAGTTAATTAAATGTGTGGAAAAATATATAAAACCTATTTTGGATTAAAAGAATAGAACCTAAAGTGAATAATATACTTCTGAAACCCTCTGCATGCATTCTGGCTCATTATATGATTTTTCTAAACATTATTACTAAAAACCTAAACATATTTATAATGAACATAAACTATACAAACTAAGTGGAGAGATCAGGAATGTTATGAAAGAGTTGAGATGTTTAATATAAAAGCTTTTCATAATTTTTATCAACATGTAGTTCATGAGGAACATTAACAGTGACCCTGACTTGTATGTAAAGACTTCTGTGATCAAAAAGCTCCACTTCTCTTTAATCAGTAAAATCTGAATCCATTCTTCACCACAAAGACAAATATCAGACATGATTTAAAACAGAATTCTATTCTCAGAATTTACAACTCTAATAGCTCCATTTCTTCTTCATCATCAACTGCAAAACAAACATAATATTGATTAAATTCATTTCTGATCATACAACATGAAAAATACAAAACAATTATAAAGGTACTTATCCAAAACATGATTATGCAAGAAAAGATATAAACACACTTACTGTATTTGAAATCAGGTCTTGGTAAATGACCTCACATTGCTTTTGAGCCCAAAGGTGAAATAGTATTTGAAGATGTGTTTGAAGGTGTGATCTCTGAGGCCATATATGAGAGGACTCAAACATTTGGGAAAAATGATGAGACCCAAAAAGAGAGTATACGTAACATGCATGGCCATGGTAGGATCAATGTTCCACCGGCCTCTGGAGTCGATCATGCTGAACAGAGTGGAGGTGAGACACAGACAAAACTGAAGCAGATGCAGCAGCACTGTCCTGTGGGCCTTGCTGGCGTTATGATTACAGGAGGAGGCCGACTTCACAGTAATCATGATAGCAACATATGTATAAATGATAACCAAGCCCACCAAGACAAAATACAAGATGTTGAAGGCCATGTTTAAAGTGGAAAAAATCTGTAGCCTGAAGACATTGTTCTTGTCGCAGAACCTCGGCACAGTGAAGCTTTTGTTCTCGAGACTGACAAACACGAAAACCTGGGTGACCGAGTCCAAAGAGGCCACTGTCCATATCACAGCAATGGCCTTGCCTGTCCTCCTGGTGGTGGCAATATCTACATGCCTCAGTGGAAAACAAATGGCAACATACCTCTCCAAAGACATCACAGCCAGGTTGAGGGGCGACAATTTCAGAGTGATGACTGCAATCATTGTGATAACAACACACAGATAGCTGATCATTTTGACCATGGTCACAGCAAAGATGTACAGCAGCATAGCGATCACAAGCTGCATAGAGTCAGTGAGGAGCAGATGAGCAAACAGGATATAACGAGAGGACTCCAGCAAGAGAGGCTTCCTCAGCAAGGCAAAGACCATGACTCCGTTTACGTACAGGAAGAAAAGACACGGCAGCATGGACAGCACGACTTTCAAAGGTGTCTGATACAGCTGGGTTACCTCTGTGGTGGCGTTCATGACCGCAGCTTTGTGCAGCGTCTGTGAAGGCAGATGCACACACAAACAGAGCAGACACATCACCATGAACAGTCATGAAAAGTGAAGCCTGTTTCAGAACATTATGTCATGAGCACAACAATTAGACAGCATTACAATAAAAAAACTATGGTCAGTAAATAGAATCTGTGAATTTGAAGACATGATAAACAGATTTAGTGTATGAGACACATCACTTACAAGCCGCCACTTTGGTCCAACTTCATTTGACAATTAAGGCGACAAATCTGAAGAATGATTCAGGCTCCAGCTGACATGTCCTTCTTTTTTCTATGTCCTCTGTGTGTTGACATCATCACCTGTGTCAGTGTAACAACCAATCAAAGCTCTGCATCACTCATGTTCTCTTTGAAGTAGTCAGAGAAATTCTGTGCAGCAGAAACAGTTTACATAAATATATATATATTTATATATACACATATTTATGTATATATACATATATTTATATATGTATATATATATATATATATATATATTCAGGTGTCAACTGTAAAACTGATTATAGTTAATGTGAAAACAATAATGTAACTACAATGACAAAATACATTATGTTATATACAAAAATAATAAATATTAACCTTAAATTAATTTGGTGAACAATAAATATATAAATATATATGTGTGAATTCTTTGTAAATAGTTAAGGATGTAAGGAGAGCAGAATTAAGTCCATTTAATATGTTGTTGTTTTATAGTTTTAGCTTTTTAGTGTGGTAGATTTGAAATAGTCGTATTTACTGGACCTGTGTGACGCTGAACAGTGAAACTAGTTCACAGAGAAACTTAGTAGAACAAATAAAAACAACATAGCAGTAATATAAGCAATTTGGAAACTTCTGTATTTTTTGTAGATGACACATTTGTGGAATGTTTTCAGGTGTAGTTTCATACATAATCAGTTTGCCCCCTGTACACTGACCTTTGTAGCACATGTCAACTTTGTCACGCTCGGCCCTATTCACCTGGCTGAACTGTATTTACAGTCATGAGTGCATCTGCAAGTTATCATCATGTCATGTGATACAGAAACACTGCCAATGTTTGTGAGCATGTAAATATTCTAACACAGTTTCTGTTGAACATAGGGACAGTCAGCTGGGCTAACTTCTCATATGTCAGTGTAATAGAGTGATACAGCATATAAGCATGTTTGTATCTATTAAACTTTAAAGGTCCAGTGTGTAAGATTTAGGTAAAAGGGAACTATTGGCAGAAATTTAATGTAGAATAATCCTCATGATGTTTTTCAATAATTGTATAATTGTATGAATTGTAGTTTTCTTTACCCCAGAAAAGATCCTTTATATATTTAAATACTTTATATTTACATCAAGGGGGTCCTCTCTACGGACGCTGCCATGTTTTTTACATTAGTCCAGACTGGACAAACTAAACACCTTTTGAGTTTTTATGACAACTGAAGCTACCACAGGTTCTTTTTCATGACTGGAAAGGGGGGGGGGGGTTCAGCTGCAACATGCAATTTTAACACTATATATCACAAAATTCTACACACTGAAACTTTAAGGACAGCTGAGGCTGACAAGACTTTGCTCATTAGGTATGCTTTCATAAACCTACAGTGAGTATCGGATTGAAATGCTATTTTTCAATATATGGGTAGCACAAAAGCCTCATCAGTCACATTTCATCATCTACGGACCCTGATTGTCTGTGTCAAATTAAATACAATCAACACATCATACTATTAAAATGGCAGCTGTATCTGAGCCCATATTTATTTGTATGAGCACTGTGGATTTTTTTGCAAGGAAATTATTTTTTTAATTAGGTAATGTAGCTTGTTATCATTTTTATTATTTACCTAGAAACACAAAACGTCCAAAAATCATACACGTTCATTAAAATGAATTTGTGAAAGTCAAGAGACGGCAGAATTATTAATGATCCTAGCATGAATAAAGAACTTACATTACAGTAAACTGAAGCAAAATGATGTGAATGAAACACTAACAAACCTCATCTGTCAATTAATAAAGATGTTAGAGCTTTAAATTTTTGATGTTGATATTTTCCCCTGTAATAATGCAATTTCAGCATTTGTTGTAGATACTGTGTTTCCCGTCATGTGGCACAAACAGTTAATTAAATGTGTGAATATATATCAATCCTATTTTGGATTAAAAGAATAGAACCTAAAGTGAATAATATACTTCTGAAACCCTCTGCATGCATTCTGGCTCATTATATGATTTTTCTAAACATTATTACTTAAAACCTAAACATATTTATAATGAACATAAACTATACAAACTAAGTGGAGAGATCAGGAATGTTATGAAAGAGTTGAGATGTTTAATATAAAAGCTTTTCATAATTTTTATCAACATGTAGTTCATGAGGAACATTAACAGTGACCCTGACTTGTATGTAAAGACTTCTGTGATCAAAAAGCTCCACTTCTCTTTAATCAGTAAAATCTGAATCCATTCTTCACCACAAAGACAAATATCAGACATGATTTAAAACAGAATTCTATTCTCAGAATTTACAACTCTAATAGCTCCATTTCTTCCTCATCATCATCTGCAAAACAAACATAATATTGATTACATTCATTTCTGAGTTGAATTTGATCACAAACCATACACCTCGAAAATACACACAAAAAAAAGGTACTTATCCAAAACATGATTATGCAAGAAAAGATATAAACACACTTACTGTATTTGAAATCAGGTCTTGGTAAATGACCTCACATTGCTTTTGAGCCCAAAGGTGAAATAGTATTTGAAGATGTGTTTGAAGGTGTGATCTCTGAGGCCATATATGAGAGGACTCAAACATTTGGGAAAAATGATGAGACCCAAAAAGAGAGTGTACTTAACATGAATGGCCATGGTACGATCAATGTTCCACTGGCCTCTGGAGTCGATCATGCTAAACAGAGTGGAGGTGAGACACAGACAAAACTGAAGCAGATGCAGCAGCACTGTCCTGTGGGCCTTGCTGGCGTTATGATTACAGGAGGAGGCCGACTTCACAGTAATCATGATAGCAACGTATGTATAAATGATAACCAAGCCCACCAATACAAAATACAAGATGTTGAAGGCCATGTTTAAAGTGGAAAAAATCTGTAGCCTGAAGACATTGTTCGTGTCGCAGAACCTCGGCACAGTGAAGCTTTTGTTCTCGAGACTGACAAACACGAAAACCTGGGTGACCGAGTCCAAAGAGGCCACTGTCCATATCACAGCAATGGCCTTGCCTGTCCTCCTGGTGGTGGCAATATCTACATGCCTCAGTGGAAAACAAATGGCAACATACCTCTCCAAAGACATCACAGCCAGGTTGAGGGGCGACAATTTTACAGCGATGACTGCAATCATTGTGATAACAACACACAGATAGCTGATCATTTTGACCATGGTCACAGCAAAGATGTACAGCAGCATAGCGATCACAAGCTGCATAGAGTCAGTGAGGAGCAGATGAGCAAACAGGATATAACGAGAGGACTCCAGCAAGAGAGGCTTCCTCAGCAAGGCAAAGACCATGACTCCGTTTACGTACAGGAAGAAAAGACACGGCAGCATGGACAGCACGACTTTCAAAGGTTTCTGATACAGCTGGGTTACCTCTGTGGTGGCGTTCATGACCGCAGCTTTGTGCAGCATCTGTGAAGGCAGATGCACACACAAACAGAGCAGACACATCACCATGAACAGTCATGAAAAGTGAAGCCTGTTTCAGAACATTATGTCATGAGCACAACAATTAGACAGTATTACAATAAAAAAACTATGGTCAGTAAATAGAATCTGTGAATTTGAAGACATGATAAACAGATTTAGTGTATGAGACACATCACTTACAAGCCGCCACTTTGGTCCAACTTCATTTGACAATTAAGGCGACAAATCTGAAGAGTGATTCAGGCTCCAGCTGACATGTCCTTCTTTTTTCTATGTCCTCTGTGTGTTGACATCATCACCTGTGTCAGTGTAACAACCAATCAAAGCTCTGCATCACTCATGTTCTCTTTGAAGTAGTCAGAGAAATTCTGTGCAGCAGAAACAGTTTACATAAATATATATATATATTTATATATACATATATTTATGTATACATATATTTATGTATATATACATATATATATATATACATATATATTCAGGTGTCAACTGTAAAACTGATTATAGTTAATGTGAAAACAATAATGTAACTACAATGACAAAATACATTATGTTATATACAAAAATAATAAATATTAACCTTAAATTAATTTGGTGAACAATAAATATATAAATATATATGTGTGAATTCTTTGTAAATAGTTAAGGATGTAAGGAGAGCAGAATTAAGTCCATTTAATATGTTGTTGTTTTATAGTTTTAGCTTTTTAGTGTGGTAGATTTGAAATAGTCGTATTTACTGGACCTGTGTGACGCTGAACAGTGAAACTAGTTCACAGAGAAACTTAGTAGAACAAATAAAAACAACATAGCAGTAATATAAGCAATTTGGAAACTTCTGTATTTTTTGTAGATGACACATTTGTGGAATGTTTTCAGGTGTAGTTTCATACATAATCAGTTTGCCCCCTGTACACTGACCTTTGTAGCACATGTCAACTTTGTCAGGCTCGGCCCTATTCACCTGGCTGAACTGTATTTACAGTCATGAGTGCATCTGCAAGTTATCATCATGTCATGTGATACAGAAACACTGCCAATGTTTGTGAGCATGTAAATATTCTAACACAGTTTCTGTTGAACATAGGGACAGTCAGCTGGGCTCACTTCTCATATGTCAGTGTAATAGAGTGATACAGCATATAAGCATGTTTGCATCCATTAAACTTTAAAGGTCCAGTGTGTAAGATTTAGGTAAAAGGGAACTATTGGCAGAAATTTAATGTAGAATAATCCTCATGATGTTTTTCAATAATTGTATTATTGTATGAATTGTAGTTTTCTTTACCCCAGAAAAGATCCTTTATATATTTAAATACTTTATATTTACATCAAGGGGGTCCTCTCTACGGACGCTGCCATGTTTTTTACATTAGTCCAGACTGGACAAACTAAACACCTTTTGAGTTTTTATGACAACTGAAGCTACCACAGGTTCTTTTTCATGATTGGAAAGAGAGGGGGAGGTGAGGGGTGTTCAGCTGCAACATGCAATTTTAACACTATATATCACAAAATTCTACACACTGAAACTTTAAGGACAGCTGAGGCTGACAAGACTTTGCTCATTAGGTATGCTTTCATAAACCTACAGTGAGTATCGGATTGAAATGCTTTTTTTTCAATATATGGGTAGCACAAAAGCCTCATCAGTCACATTTCATCATCTATGGACCCTGAATGTCTGTGTCAAATTAAATACAATCAACACATCATACTATTAAAATGGCAGCTGTATCTGAGCCCATATTTATTTGTATGAGCACTGTGGATTTTTTTTGCAAGGAAATTATTTTTTTAATTAGGTAATGTAGCTTGTTATCATTTTTATTATTTACCTAGAAACACAAAACATCCAAAAATCATACACGTTCATTAAAATTAATTTGTGAAAGTCAAGAGATGGCAGAATTATTAATGATCCTAGCATGAATAAAGAACTTAAATTACATTAAACTGAAGCAAAATGATGTGAATGAAACACTAACAAACCTCATCTGTGAATAATAAAGATATTAGAGCTTTAAATTTTTGATGTTGATATTTTCCCCTGTAATAATGAAATTTCAGCATTTGTTGTAGATACTGTGTTTCCCGTCATGTGGCACAAACAGTTAATTAAATGTGTGAATATATATCAATCCTATTTTGGATTAAAAGAATAGAACCTAAAGTGAATAATATACTTCTGAAACCCTCTGCATGCATTCTGGCTCATTATATGATTTTTCTAAACATTATTACTTAAAACCTAAACATATTTATAATGAACATAAACTATACAAACTAAGTGGAGAGATCAGGAATGTTATGACAGAGTTGAGACGTTTAATATAAAAGCTTTTCATATTTTTTATCAGCATGTAGTTCATGAGGAACATTAACAGTGACCCTGACTTGTATGTAAATCAAAAAGCTCCACTTCGCTTTAATCAGTAAAATCTGAATCCATTCTTCACCACAAAGACAAATATCAGACATGATTTAAAACAGAATTCTATTCTCAGAATTAACAACTCTAATAGCTCCATTTCTTCCTCATCATCATCTGCAAAACAAACATAATATTGATTACATTCATTTCTGAGTTGAATTTGATCACAAACCATACACCTCGAAAATACACACAAAAAAAAGGTACTTATCCAAAACATGATTATGCAAGAAAAGATATAAACACACTTACTGTATTTGAAATCAGGTCTTGGTAAATGACCTCACATTGCTTTTGAGCCCAAAGGTGAAATAGAATATGAAGATGTGTTTGAAGGTGTGATCTCTGAGGCCATATATGAGAGGACTCAAACATTTGGGAAAAATGATGAGACCCAAAAAGAGAGTGTACGTAACATGCATGGCCATGGTAGGATCAATGTTCCACTGGCCTCTGGAGTCGATCATGCTAAACAGAGTGGAGGTGAGACACAGACAAAACTGAAGCAGATGCAGCAGCACTGTCCTGTGGGCTTTGCTGGCGTTATGATTACAGGAGGAGGCCGACTTCACAGTAATCATGATAGCAACATATGTATAAATGATAACCAAGCCCACCAATACAAAATACAAGATGTTGAAGGCCATGTTTAAAGTGGAAAAAATCTGTAGCCTGTAGACATTGTTCGTGTCGCAGAACCTCGGCACAGTGAAGCTTTTGTTCTCGAGACTGACAAACACGAAAACCTGGGTGACCGAGTCCAAAGAGGCCACTGTCCATATCACAGCAATGGCCTTGCCTGTCCTCCTGGTGGTGGCAATATCTACATGCCTCAGTGGAAAACAAATGGCAACATACCTCTCCAAAGACATCACAGCCAGGTTGAGGGGCGACAATTTCAGAGTGATGACGGCAATCATTGTGATAACAACACACAGATAGCTGATCATTTTGACCATGGTCACAGCAAAGATGTACAGCAGCATAGCGATCACAAGCTGCATAGAGTCAGTGAGGAGCAGATGAGCAAACAGGATATAACGAGAGGACTCCAGCAAGAGAGGCTTCCTCAGCAAGGCAAAGACCATGACTCCGTTTACGTACAGGAAGAAAAGACACGGCAGCATGGACAGCACGACTTTCAAAGGTTTCTGATACAGCTGGGTTACCTCTGTGGTGGCGTTCATGACCGCAGCTTTGTGCAGCGTCTGTGAAGGCAGATGCACACACAAACAGAGCAGACACATCACCATGAACAGTCATGAAAAGTGAAGCCTGTTTCAGAACATTATGTCATGTAACACAACAATTAGACAGTATTACAATAAAAAAACTATGGTCAGTAAATAGAATCTGTGAATTTGAAGACATGATAAACAGATTTAGTGTATGAGACACATCACTTACAAGCCGCCACTTTGGTCCAACTTCATTTGACAATTAAGGCGACAAATCTGAAGAGTGATTCAGGCTCCAGCTGACATGTCCTTCTTTTTTCTATGTCCTCTGTGTGTTGACATCATCACCTGTGTCAGTGTAACAACCAATCAAAGCTCTGCATCACTCATGTTCTCTTTGAAGTAGTCAGAGAAATTCTGTGCAGCAGAAACAGTTTACATAAATATATATATATATATATTTATATATACATGTATACATATATGTATGTATACATATATTTATGTATATATACATATATATATATATATTCAGGTGTCAACTGTAAAACTGATTATAGTTAATGTGAAAACAATAATGTAACTACAATGACAAAATACATTATGTTATATACAAAAAGAATAAATATTAACCTTAAATTAATTTGGTGAACAATAAATATATATATATATGTGTGAATTCTTTGTAAATAGTTAAGGATGTAAGGAGAGCAGAATTAAGTCCATTTAATATGTTGTTGTTTTATAGTTTTAGCTTTTTAGTGTGGTAGATTTGAAAAAGTCGTATTTACTGGACCTGTGTGACGCTGAACAGTGAAACTAGTTCACAGAGAAACTTAGTAGAACAAATAAAAACAACATTTGGAAGCAATTTGGAAGCAATTTGGAAACTTCTGTATTTTTTGTAGATGACAAATTTGTGGAATGTTTTCAGGTGTAGTTTCATACATAATCAGTTTGCCCCCTGTACACTGACCTTTGTAGCACATGTCAACTTTGTCACGCTCGGCCCTATTCACCTGGCTGAACTGTATTTACAGTCATGAGTGCATCTGCAAGTTATCATCATGTCATGTGATACAGAAACACTGCCAATGTTTGTGAGCATGTAAATATTCTAACACAGTTTCTGTTGAACATAGGGACAGTCAGCTGGGCTAACTTCTCATATGTCAGTGTAATAGAGTGATACAGCATATAAGCATGTTTGTATCCATTAAACTTTAAAGGTCCAGTGTGTAAGATTTAGGTAAAAGGGAACTATTGGCAGAAATTTAATGTAGAATAATCCTCATGATGTTTTTCAATAATTGTATAATTGTATGAATTGTAGTTTTCTTTACCCCAGAAAAGATCCTTTATATATTTAAATACTTTATATTTAAATCAAGGGGATCCTCTCTACGGACGCTGCCATGTTTTTTACATTAGTCCAGACTGGACAAACTAAACACCTTTTGAGTTTTTATGACAACTGAAGCTACCACAGGTTCTTTTTCATGATTGGAAAGAGGGGGGGGGGTTCAGCTGCAACATGCAATTTTAACACTATATATCACAAACTTCTACACACTGAGACTTTAAGGACAGCTGAGGCTGACAAGACTTTGCTCATTAGGTATGCTTTCATAAACCTACATAAACCTACAGTGAGTATCGGATTGAAATACTTTTTTTCAATATATGGGTAGCACAAAAGCCTCATCAGTCACATTTCACCCTGAATATCTGTGTCAACTTAAATACAATCAACACATCATACTATTAAAATGGAAGCTGTATCTGAGCCCATATTTATTTGTATGAGCACTGTGGATTTTTTTTGCAAGGAAATTATTTTTTTAATAAGGTAATGTAGCTTGTTATCATTTTTATTATTTACCTAGAAACACAAAACATCCAAAAATCATACACGTTCATTAAAATGAATTTGTGAAAGTCAAGAGACGGCAGAATTATTAATGATCCTAGCATGAATAAAGAACTTACATTACAGTAAACTGAAGCAAAATGATGTGAATGAAACACTAACAAACCTCATCTGTCAATTAATAAAGATGTTAGAGCTTTAAATTTTTGATGTTGATATTTTCCCCTGTAATAATGCAATTTCAGCATTTGTTGTAGATACTGTGTTTCCCGTCATGTGGCACAAACAGTTAATTAAATGTGTGAATATATATCAATCCTATTTTGGATTAAAAGAATAGAACCTAAAGTGAATAATATACTTCTGAAACCCTCTGCATGCATTCTGGCTCATTATATGATTTTTCTAAACATTATTACTTAAAACCTAAACATATTTATAATGAACATAAACTATACAAACTAAGTGGAGAGATCAGGAATGTTATGAAAGAGTTGAGATGTTTAATATAAAAGCTTTTCATAATTTTTATCAACATGTAGTTCATGAGGAACATTAACAGTGACCCTGACTTGTATGTAAAGACTTCTGTGATCAAAAAGCTCCACTTCTCTTTAATCAGTAAAATCTGAATCCATTCTTCACCACAAAGACAAATATCAGACATGATTTAAAACAGAATTCTATTCTCAGAATTAACAACTCTAATAGCTCCATTTCTTCCTCATCATCATCTGCAAAACAAACATAATATTGATTACATTCATTTCTGAGTTGAATTTGATCACAAACCATACACCTCGAAAAATACACACACAAAAAAGGTACTTATCCAAAACATGATTATGAAAGAAAAGATATAAACACACTTACTGTATTTGAAATCAGGTCTTGGTAAATGACCTCACATTGCTTTTGAGCCCAAAGGTGAAATAGAATATGAAGATGTGTTTGAAGGTGTGATCTCTGAGGCCATATATGAGAGGACTCAAACACTTGGGAAAAATGATGAGACTCAAAAAGAGAGTGTACTGAACATGAATGGCCATGGTACGATCAATGTTCCACAGGCTGCTGGAGTTGATCATGCTAAACAGAGTGGAGGTGAGACACAGACAAAACTGAAGCAGATGCAGCAGCACTGTCCTGTGGGCCTTGCTGGCGTTATGATTACAGGAGGAGGCCGACTTCACAGTAATCATGATAGCAACGTATGTATAAATGATAACCAAGCCCACCAATACAAAATACAAGATGTTGAAGGCCATGTTTAAAGTGGAAAAAATCTGTAGCCTGAAGACACTGTTCTTGTCGCAGAACCTCGGCACAGTGAAGCTTTTGTTCTCGAGACTGACAAACACGAAAATCTGGGTGACCGAGTCCAAAGAGGCCACTGTCCATATCACAGCAATGGCCTTGCCTGTCCTCCTGGTGGTGGCAATATCTACATGCCTCAGTGGAAAACAAATGGCAACATACCTCTCCAAAGACATCACAGCCAGGTTGAGGGGCGACAATTTTACAGCGATGACTGCAATCATTGTGATAACAACACACAGATAGCTGATCATTTTGACCATGGTCACAGCAAAGATGTACAGCAGCATAGCGATCACAAGCTGCATAGAGTCAGTGAGGAGCAGATGAGCAAACAGGATATAACGAGAGGACTCCAGCAAGAGAGGCTTCCTCAGCAAGGCAAAGACCATGACTCCGTTTACGTACAGGAAGAAAAGACACGGCAGCATGGACAGCACAACTTTCAAAGGTTTCTGATACTGCTGGGTCACCTCTGTGGTGGCGTTCATGACCGCAGCTTTGTGCAGCGTCTGTGAAGGCAGATGCACACACAAACAGAGCAGACACATCACCATGAACAGTCATGAAAAGTGAAGCCTGTTTCAGAACATTATGTCATGAGCACAACAATTAGACAGTATTACAATAAAAAACTATGGTCAGTAAATAGAATCTGTGAATTTGAAGACATGATAAACAGATTTAGTGTATGAGACACATCACTTACAAGCCGCCACTTTGGTCCAACTTTATTTGACAATTAAGGCGACAAATCTGAAGAGTGATTCAGGCTCCAGCTGACATGTCCTTCTTTTTTCTATGTCCTCTGTGTGTTGACATCATCACCTGTGTCAGTGTAACAACCAATCAAAGCTCTGCATCACTCATGTTCTCTTTGAAGTAGTCAGAGAAATTCTGTGCAGCAGAAACAGTTTACATAAATATATATATATATATTTATATATACATATATTTATGTATATATACATATATATATATACATATATATATATATATATATATATATATATATTCAGGTGTCAACTGTAAAACTGATTATAGTTTATGTGAAAACAATAATGTAACTACAATGACAAAATACATTATGTTATATACAAAAAGAATAAATATTAACCTTAAATTAATTTGGTGAACATATATATATATATATATATATATATATATGCAAATTCTTTGTAAATAGTTAAGGATGTAAGGAGAGCAGAATTAAGTCCATTTAATATGTTGTTGTTTTATAGTTTTAGCTTTTTAGTGTGGTAGATTTGAAATAGTCGTATTTACTGGACCTGTGTGACGCTGAACAGTGAAACTAGTTCACAGAGAAACTTAGTAGAACAAATAAAAACAACATAGCAGTAATATAAGCAATTTGGAAACTTCTGTATTTTTTGTAGATGACAAATTTGTGGAATGTTTTCAGGTGTAGTTTCATACATAATCAGTTTGCCCCCTGTACACTGACCTTTGTAGCACATGTCAACTTTGTCAGGCTCGGCCCTATTCACCTGGCTGAACTGTATTTACAGTCATGAGTGCATCTGCAAGTTATCATCATGTCATGTGATACAGAAACACTGCCAATGTTTGTGAGCATGTAAATATTCTAACAAAGTTTCTGTTGAACATAGGGACAGTCAGCTGGGCTCACTTCTCATATGTCAGTGTAATAGAGTGATACAGCATATAAGCATGTTTGTATCTATTAAACTTTAAAGGTCCAGTGTGTAAGATTTAGGTAAAAGGGAACTATTGGCAGAAATTTAATGTAGAATAATCCTCATGATGTTTTCACTAGTTCCTTTCATCTAAATTGCACAAATTGTAGTTTTCTTTACCCGATAAAAGGCCCTTTATTTTGAATACTTTAAATTAACATTTAGGGGACCCTCTCTACGGAGGCCGCCATGTTTTTTACATTAGTCCAGACTGGACAAACTAAACACCTTTTGAGTTTTTATGACAACTGAAGCTACCACAGGTTCTTTTTCATGATTGGAAAGAGAGGGGGAGGTGAGGGGTGTTCAGCTGCAACATGCAATTTCAATCTTCAATATCTTCAACATGTCTTCAACGTTAGATATCACCAAATTCTACACACTGTACCTTTAAGTACAGCTGAGGCTGACAAGACTTATTAGGGATATCATTAGGTATTCTTTCATAAACCTACAGTGAGTATCGGATTGAAATACTATTTTTCAATATATGGATAGCACAAAAGCCTCATCAGTCACATTTCATCATCTGGGGACCTGGAATGTCTGTGTCAAATTAAATGCAATCAACACATCATGCTATTAAAATGGCAGCTGTATCTGAGCCCATATTTATTTGTACGAGCACTTTTTTTGCAAGGAAATTAATTTTTTAAAACCCAAATCCAGGTTGATGAACCAGTGTTTAGTGCATCTGGCCTGATACACACAAACAATTATTTGGTTTGTGCATCAAAATATTGAATTCTACAGAATTTGTTTTACTGTCATCGGTGGCAAGGTGTTGCACTTTTTTCCAGTTAAACTTTGTTCCATATGTTTTTAAGGTTTAGTTGAAAATGTGTGTAAAATACATGACGCAACCAAAAATGTCTGTCCCTGTTCAGAACACGTCAGCTTTGTTTACAGACTCATATCACAGATTAATCTCAGCGGCCTGAGGTCTGTGGAGGACTGTGGTGATCATTATGGCTGATTAATAATTCATATGTCAACATTGTACATCTCTGAAACATATCTGAGTGTGTTGATCTCTGGAGGGACAATTAAAACCTGCATTGAATTCCCTGGCATACAGTATATCAGGGAAATTAAGAAAAACACGTCACCTTTGTTGTAAACTGAAACTTTGTTTTCCATTTGTTTTTCTGCTGTTGTTTTTTGGCTGCAGGAGAACAGCTCCTCCTTCCGATACTTTATCATGCTCTGAGGAAGGACCTTTAAAACAAATGCTAGATACTGCATATGTAAGTAAAGTAGAGTTACATTTGTGTATGAAGCCACAATTGCAGAAACGTGTAAAAAAAACTTTTCATAGGCAAAATGACATGCAATTTTTCTTGAGATGTTGACAAAACTTAAGGATTGATGAAAGGAGTCAGGTATCATACATTTCTGTCATAAATAAAGTACAATTTCAAAACAACAAAGGCAATTTTGTCCTCTGGTTTGTCCGCTCTTTGACATTTAGCACAATTGTCTTTTCATTATACATTTTACTGTACTGGGACATGAATGAGAATGAAGCAATTTTAATTAAAGTTTTCAATTAAAATGTAGAACCCTGACAATGGAAGAGCAGAGTAGAATAAGTCTACATTGACAACCTCAGCTGATGCCTGCTGATGAACTTTGTGTGCCTATCCAGACAAAGGAGAAAAACATGTCACCAGTTACTTTCAATTACTTTCACTACTATTGCCAGAGAAGGTGTTTTTAGCAGAACGCTGCAGCCAATGGCTCTGGATCAGGAGTAAAGACACCAACTAGGCTCCAAGATGTTAGGGACATGCACCTAGGTCTGATCAGCCTGTCGTGGGCCTGCCAAAGCAAAGGTGTCACCCAATGTTGCATAGAGTGAAATACAAGCTACCAATGTAAAATTGTCTTCGTCTCCGCTTTAGAAATAAAATAGTGTCTCAATGAATTCAGGCATTTCTTGGTGTAATTGGTAAGTCTTGCATTAGCAAGTGTAAGCAGAACCAACTGTCACTTACTCATAACACCAGTAACATTCATCTATAGGTCATTTAAAGCATTCAATAATTCACACACCTACCAAATGTAGAAGCACAGGTGACACATGTTTGCTGCATCCATCTTTAATCATTGTTTGAATTCAAAGATTACAAACACACTAACAATGATGCAATCACTCAAAATAAAACATGAAAACGAGGAGAGCATTACATTTCAGAAATTAAAAAATATACATATTATAAAGGAAAAGTACAATCAAATCCCAGTGTTTTGAAAATAAAAATAAGGCAAGGCTGAAAGGCAAAATATCTACATAAGAAAAGCAAATTAAAAATAATAATAATAATAATAATAGTTACGTTTTCCTCAATTTTCTGTTAAATTCTACGATAGGGTCAACTCTTTCTTCTAGATCTGCTGGCTATATTTAGACAGAAAAGTGGATATTAGCTGTTGAAAAAAAAGACAAAGGGACAGTGAATTACATCTCATTGTACTTTATGATAAATATACTAAGGTGATGAGAAATTATTATTATAAGTTACAGTAAATAAATAAACTAATTGAAAATGTAACACTTACCACAGATATCCTTCCTTAAAGTCAGTGAATTTATGTCGGACCATAAATGTTGCTAGAGCATCTGCTACCTAAAAACAAATGACAGAAGATTAAGTTTTAACAAAGGGCAAATAAACTATAAATAACAAGGGGAGGACAACAGGGATTCTGTCAAGGTAGATTTGAGATATAATGCTCAAGAGGCAAGAAAAATGTTTTGTGAGGTCACCTTGACCGGCAATTAAAAATTTCACAGGATTCTCTTGAGGCGTTATTTAAAATAATGTGTTCACAAGGCAAAAGAGGTTTTGTGAGGCCACCTTGACCTTGAAACACCAAATTCTAATCAATTTGTCTGCAAGTCAAATTTAATGTTTGTATCAAAAGTGAAGAAATTCCCTCAGGGCGTTCTTGACACATCGTGCTAACAAGAATGGGCCAGACAGACAACCCCAAAACATAATCCCTCCAGCCACTGGCTGCTGCTCCAGCATGGAGGCATAAAACCTATTTGAACCAAACATCATAGGACAATATGTAAAGGACAGCGGATTTTTATTTACTTTTTCAGGTGCGTCCTCATGGACAGCGTGACCACACTGAGGGAGGACTTGCATCTGAAACTTCCCTGTGGACAAATAGTGACGTCATGGATATGATTGAAGTCTGTGTGCTCTGCTCTACAGTAACAACAATCAAACAGAAACAGAAACTGGTAGCTCTCCATCTGCTCTCCTTACCTTGCATCTGTCCAATAGTCAGGTCTTTGTCCAGCCTGTCCACTCCTGTACAATGGAACACATCAGGGGTGAAATTGTGCAACCAAAGGCAAAATAACTTTCAATTCAATTGTTTGTATTCCTCTAAACAAGTGGGACTGCCCTGAAATCCCCTCAGAACTTCGAGCTCATGTATATTTTATGTATGCTGTATGAAATAATAATAAGTGTTAGACCTAACCTGCGAGCAGAAGCAGTTTTGGCACAGGGCAGGTGAGGAAGAGAGCAGAGAGGCCTCTGAACCAGCCTTCCCAGTACTTTTCTGTCTTTGACAGCTCCACTCGCCAGGTGAAGATGCTTTCCTTTTTCATCTGTATCAGCAAAATCAACCCTTTAAGGGAGTTTTTAACCTACTTTACACTTTTCATACACATAGTGTTCATGTTACACAAAAAAACACAAGGACAGGGAGGAGCAGCACCTCTTGATCATCTTCCTTCATCCTTTTCTTGTTGGATTCTTCTTCTGCTTCTTCCTCCTCGTCCTCTTCTATTATACCTTCAATGCTATTAGAGACTCCAGGACTGCTGGCTGTCTCCTCACATCTGTGGATGTCAGCATAGAGGTTAATGAAACTTGCAAACCTATGCAGCAGTTGATGTGCAAATGAGAGAATAAACATACTTCTTCACTTGGCCTCCCATTGACACACGTGCTGACTCCACGTTTCGAATCTGGCCACTCTTCACACTGAGCGCAAAGCAAAAGAACAATTTTGAGCATGACCAACAAATTGAAGCTGTTCAAGAAAATACATTTTAAAAAAACAAACAAAAAATGCTAGTTTAACAAGAATTCTATTGATTTTAGTAAATAATGGTTATGACACTGTTTAGCTAACATTTACCAAATAGCAGGAGAGTATTGTAATAACCTGTTTACCTCCACTCAATAGCGTTCTCCAGAGATTTAAATGTCTTTGGCCGACTTCTGAGGAAATTCTGCATACTGTTCAAAGCATCCATCGCTGTACCTGAATAAAATGTACAAATGGAACTGTCGTCAATATACTGACCGATAATGTACTTTTATGTCAATATAAATATTTATCATATATATTTTAAATTAAATTAAATCAACTTTGTTAACTATATAACTATCTATCTATGATGAACCAACTTGACAAAGAGTGAGCACTTACCTTCTACAACGTCAATAACACAGAGGCCCAGCAGAGATGGTATGTGATTGGCAATGGCTGTGTGAACTGCAATGGCCCCACCCATGCTGTGTCCAATAATCATGATCGGAGGAGGGTTCTCTCCGTAGAGCACCTCCATCACTTTGCCAATATCCCTTATGAAAGAAAAACATAAACCTTTTAATGTCAGTGTTTCTATACATATGAACAGAAAAATATCAAGACTAATTCTTGAGGAAACCACCGGACTGATGCCTGACTCCACATGTACCATGTTACGGGACACATTACATGGTCCATGCTGCACTCAACGGTTTCACTTACGTTATTATGATGCAAGGCTACAATGTTCAAAGGGAGAGTTCACCCAAAAATAAAGATTCACTCATCTACTCACCACTATGCCGATGGAGGGGTGGGTGAAGTGTTTGAGTCCACAAAACACTTTTGGAGTTTCAGAGGTAAACAGCATTGCAGCCAATCATTTCAACACTTCACCCACCCTCCATTGGCATAGGGGTGAGTAGATAATGGGTGAATTTTCATTTTTTCGGTGAACTATCCCATAATATCTTTAAAGCGTGAGTGGTTCTCACACACCCAGTGTCTGTCTTAACTGCACACGGCAACTTACTTTGCCATCGTATCTGCAGAGAGATCTTCAGGATTTTTCACTTTGGAGTCACCTGCAGGTAAAGAAAGAAGCAAATTTCACCAGAACTAATAAAAAAACAAAATGACCAGCCAGAAGATGCAGCTGGAGTCGATGACACAATGTCATCAACATACTTTATTACAGACATTTCTATGCTTAGTAATAAAGCCGTGTAAAAAATCTAAATGTATTGAAGGGAGTTTGTTATTAATTTGCTGTTACTAAATCTCTGCTTCAGAGAAAAAAAGATTGATATATAACCATATATCAAATTATGTAAGTGATAAGCAAGTGAAAAAGCGGCATCATACACAGAAATCACCAACAAAGAAAGTTTGTGGTGATGAGAGTCAACCACGGTGTCGGGGTGCTGTAAACCAAATCACATGATCTACGCAGCAGCGATAATTCGTCGATTCTTGTCTCTGCCAGCTGCACCTGGCTACTTCACCTCTCGTCTGAATAGTGAAGAGAATTTGATGCTGTTGTGAGCACTTCTGTGCAGAAAACCTCCCACTGTGTTGTGAAAGGCAAAATGTGGGTAGACTCTGTAGCCAAGGTCATGTCTGAAAACTCTATTTGTGTTTATATTCCTGCAAAGTGTTATTCAAAGAGGATTAACCACAACACCTGACCAAACTGACTAATCTCCATCAGAATCTTTATTTTAAAACTGAGAATTAAGTATGTGACTAATGTTGTGTCTTCCGACTACCTACATATATTTACCATGAGCTCGAAGGTCCATAGCCACCACCCTACAGGTGATCCTGCTGCATATAACGGCCTACAAAGACACACGTGAAAACATTCACATCAAATAAGGCAGAGCAAATATAATGAAATAAAAAAGCAGCTTCATAAATATTCACATTGATGGGTCTGCATTTTAACATCCCCTTTGTCAAATTAAAGAGGTTAGAAGGCTTTAGTAATAGTAGTTATGCTCACAGTGAACACTGCCCAGGAGAGTGCAGAGTGGCCTCCTCCATGGAGCAGGAGCAGCACAGGACCGTGGGAACCACTGCAGTAAATTCTGAAAATGTTCATTGCGGTTAAGGAAATGCAAACGAGAGCTGTGCAGGAAGCAAAGTTAAAAGGGCTGCTAAATAAAGAGCTAACATGAGCTGTAAAAAACATTATCATCAAATGTACCACACTGAAGTTTGATGACTCACTGGTATAACGAAGAAGCTAAATATGAATTGATCTTGTAGAATCAAAGGCTGCATGTGACTGTCGGCCACACCCAGAATTTGAGTTTTTAATTGTTCACTTTCCATATACAAGCAGAAATCAAGGATATATCTTTGCCATTCTCATTCTCCACCTCAACGTCTTCCATGGTCTCGTAGTAATGACTCCAGGGCAGCGGGGAGAAATCTCTCTTCCGACCAGGTCTGTATGACAGAGACATACAACCAAAATGTAAATGAATCTCATATCACATCAGCAATATTAAGACACACAGTCATTTTCTGATGACGTACACATGATCACACTATACAGACAGAAATAGCTGGTACAGATTAAAAATGGACAAAGATATTCAAAGCTCGACAACATTTGAAATTCGAGAGAGAGAGAAAGTGTGTGTGAAATGTAAAATATGGGTTCATCTTTAATAAAAGCACAAACTTGTTTAATCATCTGTTATACCATAGTGGTGTAAACAAGCTTTAACTACACATTGGCTTTCTAAATGTCAAGTAAACATGCCCCTGAACCCTGGAGACGGACATTTTCACCTTTAAATCTAACCTGACTTTACTAAGATTAATATCTCCAGACACTGTTTATGATATCTTGCCATGAATGGTCACTGTGCATCCTAACAGACCTAAGCTAATGCATCTATTTACAACCTGAATGTGTATTATATTATATCTAATAGTTATAAAAGCGCTTATATGCGAAAGCAGCTGGGTAAACCAGGTACATGTCCGTATTGTAGAAGACTTATTAATCCGCCAGCAATAACTCTAGCAGCAGTAGCTAAGTCAGCCTTGCTAACGCTAACAGCTCAGCTGTCCTCAGACACATCGCACATATACAGGACAGCATCATATTCACGATCAGAGAGCAGCTGATGTGTTGGTGGATTAAATGTCCGAGACGATTAAAATCCCAACTCACCCCATTCTCATCTTGGAGCTGGACTGAACACCTCCTGCCATAGGAGGTCTGGAAGCTAACAGGTTCAGGTGCAACTGTTTCTCCATGTTGTCGTTGGGTCTCTGTCAGGGACTGTTTAATGTCTCCCCCCCTCTCTGACGCAGCATAGGATTTTATTTCGACACCAGCTGCGACGCTAAGCGGGCATTGATAAATATCAGCTAACACTAGCTAGCTTGGGCTGTAGAGCTAACGGCTAGCGGCTGTCTCTTCTTCTGCTGCTGTGATTATTTTTGGACCGACTCTTCTTCTTTGATTTCAATTCCTGGTTGGCTCGCATGGGAACTCTGAGGGCGATGCGTTACTGCCCTCTACTGGTCACAAATAAAACTTACACATTGTGAATCTCTTTTTTTTATGTACATTTTAAGAGAAAAAGGTAGAATGCAGAGACAGTTCAGTTAAAAAGGAAAACTGATTTCTTTGGGATCCTTCAAACCAAAAGTTTCCATACACAAATTTACAAAACACAAAACCTGCTAAACCTTGTCTTGTTGTTTTTGACTCACAAATTTAAATGCATTTATTCGGTCAGCGTGATGCATCAGGGAATCATGCCACTTTGAAGGTAACATTTGATTGTAAACCTCAAAAATACCCCCAAAAAAGAAGACAACCAAAAGTTAAAGAAGACCACTGTTGATCTGAGGCGCTAGCATTTTATTTTATTTTCAAATGGTGACTTATTTAAATATTTGCTAACCAGGATAATTTCTAAATTGTCTAAGGAGATGAGTGGGAATGACATAAGACATAAAATTCACGTCAGGATAGATATCACATTTTTCTAGCTGAGGTAAAATTGTTGTTATATCCTCTGACTAACAATAATGAATTGAACACAGGGTGGCAGCAGTGCACACGTAAAATTATTTCAAGAGGCACTCCAATAGTTGTCCACAAAAAGTGCAGTTTACTCACCATATTTGCTCTTTAGCCAGTGAAACAGCTTCTGTGGCTCTGAAAGAGTCTGAGGAAGTGACCCTTAAGGTGTCATAGTGATGTCATCAGGGTTATCTTATCTTATTTTATCTTCAAATATAATATATTATCCTGTGGTTAAGTTGATGCATTTATAACAGAACGTGTGTGTTACAAACAGGTGGAGTGGATGTTTAGCAGGCACAAAGGGTCAAAAGTAAAATCAATTTGCATTGATTTGGGATATGTAGTTTTTGAGGGGGGGAAGGCAGCATATCTGACCTGTGCTGCATTGGTTTGACTCTTTTTTTAAAACTGTCTCTTGAAAGCCTCTTTTTGCATCGGAGAAGTGAAAGAAATATAAAATGCAGAGCAGGAGATTGAGTTTGCTGCTGGTGACCTTTCAAGAATAATCCAATAATCATTACTTATAATCTGTAATAATAACGAGAAAAAACCCCTGCAGGCTTTAAGGTGTGTTTATGATCACTGGAATCTTCAGTTTTACACTTAGCTACCATTCAGCCAGAGTCACTGTTATTCAATGGGAGACATTTGATAGTAAATGCAGTTACATAAAGAGTGTGTTATGACAACAGATCATGTTGCAGACTTGTTCATTTGATTATGAAAGGCAGAGGAGGGCAGGATGAGGTGACAGTGAACAAACATGTCCTTTAAAATTGGTACGAAGATGCCTTTATTAGCCAGTGTAATCATCATCTTATTCAATCAGCACTGACACAAGGTATACACTTTAAATCACACCCTCTCAGCTGAGTCATCCAATCAAATATATATATATACCTCACACCTGTCTCTGTAGTTGTTTTATGTGTTTGTTGTCATCGTCATTTTTGCATCTCTGTGGTTTCTTTGCATCTCTATGATCATGTTGTGTACCTATATTCACCTGTCTCTTTAAAGTTGTTTTGCATCTCTCTGTGGTCATTTTGTGTCAAATTGTGGTTGTTTTATTCTTTTGCGGCCATTTTATATCTCTTTGTTGTCTTTTTATATCAATTTTCCCAGTTGTTTTGTGTTTCTATGGTCATTTTGTGTCTCTCCATTGTCAGTTTACCTGTTTGTGGATTTTCTGCCTTTTTTTTGCTGTTGCTTTTCATCTCTTTACATTTGGTTTGTGTTCTGTTCAGTCTCATCCGGCAAGTGAAGCCAAGTCAATATGGATATTTTCCTCTGTGTTATCCTGCAGTCATCTCATTCATCATTTTAACCAAAGTCTTACCTCCTATCTGTACAAGTCGCCAACACAATACCCACACAGTGTATATGTCGAACATCTGGCTCGCACCGCATGTACCACGTTCAAAGGTGTTCCATGTGTTGCCTGATGGTTGGTTGGAATAACAGTTCACAGATTGTTGTTTTGGGGCAGTTATCATCTGGACTGCGTCAGAGGGTGACAGGATCTTCTCACCATGTGCTCTCTGGGAAATACGGGTGATGTAGCACAACGTTAGAGGCATTTTTATGTCCTTAGCCAAGCCCTAGATTATAAAGAACATCCTGTTCCAACAGACTGGATGTATATGAGACTCTGATACCTACTGTTGCTTTCCATGGAAACTGCAATCACCTGAGATTAGTTTTGATGAAAATGTGTCACTAAATTTACTGGGAGACACAGACACTGTGTGCAGCTCATTTTTCTGTTTCTGCAAACAGCTGAGTCATTCCTGGTATGTGGAGTGGATGCATTTGTTTTCCCAGTGTCATACTGTTATTATTCCAGAAGCAAGCAAGGCCCTAAGTCTTTGATTTGATGTTTAAGAAATATTAAAAAAAGGGAAAAAAACAAGCAAACATGATCTATAGTAATTACATTTGACTTCACATTAGAGTTGTTTTCCTGTCCTTCCTCTCACTAAATGTCTCGTTGAATTAAGGTTATAATCAAAGTTCACGGGTGAACAGGTCTGTGAATGAGGAGGGCTGCTGCTCCACTTTGTTCTACTAACCTTTATGTGACGCAATGGCTGATTATATTAATAGAATAAGAGCATGGAGTAATAGAGATTAGTTGTCTCACAGCACTGACTCAAGGTTCGTGGTATTCAGAGAACAGGAGATCACAGTGATGACTGCTGGCTGAGTCTCATTTTCATGGGTTATGGGGGAGGTCAGTGTAGACTGGTCGAAGCCGGACCAGTAAATTGTTTACTGGTCAGACTGTGTGTTCAAAGGTTATTCACACTGTGTTCTCACGGAGCTGTTTTTAGAGTTGGCCATAGAAAGCAGGTGGGGAAAGTAGCGACCCTTCTCTTCTGTTTCACTCTTGACGGTGCATTGCAAATAAGATTAGGGATGAAAAAAAGAAAATGCATGCAAGAAATTCTTGGAATTGCCAATTTGTCTGGATCCACAAAATGTAATGGGTTAATCCTTTGCCATAGTTACAACCTTCCTCCAAATTTCCTAGAAAGTTTGTGTGAGTGTGAATTATTATTTATATATATTTATGTCTTCTTGTCTATGTTTGGGTTAGCTCACCGAGACGAATTCCAAGCATTGAATCTGGAATTGAATTGAACAGGGACTTTTCTTCTTCTTCATTCAGGGATCTTGAGACACTTGTGTTGTGGAATACAAAGTGGTTGTAACTTAATACAGTAAAGAAAAGTACTTAGACACACAGATGTAGCAGATGTATACGAGAGAAACATTAGTGGTGCATGTTAGAATGTAAAGGATTAACACTCATTTCCCTGGAATAAAATAACATCCTGACTCGTGTCACGGCAGGTGATACTTTATATATCTAGTGGTCAGAGTTTGGAACAGTCAACTGAAGGACTTGTGGTGGGCTTGCTGGGGCTGTGACCTGGAGCTGCAATGGAAAGTCACATGAATAGAAGCGTGCACACTCAGAAGTCCAACACTTGCGTCCCCCCTCTCTAACACTTTCCATTCAGCATCCAGTCCTCTCTTTGGGTGCTGCTCGTATACACAGAATGATGTCACGCACACATGCTATGTGCATCCACCCACCTCCGTTCATTGTATGGATTGGCTGAGAAGTATGGCGGGTCCTTGTAGCCTGGAACATTTTGTATCTTCACAACTTGCAGGGAGGAGGGGAGAGGGAATTCCTGAAGCTACTCGGCCAGTTTTGCATTTTGATGTGGGGCACCGACACTTAGAAGAGAATGCAATGCAAACATTGTCCACTGCGGAGGTCTTGTCAGCCAGTCAGATGCCCCATGAAAGCAATTCCCTGATTGGCCACACATATCAGCCAATAGAAACACAAGGAATGCTGTTTGATGTCAGTAGTTATATGACCTGTTCTACGCCCAGGTTAAAAAATGTTGGTTAACTCCTTAAGCTGTGGAGTTAAAACTTAAAATACATTCTCTACTTTCATGATATTGTCAGCAAGTGCATATAACTTTATATTAAATGTGAAACAGCATGAATATAGTGTGAACGTTTATATGTGTTCAGAGAGCATGAGTCCAGGCTGCCCAGATGAGACTGTCAGGAGCAGATCAACAAGTGCTCAAATTACCGTCTGTGTCTCCCTGCTGGCTATTTGGTAAACATGAGATTCACATAACAGGCGTGTACGGCTTGTCAGGCTGCCCTGCAGTCATGTGCAAATGTGCCTATAAATTCAACAGCTTCTGCGTCACTGAGCAGTATAAGCACACACCATGACGTGAGGACACTAAAGGGACTAAGCACATAAAGGATTCTATACTCTCTCCACTGTGTTGGGTTGCAACTTCCCTGGAAAGATACTAAGGTAAAATAACAGTGATTTTGTTTTTCCGAGTTCTCAACTTATGTCACTTGAATGAATATTATTTATAATATCAACAAAACATGTTTTATATAAAGTATTTGTATAAAAGGATTAAATGATATCAGGATGTCTGTTTCCTGTATCTTTGAAGTATAACAATTTATTCAGTCATCACAAAAAGACTTCTTGCAAAAACAAAAACTCTTCTTCCATCACCAGTTAGAGATTAATGCTTGCTTTGACAGTGAGTGGTAGTGCTGGCTGGCTTACTTCAAATAAAGCATATGGACCCAGACATTTCCACAACAGAACCACTTCCAAAGATTAATTTTCAAAACTCTTAATTTCTAGGTTTGCACAATAATAAGCACCACAATACACCCAACTCCCTAGATATTACCTCTACGATCAGATTTTAGCACCATTAAATGTAAACATCAGAACAAACAAAAGGGATTTTTTGTGAGAACACATGAAAAGTTATATTCTGTGTGTGTCTGTCTTGCTGAGCTGAGTAATTGTGAGTCTATGGGATGTCATATACTTAGAGGTCTTGGGCAAAGAGCAGATTTTTCCATTTGTCTCATCAGAGCAGGTGTAGAAATGGTTGGCACGAAACCCATGGACGTCATGGTGCCCTCTCCGGCAGTTAAATTCTTCGGAGCAGGCACTGCCGCTTGCATCGCTGACCTTGTCACCTTTCCCTTGGATACTGCCAAAGTCAGACTACAGGTGAGCTGAACAAAGCTAAAAAAGGACTTGACATGTCCTGACATTCATTTTGTCTGTACTTTTTTAACCTACCGCTGAGAATCCTTCAATGTCATCTCATCCCAGATTCAGGGAGAGGCTAGTAAAATCGAAGGGGCCTGTGCGACAAAGTACCGAGGAGTGTTTGGCACCATCATGACCATGGTGCGCACAGAGGGGCCCAGGAGTCTTTACAACGGCCTGGTGGCAGGACTCCAGAGGCAGATGAGCTTCGCCTCTGTCCGAATCGGCCTTTATGACTCCATGAAGCAGTTTTACACACGAGGCACTGAGAGTGCGTATCATAACCTGAACATCATTGAGTTATATATGATCGAGGTTGTTTCTATTGCTTCAATTTGACTGATGTATTCTGCTCAGGCGCTGGGATTGTAACTCGGCTCATGGCAGGCTGCACCACAGGAGCCATGGCTGTGGCTTTTGCCCAACCAACAGATGTGGTGAAGGTGCGTTTCCAAGCCCAGGTACGACTGGCTGATGGTGGCAGGAGGTACAACAGCACCCTGGATGCCTACAGGACAATTGCGCGAGATGAGGGAATAAGGGGCCTTTGGAGAGGTACTGCTTCAAATAGAAAAGTGCTTTTTTAGTTATTGCTTAACGTGTAACTTCCTGTTTTTTTAATCATCCTGTGCTGCTTTCTTCCAGGCTGCATGCCCAACATCACTCGTAACGCCATTGTAAACTGTGCAGAGCTGGTGACCTATGACATGATCAAGGAACTCATCCTGAAGTATGATCTAATGACAGGTGAGCCAAAACAAAATGACTTAGCGTAGAAAGTGCAGATCATATCGTTCCAAGCATTGTAACTTATTTTGCAATCAAGATAAAATAACAAAATGTATTGAGGAAAAATGTGGTTTCGCTTCTGTTCCCCTGCAGACAACCTGCCCTGCCACTTCACAGCTGCCTTTAGTGCAGGTTTCTGCACAACAGTTGTGGCCTCTCCTGTGGATGTGGTCAAAACACGCTTCATGAACTCAGGAGTTGGCCTGTACAGCAGCGCGATCAACTGTGCTCTCACCATGCTGAGAAATGAAGGACCCAAAGCTTTTTATAAAGGGTAAAGACACGCTAACCGAACAGTGAACCACACAACAGTAAAATATCCCGGCAACACTTGTTAACTTCTCTTTCATTTGCCTCCTTCAGGTTCACGCCTTCTTTCTTGCGACTGGGGTCTTGGAACATCGTGATGTTTGTGTCGTATGAACAGATTAAGCGAGGAATGACCAGGGCACAGACCTGCTGGGAGTCGCCTTTTTGACCTCAGCTCATTAGATTTCAAGGTTGCAGAGACACAAAGGCCTTGCCATTACCACAGTGCAGCTGAGACCAGTGGTGACCCATTGTTGGAAAAGGAGATCTTCAAATACAAAAAAAGAGCCGGGAGTCCTAGGTCACATTACTGAAGTGGCTCAGAGGAGATGCTGATGCATAAGAGCTCATGTTTTATGAAGACCAATGGAAGGAAGCAGTGACTCATCAAACTCCTGAATCACCAGGGACACTGTGGGCACACCAGCACCCCGCTTTGAAGATGTATTTTCATGTTTACAAGAATGAACTGTATCTGCATTCAGGGCAGGTTTTCCATGAAAGAAACAGAGAAACTGGATCAGACAATATTTGACCTCAACAGTAATTATGTCTATGTCCTTTACTTTGTCTTCTTGTGGACTGTTTACAATGTTAACCCTTATATATTCTGCATGTAGTCAGGAATTTGTAGGTTCATCTATGTGCTGCTTTTTGTAAATAATGTGATGTATCGCTGGTCGATAAGTCATATGAATAGAATATATTATACATGATATTGAAATGAAAAAAAAAATAAAGCGCCAGTTTTTAATTTCTCAGTCTATCTTTTAACTAAAAACTCCTAACTAGTGTGAGTAAAATTCATCTGCATGGGATGGTTGGATGAATCAGTCTGCTTGATAAAATGCTGAAAGTTGTCAACAGAAAGTGAAGATTCTTGGGATTTAAGCAGGGTTGTGCAAAGTATTTAAATTTCTCAAGAAGCATCTCAATAAGCAAAGGAAACAGATCAGACCATATGTTCTACATTAATGGAGAACCCATTACAACAGTGTCTAATATACCCATAAAAAGCCTTGGACAATGCTATGATGCAAGCATCACACACTACAAGCAGGTCCAGCAACTGAAGCAGGATGTTAACAGTGGCCTCAAGAACCAGTCCATGCTTCCTGGCAAACTAAAGCTCTGGTGCTTACAGTTTGGCCTGTTACCCCTACTGATGTGACCACTTACAGTATATTTGACGTTCCTATCACAAGAGTTGAGAACATGGAGAGAATGATCAACTCCTCTGTGAGAAATGGCAGTGAATGAAATGGGAGAGCATAGAGAAAAGACAGATCAACTGGAAGTACCTGTGGTGAATGGAAGCAAGCAGGATTAACTTTCTGCTTAGAACAACCTGTGACTTCATTTTCTCACGGAAAGCAATAGTTTGCCCTGTGGAGGTTGGCTGCCGGGGTTTCCTTGCAACATCCACCATCAGGTTGTTCAAAGATCTAGGGATCCAGGGACAAGCCCTGCACCAGACCATAAAAGAAGCATCACACACTGAAGAACGCTGCAGCCAATGGCTCTGGATCAAGAGAGGGATCCCAACTGGGCTCCAAGATGTACATGCACCCAGGTCTGGGTGCTAAATGCCTAACCATAACCCTAACCCTAAAACTAAGTCTCAACCCTCAGACAAGCCATTGAAATTGTGAGGACGAGCCGAAATGTCCTCACTATGGTTGTGGTATGGACAGAACAGAACAAAACTTGGTGGAACAATGTGGTATGGATCAACACAGAGCCCATTCAATTTTGGTGCGGATCCAGATCAGGGGATGGATCTTTTACACTTACTTGAACATTTTGAAATTTAGGGTGTTTTCAAACATTTTGATCTTGATGAAAGTGTTTGAGAGTGTGAACAATATGGTGAAGATCCAAATAAGAACCAGAATCTATACGACTTCACAAACCTTTAACCTTATGTTGCATTGCTTTACAGAGCTCTATCATGGAAACATGTTTGTGTACATTCCCCTTTATTGATTTATACAAACTATGCCGTTTGTGAATTTATTTTCAAAAACACAGTTCAGTGTTACACCACTTCTATCAGTGCAGCAACAAAAGGGCATGAACAGGACATTTCAACGAAGAGCAGTCGTATATGTTAATGGTTCCGAACATACGGATCTAATTTGCTGGGCAACGTACAAGTGTTCTTATATGTTCTTGTGTTTTCAGCATGACTCAGCACTCTACAAGTCTGAGCTTGCTGTGCTGTAAGTACAAACCTTTACACAGATGCTGCACTTAACCAAATTATTTTAAGCAAGTAAGAAAATCAAATTTTGTCCTACATCATTTATTTTCATAAAATGGTTATTTCTCAAAAATATTCAGCCTGTCTTATTGATCACAACTCAGGTTTGTAATCTTTGTTGTGATGTTGTTGTTGGTCTGAGGACACAATCTGGGAGCTTGATTATAAACCCAAGGAGACAAAAGATAAATCAGGCAAACCAAGCCACAGGCTGTTTGTCACACAGACAGGTTTACAGTCGGCCCATGGGACCAGTAGGCAGCCCATAGATACAGTGGGGGTGGGGCTGCAGCAGCAACACATGCAGTGATGTAACAGCATCACAGTAGTATTTAAAGAGGTGTTTCTCTTCCCCACATGTCTGCATCCTGTCCAGGCGTCAGTTCTCGTTATTCATTTTGATCTTTTCACTTCAAGATTCTCTGCATTTTACCAGGCTGCTCGACATCTGAATCAAATCACGGTACAATCTCAAATATGATGTTTTTTCATTTCAGGACAGTGTTATTTTTGTTAATACTTTGTTCCATTTCTATGTTAACTAGTATGTGTTTTACCAGGATTTGGAGTATGATCTTAAGACCAATCACTATAGAACAATTTTCTATGGAAAATCATGGACATCAGTTTATAGCTGGGACAAAGTTCAGCCAGAGGGACACGTTTAGAGAATCCTGATCTCAGACGTTTTTGTCCTAAAAGGTAAGAATCTATTAGAAAAGTTAAATTTCAATGAGTTGATGCATCCATGTGTTGTCTGCAGCTGTCTCACTTTAAGCATCAATAACACTATTAAGAATATCCCTTTTACTTAATTAGCATGTTCCATGAGACAACTATTTGGTTTATCGTGTACAGAGTTAAGTACGAGACCTAGAATCAAGTATAAAATGTTCTATTGTATATTTTGTTATTCTAATGACTTAACTTTGCCAAGGTGCTTGTGGAATACAATAACCTTTGGATGCAATGTGGTGTTTTTTTGCAGATTGAGGAGCTTCTTGTCCCGTCAACAAAAGTCAATCTTCTGTCCTTGTGTTGATCAAAATAATTCTGGAAAATGGTTGGATTTGAACCTGCTGATGTGCCTCCGTCAGCAGCTGTGAAGTTTGTGGGAGCAGGAACTGCAGCTTGTATCGCTGACCTGCTCACCTTTCCCCTGGACACAGCCAAAGTGCGACTGCAGGTACAAAAACTAAGTTAACATATATAGCTTACATGTGCACATATATGTAACATTTTGTGTATAGGCCATTGTCTGTATTTCTGAGAGATTTACCAGTCTTAACAACCACTGGAAACACTGTGCAGTACAAGTAACATTCACCCATGAAAACACATTCATACATCACGTTTTCTATCACACCATTCCACGGACACTTTGGAATCAAGACTGGAAGTGCTAGGGATTGAACTACTGGCCATCTAGTTGGTGGACGACCCTCTCTACCCTATCATTTCTTATCTTTAATTGAATATCCATTTCCCATTGTCCTTGCACAGATCCAAGGGGAGGCCATAGCGTCTGTAGCAGCAGGGAATGGGTCAGCGGTGAAGTATCGAGGTGTGTTTGGCACCATCAGTACCATGGTGCGCACAGAAGGACCCAGGAGTCTTTACAGTGGACTGGTGGCAGGACTCCAGAGGCAGATGAGCTTCGCCTCTGTCCGCATTGGCCTCTACGACTCTGTAAAGCAGTTCTACACCAGAGGCTCTGAGCGTAGGTATCTGTGAATGTGTTTTTATTGTTCGTCTAGTTGTGAAAGTCCTGCGAAAATCACCTCCCTCTACTCTGGTTCAGATGTAGGCATCAGCATTCGACTGCTTGCGGGATGTACCACAGGTGCCATGGCGGTTGTGTTAGCTCAGCCCACAGATGTGGTGAAAGTCCGCTTCCAGGCACAGGCCAGGTCCACTGGGCTCGCCAGACGCTACTGTAGCACCATAGATGCTTACAGGACCATTGCTAGGGAAGAAGGCATCCGTGGCCTATGGAAAGGTATAGATTATTTTATGATAGCTGTGAGAATCCTTGAAATTATTCTCCAATTTCTTACAATAAATGGGCTTATTTTACTCCGTCACACAGGTACAGCTCCAAACATTGTACGGAACGCGACAGTCAACTGCACAGAACTGGTGACGTACGACTTCATCAAGGATACACTTCTAAAGTCCACGCCCCTGACAGGTGAAACAATGGCTGCACCTAACATAATCCAGTGGATTTTAGTGTTTCTTTTCCTGGGACACTAATTTACAGCCTTCGCTCCACAGACAACCTGCCATGCCACTTTCTATCAGCCTTCGGTGCAGGGTTATGCACGACAGTCATCGCTTCGCCTGTCGATGTGGTCAAGACAAGATATATGAACTCTTCTCTTGGCCAGTACAGAAGCACCCTCAACTGTGCTGCTACCATGATGACCAAAGAAGGACCACTTGCCTTTTATAAGGGGTAATTTTTGACCGCATGGACGATGTCTGAATGATGAATGAGGATTGAAATGAACAGGAAAGGAATGGCTGTGAACAAAATCATGATAATATGACTATTTTTCTCCTCTTAAGGTTCATGCCCTCTTTCTTACGCCTGGGCTCCTGGAACGTGGTGATGTTCGTGACATACGAGCAGCTGAAACGGGCCATGATGGCAGCAAATCACAACTGCACAACAATTCTGTGATTGCTGCCCGGCGGAAGGCTGATGTTGTTGCTGAGAGATTATGTTTACCGATTTCTTTGCCTTTTGTTTCCTCCTTTGTGTTTATTGACTCAAAGTGTCAATGTTATGTTGTACAAATTGCTCTTTGGTGTATATGGAAAATAAAAGTGATTACAATAATCATCAGTCTAGGATAGAAACAAGTATTAAAATGTGATCAGTATTTATTTCAAAGCTTGTTGTATCAGATGCTTTCTGTCAGCGGAGAGCTTCTCTGGGAACTGGATGTCAAAGTGAATGATGAGGTCTCCTCTCTGTGAAGGATCCTGGAACAGCGGCATTCCCTCTCCAGGCACCACTTTTCTATATGTAAAACTGAAACAACAAATCAGAGACAGGAAAAATGATTATTGATGGAGATGAGGCGCAAAGCCAAAACAAATCCTTGTAGAAATGTTCCTGTTTAACTGCATGGGTGATGTATACTATTTGAATTGATCTCTCTCATTTCTCATTTCTCCCAGTTCTGATATTTACATTTAAAGGTCCAGTGTGTAAGATTTAGGTGAAAGGGAACTATTGGCAGAAATTTAATGTAGAATAATCCTCATGATGTTTTCACTAGTTTGTTTCATCTAAATTGTTTGAATTGTAGTTTTCTTTACCCCAGAAAAGGCCCTTTATATGTATTACTTTAAATTTACATCAAGGGGGTCCTCTCTATAGAGGCCGCCATGTTTTTATGACAACTGAAGCTACCACAGGTTCTTTTTCATGTTTGGAAGGAGAGTGTGAGGTGAGGGGTGTTCAGCTGCAACATGCAATTTCATCACTAGATATCACAAAATTCTACACATTGTACCTTTAAATGATTCATCAAGCTTTAATAATATCTGAGATCATTGTCAAATTAATAGTACAAAGGAAATTTAGTATTACACTGAATTCCACAATATAATTCAGATTTCCACATTGGCCCCAGTATAGAAAAGCACTTACTGCACTATGTCGTTGATGGGAATATTGAGTAGCCTGCCATCTAGCGTCGGCACATTCACAGAGAAGCCAGTCAAGGCCTGTGGGAGATGGTTGTTTTTATGTTTTAGTGTTTTTTTTATATCAAATCTTTAGGTTTAAGTGATAATGAAAACAACTGTTACATGACTCACCATCTCCAGAGAGATTTGGAGCTTGGAGATCAGGTCATCATGTTGTCTTTCAAACAGAGGATGACTCTTCTGCCGCACAATGAACACAATATCTGCAGGAATGCTGTTTGGTCCCTGCAATTTAATCAGATTAAAAAGCAAAAAGTATTGGATGACAATCATTTCAGCATGCTTGAGTTTACATACAGTCTATGTGCTTGAATTTATATGCAGTCTATGTGCCTGTGCCACTAGATTTTAGAGAGGGATCTTCTGAGGACACCTAGTGGCGATCCTTTGGAAATTCCACCATGCCACAACTGAAGGATTAAATAAACTTCACAAAAAATTAATTTTCTTACTTGTTCATATTAAACTCTTATTTTTCTACTGTCTTGACCTCGTTCTTAAATTATTCACAATTTCAAAATTGCTTTTGAAAGCTGGAGCAAGTTTCCTGTCACCTATTAACATTAACATTTTCTCACCACTGAGAGAAAATGTTAAAATGTGGCATTTGAAAATCTAGTATAAAATGAAACAGACTTAATAAAAATAAATTTCAGTAATAAGAAAATGTATAATTCCTAATAATTCCCATATGATTGATCGAATAAACAATTACCCTTCTTGCACCAAGATTCCTCTATGTGTCATAATGGTTATTATCATGTAACAATCCAGTATAAATCTGTGGAATGTTGCATTATTATAATTATAAGAAATGTGTATTCTTTTTTTTCTAACCAAAACTTTAGGAATATGTGTTGTGCTTCTCATCCATAATTTACTTTTCGCATTGGTATATTGCTAGACTTCAAGCTTGCAGTACAATTAAAAACGTGGATTATTTATTATAGTCCCATTTGCTGAAAATTCAGATTTTAGTATGAAGCAACAGAGAGTTGGATAAATCAGAAATTTCAACTTAGGTCTTGTTTGAAATACATTATTGTGAGAAATTGTAAGTTTAAGTGACTAAAATTGATTTCTGTAATGCTTTTCAAATGCACTGAAAATCTTCAGAGCAGTTTTAAGTATCAACAGAAAATAATGTTTAGTTACTTTACCTGATCTCCCTCTTTGGAGAAGACAATTCTTGTGCCTTCTTTCCATCCAGGACTGACATCTATAGAGAGGACCTTGTCCTTGATACTGGATGTGTATCCACCCTCATTCATAACCTGTTCAAGAAATGATTAGTTAAATGTAACAAGTAGTTGATTTGTGTCCATGAGTTGCTTTCAGTGTAACTATTGGATGTTTGAATGATTCGACCACTGAAAAACTGTGTAATCTAAAAGGATATCTCACATACAGATGTTCTTACCTTGCGATATATATTAATCTTTTTTGTGCACCCGTGGAACAGATCATCCAGGGACAAATGAAGGTCTCTCTCTATTGGGGAGTCTTGTGTCTTCACCACCACTGGTTGTAGGCCACCAAACTGAAGTGGTGCATCATTTGTATAGAAGACTATTGATAAATAAATTAAGCAAAACGAAATCTGAGCAACGTTTCTGGTATTAAGTTTGACAAACATATTTACTGTACGCCATTTGTTTCCTTTTTTTTCACCTGCAAATGGGTTGTCACCTCCAAAGAACTGTTTAAATGTTTTTTCTGGATTCCCATGGTAGGCATATTTAGATGACCAGGCCCCACCGCTGCCAAACTCAGGTGGAATCCCACCCTTTAGTCCTTCCTCACCAAACTTGTCATAGGTTGCCTTTTTCCGAGCTGTAACAAAGAAAACAAATGTTGACACAGTCTGTTAGTACACTGTGGTAAAATGTGGACAGTTTTATAGATACACAAACTAAACTCTTTACTTGTACAGTAATTTTTACTATACACACTTTGGTAATTTAAAAGTTAATCTTTCTTTACACCAACTTCAGTCTGTGAAATGTGAGACATGAAGTGTAATGTTTTGTATTAGTAATAATTTGTTCATCTTGATATAAGAGCAATGAGGTTGTTTAGGTGGTAATGCTATCTCCCCTATCCATTTGTTGGTTTGTTTGTTTGTTTGTAAGTAGGATTACACACAAACTGCTGAATGGATTTCCAGAACACTTGGTGGAAGGATGTGTTATGAGTCTGGTAAGAAACAATTCAATTTTGGCATAATATATGGTGTTTTTCTAAATGTTCCTTTATTCCTGAGAGAAATAGAAAAAGCACCCAGTGGAGCGTATGCCTCCACCAATTCCCCTTCAATCCAATCACGCTGCACCACATCACACATATAAACATCAGTCCCCTGACCTTTTTCATCAACATCCATGAATTATTCTATGAGAAAATGTCCAATCTTACAACGTTTAAGACATTTAAAGAAGATCAAATTTAAATGTTCTGAGTGCCATTCTTTGTTAAATTATTTCTGTTATGTTTTATTCTACTTTAGCTGTGTGTTCATCTTTAACCACTGTTAAATTACTTTCTTTAAATAACCTAAAACAGACTCGTAACTCTAACCACTGATTTTGAGTTGATTTGTTCCAGTAAAGTTTACACAATACTGTCTTTGTTAACAATCAAAGCCCTTCAATATCAAAGAGCTCATAACTCTGTACTGTCCCAATAGATCACTTCACTCCCGCAGTACAGGCTCTCTTGTTATTCCTAGAGTCTGTAAAAATAGAATGGAAGATGGAGCCTTCAGCTACCAGGCTCCTCTCCTGTGGAACCAGCTCCACACCACCTCTGAATTTAAGGTTAAACTTAAAATGTTACTTTTTGATAAAGCCTATTGCTAGTTCTGGATCAGGTGAGTCCTGAACCATCCCTTAGCTATGCTGCTGTAGGTTTAGACTGCTGGGGAAATTCCCATCATGCACTGAGATCTTCTCCCCTTATTCCGCTCCCTGCCCCCATATTCATTTATTTATTTCACCACATGTCACTGACTGTGTTTTTCCCTCCTATAGTCCCTCTCTCTGTGTCTCTCTTTCACTGTCTCTATCTTTCTCTGTCTCTCTTGAATGACTAAGCTAACATCCGATATAAACCAACCTCAGCCTCACTCTTCTGGTTACTTACGGTCACTGAGAACCTCGTAGGCTTCACCTAATTGAATTAACCTGTCTGTGCTTCCTGCTTCTTTGCTGCTCTTTGGGTGAAACTTCAACGCAAGACGTCGATATCTGGCAAAATAAAACACCTGATATTAAACAAGTGTGACTGGTTTCAAATTTTCAGGGTTGTACTTTAACGAGAGAGACCTACGCCTTTTTGATATCTGTGTCTGTGGCGCTCCTGTTTATCTCCAGTGTTTTGTAGTAGTCTTCAGCCATGGTAGAAGTAAATGCGGTAATGGCAAGCTCAAATCATGGCAACAGTAGCTCATATAGGCACTTCCAATTGCCTGTTGCCACACTGTTTAAAGGCAGCTGCCTTTGTTGCCACACTGTTTAAAGGCAGCTGCCTTTGTTGCCTTTGTTGCCACACTGTTTAAAGGCAGCTGCCTTTGTTGCCTTTGTTGCCACACTGTTTGGGCATCTGCCTCTTTTGCCACACTATCGAAAGTTTATTAGGTAGTTTGTTAGCTCTCTCTTTCTTCCTCTCCTGTCCACATATTTCAATCTTCTGTCCCTGTGTTGATCAAAATAACTCTGGAAAATGGTTGGATTTGAACCTGCTGATGTGCCTCTGTCAGCAGCTGTGAAGTTTTTTGGAGCAGGAACTGCAGCTTGTATCGCTGACCTGCTCACCTTTCCCCTGGACACAGCCGAAGTGCGACTGCAGGTACAAAAAATAAGTTAATATGTATGTTAACATATGTCAACTTTCCATCAACACTTCATACATGTGCACATATACACTCCCCGGCCACTATATTAGGTACACCTTGCTAGTAGCTGGTTGGACCCCCTTTTGCCTTCAGAAGTAGATTCAACAGGGTGTTGGAAACATTCCTCCAAGATTTTGGTCCATATTAACACGACTGCATCGCGCAGTTGCTGCAGATTTATCAGGTGCACATCCATAATGCAAATCTCCTGTTCCACCACATCCCAAAGATGCTCTATTGGATTGAGATGTGGTGACTGTGGAGGCCATTGGAGTACAGTGAACTCATTGTCATGTTCAAGAAACCAGTTTGAGATGATGTGATCTTTCTGACATGGTGCATTATCCTGCTGGAAGTAGCCATCAGAAGATGGGTACACTGTGGTCATAAAGGGATGGACATGGTCAGCAACAATACTCAGGTAGGCAGTGGTGTTTAAATGATGCTCAATTGGTACTAAGGGGCCCAAAGTGTGCCAAGAAAATATCCCCCACACCATAACACCACCACCACCACCAGTTTTTACCGTTGGTACAAGAGATCCATGCCAAATTCTGACCCTACCATCTGAATGTCGCAGCTGAAATCGAGACTCATCAGACCAGGCAACGTTTTTCTAATCTTCTATTGTCCAATTTTGGTGAGCCTGTGTGAATTGTAGCCACAGTTTCTTGTTCTTAGTTGACAGGAGTGGCACCCAGTGTGGTCTTCTGCTGCTGTAGCCCATCTGCTTCAAGGTTCAACGTGTTGTCCGTTCAGAGATGGTATTCTGCATACCTTGGTTTTAACAAGTGGTTATTTGAGTGACTGTTGCCTTTCTATCACCTTGAACCACTCTGCCCATTCTCCTCTGACCCCTGTCATCAACAAGGCATTTTTGGTCCGCACAACTGCCGCTCACTGGATATTATCTCTTATTCGGACCATTCTCTGTAAACCCTAGAGATGGTTGTGCCTGAAAATCCCAGTAGATCAGCAGTTTTTGAAATACTCAGACCAGCCCATCTGGCACCAACAACCATGCCATGTTCAAAGTCACTTGAACTTCAGCAAGTCTCTTAGAGTAGATGCCTAAATGCATTGAGTAGCTGCCATGTGATTGGCTGATTAGCTCTTTGTGTTAACAAGCAATTGAACAGGTGTGCCTAATAAAGTGGCCGGTGAGTGTATAAATATACCATGTTATGTATAGGCCCTCTTAACCACATCATTTCTTATCTTTAATTGAATTTCCATTTCCCATTGTCCTTGCACAGATCCAAGGGGAGGCCATAGCATCTGTAGCAGCAGGGAATGGGTCAGCGGTGAAGTATCGAGGTGTGTTTGGCACCATCAGTACCATGGTGCGCACAGAAGGACCCAGGAGTCTTTACAGTGGACTGGTGGCAGGACTCCAGAGGCAGATGAGCTTCGCCTCTGTCCGCATTGGCCTCTACGACTCTGTAAAGCAGTTCTACAACCGAGGCTCTGAGCGTAAGTATCTGTGAATGTGTTTTTATTGTTGGTCTAGTTGTGAAAGTCCTGCGACAATCACCTCCCTCTTCTCTGGTTCAGATGTAGGCATTGGCACTCAGCTGCTTGCGGGATCTACCACAGGTGCCATGGCGGTTGTGTTAGCTCAGCCCACAGATGTGGTGAAAGTCCGCTTCCAGGCACAGGCCAGGTCCACTGGGCTCGCCAGACGCTACTGTAGCACCATAGATGCTTACAGGACCATTGCTAGGGAAGAAGGCATCCGTGGCCTATGGAAAGGTATAGATTATTTTATGATAGCTGTGAGTATCCTTGAGGTTATTCTCCAGTTTCTTACAATAAATGGGCTTATTTTACTCCGTCGCACAGGTACAGCTCCAAACATTGTACGGAACGCGACAGTCAACTGCACAGAACTGGTGACGTACGACTTCATCAAGGATACACTTCTAAAGTCCACGCCCCTGACAGGTGAAACAATGGCTGCACCCAACATAATCCAGTGGATTTTAGTGTTTCTTTTCCTGGGACACTAATTTACAGCCTTCGCTCCACAGACAACCTGCCCTGCCACTTTCTATCAGCCTTCGGTGCAGGGTTATGCACGACAGTCATCGCTTCGCCTGTCGATGTGGTCAAGACAAGATATATGAACTCTTCTCTTGGCCAGTACAGAAGCACCCTCAACTGTGCTGCTACCATGATGACCAAAGAAGGACCACTTGCCTTTTATAAGGGGTAATTGTTGACTGCATGGACGATGTCTGAATGATGAATGAGGATTAAAATGAACAGGAAACAAATGGCTGTGAACAAAATGATGATAATATGAATTGTAATTTTTTTTTCTCCTCCTCTTAAGGTTCATGCTCTCTTTCTTACGCATGAGTTCCTGGAATGTGGTGATGTTCGTGACATACGAGCAGCTGAAACGGGCCATGATGACAGGCTGCTGAGAGATTATGTTTACCGATTTCTTTGCCTTTTGTTTCCTCCTTTGTGTTTATTGACTCAAAGTGTCAATGTTATGTTGTACAAATTGTTCTTTGGTGTATATTGGAAATAGAAGTGATTACAATAATCATCGGTCTAAGGATAGAAACAAGTATTAAAATGTGATCAATATTTATTTTAAAGCTTGTTTGATCAGATGCTTTCTGTCAGCGGAGAGCTTCTCTGGGAACTGGATGTCAAAGTGAATGATGAGGTCTCCTCTCTGTGAAGGATCCTGGAACAGCGGCATTCCCTCTCCAGGCACCACTTTTCTATATGTAAAACTGAAACAACAAATCAGAGACAGGAAAATGATTATTGATGGAGATGAGGCACAAAGCCAAAACAAATCCTTGTAGAAATGTTCCTGTTTAACTGCATGGGTGATGTATACTATTTGAATTGATCTCTCTCATTTCTCATCTCTCCCAGTTCTGATATTTACATTTAAATTATTCATCTGAGATCAATGTCAAATTAACAGTACACTGAATTCCACAATATAATTCAGATTTCCACATTGGCCCCAGTATAGAAAAGCACTTACTGCACTATGTCGTTGATGGGAATATTGAGTAGCCTGCCATCTAGCGTCGGCACATTCACAGAGAAGCCAGTCAAGGCCTGTGGGAGATGGTTGTTTTTTTGTTTTAGTGTTTTTTTTATATCAAATCTTTAGGTTTAAGTGATAATGAAAACAACTGTTAAATGACTCACCATCTCCAGAGAGATTTGGAGCTTGTAGATCAGGTCATCATGTTGTCTTTTAAACAGAGGATGACTCTTCTGCCGCACAATGAACACAATATCTGCAGGAATGCTGTTTGGTCCCTGCAATTTAATCAGATTAAAAAGCAAAAAGTATTGGATGACAATCATTTCAGCATGCTTGAGTTTACATACAGTCTATGTGCCTGAGTTTATATACAGTCTATGTGCCTGAGTGACTAGATGTTAGAGGGGGATCTTCTGAGCACACCTAGTGGCGATCCTTTGGAAATTCCACCATCCCACAACAGACGGCATCAAAAACTTCTACTCAGGTCTTGTGAGAAATACATTATTGTGAAAAAATTTTAAGTAGGTAAAAGTGAATATATTTTATTTGTGCAATGCTTTTCACATTAAACAACATACAAGAACTAAAGAAGATGAAGACTGTCTCTAAAGTCTGACCTCGTTTTTAAGATCAAAAATACTCATCCTAAACTCAAACAAATTGAGGAGGCATTTCAAGTCAAAGATTATTTTCTCCTTTTCTCTTCCTCTCTCATAAAAGTCATACTGATGTTGACCTTGACATGACTGATGAAATAGCCACAGGTTAACAGTTTTAAAAAAAACAAACCATTATAACACTGAATGATGAGTTCACTCACTTATTACACTGCTAGAGACAATAGATCGGTTGAGTTGTTGGTAACAATTTTTAGAGCAGTTTTAAATATCAACAGAAAATAATGTTTAGTTACTCTACCTGATCTCCCTCTTTGGAGAAGACAATTCTTGTGCCTTCTTTCCATCCAGGACTGACATCTATAGAGAGGATCTTGTCCTTGATACTGGATGTGTATCCACCCTCATTCATAACCTGTTCAAGAAATAAAGCAAAACATAAATGATTATTTAAATATAACAAGTAGTTGATTTGTGTCCATGAGTTGCTTTTTTTAGTGTAACTTTTGAATGTTCTTACCCTGCGAGATATCTTAATCTTTTTTGTGCACCCGTGGAACAGATCATCCAGGGACAAATGAAGGTCTCTCTCTATTGGGGGGTCTTGTGTCTTCACCACCACCGGTTGTAGGCCACCAAACTGAAGTGGTGCATCATTTGTATAGAAGTCTATTGATAAATAAATATAAATAAAACTAAAATATTGCTGGTATTACATTTGACAAAACATATGACATTATATTCCATGGCATTCGTTTGTATTTTTTTTCACCTGCAAATGGGTTGTCACCTCCAAAGAACTGTTTAAATGTTTTTTCTGGATTCCCATGGTAGGCATATTTAGATGACCAGGCCCCACCGCTGCCAAACTCAGGTGGAATCCCACCCTTTAGTCCCTCCTCACCAAACTTGTCATAGGTTGCCTTTTTCCGAGCTGTAACAAAGAAAACAGATGTTGACACAGTCTGTTAGTACACTGTGGCAGGGCACTGGTCATAATAGTCATTCTACTGTAAGAGTAGGGCTCCTCTCCTGTGGAACCAGCTCCACACCACCTCTACATTTAAGGTTAAACGTTCCTTTTTGATAAAGCCTATAGTTAGTTCTGGATCAGGTGAGTCCTAAACCATCCCTTAGTTATGCTGCTGTAGGTCTAGGTCCATGCACAGAACACTTCTCCCCTTCTTTACTACATGTAACTTTGTAACTACCTACTCTGCACTACAATCAACCACAACTACCTCCTCTTGCACCTCTCGTTGCACTTTTTTGTATAGTTTTTAACGTCCTGTAAACATGTTTATTTTATTGTTATATTTTATTTCTTTTTTTTTACTAAATGCACCTTTCAGTGGTAGCTGCTGTAATTTCGCCATGCTTCATTGTGTGATGACATTAAAGGCATTCTATTCTGTTCTATTCTATGCCACTAACTTCCACAGTCTCTCTCTGACTCCAGAGCTGCAGGACTCAGACAACAGTTATTATCATTATCATTATTAATCTCATCATTATTTTTAATATTATGACAAAGCCACCGATGTAAACCAACCTCAGCTTCACTCTTCTGGTTACTTACGGTCGCTGAGAACCTCGTAGGCTTCCCCCAGCTGACTGAACCTGTCTGTGCTTCCTGCTTCTCTGCCGCTCTTTGGGTGAAACTTCAACGCCAGTCGTCGATATCTGGCAAAATAAAAGAGGTAGAAATGGACAACAAAACAAAGAACAGCTGATATTAACGTGTGTGGAAGGCTTCAGGTTTTCAGGGTTGTACTTTAACGAGAGAGACCTACGCCTTTTTGATATCTGCGTCTGTGGCGCTCCTGTTAATCTCCAGGGTTTTGTAGTAGTCGTCAGCCATGGTGGAGGTGGATATTCAAAAGTCACTGCAGGACTCAAAGCGACATTAACTCAAGCAGCGGCGGCTGTTGAGCTTGGTTTCCAGGGCAACAGCTGCATGCGAGGTCTCGCGAGACTTAGAGGCGAAAGACGAAACTAAATATCAGACTCATGTTTGAGAAAAGTACAATCAAATAATAATTGTGTGTCTTATGGATGAGTCACAGTGATCAATGCTCGCGGGAGTCCATGGAATATTTTTATATCTATCTGTTTATATTTACCAGCTTGTGAGGTTTTGTGGATTTGTCAATAAAAAAAAATATATATATATATATATATTATAATTTGCCGTGTGTGTGTTTATGTGCCCTGCATTGTGTGCATGGTCTCTGTGTTACAATGTTACTTGATTTCATATTATAGTTGAGCAATATACTGTATATAGTTTATAAATATGCACCATGTGAGCAGAATACAAATACAAAAGAATCAGATTTTACTGTCATTGTTTCAACCTCCACAGAAGTCAGGGCCACAAGATTGTGTAATGGTTTTACCTTCAAATGAGAAATTATCAAAATTCCACACTAATTAATATGCAGTGAACATGTGGTTTTGCCTCAGTGGGAGTTTTGCAACACAGCCTTGCATCAGGTTCATATATGTGACTGCGATTGTCCTAATCTTTCTCTTCCTGTGAATACTAATGCCACACCAGACTCTGGCACATACTTGCACATGAATAATGGCTGAATCCCATTTAGGTGTGCTGAGGCATGGCACATTTTAGAGCCATCCTTACTGCCATTAGTTTCAACTGAGTCTTTCCTGCAGCGACAAGTTGAAATGTCTGCAGTGAAATTAGCCTGTTAATTGAGCACCAGCATATACAGAAATACCTGCAGCACAGTTAACTATACGCTGGTTAGGACATCATTCTGCTGCATGACCATAGCCACATTTCAAGCCTTGCTCTGATAGTATGTGCTTCACACATCACATTGCTTTGCCACTGAAACGCAAGCTGAAGACAGATCAACACATCTGCAATACTCAAGAGTATTTTATCTTTGATTCATAGTTTAGATTTAAAAAATCACCAAAAAAAGACACTAAATCCAAATTATACATATATATATTTACTAGAATGGCGATCATTATAACAAATCATAACTCCAGAAATGGCCCTACATCAAACCCCACTAAATTACACACTCATAAACATCTGTCCCATAAACATTAGATTTTTATCATTGACATATATATAAATGATTTAATGGGAAATCAAGGAAAATGTTGAAAAAAAAGCTCACAATGATAATGAAGAGTTGAAACAAACAGGGTTGGAAACGTGACCTCCCTGGCAGAGGTAATAAGAAATGACATTTCTGCAGTGATGACGAGTCACTGAAGCTTAATTTCACTGAACTGATCTGAATTTTTATTTGGATCTGGAGCAAATTACATCCACATAAAAGTCAGTCCCCTTAACATGCCTGATATTTTTAAATCAAGATCCATGATTTATTCTCTGAGAAAATGTTGAAAAATGCTCTATATCGCAATATTAAACAATTATAAAATATGTATATATATATACTGGCTCTGCCCCAAAATATATTGGCTTCTTTGCCGGACCCATCCCGGAAACTTACCTGATGGTAATCATTCTTGCTAAGCGACCGACAAACAAACAGAGAGGGGTGAAAGCATGACCTCCTTGATTGAGGTAATGAGAAATGCATTTCTGCAGCTGTGACAAGTGTATTTTTATTCTTTCATTTAAAACCATACCAGACAGCAACATTAAAGACTACTTTACAAATCTCTCTTCCATGTGTTTACACAAAAATTGCACAGTATTATCAGGATGATCAAATTGCCATTTAAAAGTGGTGGAAGGAACCGCAGACGCTCTACTGATTCTGTTAAAGGTGGTCTATATGGATGCACATTTATTAGTGATTCAGGACTCGTAGCAAAAGTGAAGATATTAACAGCCATAAAAAAGAAACATGAATCCAACAGAAATAAATATTACAAGTCATTGTGGATTAAATACACATGTAGAATAATCACTAACAAAAAGATCAATGACAAAAAAATTAAATTAAAACAAGCAAAAGAAATCAAAAACTTTAAATTGTTCATAAAATGTCAAACCAAACTAGAGAACCCAAAAGCCAACCCTAACCTCTACAATTAAATTCCAAAAAGGCAAATATCTCCACTTCTAATGTTTATGGTGGGTTTTATGATTATAATTCTTAATACAGGACAAAATCCTCCTCAAACACTATCAACAAAGAAATAGTTATAATCTATGATTGCTGCAGTCCTCAAAAAATAATAATCTCGATCCAAATAAAAAGGAAAGAAAGAAATTGGAAGCCAGTCAAATAATTCAAGGGACAAATGTGAGGAGAGGAAGGACGGTAATGTGGATGGTGTAGTGTTAGCGTAGCTCTTTTACAAGGTGTTGTTTGTGCTTGTTTGTGGTGACCATGCAGTGGTGTGTGTGTGGTTTCAGTGGTAAATCATGCTGGTGCATGTTGGGAGATCAGTGACTCTGCTAGTAAAAGCACCTCAAAGTAAAAACTCACTTTACAATAAACTCATGGCTGCCTTGTATATGTGTGTGTGTGTGTGTACTGTAAACTTGTCAACACTTTGATCGCCCAAATATGTCAATTCACTTTTCCATACATGATTCCAGACAGTTAAATAAACATTTTGTTCAACACAATTCATGAATGCATCTTTGCCAATCAATTGCAACAGAACAAATTATGTTAACAAATGCACACAACAGCCACACTGTGCTTATTAAGCTTAAAGCAATATTCAACTTTATAAAGAATATTCTCACTCTTGAACACATACTTTGATATGACATCTTTAATATACATTTTTCTTCTTTCAGTTTGGTTCAAAAGGTCATTTCATCTGAAATGACAGTGAGCAGGCTGAGCTCCAGCTTTGAATACTGTCTCAATGTATGTGTCTCAGTGCAAATATTCAATTTAACTGATTTATGACTTGAGGGCTCATGGTTTTCCAGGATGATCAGGACAGTGGATATAGTGTTATCTTTCAGGCTGGGGCACAGAGGCGGGTGTAGTGAAGAGCGTAGACATAGAAGAACTGACCCAGTTTGAGGAAAAAGCCAGTAAATAGAATTATTTAGTTGCGACACTGGCCGACATTAACAGGAACAGCCTCCTTCGCTGATGGGTTGTTCTGGTGGCTTCTCCAGCTTAATGTCAATCACTGAAGAGTTTAGGAGTTAAAGAACACGACAGCACAGGAACAAAATGTGAACAAAAATAGACAACAGCTTCCCGGTCAAGTTTGAAGTATAAAAGATAAATGAGAAAGTTATTTGCAGAACATTAAACCATCCCTCACCCTAATTATATTACAGGAAAGCATTCAGACAAAAAAAAATGTTACTTGATGTGTTGACCTATTGTAGATTGTATTTATACTGTCTTACACTGCCAGGTGCCTTGGAAGCTTTGAACATGACCTGACTTGATTTGATTTGCTCTTTGAGCTCTCAAGAACGCACCCTTGTGCACATCTCGCAATTCTGAGCATGTTGATTATACAATAAATAAAGTCTTATTTGAGTGATGGTTTGCAATTTGTGGACACTCCCAGTAGTGCTAGATGTTAGGATTGAAACTTTAAATGAAATATTTCATTTAAAGCAATATTCAACAAATAATTCAATTTCAGTGTGAACAGTGTCTTTACAGAGTTACAACTAACTAACTTCTGTGAATCCATGGGAGCATCCTAAAAAACCCTTTAGTAAGCATCTATTTTATATGAAATAAAGCAACAGATTTTTGGGTGCACTATGCTTTTACGATGATGCTTAGTAAATCAGGGAGTGAAGTTGAACGCAATATGTGTCCTCACAGATCAGGTAAACCTGAATGGACACATGGGTTAAACAACAGTTTTCTCCTGGTATGGACCATTCACATGACACAAAAGAGTAAGGAGACCTCCTGACTGGTTTGACAGACACAGACAGCAACATGAACATAAAGGATACTGTCCTCTCTACTCTTGTCCTGCGTGGTATCCATTCCAGGGAGGGCTGCTGCCACACGACGGAAAAGCTGGAGGGAAAGATAACCAGATGTTTTCAGTCGGACCAGGAAATGTAGTCAATGTAGTCTGTGTGTCTTCCTAACACATGATTTAGCACAAGGACCTCTTGAAGCTCACACAGAGGACGACGCCCAACAAAGCTTTATAAAGTCTGATTTGAATTCAGCAGCCACTGTGAGGTCATAAGTGGCTTGACATGAGAAGCTAAGCCTTAATGAGACCTTCCATTGATAAGAGCTTTTAAGTGATTGATGGATTCACATGAACACAGAAAAGTGTGCTGAATGCGTGATGATGCTGAACATGCTTGCCCCCCTTGCTGAAGCCTAGTTCACACTGCACACATTTAAGCTTCCTGACTGATGTAATCAGAGGAAATCAAGCAATAACCATGCGTGTGGAAAGGTGACACAAACTCAGTGGAGCTTATATTATCTGCATCGGCTCAGTTCGGTTTCAGACAGATAAAACAGTAGGGTTCAGGTTCTCTTGGGCTCAAATGGGTCCGGACAGAAAAATGCATCCTGAGCTACTCTCTACTCTCTTGTGTCCACTGAAACGTTTCACCTCTCCTCCAGCTAAATGTGTCATTCTGTAGCAAGATGACACAGAACAACAGGAGGCTCTGTCAGATTCACTTTGACTCTTCTCACATGCATTTTTGTGATCAAATGCAGTTTGGAGAAGAGAAATGCTAGCTGGGGGTTTCTCCTGGTGAAAGGTTGTGTAGTGTGTGAACTGCACAGTGATCGGACAACTTTCAAAGCTGTGTTGTGTGAACTTGACTTAAGCAGCATCATGTAGAGCTAGACTTGATTACATGCAGTTTTCACAGCAACATAAACACTGTTACTGTGGTCATCGGTGGAGTGAGGATTATTGGTTTGCAAACCCTGACCCACCTCTATGACTGTTTGATCTGTACGATCAGTTTGGCCAATAAAATTCAAATGCTTGACCAAGTGGGAGAGAGCTTGAAAGACAAATCCACACGATTCGACAGAGCTGAGCTTTAAAGCACACCTTCACGCACGCATGCGTGTCAAACAGAAGCTGATCAGACGAGAGCATGAGCACTACACACACATACACACACAAAAAGGCGCACACTCTCTACCTGTTTGACATTGTAGCCTGTCTTTGCACTTGTTTCAATAAACAGAACATTCATCTCTTTCGCTCTCTGTTCTCCCTCCTCTGTGGTTATCTGTCTGTGATGGCCCACGAGTCACCGCACACAACACACACAAACACACAGAGGGAGACGCACATACCACCACAGACATGGACAAGAAGACAAGGAGAAAAAAATATACGTAGTGATTACGTTGAAGTAGGTTAACAAGTCGTGCCCCTTCCTGCTGTTACTGTCACCTTTGCTCAAGACCAAAAGTTTCCAGATAGACTTTGCGGCTGTTAATTGTGTCAGCTGAGCTACACAACAGGAAGAGAAGCAGAGTAGTAACTATTACCACTCCCTTGTGTGTATGACAAATCAGCAGCTGTAACTGTCTGTAGCCTAATAAGCTTAGCTTAGATAAAAACTTGAAACAGGAGAAATTGCAGATTGGGTCTTTACAACAGGGACAAAATCTGCTACCAGCATTTCTAACAGTTAAAGTTAGCTTTATTGCTGGTAAGGTTATTTTTCTTTGGGAATAGATTGTTTGTACTAAATGTTTCACCCCTTTCCCAGTTTCTGGGTTAAAGGTTCAGTGTGTAGAATTTAGTGACATCTAGAGGTGAAGTTGCATGTTGCAGCTGAATACTCCTCATCTCACCCTCCCCTTCCATGAAATAGAACCTGTGGTGAACTTCAGTTGTCATGAAAACTCAAAAAGGTTTTAGTTTGGACGACAGTAAAAAAACATGGCGGCCTCCACAGAGAGGACCCCCCTCCATGTAAATACACAGTTTTAAATATAAAGCGTTTATTCTATGGTAAAGAAAACAACAATTCATACAATTTAGATGAAACACACCAGTAAAAATAAAAATCCCTTTCACCTAAATCTTACACACTGGACCTTTAAGAGAATCAGCTGCTGGTTCTAGCTCCTTATTTGCTGTGCAAATAAATAAGAAAATAAAAAACAAAATATTTTCCAAAACTACCACTTGAGAAAAATGGACATAAATGACTTTAAGATCCTGCAACATCTAGTAAATTAGATTTTGACAGGTGACCTTTGGAAGTGACGCCAAGGTGGCAGCATCTGCAGCAGGAATACAGAGCACGACTCACACGCACTCTTACCTGTTTTACGTTGTAGCCTGCTTTCGCACTAGTCTCAATAAACATTACATTTAGTTCTTTGGCTTTCCGCTCACCCTCTTCAATAGATACTTGCCTGTGGTAGATAAGGGGGTTAAAAGTTGCACAGCAAAATACAAATGTAATTTAATTAAACAGGTAGATTTAGAGGATCACACAGAACACACTTTCATACTGAAAACTATTATACATCACTACTGACAACTATCAGTGAGCGTATGAGTTTGACAAAAGTAGATATTTAAAGTCGGTGTGGATTAAATACACAAGATCAATGCAACAAAATAAAAACACATCATAACAAACTTTACGAGATATATTTAAAAGAAAACCTTTACAATTAAACTGCAAAGGGCAGATATCTTCACATCCAATGTTTATAGTGGGTTTAATGATCCATTCCATGGAATGAAACAAACAAAGGCATCTAGCAGTCAAAAAACAGCAGAGCAACCGTCACAGCTTTGACATCCACAAAGGGCAGAGATAACTTCCTCTGATTGAATGCTGTCTCAGGAGGGGCTGAAGAACACAGTATTGACTGGCCAGCAGTTACAATCGATGGCTTCATTAGTATGCTCTTAATGGAGAGAGCCCTTTAGCACTGGGGGGGGGGGGGGGGGGGGCTTACCTTTTGTCTGCAAGGTCTGTCTTGTTTCCCACCAACATGATGATGACATCACTTCCTCTCTCTGTTCTCACATCATCAATCCATTTTGTTGTTTGCTGGAAGGAGTTGACATCTAAGAAAGAGAAGGAGGAGGACAAAACAGTAAGCAGAGCATCAACATTCAGGAGATTTTTTTGTGTTACACACAGCAGATGCAAAAGAAGATGTCAACATGGCAAGATAAGGAGATTCGAGAGCATTTGGTTAAAGGGCCAATGCTAGTGTCAATGTGTTGTCAACAAAAACATGTGATCTACACAGCGTAATTTAAACATTACCTCCTGCGTTATCCTCTCATGAACACTTCAGAAATCTCTGTGTTGTTGTGAACGAGTCTGACCAAACAATGTCCTGCTATGTTCTTTATATGTAAAAGGACATTTTCTTAAGTTCATGTCTGAAAACAGCTTAACAGTGTTCCTGCAATGAAGTGGAACTATGAATTGTATAAATCTTGCCAAGTCTGATATATAAATATGGAATTACAACATTTCCATTAAGAAATGTGTGGTTACATCACAGTATAAAACAAACCTTTGCTTGTTTTAGTTAGCATTTAAGTGGATTTGACAAGACGTTATTTTGTTAAATTAAAGAAAGTCATAATATGAACATATAACAGAGGACAGGGGGATGTACAGGTAGTCCACCTACTTGTGATGTCGTACACTACGACAGCAGCAGCTGAGTCTCTGATGTAACTCGGGATTAGGCTACGAAACCGCTCTTGACCTGCCGTGTCCCACAACTGCAACCTGATCTGTGGGAGAGGAGGGGCAAAAGGGATGGTAGGAGAAATAAAAGAAGATAAAAAAGAAAAGAACAGAAGGGATGAAAACAAAACAAGAAAAAACCGAGGTCAGAAATGAGGTAAGTTATGGTGACAAAAAAGCAAATTGAAAGAAAACTACATGAAGTCAGACGCATGGGAGAAGACAGAGAAAGCATAGTGCATGCAGGTAGTGAATGACCACCAGAAAGAGCGAGCTGTCTGGGCACGTGGGGAAGAAATAAATAATCACCCTTCACTTGTCATCAAACCTCCTTTATTGATCAAGTAAGGTGTTTAATTTCAAAACAGGAATGGAGAGAGTAGATGGAGGGGTAGGAAGGAGAGGAAGAAAACTTGTGTTGAGGAAGGAAAAAAACAGAGAAATAGACAACGGTCCAGGGAAAATGCCTTCCAGCTCACACTGGAGGGCAGGGTGTTTTTTTCTAGAAAGAATGCAACTAAACTGTTAAAAAACAAAGACATATCTTGTTAGAAATCAGTATGTAAGTGCCCCTTCACATTCCTGACACCTTACAGACACTTTCCCCATTCTCCATCCATTGATCTAAGACTAATAGTGAAGAAAATAAAACTTACTGTTCTGTCTTCAAGGTACATCGTTTTTGACAGGAAATCTATTCCTATTGTGGCCTGAAAAATGGGTTAGAAATAGTTAAATATTCACAGCCATTATTGAATTAACATTACTGATGATATTAATATAATGTGGACTATTTAAGTGGTAATTAAATCCAGTGGAGGTGTTGGTCTCACTTGGTAAGTGTTGTCGAAGCTGTCGTACATGAACCTGGTGATGAGCGAAGTCTTTCCCACTGAAAAAAACGAAACAAAAAACAGAATCAAAATTTGTAATGGTGCAGGTACAATGTGTTCAGATGTGCTATTGTGTGTTGCTATCAAAAAATAGACAGCAACTAATGCTTTTTTTTTTCTAAGTAATTAATGTATTGATTCCATTAATCATCTGTTATACTTTTAAGGGAATGATTTGACTAATTAGTTGTTTAGACAATAAAATATAGGAAATCAGTGAAAAATGCTCTTTGTAATGTCTAACAGCCAGAGTTAAAATATTGAAATTGCTTGTTTTTCTGGTCAAATCCATTCAATTTATAAAAAAATAAAACACAGAAAAGTGACACTCACATTTGAAAGACTGGAACCAGCAATTATATGTAATTAAATTATTATTTTCTTTCGATTGAATAATTGACCAATAAACAAATAATTACCCCTGCATTTGATTGTCGGCAGAATTATGCAAAAAAACATATTTGCCATATTTAGCAGACTATCTTTCTAGCATTCTAGTTTCAGCTGTCACCATCACCGAACAACAGAAGCTACATAAAACCCAGGACTTTAATTAAGCAATTGTGAGGGGTACAATGCTTTATTGTTTTTAATAACCAAGACACATTTTTGTGAACTTGTTTGATAAAATGTGTGAACAATTTCAAAAATCTTAAATATTAATTATTGCCACTGTGGCCTGACTTTCCTGATGTTATGACATATCTAAGAATTCATACCATCCATCTACTGCAAAATACACAAAGCTGTTAAATTAACAAGAAGCAACATTAAGTGCAACATTAAAATTGTATACAGTGAGCCACAGATGAAGGAGAATGTGGCTGAGAGCAGTGTGTTACACACCCCTCTGAAAGTCCTTTTCCATGAAGGGGTGTGGTACATGACCATTCCAAGAGTCAGAGAAGTCAAAGGGTTGAGGAATGTAGAGAGATGGGAAGGGTTGGAAACCAGGTGCCTCATTCTCCTCCCTTCTAAAATGATTTGCCTTGCTGTGTCCAACCCCAACTTTGTGTTTTTTTACTGCTGCATATCTATGATATGAACTTATAATGTCATACACCACATTCCTACATTTACTTTCAACTTTGCTGATATATAGAAGTAGAACCTGCCTCACTACAGAGACACATACCTATTGTACTGAGCACCTGGACTGAGCTTCCCAGCATCAGACTGTTCGGCTCAGCTCGGGTTACATGATCAGTTACACTGTGCATCAAGTGGTGATAAAATGATGGCCACAGCCAATGCTGCTGTTTACAAGGCTAAATGGAAACACAGCTGTGTAGTCAAAAGCAGACACAATACCTGTAGAAGGTTACTGTCACATTTTCTACACTTCCTCATTCTGATTCTATATTAGGGATGCACCAATCAGATCAGCTGGATCAGTATTGATGCTGGCACAGATCTCATTACACAGAATAGATAGTGGTCAAAACCAAAAGGTCCTCTCACAAGCAGTTTCTTAATGAATGCCATAAATGTGTTTTCACTAAGAGTTCCGTCATTTGTGTCACAGAGTGTCACAAACTATTTTAAGACCACAGGACAGCCGGGCCTCATGTCACCAGACACCAAAATAATCCCAAAAGGTTATGTGCATTAAGAAAATTTGGGATAAAGAATATAAGCTGCATCAATTTCAAAATTGGGATAGAGGATCAAACAAAATGACTGCTTGTTGCTGGAACATACAAGAAGTTGATGTTCTGACACACACACACACACACACACACACACACACACACACACACACACACACACAGCTGTGGAGACTGTGGGAAAGACATTGGACACACTGTTCGGGACTATATATTGAGCTCATGCAGACCCTCTCCTCTTCTTTTATTCAACACAAGTAAAGCCAGTATTGAGCTTGGGAGAGGGACTGTGGAGAGGGACAGTATAGGAATGTCCCCAGGCAGGATGCATCCCTCAGGGTAGACAAAGTGATCTGTGAAACACAGGAGCAAATACCGTAACCTGGCCTGTAACTGCAGCCTCTACTTAGTGAATACATCTAATGCAATTACATTGAAAGTACTTTAAGAACGAGTATTAAGTATTAGCAGCTTCTCCACTTAAGTGACACTCGTAACTTTCTACTCGCTGCTGACGTTATGTTAGCGCGTTAGCTAGCAGACTTGTGTTATCTGACAGTGAGTAAGATGCCTTCCTTTGAACCCAGTGTGGACACGCAGCAGGCAACAAGTTAGTGTCGCAATGCTCCCACTGTGCCAACTTTATCCATACCCTGCTAGCGTTAGCTTGCTAACTGGTTAACATCCGAGCAAGCTACCAAACTCTGGTGTTAGCCGCATCCCTTCCATTCATATTCGACATCCCACAAAGTGTTTAACATCACACTCACCGCTCTGTTCTCCAAGAAAGACCAATTTAAATTTCCTTAAAGGGTTCCCGAAGTCCCCGGCCGAAGACATGACTGTACGAAACGAGCCCTGGCGTTACTTTTTATCGAGAGCTCTCCGGCTAGCCTGTCAGCTAACGCTAGTTAACCAGTTGTTAGATATCACAGGTCCGTGGGGGTTTGCCGGTTTGCCGCCCCTCTCCTCAGGCCGGCTGGCGAGGTTCCGTGCGCTAAAAGCTCTCCTTTAAGCTCCAAGACAATTCTGGACAACTCCCTCACTGCTACGTTAGCATAGCTGAGTGCTCTCTGACATGTCTCCACCACTGGCAGCTACCTCCTCCGGACCTCTACTTCCTCGTCCACCGAGTTGACATCTTCTTATGCTGCCCTCTACCGTTGGAGGGGAAAAGCGCACAGGGCCACGAACAGCAGTGGTTCTGTGGCGGAGCAACGCACTCGCGAATTTACCACGGAACGACCCGGCTCGAGTCATGCGATGTATAGACGCGATTTCTCTTCACATTCGGGACAAATGGTGCAAACACAAACAAACCACAACAACCGGTCTGTGCGAGAGGGGTGTTGTATCTTCGTAGATCCACAAGGGGGCGCACTCACCCCACCGCCTTATTGTACCTACGAAGCATTTTTATGATAATCTCAATCACGATTTATCTCGAGGATCCTGGACATGGTCTGTACTGATAGGCTGCTGAGATTATATCTAAAATCATTCTCTTAATTAATCAACATTTAAAAATGAAAGACCAAGCCACAGATATATTGTTGTTATATCATTTATACTGTATATATATTACACATATATTCTTATTTATATTGTATTTTTATGTCTAAGTCTATCTTTCTAATATCTAAATCAATCTATCTATCTATCTATCTGTCTATCTATCTATCTATCTATCTATCTGTCTATCTGTCTATCTATCTGTCTATCTATCTATCTACCTTCCAACCTTCCACTACCTAACACACATGTTTCCTTGACTGGTTCACGTTAACACTATAGTGTCATTGTAATCAGTGTATAAATAATGTCCATGTACAGTAGGTGTGAGTGTGAATGATTGTTTGTCTCTGTATATTGGCCCTGTGACAGGCTGGTGACCTGGTCAGGGTGTACCCCGCCTCTCGCACAGCATCAGCTGGGATTGGCTCCAACACCCCCACCCCCACCCACCAACAACCCTCAAAAAGGATAAGCGGTGGATGGATATAGCTAACACTTAGACAGGAATACTTAAGCTTCGCCGCCCCCTCCCTTGACAGTATTAGGCCCCTTTCTCTATGTTAAAAGAAAGGCAGCGTTGCTTTTTTTTCAGGGTCTTCTATTTAGAGACATCCCTTCAAACAATATGCACATTCTCACATTCGTTACATCGATGCTGGATATTCACAGGCAACCTTTCAACATCAAGTCGTCTGGCACTAATTATCTTTGTGAACAAAAATGAAATCACAGTTATGGGTAGCAGTATGAAGGTGTGAAAGTGGTCTGCAATGTCAGACACTGTTTTAAAATTGGTCTCATGCTGCAGTGTTTATAGGACCCATTCCAATTCGATTGCTCATGACCTCCAGCTCCTCGGACAGCTGCTGCCCGAAGGTTAAAGCTCCGTGGCAACATACAAGGTGATTTACTTACTTCGCCCAAACACAGACAAATAGATGAAAATGCTGGTGTGACATAATTGGTTGATACATTATTTATTAGTGTTTAACAGATTAGTAATTACCTCTTACCCCATTACAAAGCTTGCTGCTGATATCATTTGAATACTAAACCATGATTCATCATCACATTTATTAATAATCACGTCTGATTTACATATTTTATCAAGTGCCCTTGTTGTGAGGATGGTGAGGAATATAGAACTTTACGTCACCCTTATTATTACACCTTGAATATTGATTGGCCCTGCAAGATATGTACAGGCACTTATGCAGGTAATGTTAAGGCACACATAATGTCAAAATGCACTAGTCATAAGTATGCACTATAAAATAAAGACTGTTACACAATTTAAATTACTTTTGTCCTTAATGTAAGTGTGTATATATATATATATATATGGTGATGCGTTATGATTGTGTGGGGACAGTATGTGTGTTGATGCATGCTCGAGCGGGCTGTTCTAGGTCACTGAAGACACACCTGCGTCGCTCTCTCTCTCACTCATGTGCCATCAAGCTCTGACGTCTCTTACGGAGAGGGACTACGACCGGCTGATGCCAGTGCTTCAGCTGCTCAATTCGCAACCCAAGCCCCTCACAAAACTCAAGCCATTACACCCCAGTGCCCGCCTCCCCCATCCCTTGCTCTCCTCAGCTGCACTCCTACGCTACGTGTCCTTGGTAAGGGAAAGACCCCAAATCACCCTGCCTTCCCCCCCAGAAGATGCTGAACTCACAAAATCCTCTCTTGCTCTCTGTTTCTCCCACACAGTCTTTTCTTTATTTCACACTCTCTTTCTCTCTCTCTTACACACACACAGGGATTTGCATTTATGCAGGCAGCAGTGTACAATAAGATCGATATCTAATGCACTGTTGAGGTTGTTGTGTAAGGGATTGTGAATCTGCTCACCTCACTGCTACCTGCTAGAATTTCGTAGCACAGGATTTGAGGATGTTAAGATGGTATTTCAATTTCTAAAATGCCTCAGATGCTTACACCTTTGTCTTGAACAAATAAACTGTCAACAAGGAAAGCATGTCATCTGGAGTCAAAGAAGCATGAGTAAAAAGACACGCTCAGCAAATGAATTGAACTTGTCACCTAGAGCCACAATTTCATTCTGGTGTGCTGGTCTCATGTCATACCACTGCATCATTTACTTCTGCAGAAGTTGACTCAGTCCTTGATGGGATTGAATAGCCTCACTGCGACTCATCCCATGAAGACAAACGTAAGATTCCTTCATTTCTCTCATTGTTCATCTCTTTCCCCCTCTTGCACAAACATATTTTGGGTTTCTTGTGTTTGTCTACTGTACAGGCATGAGAGCATGCTGGATTAAACACCATACATCTGTGTGTAATGGAGGGAGACCATCCCACTTCCTCAGCACCTTCATATAAATCCAACGAATGCAGCTTTCAATGTCACAGCAAAGTACAATACGGCACTGATCTCTCCTGAGAGGGAGAGAGGGAGAGAGAGAGAGAGTGTGGGGGTTGTAATGGGGGAGAGGCAGGTAGGGGGGGTGGACTGAATGAGGAAGAGAAGATGAGGAGAGGAA